>NC_081787.1:21769368-22426868 GCF_963082965.1 Carassius carassius | reverse complement strand
GTTCATGGCTTATATCGATTCAACAAAGACTTTTTAAAATCCCTATGGGAAAAAAATTAATGGAAAAAATACATCCGGAACCAGCGCCACTGAAAAAGAAGCCATGCACTAATGCACTCCTTACAGACTAATTAAATCTGTGGTAAAGCCTCTTCCTGTACCTCTCAAAGGCAATGTTGCGTGTGTTGAGATGAGTGGACACTATAGGAGAGGTGAGTCTCTGGGCTGTGTTCTCCTGCGAGGGCAGCATGGCGGCGAGCAGAGAGGGAGCATCCCGTGGAGACAGAGGTTCTGTATACACCACCTGCTTCTCGTGGTCCACCTCCATCACCAAAGCCCCACTCTCTGCAAAACACACAAACCACCTCAAAACACTGAACCCTGCATGAGAACCCTGCATGAATGTGTGCTGAAGACTCACCTCCACCCTTAAAGATGTAGCTGCGTCTGCCCTTAAGCCAAGTCATGTGCTCAAAGCCTAATAAAGTGGTGTCAACTCTCAGACAGGAACCACTTTTCCATACACGATACACGTCGCTTGGACAAACTTTCGACACTAGAGGAACTGAGTTTTTGAGACAGAATCACATCTGACTGTCAGGAGCAATTGATCAGAGGAGCTGTCCACGTCTGTGGTGCTGAAATGGTTACGCTGCCATACAGGTTGGATTGTTTGGTTGGATATAAATTATTGCCACATCAACTTCTATTAAATATTATTTAATAGTATTAAATGGCAGAATCAGAGTCATCATTAAATGATCAATAAATAAATACTGTACAATAAAATTCACCAATGGAGAGACAGAAGTGAAAGCGAAAGGGTTTCCAAACTCTTTAGCTCTCAAACTCACCCCAGCTAGTAAATTCCCATTTCATCTCCACGTAGAAATCGCGTGCCTGCAAGAAATACAACATGCTGGAATGCTTCCCTAGAGAGGATGCCAAATCAAACCAATACTGATAAGTTGATAAATAAGCCTTGTGGATTTACCCAATGAATGAACATCAAATGCATCTTCAGTCAGGGTGTATGTGTATGCATTTAGATCACCTGTCTCAGTTTGCTCAGCAGCTCAGGAATACCAGACAGTCTCTCTGTGGCTCTTTTGAAGTCTCTGTACTGAAGAACCAGCTGCACAAGCTCAGGGTCTCCAGTGCTCACTGCCTCCTGCAAAACTGCACACAGAATTCAACACAGCCGTGAAAACCGCCGTGCACCAATGAGATATACTAAAAATGCACAAGTTCTTAAAAACAGTGAGAATTATACACTTAAGTATTCATGATGAGCTTCCTTGTGTGATTGCAGACCTGTGTGATTTCTTTTTTATTTTAGGAATATAAACAGATGTTCTCCAGAATCCCATAGCAACTCTTTTCCATATAATAAAAGAGAATAGGGACTGGGGATGTCAATCCTTAAAAAATGAGACCAACATACACAGAAGTGTATGCAAAGCTTGATCTGTAGGTGAAGTATTCCTTCAAATGACTCGATCGTGTACCTGTCCATCCCTGTGTGTTGCTGTGCGCCGGATCCGCGTTGTGTCTCAGAAGCACGCGCGTGGACTCCAGGTGCCCGAGACACACGGACAGCTCGAGCGGCGTGCGCCCGCGCGGATCCAGCCGCCCTGTGTCATGCTGTAACACATACAAACATAAAACACACGGCTTCATAGAGGCAACAGCCCATGCTTTAAGATACCAAACACTTTAAACTACACCATCTACCTGCTTTTCCTGAAGCTCTCGGTCCAGTTCTAGATATTGATTGTTCCACACCAGATAATGCAAAGGAAACGCCTCTTCAGCCATTGCTGTGATGTTGGTTTTTAGATCTTAGTTTACGTGGTTAAGTTTTATTTTTGGTCGCCGGATAAATGTTTGCTGGGCAGTGGCCAGTCATCTAAACATATAAGGTTAGATACACGAGCGTTTATCTATTCATTTTTTATTATTATTATTAAAATGTGTCTTTTAATCTGCTCAGCGAATTCATTCCCTCAGGACTCCAGATGTCTCATTGACAATCAGCATCCGTGTCTTATTTTGCTGTAAATCCCCCGTTTGCTGAAAATATCCAATGACAGTCAAGCCAACAGCTGCTTAGCTAGCGAAGCTAAGTCCAAATTTCTGCAAGTCTTTATAAAATCGTCTCTTTAAGGAAACAGTGATTGAAAATCGATCGGTAAAATTGAGCGGCGTCCCGTTAAATGAGGTAAAATCGAGAGCATGGATGAGTTGACGTTAGACGTTTAATTGCAGTAAAACATCGTTGCGTTAGCAGATAGCTTCCCATCATCCTCCTCCTCATCATGAGGCTAGTGCTGCTGGAGCTCGCTGACACATGATGTCCTCACTATCCTCTGACAGGGAAAAGGACTTCTATCCATTACATCCCGACCGAGCTGTAATGAACTGTTGGGGAAACGCAGATAACCCACTGCAGAAAGCAAGCGGAGGCCTAATTTCCATCCAGGTTGATGTGAGAAATGCATCGGATGCAGGATTGTCTTGGCTGTGCAGTATGGAGGCTGAATGCAACTCATCTGTCAGCAGACAGCAGCTGGTACAGAATATATAAACTCAACTGAGATCAGATAATGTCATTTGCTCAATTTAGAGACTTGCCTGAAATCAGACTGCATCATGACCTCAATTTCAACCCAGTTATAACAAGCATCATTTGCAGAATACTTGGGCTCCCGATCAAACTTACCAATGACCAAATTAGAAAAAAAAAGAAAAACATCTGAGATCAGATAACCACAGAAAGTTGTGGTAAATTCACAAATCCTTCTGAGATCAGACAGCATCATATACAGAATTTATAAACTACGCTGAGATCAGAAATCATCACATGAATCCATAGATATCTGACATTTAGACTTCATAAGAACACAATTTATACACTCATCTGAGATCAGACACCATTGGGTTCTGAATGTATTTATCATACTAATATAAGATCAGAATCAGCATGTTGCTGATTTTATAAACTAATTTGGCTTTCGACGACATCAGGTTGGGATGTGGGCAACTTCATTCAGAAACCCTTCTGAGATCACACTGTATATACATTATTTACAAACTCATCTACAATCATATAGCTTTGTGTTCTAGTTATTTGAAACCAGATGGCATCATGACCACAATTTATAAACTCATTTGAGATCAGACAGCATCTTCAGCTGAATTTATGAACTCATCTGAGATGAGCCAGCGTCATGCTCTATAGAATTTGTAAATTGCAAATTGTAAGTTTCAAATCATCTAAACCAATCACACAGCATTTAGCTAACTGGTTAACTAATGCAGATTTCAGCATCTCCATATCATTCAAATCAATTCCAGCTCACATTATCATTTTTTTTATTTTCTTGAAAAAGAAAAAAAAAAAAAGTGGAAAAAAAAAAACTTCTGAAAATGCTACAGATATTTTTTCTGTCCTACTACAGGAGAGGAATACATTTAAACAAGGGCGTTTATATATTTATATCTCTCTATGGTCTCAGGTATTAAGGAGGGAGATGAATTGAGAACAAAAAGGTATTCCTCAAGTAAAAATGACATTTAAAGTAATGGGATAAGTGTGTGTGTGGGAGGGGGCGCAGGGGGTGCAATGCAAAACCTCCACACTACCGAGGATAAATTAATCTGCGTCTAGATTACAGGATCTGGAAAATGGATTAGAGTATCAGACAACAGTAGAAGCAGAAAGCTGCTCTGAAACAGAAATCAAACTGTAGAGGAATAGCACCTGTTGATCTCTTTAATAGAAGAGCCCATGGCATGACAGGCCTGAGAACCGATCTGATTGCCAATTGCAGTGTTTGTGTCAACACAGAAAAAAAAGAGAAATAGTTAACTACAAAAGAATACTCTTCACCCAGACCTATTTATACATAAGCCCCACCCTGGATGCTTTGAGCTCCTCCCTCCTAAGATGCTATACATTAATCCTGGTCCTCTGTCAAACAGAGAGCCTCCCTACAGAAGCAATTACTCTCTCACACACACACACACACACACACAGTCAGACTCTGTAGTCCTTCTCAGTCAAACAAATATTCACAAAGTCTCTCTCTCCCTGAGCAGGGCGGCTTTTATGATATCCTCTGGATGAGTTTGTCATCTGATAGGCAGTAGAGGGCATTGACAGACAGCTCTGAGATAAAGCTTTCGCACGCCTGTCGCGAGACCCCTTTGCAGCCACGCAGGTCCAGTACAGAGAGACAGGACAGGCGCCGGAGGTACACCAGACACCGGTCTGTCAGACGGCTGCAACCTGACAACGACATCAGACAGGGAAGAATGGTTCATTCATGTTTAACGTGTCCACTCCTTATTTGGGAGCTGTTAACTGGTTGGTGTGTGTGTGTGCATACCTGCTAAGTTGAGGTGTGTGAGTGTGTTGCGTGTGGAGGAGCCCACGGCGCTGAGGAGGTTGAGAGCACCATCTGTGATGGGACAATGCGAGAGCTCCAGACGAGTGAGCAGAGGCATGTGTCTGATGATCAGCCTCAGCGTGGCTTCGGTCACCTCCAGACCGCACAGCCACAAGCACTGCATGTTCTTCATCTGGGAACGGTTGTCACTGCCTACAGACACACAGACACGGGATTCAAGCGGGGGGTGCGAAAAGTATCGCCTACGATAATCATCAAAAATTATGATATTAGGTATGCCACTCATGTAGTCTTGTGTCATGTTTTGCATCTCAAAGCAACACATAGCAGCAGCGCTTTATAAGGGAGTGAATTTGCATTTTGAATGAATCAATTTAACGAATGATTCAATGGTCAAATGAATCAGCCAGCTGAACGAATGAAAGAATAGTTCACCAAAAAATAAAAATGGCTGAACTTTACTCACCTTCAGGTCATTACAGAGGAGTTAGTTTCTTCGCTGGAACAGATTTGGAAAAAATTTGCAAAATATTGAGTTTTCACTTTTCTAGATATTAATTAATAGAGTGGAGTCAAGTGGATTATTGTGATGTTTTTATCAGCTGTTTGGACTCATTCTGACGGCACCCATTCACTGCAGAGGATCCATTGGGAAGTAAGTGATGTAACGCTACATTTCACCAAATCTGTTCCCATGAACAAACAAACTCATTTACGTCTTGGATGGCCTAAGAGGGAATATCTTTTCAGTTAAATTTCTTTTTTGAGAGAACTATTCCTTTAAGACAGTGACTTGCCACCACCCACTAGCAGTTTGTGTTTCATACTTAAATCACCATTTCATTTTATTAAAACCATTTCAGAATTAATTACTTAAAAAAGAAAGCAGTTGTAAATGCATGCAACACACTTTTGAGCTGCATTAAAGTCTGTGTAGATACATGCCTTTTCAGATGCACCCTCTTTGCCATTGCTGCAGTGAAAAGATGAATTTTGTTGATTTTATTGGTCTTATTCTAATTGAAATTATTGATAAAAAGTAACAATTTGACAAAAGATGATGCATACCGTATTTTCCGGACTATAAGTCGCACTTTTTTTTTCATAGTTTGTCTGGTCCTGTGACTTATAGTCAGGTGCGACTTATTTATCAAAATTAATTTGACATGAACCGAGAGAAATGAACCAAGAGAAAACACTACTGTCTACAGCCGCGAGAGGGCGCTCTATGCTGCCAGAGATGCTGCTCAGTGCTCCTGTAGTCTACACTGAGCAGCATAGAGCGCCCTCTCACGGCTGTAGACGGTAATGTTTTCTCTTGGTTCTTTGTTCTAAATGAATGCGACTTATAGTCCAGTGCGACTTATATATGTTTTTTCCTCATCATGACCTATTTTTGGACTGATGCGACTTATACTCACTAGTCCGAAAGATACGGTACATGAAAAAAAGAGAAAAAAAACTAAAATGTCCTTGATTTTATGGGACACATATTGCCCCATAATGGACAGAATGCGACAAGATTAGACAGTCAGCGGGCCATGACTGACCTCAAGCAGGCAAGGCACCAGCACACTCAGCTAAATACAGTCCATTTAACATAGTCAACAAAATCTCAGAAAATGTTGAAACTTTAATTTTTTGGTCAATAGTACACCCACCCATAGTTTCATGTAATACAGGAAATAGCAACAAATAACAGTCGAGTTGTAGTAGGTTTACCTGGTGGGTTGAGCAGGTCCCTGATTTGTGCATCTTTGACTCCATCGGCCCAGCTCAGGTCTAAAGAGCGCAGTAAAGGACAGCTTGGAGAGCTCAGTGCAGAGACTGACGCCCAGTTGCACCCTGATAGCACCAGATCTTTAAGGCCTGTGAGAGAGCTGCCTGTGAGTAATCTCATTACATGTACTGTGTATTAAAACAGATGCAGCGGTGAGAACAGGCACCTGGCAGGCGGTTGATGAGCCAGCTGAGCTGCTTCTTGGAGATGTTGGCCCAAGAGAGGTCCAGTGTGGCAGGCTGCCGTTTGATGATGCCTGTGAGGGCCTGTGGACTTACAGAGCGGCAGCGGCTCAGAGTGATGCGCATCCATAAACGCTTGTCACAGCCCCTAGAATCACACCAGTGTATTAGAACAAACACACATTTTGCTCCGTTCCAAAGTCCAAGTGAGCTGCCATCAAAGGCAACATTTAAAGGCATCATGGGCAAGATATCCTGTTAGTGCACACTTCATGATAAAGGAAGTATGGGGTTGCTGTATGTTAAGCATTTTCTATCAGTCACTTATGAGTTAGCACACATTTCAGAAAGAACCTCCCTATGTAGACAGTAAACAACAACAAGGTAGCTCACTAGATGTTTTAAACGCAGGCAGATGTGTGGTAATCATGCACTCACCATTTGTACCAACTCTTACAAACAGCCATGCAAACGCACAGCTCTGCACGAGTCAAGTAGTGGAACACGGACACCCACACCTCTCTCTCCCAGCCGGGCTCGTTCCCTCCGTTCGGCTCCGCTGAGGGCCGCAAGGTGGAACTGGGACAAGAGTCGAAGTACTTCGCCCTTTTCGATCGGGCCTTTTTCCCAATCCGCTCTCTTGTCAGCCGGTGAGGGGAATCTTTGAAGTTTGATCTCAGTCTCCGCACCATGTGTGAGTGCTTGGATGCGCTTCTGGTCAGAGTGTGCGGTGGTGATGAAAGAGCATGTGATTTGTTTACATGCAGTCTGTCCGCAGGCGAATGAGGACCGTCTGAGCGAGGGGCACCGTTTCGCAGTGGGGGACGGAGCAGGGCTTTGTGGTTTTGAGGAAGGCTTCTAGAAGACAAGTTGGCTTCCAGTTTGGGAACAATGGCGCTAGGGTCACGCTTACCCCTCGATGGCTGTAACGTCACCGTGATGCAGGACCCCTGGCCTCTGACATCATCACTTAGCACCACAGATGAGTCCGATGGAGTGGGCTCTCCTCCCTCACTGCTTCCCTCGCTCTCTCCGTTTTGATGACCGTCTCCGTTCTCATCTTCAGCGGCTTTTCCTCCTCGTCTCTGCGGACGGTTCTCTTTACCATTATACTGTCCGTTCTCTTTCCTCTCCTCCTGTTCTTCTTCCACGGAGTCATCTCTTTCAACTTCTATCTCCATTCTCTCTCTCAGACCTCCCCCTCGGCCACCACCCCGGAGTCGTACCCCTCTTCCACGACAGGAGGACGTCCCTCGGCCACGCGAAACGCTCTGTCCGGGTCCCGCTCTGACTACGCCCCCTCTCTCCAGACTCCGCTGACGCAGGAGCTTTGGAGAAAGAGAGACAGACGAACGGGTCTAAGAGACAGACAGAAGTAGAGAGAACGAAAGCACAGCCGAGAGCATGTGAGAATGGGAAAAGCAGGATTACAGCGGCGCTGCGATGAGGAAAGCAGATGTTATAGGCTCAAAACACTCACCGACTGGAGGATTTTGTTCCTTTCTAATTTTATCTGCAAAAGAAAATAGGAAATCAGACATGCAGCATTACATGACAATCATCATAAAGCCTGATTCACGTTGCAACTTATTTTGACCAAGAACCAGCCACTTAAGACAAGGGAGATTAAGACAAAAAGGGTTATGTACAAATGTAGAAATTCAACCCTCATATCTTTTTTTTTTTAAATATATTTCTTATCTTTAAAAAGTCTTTAGAAAATATAACTTCTCAAATTGTATATAATATACAATAAATAAATTCCCATAAACTACGTGAAGTAAGCCAATGAGATTAGAGCTTGAAGTTTTTAAAAAGTGCCTTTGATTTTTGTATGTCTGTTAAGTTTTAAATGTCTTTTGAACCTTCTATACATCAAACAATCCTGAAAAAAAAAAAAAAAAAAAATTGTATTCCACAAAATCAGCAGCACAACTGCTTCAACATTTATAATAACTGGAAATGTTCCTTGAGCCGCAAAGCATCATATTTTCATGATTTCTGAAGAATCATATGACACTGAAGACTGGAGCAATGATGCTGAAATTTGTTTTTTGCATCACAGTAATACTTAACATTTTAAAATATATTTAAACAGAAAGCAGTTATTTTACAATGTAATATGTTATCAATATTTTTGACCAAATAAAAGCAGCCATAATGTGCCTAAGAGACTTCTTTCAAACACACAAAAAAAACATTTCAATTTCTGACTATAAAGGTTGCCATAAATATGTTGTCCAACAAATGTTAATATAATGAACTGAAAGTGACATTATATCTGTAACCATATGCATTGTATGTGGATACTTACCCTTTTCCTGAGCTGTAACTCCAGCGCTCCTGCTCTCCTCCTGTTCTGCTGGTGCTGCAGCAGGAGTCTCTGGGATGGGGGCGGCTGTCGTCTGGAGCGGGTCAGAGGCAGGGAGGAGGGGGATAGGGGCGGGCGACCTCTGCGCCCTATACGCAGACCCCCCACCCCAATCCCTTCTCTGTAAACTCGCTTAGCCGGAGGACCAGACAGGTGACTGCTGCTGGACACGCTGCTGTCTGTCTCTTCCTCACTACTGCTGGAAGACTTCAGGTGAAGAAGAAAAACAAAAATAATCTTTATCAAATGAGGAGTGAGTCAAGCAAAAGCTTGTTTAAACAGGATGACTTATTGCGTTTAAAAGACAGTTGCCAAAAGCAGAAAGTATACCTCTATTTTCTTGCCCTGGACACATTTCGGACACTCCCAACAACTGGGAAGGTCCTTATTAATAATACCCTGACCGGGCACCTGCAATATACACACACACACACACACAGGATTAACATAACAGTACATATAACAGCTAAATCCATACAAGCAAGATGCGGGACAGACCTGTACCTTTATACATTCTGGATGAGTGATCTGAGCACATTCGGAGCACTCCATGAGCATTCGGACGGACTCAGAGTCTTCAGACTCTTGATAGCCTTCCTTACATATGGCACACACTGCAGTAAGAGGTAGCGCCGGCTAGAAACACAACACAAGGGTGAGATACAACACCTACAGAGGTCATTTTTACACAATTTGGGATTTAGTTTTTCTTGACAAAGCTTTCCTTTAGATTCATTCATTAACATGGACAAGTCAATTTTCCTCTGAGTAACACCATATTTAATTTCAGGTGTTATTTTAAGTAACACTGAACACAGATACTCACTGCAAGACACTGACGGAGAACACAGCTCTTCTTGAGTCTGCCCGGTCCTCCAAACTTCCTCATGTCCCGACAGTAGTTACACTCGCCGCACTCGGTGCGCAGACAGGCCTCACAGCGTTTGCAGCGCACGCGTCTGCGTCTCAGAGCTGAGATGGAGGAAGACGGCTTCACGGGTCGAGGAACCGGCGGCAGCACGGGTGCTGAACCGGGAGCGCGCGGGCGGTACAGCAGAGGCGGAGGTGGAGGCGGCTGATACCACGAGGGCTAGACAAAAGCAGACACATTTTACTTCAACTCACTACACCTGTATAAGCTGTAAGAAACAGTGGTCAGTGTATAACCCACCCTTTTGGGCCATTTAACAATTGGTTTTCCAGTGTAAGACAATTTGGGGTTATCGTTGGCGTGTTCCTCTAGCAGCTTCTGTTGGGACAGAAAGAAAAACTGAAAAATTCTATAAACTTATGCTACTGAAATAAAAACAACCATTATATTTGTGTTCATACCCGTATGTCACCGAGCAGTGCTGGGGCATTTCTGATGCCTGATGGAACGCATTTCTTGTGTGCTGGCAACTCCTCCAACTTGTGCAGTAATTCCCAAAGCCCTTGGAGCTCAAAGGGTGTCAGGTGAACTTTAACCCCTGGACGAGCCGGAGATGCTGCCTCTTCCTCAGACTCCTCCTTCACCAACTCCTCCTCTTTCTCTACATTTCCTGTATCACTATTCAATCCTCCTGGTTTAATCACATCCTCCTTCGTCAGCCCTGTGAAGCACAAAACAGGTGTCAAGAGAATTACGGTTGTACAAGTTCATTGTTAAAAAGGTTGTGCACTGACCAATGCCCAGTGAGTGCTTCTGGAACTCAGGTGTGAGGTGAGACGTGTTGGTCATACAGTACAAGTAACGCTCCAACACATACCAGCACATCTCAAAGTAGAAAGGGTAGCGGAACTTAGCAGGGACCTGCACGGATAAACCACAGAGACAGTCCGAAACAGTTCATAGATGGAATAATAATAATCAAGAGTTTGAGTGCTCACCCGTGTGCGGTCCTCAATGCTGTAGATGTGGAGCTGCATGGGAATGTTAAAGCTGTGCAAAAAGTTTCCCCCAAACACCAGCGTATCCATTGGAGTGTAAACTGCATGAATCCACCCTGCACACACACAGAGGGCTTTGGTCTGAGAAAACCTGGGAGATTCCTACCTAAATCGTTAGAAGCATGAGAAGCATGTGTACCTGAGGGGATCAGGAATGTGTAGCCTTGCTTCAGTTCAATCCGTTGGCACATTGTGGCTTTATCGCCGAGAAAGATGTCCCCCTGCTTCCCTGACAACACCCAGTTCTCATAGAGCTCCAGGTTCTGAGGGGTGGGCGGGATCAGCCAGAACACCTGAGATCATTCAGAACAACACGGGCACTTATGAAACATCAGATGGGCTGACTATGACACACAGGTTCGAAAAGTTTATAAATGCTGCAACTATGGAGAACAAGATGATTAATGCATTTAGCAGAAGCTTTTGTCCAAAGTGACTTAAAGTGCATTCAGGCTAACAACGTGTTCCCTGGGAATCGAACCCACAACATTTTGTGCAGGAACACGTGGCAGAACATGATTTGAGAAGGAGATGCTGATCCAAAACGATCAAACAGCCCAACAGCAACTAGAGCTGAGAAAGAAGATGATTCTCATCCCATTTAATGGTTTAAAGCACTAAGAAATCACACTACACAACTGGTTAAAAGCTTGGGGTCAATCAGGATATTTTATTCTTAAGAAATTGACATTTATTCAGCAAGGACACATCAGCTGACCAAAAGTGACAGCAAAGACTTATGCTGAGATGTTACAAAGTCAATTCTGTTCTTCTATTCATTAAAGAATCCTGGAGTCAAAAATATGGAGCAGCACAACTGTTTTCATAACTGATAAATCAGATGTTTCTTGAGCAGCAAATCAGCGTATTAGAATGATTTCTAAAAAATCATGTGGCACTCAAGACGGGTGTAATGAGGCTGAAAACTCACAGAAATAAATTATAAAATGTACTCAAATAGAAAAGATGTAATAAATGTAAAATGTTAATATTACTGCTTTTACAGTATTGGATTAAATAAAAAGGTGCCTTGCTGAGAAAAAAAAAAAAGTGTGTGTATGGCAGTGTATGTTTAAAATAGCTTGCTACTATACTACCATTATAATTTCTTCAGTGTATTATTCACGCTGCACACAGTATTGTCTGTAAGCAGCAATAACCTGATAGCCTACTACATTACCAAAATGTGCATTATACAACAGAACCGACTCCATGCATGCAATGCATGCATGACCTGATCTTTTATTTACAGCATTTTTGTTAAGTTTAATTGTGTGCATGGGCACCGCACATTAACAAACATGGTTATAAATGTGCACAAATTAACCAAAAAGGCTATTTTTCATCTGCAGACCCTTGACAGCCTGATCTCTGAACTCAAATTACAGTCATGAATGCTTTCATGACTTATTTAATTAAACTAGACAACGTTAAGACATTTTAAACCAAATTGGATTAATAGTGCAAAATATTTCAAATGAAAATTAGACAGCACTCCACGAATTAAACATGCAACATAGAACCAGAACACCATTTGAAATGTTTAATACTGCATTATGCATTTCACATACTATCTCTATTGAAGTAGGAAGTACACAGTATATACAGTATTCAGTGAGCATTAGCAAGCATTTCATTCTGAACTCAACACACTAGATAGCGTCGTACCTTTAAGAAAGCCCTCACCTTTCTTCCCCTGAGGATATGATACCAGACTGATGTGCCACCAAAGTCTATGTGGAAATCTGTGAAGCATCCCTCGACACTCATCAGACAATACCTGAAAAACACGACTGATATGAACAATCTCCATAAACCAAGTTCATGTTGCCCTAGTGTTCAAACAAAACAAAAAAAAGGCTTAAATGGAACTGTATGAACCAATAAACAACTCACTTCTGTACTTTAGGGTACTGCATGTCTGTAATGGCATTGGTGGAGTCTCTCTGACTCTCTTTAAGATGCCGTGGCCACATGTTGTCCACCCAGTCAATCATATCAACCTAATTAAAACAATATCCAATAGCGCCAAAAGATTTTACAGAGATTTAGCAAATGCTCAATATGGGTTGACCACTAATTACGTGTGCACATACCGAGGTAGGTCTCTTGACTAGATGCTCTAGTTTTGTGTGACTGAACTCCAGGCTGATCACATTGTACAGCTTTTCACGTTCAGAAGGCGGCGTCTCGTAGTATCTCCTCCACTGCCCCATTGACATCTCAATGCCTTTTTGAGTGGTCACATCCATCACATCCACCATCCTGCGACTGCCTATCACAGCAAAGGTAGGGGAGCGAATGTTAGCAGGCGTCACTGATGATAATAGAGCGAGAGAGGGACAAAAACCTTCTCTTCTTACCCACAAATAATTTCACATCACTGACACTAAAGTCTGGGTCAGGCATCCTAGAAAAGACAGATAATATACAGAGCGGATAAGTTTCAAAAGGGTTCGGTGGCCACAAACACTGGCATGATGAAATGGGTCGTACTTTATGCCAAGACCATCTGCTTTTTGGAAGATAATTGGGTCCCGGAGTCCCTCCCTTTGGATGTATTCCAAGGTGAAGTCTGCGAAGAACACCATACAGTGTTACAACGATACAAGCATTTCAAAACAGTTTTACAGAAAATGTTGCTTCATTAACCAAATCATAGGTGGCAGTGGCAAAGAAAACTCACAATATGGTTAGCTAGGATAAGAGGAACCGAAACTCAGCTCATGGAGCTCACTATAAATCAGTGCAGGAACTAAACAACAAGCAAGGTCTAAAACGCACCTTTCCCATCCATAATTTTGACCAGATCTGAGTTGTATCGATCACTTTGGAGTTTCTCGTCAACATCAAAGGTCCTCTTCCCTTCGATTTCATCATCTGAAATGCTGTCATCTTGGTAACGCCGCCGCGTGCCAGTCCGCTGAACACAGAAAACAAAAGAAATACTAAACCGAACTCAGATGAACAGAAATGCAGAGCTGAATTCAACCTGATTGGCATTTATATAGCTGGGCAACCATGCATTAATAAAATGTAATCTTTTTACTCCAACACACTTTAACTTAAACATTAACAGACCAGCTGTAAACTCAAGCTAGTCGTAGTTTCCTAAAACCAGCTCACTTTTAGACATTTTAGGCAACTTGGAATCCCAGCCAGGATATGTCCAGAAAAAAAGGAGGACGCAAGTTCATCCTAATCTTTAGTTTCAGATGCTCCATCAGAGCTTTATGAGCCATGTAAACATCAGAAAGGGTGGATCCCCATTAAAGAAAATATTAAAGAAGCCAGTTTATTATTTTCCTGCTGCTGAAGAACAGTCTGAGTGATAAAGCAGTGTAAACACATGAGAATGAGGTTTTGACAGTCTCTTCCCTTGACTGTGTGCTCTGTAACATCAACAAAGCCAAGAGCGCCAGCTGGCGACGGGTTAACGCAGTTACAGCTCGGTTAAACCCACATACAAACGTTCCACAGAAAGCGATGTAGTTCACGTAATAGCTGCTAAGTAAATGAGAAACTTACCAGGCGTTTGCTATAACGGGAACTCTCCTTTTCCATGCTGTGAAAAATGAAGAGATAAGTTACTAGAAGGTTTCTTTCAGACGCTGTAATCAATAAATGGCATCAGGTGCAGCGTTAATGAGCTGAAACCAGCTGGAGTGACAGGAAGATTGCTAAACAAATCACCAACCTTCACTTTACCGTATCAACTGATTACCTACTTCACGTGTCCACAAAAAATGAAATAAATACACAATACTCCACAGAAAATGCAGTTATCGTGACACGATAAAAGTCATAAAAACAAGGCGAGATATTAAATGCAGCAGACTTGTTTTTCACGTGCACGGTTCAACAGTAGAGTTAGATGCTGTCCATGAAGGAGGCTCGCGAGGCTTTGAGACACGGTCATTATGTATACGATCAGACGACAGAGTCTGTTTAAACGCTCCCAACTTCCCATTTCTCAGACAGCAAATCAAAACGAAACTACACACTTTAAACGCCAAGCAATCGGATATCATTCATCTGATCATTGCTCGTGAGGTAAACAAACAGTGAAGAGCTGACACACAACTGACATTTATAGCCGTTGTGAAGCTGCTAGCCTGAGCGAGAACCAGTAATGCTAATACAACTCCACTTAAACATGTCTTGTTTTCATCACTAGGCTTTGTTGTGATTGCTCTATTACTGAAAAGCATATGGTGGGGTTAAAATAGCAAAGTCAAACCCCTGACAGTTGAGGCTACCCAACTAATCAACTAGCACTACCATTGACAACCCGCGCTAGCCTGTTAGCCTGCTAGAAACAAAACAAAAAAGACCTTTAAACAATACCTAGACTTCTACTCGCACTGCCGACAGTGTCGAGTCGCTCTGTGGAAACAGGCTTAAAAATTCCCGTTGGACTGCGAATTCATCCTGTGCAGTGGTGTCGGTCTTCACTTGATATTCTTATTTTTGTACGATAAAGTTAAATCAATTCGCTTTCATCCGCCATTTTCGGATTCTCATGATACACACACACCACTACTACTCATACGACTCGCCCCTGGAATAAACAGCCAATGAGGTGGCGGGGATGCAAACTAGGCGAGAGATGATTGGTTCAAACTAATGCCCATCATAAGGGAGCTTCTGATCGTCTACGCCCCTTGTTGGTTCATTTTTTTTCGGGAGCCAATAAATATTTCGATTGTTGCAGTTTATTGGCTGCGGATTAAAATTCGGGTCATTATCGTAGACTATTACTAGCAATAATATTTTTACTTGAAATATAAAAAGTATATAATCTCCGAAAACTCATTGGTTGATTTTTTTGGTCACCGAAGAGGATTAAAACGAAGGCATTATAATATTGATTGTGTTGTAAAACAGCCACCTGCCATCATTCAGAAACACCCTGTCCTCTGATTGGCCACTGTTAGAGATTAAATCCACATCATACAAAACATTCTAAAAAAATAACTTTCAAAGATTAAACTTCGACTATATGAGCATTAAATCAAATTACAACAAAAGCACGTTTCTTCAGTCTCATTTTAATAGATAGGTACATAGCACGCACAATTTAATCATCCCTTATTGAAACATTTTAAAGACGTGTACTTTACTGCAGTTAAAAACAATCATCATAAACAGCAACACTAAAACATAAAACCAAACAATATATTGAACTATAGGCCTAAAACCAAATTATATGAGACAATGGGTTTGCTGTGATAAGGACAAACACAAAGGAAAAAAACAAACAAAAAAAACCCTATATATATATATATATATATACACACACAATGCAAAAATTTGTTATCAGGAAGATTTGTAATTTTTTTAAAAAAATGCTCAATTTCGTAGCTCATCATGGCTGCTTTTATACAGAAACACAGGAAAATCTGCAATATTGTGAAATATTATTGTAATTTAAGATAATGGTTATATATAATTAGAAATCAGCATCATTACTCCAGTTTTCAGTGTCACATGATCCTTCAGAAATCATTTTAATATGATGATTTAATATCAATATTGGAAACAGTTGTGCTGCTTAAAATGTTTGGTGAATCTGTGATTCTTTTTTCAGGATTCAGGATCTGATGAATAGAGGTTAAAAAGAACAACATTTATGTAAAATAAAAGTATTTTCTAACAGTATAAGTCTTTATGATCACTTTTTCTTTTTCTATACAAAACATCCTTGCTGAATAAAAGACTTAATTCCTTAAAAAAAAAAAATTGGTGGTGCACATGGTTACAAAAGATTTCTATTTTGAATAAATGCTGGTCTTTTTAACTTTTTATTCATCAGTACAGAAAAAAATATCAGAGGTCACAGGTTAATATATATATATATATTAAGCGCACAACTGTTCCCAGCATTTATAATAAATTACTTTTAAGGACCACGTGACACAAAGACTGGAGTAATGATGCGAATGAAAATTCACATTTGATCACAGGATTAAATTCTTTTAAATATATATAAAAAAGTTGCAATTATATATTTTTTCTGCATTTCTGATCATATAAATACAGCCATGATGAGCACAAGAGACTAAAAAAGACTTTAAAAATAAATGATGGCGAACTCCTAAAGGGCCGTGTCTCTGTGGGCTGCTTTCTTTAGGATCCGTCCGTCTGTTGGTGAGCGGCTGGGGGCGCTCCGGTGCTCTGAGAGACGGGGTCGTCTGGATGAAGCACTACAAAGGACTGGATCTCTGAAATATGAGGCGAACTGAGCAGGAGATATAAGGGGAGCAGGTTTAGTTGTGGTCTCGAAGTCACTTCAGCCTGAAAGATAGTAAAAGTAGCAATTAGAGACGAGCACACATGAAATATTAAGTAGTCAGTAAGATTTATTTGATTTTTTCCCCCTTCTATTCAGCAAAACTATTTACTATTTTGACAAACTATTTATTTCAAATAAATGCTATTTTTAAAAAACTCTTTATTTTAATGAAGAATCATGAAAAAAAAGGTTTCCACAAAATATGAAGCAGCACAACTGTTTTCAACACTGATAATCAGAAAGGTTTTTGAGCAGCATACTACAATGATTTCTGAAGGATCGTGTGACACTAAAGACTGGAGTAATGGTGCTGAAAATTCAGCTTTGCATCACAGGAATAAATAATATTTTAAAATATATTAAAAGGGAAAAATAGTAATTTTAAATTATAATATCTAACTACATTTTTCATCAAATAAATGTAAAGTTTTCATGGATAACTTGTAAAACACCAGTTAAACAGTTGTGAACGCATGTCAGTGTGGTTGAAATGTGTTTGTTTGTTTACCCACAGGTTTATATGATGCATTCCATGTAATTTTAGTTTGGAGAACAGTATTCAAAATCAATATAAAACTGAAATTAAAACACACAGACTGCTGGAGAGAAAAAAACAACAACACATTTATAGTTTATAGTTACTTGTGACAACCTGCCCCAGTCTCCCCTAAACATGTATATTAGTTAGGATTCTTACCATTAAGAAAAGAAGCTGTAAAGGTAAGAAAAGACAACAATCCCCAGAATCACACAGCAAAGCATGATCATCATTTTCTTCTACAGAGAGAAATATGGATATGAATGAGACAGTAAAGACAAATAATAGAGGAGATAAAGTTAAAAAAGAGAAAGAGAAAAGGGAAAACGTTCTCACAGCAGACCACATCTATTAAAATGTTGCTTATGAAAAATCATGCACAGTAGGGAGAAAGAGGATCAAAACGAAGGAAAGGTTGAGGTTTAAGGCCTGTGTGTGTTTGTGTGTTTAAGAAAGCGTGCATTAACTTACCATCAGGTGTGGAGCACATTCATAACACAAACCAAACGAGACGTTTTTCTGTGCTTCCTAATAACAAGATTCTGCTTTTTGAGAAGAGGACATAATCCTGCTGAAATCACCTCAGTGTGATTGAGATGAGCCTAAACCTGCCCTGCCGGCTTGAGAAAGGTGATGTTACTGAGACTTTTTGACTTCCTCTGTGTCAGTCAGTATAGGATGGTTTAACCCAGGGGTAGGCAAGTTCAGTCCTAGAGAGCCGCAGTCCTGCACAGTTCAGCTCCAACCCTGAAAAAAACCTCACCTAGGTGTGCCTTTTGAAAAGGTATCGCCCTAGTGACAGCTTTTGTACCTTTTTTTCTGAGAGTGTGTCATGAGATGACTTCTCACTAGTTTCCCGATGCATCACAGCGCTGCAGTGAAGTCTCCTTCAAATGCTGCCTCGAAATGCATTCAAAATGTAATTTTATAGATAGTTTGTACTTCTTATTATGTATATAAATGGACCATGGTAAATTTATTTAGACAGGTTGGGAACCATGCAGTTGCCTGTCCCATGGCCATATAACCTATATTCTTTCATAATGTATTTTTTCTAAAATATTGAATGCATTTTGTTTGAAAATGCTGAATGTCCCTGCACTGCACTTTTTTTTTTTTTACCAGTCACTCTGACATTCCTGTCCTTTTATATAATAATAAATAAATAAAAGATCTAGAAAACGCTTTCTAAAAATTTGATATATTTAAAGGAAATTAAAATATTTTTTGGACCACGTGGTTCCCACTGAGGTTAATTTCTACTAAATACACCTGCTTCATGATTCACTTATGGTTAAAATCAAAGTGAAAGTTTGGTTTCATTCACAAGGCACAAAGCTATGTGACACTACTTATACTTTGAACAGATACTAACTGAAAAATTTAAGTACATACATTTTAAATGTATGTATATACAAATATGTTTTAAATATCTTTTTTTTTTTTCAGGCCTGTAACCACATGATTAGGAATAGCTATTGAACCCATACTCACATATAAACCTATTATAACTATTGAAACCCTATTGGTGGATTATTAAATATGAATTAATATATAATTTATTCACATATAAATGAACAACAGTTTTCTGACAATGATCCCATTGAATACATCAGATTTCTTTTCTCAGATATGTACAAAATACTTAGAAAATATATAAAGTAATTTATTCCTTAGGTTAATTCCCATACAGACGTTCATCACAATAAAAATCTACTTGTGTGGGCTTCTTCCGTTCTGGACGTCCCATCAATGCTTAGCTTATGGTGTTCATTTCATAGGGATCCAAAATAGAAGCTGAAATCACATTTGAGTCTCCGAGCCCTTTTGATCAAGAAAATTTCAGCAGTTCATCCAGTAGATGTAGACACTGATGTGTCTAATGAACAAACAATACAATAAAAACATTAAGGCGTGAAATGGAAGTTACCTTCCCCTCGTGAGTCTCATAAAAATCCCTTATTTTGTGCTCATGGAATTGTCTGTGTATTTAAAATGTGCTTCCTTCAATGTAGTAGAAGTTCCTTAAACATTTCCAATCACATCCTAACAAAAAAAACAAAAAACACAGTCTGTTTCCTTGACCATCCCTCGGGTTCCCATTGGTTTGTGCTGATGAGGGGAGGGGCCACAGGTGAAGGGGGCGGAGCATTTGTCTTGACGTGCTTCCAAGGAAAAACAGGGAGGGTGAAAAGGAGTGGAGGAAATGATCATCTCTAATAATGGAGAGTTTGTGAGCAGCCACAGAGGTTATCGTAGACACCACAGCACCAATCACACCCAGTACGATCATCTTCTACAAGAGATGGAACAAAACACAAGCCATAAATCCAACAGCAAACATCTAAAGTCTTCAACAGAGCCCAACAGAACCAGGACACACAGACAACATTAGAAAAGAACTCCGCAACCAAACCAAAGGATGCCCTGGAGATCCCAAAGCCCAAGCGATGCATGCTTATTAATGTCACCACCTCCATATCTGCATAAACACCCACACCATTCCCAGCTCCCAAACCTCACACACATTCCTCTGAAGTATACTCACCACAGCCTTTATTTCAGACCTACGGATAAACCCACTATCAACGCAATAACTGCCAAAACCGCCAAAACCACAGATACTATAATAATTGTTTTCTGTGAAGAAACACACACAACAACACAACTGTTAGCATCTAATTAGCATTTGAGTAGCAAATAAATAGCTCACTCAGATATAAAGACACAACATCCAGTCTGGGCCAACAAATGATTAGCATTTCAGGACTAGGCATTACATTTGTGGAAAAGACAATGTCTAGAAAACTATCTTTTACTGCTGAGAGTATAAAAGCTGTCACTGGTGCGCTACCTTTCAAAATCTACAAATATACAACTTGACAATTATACAATCTAAGGTACTTTTATACAGCTTTTGGGGTACCTTGTGTACCTTTTGAAAAGGTAGCCCCAGTGACAGTTTCATACCATTTTTGGTGTGTTGAAGATTAAAAAAAATGATGAAAGAAAGACAGAAAGAAAGAAAGGAAGAAAGGAGAGCTTGTGCTTCACCATGGTATGCCCATCATCTTCATCATTTGCAACCCAAATTATTTTCTTAATGTGACATTTCCAGAAATCTCAGAATTTGGATCTTTGCTAAGCAATTTCCAAAAACGTGTATTTTGCAAATACTTAATAAATCAGTCTTAATATTTTGCACTGCCTTGGTCAATTCATTCCATGTACAATACACCTTAATGTTAAGATCATTGCTTCTTGTAGCTTTGATTAATTGTAATACTTTTCTATTCTTTCTATTCTTCTACTTTTGTTTATGCCTTACACATTCCCATTTTAAGGATTTTTTAACATATAATTTTATATAAGAATATAATACTACTTTCCACAGAAGAAAAGGAGGAAATGAGAGTGTTTCTTTAAACTCAATATGAAAATCTATTAGTGTTATCGTTGTACCTGAACAATGACAATAAAGAGAAGTTGTTTCCATAGGTGGAGCGAGTTTTTATATTTTCATACACGTGCTGTGTTTTCTAAGATTTTATCTGTATAAATAAAAGTGTCAAAAAGACCAGAATGTTTTGTTGCTGTTAATAAAGACTTGAAAAGTGAACATGTGTCTTAACATGGTTTTTTCAGTACTTGAGATACACTGAAACCCTGTAATGAGAAGTTTCAGGGCGTATCAGTATTAGTAATAATCATTGGGTTTGTTAGTGTGTATGAATGTGACTCTGTGTAACATTAGCAGGTTCAGACACGGTAAGGAGAGGCAGGGCGGGAAGGGGGCGGGGCCTGATATTCAACATGAACTCACACGTCGAGCCTCCTGCTGAAATTTAGCGGCTTTTTTAGTGTCAGCAACCGCCCGCTCTACAAAACCCACTGACTGATCCATGTTGTTCTCAATCCTCTCAATCATACCACCCTACAGTGGATTTTGGGTGAAGAAGAAAGAAGAAAAGAGGAAAGAGAGAAGACAGAGAGAGAGAGAGAGAAGGGGAGGGGGGGCAAAAACAGAAGAGAAAAGAAACAGCAGTGAAGTCCGTACCTTCCTGGCTTTGCTCTGATACCTGACAGCTTTCTTGGTTTCATCTTTTGCCGCTTCAACGTGATCGACTGCTTTACCTACATTCACCTCAATGTTATCAACCATGTTGCCCTGAAGCATATGGAAAAAAAAAATTAACACACACATACAGGGTGTCTTTATCTCCAAAAACAAAACAAAACACATATATACCCAGGTGCACCACGAACACACACACAGATGGGGACGCCGGGGCTAGTTGTCTCACAAAAAAGCTATTCTGAAATTGGTCTTAAAGGGCCAGTTCACCCAAAAATGAGAATTTGGTTATTGTTTACACATCAACACATTGTTCCAAACCTGTATGACTTTCTTTTTTCTGTAAAACATAAAATATATTTTGTAATACAGTATGTATTTGCAATGATCCCCACTGACTTCTACTGTTAGAACAAAATACGATGGAAGTCAATGGGGACCAGAAATTGTGTGCCTACTCGCATTTTATTTTGTGTTCAACAGAAGAAAGTTAGTTAAACAGGTTTGGAACGACATGAGGGTGAGTAAATGATGTCTAAACTTTGTGACGATCTTTAAACAGTCAATGTTTTTACAGAATGTTTTTTTTTCTCCAGGACAATAATGGTAAACATGTTCAATATATCTTTCTAGTCCGTACTTTGGCTTTATAGAGACTGGCTTTGAAAACAAAGCCCACCCTGATTTACAGGAGTAAGAAGAGTGAGAACTAGCCCCGATCTGCCTTATTCAGTGTTGACGCTCTGAAGAACAGGGACTTATTCGAGAAATACCAGAAGCTTACCTTTCACTTTTTCTCCATTGCAAGCAGTTAACAAGCAAAAATGGATTGGTCAATAATTTACCCCAGCTCTTTAGATTGTGTTGAATTAGCTCTGCTCCAAAACCTATTGAACTGCATCACTTACGATCTACACAGAGAGCTGTGTTCACAGACAGAAACCAAACTGAAATAGAGCTAATAAGTGATTATTATGAAACACACCTGATACAGCAACCCAGCAGTTCAATACTGTTCATGCGCAAAATATACATCACCAAAGTATCAGCTTTGCATCATAAAATTTACATTTTTACAATTTAAAATACATTGTTAAATTATTTACTAAGTTTTTTTAAATTGTAGTAATATTTTACAATACTACTGTTTCTACTGTATGTTTTTATCACATCGAGGTATCTTATAAGTATAAATTTGCTTATTTAAAACTACTGCGGTCAAATGATTAATCGCAATTAATCGCATCCGAAAATGTATTCTTTACATAACATATAAGTGTGTACTGTGTGTATATATATATATATATATATATATATATATATAAAAATACAAACACATGCATGTATATATTTAAAAAAAAATGTTATGTTTATATATTAAATATATTTATATATAATATAATATATATATATATATATATATATATATATATATATATATATATATATATATATATATAAATGTATATACATGTAAATATTTCCCAAATATATATACTGTATGTGTGTTTATTTCTATATACATAACAAATAAACAAAACACACATACATATATTACATAAACAAATACGTTTATTTTGGATGCGATTAATCGCGATTAATCGTTTGACAGCACTATTTAAAACATCATCTAGCTGTGCAGCTCACTAGGTTTTTGGAAAAGAGCTACTCACTTTCATTTCTTCTAATCAAGGTGTAATGGTTGTATAAAGTTTGTGACAAATCATGTAGATGAATGAAAAGGAATACAGTCAGTAAGGGAAATAAAAAGGCCATGCGAAAAAAGAGGACTCACATGTGAGAGAAAAGGCTGATGGGAAGTCACGCCGACCAGCAGAATACGGCTTAGCAACCAACAGAACGAGTTTGAACAAAGAAGAGAGACAAGGATGCTACAGACAAAAGGCAGAGAAAGAGAAGGAAATGCATGACAATGAGGGGGAAGTCAGAAAACCCTGACAGCGTGAAAGGATGGAGAACATGATGGACGAACAGATGCGTGATGAAGGGAGGAGTGTACCTGGCTCTCCACCAGCATGGCGATGTCCACAAACATGTCGTGCAGTTCCTTTATGCTGCTCTCCAGACGCACAATGTCTTTGTGACGTGCTTCGATCTCACTCAGCGCTTGTTTAGAGATCCCTGAATCCACAATCTAAAACACAAACGACAGATATTCATATTCAGCAAAGATTATGAAAGTGTGGGGTGTTTTGCTCAGTTTAGCTCACTGCAGTAAATGGCCACAGGATACTCTAGAAGCGGTTTAGATCTTGTGGTCTTGGTTTGGAGATATTAAAGTGGCTGAGTCTCATTATTTGATGTTTTGGTCTGAGTCTAAATTATGTTTTTTTTGCCATCGGTGACCAGTTAAACAGTTACAACAACTGTAACATTACCTTAAAAGCAACACGTTACATAATTGTTAAAAAAGTAACCATTTGCATTACATTTGACTTCATATGAAAAGTAATGTGTTTCTTGCATTACATTGCATCATAAAGTTTGTGGGTGGGCTACTTCTCTACTGCTGTGAAGTCGCCACGGAAGTTACATTTTAGTAGCATTTATGCTATAAGATAAGAGTGTATTTACACAGCAACCACAATCACAGGAAACAAAGAATCACTCAACCGTTACATTCATGACGAAGTACTGCTTGCTGTGTTGATTCAAACGCCCACCAGAGTCCACATATTGTAATAAAGCTCATATGCTGCATTAGAGGTGGGCAATATGACCAAAATCTTATTTTGTGCCACTTTAAATCTGCAGTGTCAAGATCTAGAAAACCATTTTAATTAAATTACATATTTAATTTGAACTAAAAATTGTATATTTTATCATGAATATTACAATTTCAGGATTCCAGAAATGTTAAAGGGGTCATATGATGCGATTTCATGTTCTCCTTCCTCTTTGGAGTGTTACAAGCTCTTGGTGCATGAAGAAGATCTGTAAAGTTACAAGACTAAAGTCTCAAACCCAAAGAGAGTCAACCACTCCTACCTAAAACGGCTCATTTTAATGTCTACGTCACAATGCGGGATGACTTGCATAACGCCACCCATATTATGCAATGAAAAAAGGCATAGGTTTAATTCTCTCTGTTCCAGCTGCTGTCATGTTGTGTGTGTTTTGTTGTGAAAGCGAAACTACTTTGTTTGGCCTTCCAGAAGAGGACACAAATGGAGCGTAGCGATAGTTCTGGGAGGCCATGTCAGTCAAGCTCGCATCAACTGATACTCGTTTAACTATAGGATCACCACACCAATCATAATTCCCTTCAGAAGGTCCCTTCCATCATTATTCAGCAGATATCACTCACTCACGGCTCCTCGCAATTGATATGGACACTTTACCCGCAATTCATTGCCGAAGTTGTGCTAATACGACTGCATCAACAACTTTACACGAGATCTGCTTACCCGCTGGAAAAAGAGAGATATTCAAGAAGGGTTAAAGCAGTTGTAAAAAAGTTGTATAGATCAAAACAATGTTTTTTTAGCAACATTTTATGACCCCTTTAATAGCTGTACGTAATTCAGGCATCACGTTCTTTTTAAACAATACATTTCCACGACTCTTCCAGTCATTTGTGGTTTACTAGACAGGGATCTAAAAACGGATTTTTCTTTACTCAGAATTTCTACCCAATTAAATATTTTAAATCTTGCTATTACTTAAATAAAGTATATTTGCGATTTAAAAGATTCTGTTTTAAGATTCTCTTAGTTTTACACTCTTTATTGACTTTTTCAGGTCTAGAAATTACATTTTTTAAAATTAGGCAACATATTATATCCATATTTTCCAACCCTGGTGCTTTTAAAGAAAACAAACAGTTAATGAAGGCGTTAAATACAATAAGAACTATGTTGATTTGTAGTTGTTTAATCTAATTTTAAGCCATCTTGATACTCCGCTGTTGAGAACCAAAATAAAGGTACAAAGCTGCCACTGGGATGGGACACTAAGGTACAAGAGCCAAAGGGTACATCTGATCTTCTACATTATTTAACTCTAAATAGTGCATATTAGTACCTTAAAGATACATATTAGTACTTCATTTTATATTAGCATTTAAGTGCACATATTAGTATCTTTTTAAAGGCTACCACAAGGACAGCTTTGTATCTCTTTTTCTGAGTGCTGCTTTAGACTATGGATCTCGTGCACCGTCTATGGGAGCACGTTATGAGGGAAGAAGGGAAAAGTTCTTACTCCAGCTCTTCCACACACACACATGCACGCATGCATTACCCCTGCTGTGAAAACAGCTGTGTTTCCTCCCTCCAGCATCTCCTCCAGCTCCTCATCAGTTGTGGTTTTACCAGCTAAAGCGAGAAGCAGAACAAAAGCAAAGTCAGAAAAGGGGAATAGCACGATGTCAGTTTGACACGCTTCAACCACAAGCTTGAGAAAGTAACGTCCTGTACGCTGCACACTGTTTAACAAGAGCAGCATCATACACTGCTGTTTAGTCAGGGCCACACTTACTGATCTCTAATTGTCTCTGAATGCGACCTTTGCTTTTCTCTCTGAAGTCAACCTGGGCTTCATTGTATTTGGTCATCACATCAACAAACTTCCTGGAAAGTACGGCATGCTGGCAGGGCAACATGAGGACAGAGTTAATAGAGCGTGTGTGTATTTGTGTGTGTTACGTGAGAAGGATGTTGACTCACCTGTGATTTGCGTATTCTCAAGTCGGCCGATACTCTCTCCACTTCTTCCATCTCTAGATTCCTTTCAATGGCTGTATGGACACACATTATACCAATAGTTAACTAAAACTAATATTAAAAATATATATAAAAAAGTAACCTTATTTTTCAGCTAGTTGCCAAAGTAACATTTCTCATTTAGCTTAATTTGATGTACTAAAATTACTAAAGCTGCGTTAAAAAGTATATAGACATGTAAAAAAAAAAGAAAGAAAAATAACAAACACTAAAACTTGAACTAAAATTCAAACAAATATGAGAAGTAGCATTTCAGTGATGCTAAAATAGGACTGACACAGGGTAAACAATGCTTTTCTAAAGGTGAAAGATAAATGGCTCACATTATTGTGTGTCAGAAGTGTTAGTAAAGCCAAACCTAGTTCTTTGTGGCCTATTTCTTTCACCCAATGAGAAGAGCACAAAGTCTTGTATACGAGTAAAGAAACTTACTCTTCAGTTTGTTACGAGCATTGTTGGCCATTTTCTTGATATCGTTAGTACGTGCCTCCAAATCATCCTGCGTTTCTGTTCCCAGAGAAGAAAACACAAGTCCAGCAGATGAAGATGAAGATGAGTGTGTTTTGGCGTTGTTAAAAGGTAGTTCTTTTAAATTTCAGTAAACTAAATGGAGTTAGGTTTCATGCACACTACCATTCAAAAGTTTGGGCTCTGGATTTTTATTTATATATACACACACACACACACACACACACACACACATATATATATATATATATATATATATATATATGTATATATATATATATATATATATATATATATATATATATATATATATATATGTATATATATATATATATATATATATATATATATATATATATATATATATACACACACATACATACACACATATATATATATAAATATATATATATATATATATATATTAAAGTCTCTTATGAAGAATTTACTGCGGTTGATCAGTTTATCTCATGTAAACAATGTCAATAAAAACAGTTTATAAACAATATGTCCTATAATGTTTACTTCAAGTAAGCCGATGTCCATAACTCATTAACAAATTACTCTAGAAAGGAGCATTTTGCTAAATGTATGCATTATATTATTTTATAATAGTTTTCCTTAAGCTGTTAGCGATGTCTTATTTTAAGTTGGAATAAATTTGCCGGGAGGTTTATTTCTCATTAGGTATCTTTAACTAACAAATAAAAAGACTTGATGTTTTTAATTACTCAGTTGTTCACTGGTAATTTTAGCTCATAATTTAACTATTGTTAACTTATTCAGCTTGATGTTAAAAATGTATTAGCACATAAATATTAATTTCAATTTAAGGTATAAAAAGGATGCTGTAATTGCACCAGTTAACTTAAAAACATGGAAAGGACATCGGTGTCTGTGTATTCTATTAAAAGAAAAAGTATAATTAATGTACAGTAATGATGAGAAAATAATAATAATAATAATCATATATTAAGTGTCAGGAATATCTTATATTAGTTCATAGTTTCCTATTCATTTTCAACAAAATTAGAATTTTTTTACAGTAAAAATGTTAAACCAATTAGAGTTTTACACCATATATGTTAAGAAAATTAATTTACAGTTAACTAACAGTTTTGTTTTACAGTTTTGTTTTATTCAGATGTACTATAATAAAAAAATTGCAATACAAACTCAAAAGTGTTGTTGACTGTCAGTTAATTATCACATGAACTAATGTTAAGGTACAGAACTCTAATGAACAGATGCTATCTTTACACTAGATGTGATAACAGCATTATTACTACAGTATATGACTCATGTTCAGACTTCAGAGTCTGTTTCACATGTTACTACCAGTCAGTGGCAAAAAAAAAAAAAACTGCCCACAACTTACTCTGGTCTGATGTTGGTGCAGAAAGAATAACCGAGTATAGTTTCTTCACTTCGGCCACATTCTCGTCGATCTTATCAATGCTGTTCCTGATGTCTTCAATCTGAAACCAGCAATAAAGGTCACAGTGACACACATTCAGACAAAGCACACCGAAAGTATCCCAAACACACTGTCAAATACACAGAATAACATGCCTGAGAGAAGAACTCATCCATAAAGGCAGCGTTGTCCACAGCGATCTCAACATCATCATCATCATGATCGCAAGTCTGAAACAGACAACATAAGAAGTGCATACTAAAGGACAATTTAATACACATTAGAAAGATATTTAAAGGGGCAGGTCACCCAAAATTCAAAGTCTGTCATCATTTACGCACCTTCGCGTTGCTCCAAACTGTTTTGAAGAATGTGTGTAACCAAACATTTGCTGGCAGCCATTGGGTTCCACTATGTGTTTTACATTAACTGTTTGGTTACACACGTTATCTCCTTTTTTATAGGTGATGACAAAATTATCATTTTTGGGTGAACTGTCCCTTTAAACTATTTTAATTACATATCTACTGCTAATATTGAGCAACTCCCAAAACATTAAAGGTAATTTCCATGATGGGGTATTTCTAAGCCAATAACAATAACTGACAACAAGAGCTAACTACGTATTTGACTTCTTGCAGTTTAACTCTTTCAAACCCTTTTTCAGCTAGTTAATTAGAATATTTATTTAAAACCACAGATACCAAATAATCACATTTTAAATTGTGCGTGGTAATTTGCTAACAAATCAGAAGTGACCCATTTTATATTTATGAAATATGATCATAGTAACCACCATAACATGAATCAGTAATCAGCCAGCCATGTGTCATATTGTTGTAAAAGGCCCAATTGTTAGAATACAAAAAGCATATTTATTTAATGCACAAGTGCTATGAATAAAAACTCTTGAATGAGCTTTTATTTTTGTATCTTCCGTTTTAATTTTTATTCAATGTTTTAGCAAACTTGTTAGGTGTGTTCTAGTGTTGGACGATATGGTCATTTTTCGAATCGTCGTATCGTCAGCCCGTGAGATCGACGATAAACGATATTATAGAGCATGGGTGGAGCAAGAGACAGACTCTTTGATCTTGTCATAGCATAACTATTTGGTGTTTTAAACCGCGCAGGTGCGCGAGAGAGAGCCTATGGAATCACCAATAATTGAAAAAAATATATATTTTAAAACATAGTCAGACGCAACTGTCATATCGCTCATCCTGTGACAAATGTGCCGCATCTGCGCACGGAAGTTAATCAGTCAACGGTGAAAATCAATAGTAGATTTCATTTCAAGTCCAACAGTTTAGCACTAATATTGGACATAAACGAACATGTTAAATATAAAGTATTCAAAATGGGTAAGTTCATATATTTGTAGTAAAGTTGAATTGAACTGATGCATCAGTCATACAGCGCTCCAGTCCGCGCGCCTCATGACGAGTCTGACGCACCGTCACAGAAACAAGAATGTGATGCATCCTAACATAACTGTGGCATTAAACTCAGTTAGTGAGGGCTCGTTTAAAATAGTGCACATATATAGGCCATTCAGATTACTTGTCAAAGTGCAATGAAACACCTTATATCTGCAGACGATGTACGTCTGTTTGTGGATGGAGACGTAGTAACGGCCAAAACTATGTATTTTTTAATCATCACATTATAGTGCGCTGTGCATGAAAATAATAAGGCGGCAGAACTTATCATCCATAGTGGTTCTCACGAAGTCCTTCTACGTCATCAGCACATAGTGAATGTTATAAGTTAAGTGATCAGTCTGTAAGAGAAGGACTATGTGAGAACAACTATGGATGAGAAGTTCGCTCTGCCGCCTTGTTAATATTTTGTCTTTATTTGTAACGACAAGAGTTAATCTCTCATGTATGAGAAGAGTGCGTTGCCGTGTATCAGCCATTATATGTGTGGGACACCAACTCCTCGTTTTCTATCTCATTGTCTTGATTATCGACAGAGAAATCTGCTTATGTGGATATCTCTGACTATCATTGATACACGACACTACAGTCTATCGGCACAACCCTAGTGTGTTCGCCATTTTTTATTAATCTTAGTGTTTTTTTTAATACTTCTACTTATTTATTTATTTTTTTTATTTCAGTTAAAGTGCTTAAACTTATTTTAGGCGACATTTCTAATTTTCATTCAAGTTTTTCCAGTGAAAGGTTTTCATTTGAATATCAGAAGGTTTTTCAGCTTTATTTAAATTATTTTAAAGCTCCACTGAATCACAACCTACAGTATGTGTTTATATTAATAAATGTTTATATTTTATATTGAGCACTTAAAAAAGGCAGAACTATGGCAATGGGTGTATGGTTTCTGGCACATGCTGTGCACGGTAGACCAATCACAACAGACTGGGCCATCTGACCAATCAGAGCAGAGCAGGCTCATGGAAAGGAGGGGTTTAGAGAGAACTGCTTCGAATGAATCGTTTGAGAATCATTGGAAAATTAGGGGATAATATATGCATATTTTGAAAAAACATTTTTTACCTTGCAGGCATGTGAAATTTACAGTAGGAGACTCCCAAAACACTGTTAGAAACCTTGATGGCATTATAGGAGCACTTCAATAACAACTGAATATGTAATCATTGAATGACATATCAGTCATCGATACAAAATGCATTAGTTTATAGTCTAGTTCTCTTTAGATTTGGGTTCTTTTATGTTTAGTTAATGGGTTTCGTAATTAAACTGCACTTTAAGAATGTAGTTCTTACAGTTATCATGTCACATGAACATCCGGTGTTCAGGCCTCTGCTGACAAGGCACAATGTAAGCTGCCCTGAAACAGCAGAAGGACTAGCAAACTGTCAAATCTCCATTTGTATTGCATGTAAGCTCATAAAACATGACTCAGGTAGAATGAAGTACATGCATAAAACAGGGTAAATTGTGATTTCGTGTGGACACTCAGTCTAGAGTGTCTTGCACTGCACTTTTATTTGCCGTGCACATAAAGGTGTGTCTTGAGACGTTTTATGAAGAGCATGTGGAGACCAGTATTGTTTTCCACTTAATAATAGCTTTCCTTTCGAATGACACAACAGCAATATAACACACTGACTCGGCCACAGAGCAGAGAATGGTGCGTGATAAGATTATAACTCAAATGCGAGTCAGAAGACACAAGGGTTGAAGTCCGAGTGAAATCACACCTTTTTTATGACACCACTCAATTATTTCTCTATAGTCATCAAACTTGCAGCTCTGTCACTCCACCACAGAGCAGCCAAACATGAAGACAAAGCACTTTTACTCATTCAGCATTTCTGACACATTTGAGAAACATTTAGCTACAGTTATATGCTTCTGTAGAAATATGTGATCAATAGGAGATCTCTATACATCTGTCAATTGATACACACTACTATTCAAAAGCTTAAAGTCAGTATTGTTTTTCTTAAATAGAAATGTATATAACAAAATACTTTTACTATACTTTTTGATACTGCCGTTAATTTTTATAGTCTAACCTCAACAAACAATCTAAATATCTGAGCGATCAGTGTAATCTGTAAGGACTCTGAATAAATATAAAAAATGCTGTTTATGCATTAATGAATCAAGCCAGTGATTAAACGATCGACTGCACACTGTTCCTGACAGCAGCGTGTAAACCATCTGTTCTCTATTTGTGATAATTTGATATACAGCAAGCGATCAAAGCTGGAGCGGTCGATACAAGATCATCTGTTTCCTGCCATTTTGGTCAATGACACAGTTTGCACTGCTCAACCTCTTATTTACGTTGCATTTTCACTGTTAGTTATGACGAAAGTATTCGTTAGACTGCAGAAATCATGTTGCAATAAGGAGCTCGTTGTGGTATTCATGTGCAAGTAGACTGTGTGTGTTCAGCTACATTGATGCAACGGGAGCAATTCTGATTATAATGCCGTAATCAACACTTTTCACAATCAGTTAATCTTGGTGGCTGTTACAATAAAAGCACAGTAAACGTTTCTAGAGAGCTAATGCTGATTTCATATGCAAAGATGTTAGCCAATCATAGGAGTGTCTGTTTAGATTGATGTCTGCAGAAGACTGAATTCAGGGTAGAAAATTACAATTTAAATCAGTTTTGATGATGCTAAGTTTATAAAAACACCTCAGCAAACACTAGGAAATCATTTTAAAAATGCATTTCACACGAGCCCTTTTCACGAGCTCTCATGCTGAAAACTTGAATGTTGCAGTGTGACGTATGAATCCCTAACCCAAAGAGCAATATTTCTCTTTAGCAAACACCACTAATACTTACAGATCCCCGTAGGACAAAAGTATATTTACGGTGGCCACAAATTATGAATTCGTTCTCTCGTTATATTAATTTGTTCCCTTATTTTAGTTAAATCGCAGTCACAAACTAAGAATTCTTGCCCCCTTTTTTTAAATGAATGAGTTCCCTTGTTTTAGTGAAAATATGGCCACAAGTTTAATTTTTTTTTTTAATGATTCATTTTTGCAATGAATGAATGATAAATAATGTAAATGATCTACAGTGATTATGATTATCAATTAGTTTTATTTGCATAGAAAATATCCAGCACTTTACACAAGTGAGTAACGCATTTCTGTGAATGAAACACATCTGAAATATAGCGGAGGACACAGTGAGCAACTGCAGGAAAGTGCATGACCTAAATCATCCTAAACAGGATATTTTTTTATATTAAACAGTCCAAACAAAAGCAGTGGCTCTCATGTGCTTTAATAGATGCTTGTCCTGTTTAACACATTTGAGATGTGTTTTCCTCGGTCCACACCTATAATTTTATGTAATATTCTTATACGTAGATGTTCAAAGTTGTGTGAATGTTTCCATTTTGCATCAAGACTTTCCTGAAAGAAAGCAAGACAGAGCAAATCAGAGCAAAGAATTTGATTTTGCTGTTAATTATACATTTTTCAGACAAGCAACTGTGTATATTTAGTCTGTGCTTTTATTTTATTATAGTACGTTTTAAAATGTAATTTTTAGATTAGAATCATTTTGGGCACATAATGTTAAACATTTAGCCTCACAAATGCATTGTTCAGTTCACACACAGTTTGGAGGACAACAATGGGCAGGATATTATTATTATTATTATTATTATTTTTACAAAATTCAACTTTTTAAATCAAATTAATCAAAGACATAAACAACACTTTATGTGATTATCTTAATCATCAAGTACAGTCATGTCACATCTAATTTTCACAACTCAACTTTTATAGGATCATAGCCTCAAAGCACCAGATTAATGTCTAAAGTCACATACAAATGCTTCCACAATCAAGCTACTGTACATTGGGCCATCAGAATGAGTAGTTTCTGTTGTAACTGTAAGAAATAAATCCATCAAAAGGTTTTAACTTTAAAACTGTCACTTCTGGACAAAATACACTGATCCGGAGTGGTGTGGATTACTTGTAGATTATTGTGATGTTTTTAGGGCCTTTCGCAATGGAAGGACCTTTTCATAGTACCAGAACTAATTGTGGAACTAACCACTTTTTGGTGGATCTGGGAACTGGGTGCGAATTTAATACTGGACTGCCTTTTTCGAGAACCAAATTAGCCAAATTAACATATATTACCCATGACGTGTATGTAGACTAGGGTTGTGCCGATAGACGATAGTATCGTGTATCGACGATCGTCAGAGATATCGACATAAGCAGAATTCTCTGTCGATAATCAAGACGATGTTAAGCTCATTTTCCTATTAATGTATTAGATTATAATAATAATAACTATTATTTTTATTAGGCTGCTTATTATAATTCGGCTTTTAAACTGCCCAGCTATTTCACTTAATTTCACTGCCCGCATTTCACACACACACCTCGCAGGCGCAGGAGGATTAGAGCATGTAGTCGGTGAAGTTGTAACGCTTTGACTCGGATAATTCGTTAAATCCATGAAATGAAAGAGATAGAAAACGACGAGTTGGTGTCCCACACATTTAATGGCTGGTATACGGCAACGCGCTCTTCTCATACATGAGAGATTAACTCTTTCTTGGTGTCACAAATAAAGTAAAGACAAAATAATTAACAAGGCGGAAGAGCGAATTTATCATCCATAGTGGTTCTCACGTAGTCCTTTTCTTAAAGACTGATCACTTAACTTATAAAACACACTATGTGGTGATGACGTAGAAGGACTACGTGAGAATCACGGATTATAAATTCAATCTGCCGCCTTGTTATTATTTTCATGCACTCCGCACTATAATGTGATGCATGCAAAATACATAGTTTTGGCCGTTACAAAGTCTCCATCCTCAAACAGACGTACATCGTCTGCAGATATAAGGTATTTCATTGCACTTTAACAAGTAATCTAAACGGCCTATATACCGTATGTGCAATATATTAAACGAGCCCTCACTAACTGAGTTTAATGCCACTGTTATGTTAGAATGCATCACATTCTTGTTTCTGTGACGGTGCGTCAGACTCGTCATGAGGCGCGCGGACTGGAGCGCTGTATGACTGATGCATCAGTTCAATTCAACTTTACTACAAATATATGAACTTACCCATTTTGAATACTTTATATTTAAATGTTCGTTTATGTCCAATATTAGTGTTAAACTGTTGGACTTTAAATGAAATCTGCTCTTGATTTTCACCATTGACTGATTTTGCAGAACATTTAGACTGATAACTTCCCTGCGCATGCGGACGTGCGATATGACAGTTGCGTCCGACTATGTATGAACTAGCTGTTTTAAATACAGTATTTTTATATTTAACGTTGGTTAAATCAGTCAGTATGTTTGAAAGTAATTTTTTTTTTATTATTGGTGACTCCATAGGCTCTCTCTCGCGCACCTGCGCGGTTTAAAACACCAAATAGTTATGCTATGACAAGAACAAAGAGTCTCTCTCTTGCTCCACCCATGCTCGATAATATTGTGTATCGTCGATCTCACGGGCTGACGATACGACGATTTGAAAAATGACCATATCGCCCAACACTAATGTAGACACTGATTGGCCAAATGAGCACGAAAACGCCCTCACCCGCCATGATTTAATACGTCGTGTAAACATACTGTAAACATTGTGTCAACTTATTTCGCAAGTATGATGAACAGCGATAGACAGATGGACTCTGAAGTGCAGGCACTTGTAGCAAATTCATTCCCTGTTTTGATTGAATGAAATGTATTATCCATTTCAAGTGTAGGGCTCATTAACCCTTTCAGAAACCTGCTTTGGTACCGAAATTGGTTCCGAGAACCGTGGATTTTCACTGGTATCGGTACCGAATACTGAAATTTTGGTACTGTGACAACACTATTCAGAGTTATATTTAAAAATGTCCTTGCTCTTCCAAGCTTTATGATGGAAGTGAGTGGGTGTTATTTTTTAATATCCAAAAGTAGTCCAATTTTCATTTTTGGGTGAACTATCCCTTGAAGGATAAAGTCTATATCATTAGTGCGATACAGTGTTTTTCATTCATCACCCTAAAAAAGAGACACTACATAAGAAGGTCGATTGGAGTGACCAGAAGGACACAAAAACAAAGTCACCAACACACAGTGTTCCCGCTCAGATGTTTAATGTCCCACAGTTCCTCAAGTGCTCCGAGAAGAACACCGTGTGTGTGTGTGTGTGTGTGTGTGTATTCTGAGCCTATAACAGTCTTATATACACACAAAGAAGAGGAGAAAAGTGTGGCCACACCAAGTTAAACATTACTGAAAGATGCAGATGCAAATAAATAGCACATAGCACAATTCCTAACACATAGGTCACATACATATATGCCCCCAAACAACTTATTTTAGTGCTGTTTGCTAAGACAAGCATCACTAGTATTGCTCATAGGGAAGGTTAAAGATTTGAACAAAGGAAAGACAAATTACACTTAGCTATGAAATTAATATTTAGTTTCACTGAGTAACTCTTCCAGGCCAGATGAATGGCAACTCAAATTTAATTCGAAACGATTTAAATTAAAAGAGGGGCCAAATTTAGGAATCTGAACCAGGTTTATTTTGCATTTAATTTTAAAAATGCATTTCAATTCCTATTTTTGTTTTAAAGGTGCCATTAAATGAAAAAAAAGGCACTTTTATAAGGTGTTTGAACACAGTTGTGGCCACAGTGTGTGAAAACAACCAGCCTAAAATGGTAAAAATCCACTCACTCATTGTTTTATAATCCCAATAAATCATAAACAGTCTCTCCACACTAGCAGTTCCAGGTTTCTCACTACTACTACTATGATATAAATGTTAAATGAGAGAAAGATGTATAAATTATCTGCGTCTGTTTCTCTCTACAAACAATGAAGCTTATTTACTAAGTGCAATAAACAATCCTTGTTGAGAAATATAATGTAGCGATTCAGTATCAATTAATAAAAGTCAAGTGGCAGCACTGACAACAACTTTATGAGCTTCTGAATGTTACTTTTTGCACAGCGCAATCTCAGATCTGTGTGCCAGTGGTGTGTGTGTGTGTGTGTGTGTGTGTGTGTGTGTGCGTGCAATTAAAGCAGCGCATTGATATAGAACGGTGATTAAACTGAAGGGTTTTAATGCATTGGCCTTGTCACACACACGTACATTGATGTTGTACGGTCACATTGTATATATGTTATTCAAGAAACTAAAAAATAAAAATAAATTAAGTTGAAAAACAATTTATGAAAAAAATCTTGAGAAGCTTTTTGCATGAAAATCAAATAGGCTTATCATTTTTTTATTGTATAATTTAAAACGGTGTATGAAATATACAAAGCATTAATGCATTCTGTATGATATGGGTTTTACCGGGTGTTGGCACAGTGATTAACCAGAAACATTTAAAATGTCAGGTCATGCAGAAGAGGTTTCCGACCCCAGCTCTATTAGCATACACACAGCCCTGAGTGAGAAGCTGCGGTCTGTCATTACTGTTCTCTTGCTGTAGCTGCTGGAGGTACAACAGGTGCATTTACATGGACACTTTTTGCTTCCATCGGAATTAATTAATTCCGATTGATGAATCCGAATGTAGTGTTTATGCCACAAGCTTCTGATTGGATTTAATCTTGACTATGAATAAGAATATGCAGAGTTTTCCGCTGTTGTCGCATACTTTTTTAAAAAGCACACATGATATTCATCTTCTTCAGATTCTAATTAGGTGACGACCAGCACATGAACAGTAAAAGTGGCCCTTCCTGTACCCAAAACCAGTCGTCTGTGGATGAGGGTCTTAAACAAGGACTGGTGAGACGTTGTCCTGCTCCACTTCTTAGACGCCGAGTGAAAGGGGAATTTCATGATGATTAAACACTCATTTATGACACTTCATTCACCAGGAAGAACAGCTCATTTCACACGTCATACGTCATTATGCTATTTTTATGTCACTGTGTAGTACTTTTTCTAGTTTCGGTAATAAACCACCCCTTACAATCCCATCGAAATTTTAGTCGGATCTGACCAATTCAATCCGATTGACTTGTTTACATGTGACTTTTTTATTCTGATTGTGCTTCTAGTCCTATTACGATCAGATTAGTAGGGTCCATGTAAACGCAGCTACTGTCAGCGCAGCGGTATTCTGAAACACAAGTTCACAAACATACATATTTTCATCAATGCATTCTATGGCACCTTTAAATGCGGTCTAGTTTTCAGCTAGATTTTTGGAATTTTTTTCAAAGTTTTCTCCAATTTAATTTTAATTTCTCTTAACATTTTTTTTTTAAATCCAGATTTTGTTGAAAATTATAATTATAGGATGGGCTCTTTTGTCTTGAATCAATAGGTAACCCTGCCACTAAGAACACCCCAGCAACCACCCACCTCAGCACGGTGCTGCTGAATTGTGCTCGGGCAAACACCAGAAAGTGTAAACTCTTATTTCTGTTATTATTTTAACTCCATAAAGAAACGCTTAAAGATTAAACCACTAAAAAAAAAAAAAAACTGAGTGAGATTTTCAGTATGCAAAACAGCACGGAAACACCACTATGACTAATGTAAATAAGGTTCGGCCATAAACACATGCACACAAGATCGTCTTGCCTGCTAGACAGCTTCAGGTAACAAAAAAAGTCAACAATGGAAGTATTTGACTGAGGCAGGGTCGCCATAGAAACAAATCCTCACCTCTGACCCTGCCCATAAGATCTGACAACTGCTTCAAAACATCCAAATAAACTAGCCCTACCAATCCCTGCCAACAGTACTCTGTCTGGTATCATACACTGTACAGCACGGTCATCAGGTGATAATAACAGAGTTTTGATATACCATAATCCATATCAAATAATTTAGTGCAACCTTACAAAATACCATCATACTGCAATAATACATGCCCAAAAAAACTTTGTTTCATGGAACATGTCTATAAACATGATATATGTCCAATAAAACATGGTATTACCATGGTTTAATATTACATGTCTAAAACATTATAGAATTCAATGTGCAAGTTATTAAAAAACATGTTAGTGCCACAGTAAAAATCTAAGCACACACACACAAACATGGCAGTACTGATACATGCCCAAATGCCAAGGTAGTAAAGTAAAACATGGTTGTCTGTATGGTATGTCTGACAAAAGCTATGATAGTACCATGACAGATGCCCAAAAATGTGGTTGTATTGGAGATATATATACACAAGAATTTTTTATATACATACATATGTATATAAACATGGTATCACCATAATACAATGCCAAAACCCAGGGTAGTATTGGGCCATATTTCTGAAAAAAACGTGGTACATAATCAAAAGAAACATTCTTGTACCATGGTACATACAGTATATATATAAAAATGGTAGTATTGGATTTATATAAATATAAAAAACATGGTAGTACCATGATCCATGCCCCAAAATTTGATAATATTGAGTTGTAAGTATGAAAAACATAAAAAACATTTTTTCATTTTGATATATGTCCAATTTCATTATGATATATGTCCAGTAACCATGGTAGTTTTGCATAGTACATATACATGGTAACATATACATCTGAAAAATATGATATACAGTATATCAAAACAATGGAACCATAGTAGCACTATGGTACATTATACAGTACATAAACATTGTAGTACTGGATTATATGTCTGAAAAACATGGTATATATAAAAGTAATACTATGGTAGGCCTACATAAAAACATGAAATTTTAGCAAAAAATATAAATTAAAATGCCTGAGCATCATGGTAACTATCCAAAAATAGGTCAAAGCTATGGTCGTAATATGTTTGTATTTATTTACTTATTTATTGTTTTGGTTAGAGTTGCAATAGAATGGATGGCAAACTGTCTAATGTTATTTTTTTTTTTTTTCAATAATAATTTTCAGATCATGCTCATCTGACCCCCTCCTCGAGTCAGGTGACCACATCTGCTCTCCTCTATTCACCATCTCTGATTGGACTTGTGCCGTCTTCAGGGAGCACTTGTTGGATATTCATCCACAGACTTAAAAAAGACGCTTTTGTATTATTTCTCTTGTACTTGCCACAAATGTACAAAAAGTACAAAAGTTTCAAAATGTACTTTATTCATACTATAATCAGTCTAACAGGTTTCAGACGAGCTCCATTACGTAATGTCATTCCCAAGCAGCGGTTTGAACGTGCGCTCGCTTCAGTCGCGTTCACAAAACAAGAGAAATAAGCAGACGCTTACCGCCTTTAGTTGCTCCAGTCGGTCCTTCATCTTTCAATCTACTGCTGAACACTATCTTAAAAATAAAATAAATAAATAATAAATAGGAGAAAGTCAAATGAACCGGGAAAGTGTTCTGTACGAGTTGTCAGTCGGCTGCTGAGCGGATCGTTTGCTCGTGAACTCCGTGTATCTCTGCTCCGGTGACTCGTGTTATTACTCCACCGAAGGTCCATGCAATATGGCTGCTCTTCTCCAAACCAGGAGGGGGTTTTCTCTAAATCTATCCGCTCAGAGGATTAAAACAACAGTTGCGTTCAGTCTGTTTAATCTGTCTTCCTCCCTCTCTCTCTCTTTTCTCGTTATAATCGCCCTGAGAGAGCTGCTCTTTCACGCATGCTCGTGCACGCTCTCTCTCTCTCTCTTTCTCTCTCTCTCTCTTTCTCTCTCTCTCTCACTCTCTCTCTCTCTCCTGGCCACGGTCACGCCCTGCGCGAACACCTGTGTGTGCGAATCAGTCCACATTTATTCTTCCAAACTATTTTAATGAGACATTTTTTTATTATTTCCTAGGAAATATGCTATTTGCTGGTAACAATACATTTCATTTCAATAAGTTCATTATCGGTTTCAGATTTACTGGTAGCGGTTTACTTGGTTAGATATAGCCAAGGACAAGACTGCAAGATGGGACAGGCCAGAATGTAATTATATGTGTGTGTGTGTGTGTGTGTGTGTGTGTGTGTGTGTGTGTGTGTGTGTGTGTGTGTGTGTATATAATAGCATTTTGGCCTGTCCCAAAAAATTTAAATGTAAAATGTCATAATTGTTTTATATAATTATTACAAGTAAAATAAAGAAAAATAAAATACAAATAAGCATTTGTTTCAATGTAATTATTGTGATAACGAACTACTTTTAATTACTTGACATTATTTCCCCCCGAGTTTTGTGCACTGTTGCCCATTCTGTGTTTTACATTTTGTCTGATTAATTTTAAAGTTTCATTTAATATTTATTGCATTTCCAGAAAGTTGACACTGCTTTTCATGGACCATTTACTGTAGATGTGAAACAATTATAAATTATATAATAATATAATATAAATATTTTATAAATTATAATGTTTATACCCAATTCAGTAGCGTATTTGTCCATAATAGCTACTACCTTTTCCAATGATAACTATATATTAATCATTTAAATAACAGTAGGTATTGCATTACTAACTAATATATATTTATATACTGGTAGGTATTCATTACATACTACTTTTTCTTTAGTTTCTAACTATTCTTTTTTTTTTTTTTAAACATGATTCTGTGATTGCGATACAAAACTGCGGTGTGTGAGATATATTATTCCCTAACACACACACACACACACACACACACACACACACACACACACACACACAGAGCGGATAGAGTTAAAGATCAATGAGTATAGCCCACTTCACCGCGCGTGAAGCAGGAGAGCTGGCGTTCATTAACCCTCTGCTCTATCAACAATGAGCGGAACCTCATCGCGGAAGAGATGTGACAGGAGTCCACGTAAACCCTTGCTTCTGAATGTGCGTGAATCCAGACTCCACAGACTCTGACACGAGTGAGATAAATAACTATCTTCTGCGCTCTGGTGGCCATATTGTAGTGTTACGCAGTACGTAGACATTGCACTACGTCATCGCTATAACAGACACCAGGTAGCCTTTGATATTATATTTTTAGATATACTTAAGCAAAAAGTCATTACAATAAATATATAAGATAAAGTTGCTTGTATAACAGCAATGTTCGATTTTATAACTGATCATAAAGACTGGAAACTAAAATGAATGTTTATGGATACACAACCTTCATGACAACTCTAACATTAAATCGCTTACAGATCCAAAGTTGTATTATCCCTTTTAAAGTGAAAATTAGAAAAAGTAATTATTAATAATATTTTATTAATATTAATAATATAAATATAAATACACTGGCCCCGCCCCTAGACCTGTACGTCATCTTACGTTTCCCTGTGTATGTTTTTCTCATATTTATGCCATATGATAAACGACATCACATCACACGAGTGCTGTTTTTGTCACGAATACCACTAGTCCAAATGTCATTTCAGTAAATCGCAAGGCTGTATTTTTTTCAGTTTTGCTAACAAAAGTATTACTTAAAAAGCCACAGCAGAATTGTTGAGTCACAGCGGTGTTTAGTTTCTGAATGAATCGGAGTTTTGAATGAATCATGTGAACCAGATTTATTGCCATCTACTGGTAGTTTGTTTCTTTAGCGTATAATTTAATAATAAAAAAAAAAAGTTGCACAACATTAAAGAACGTATTTTGAATATTGTTGGCCACTAAGGGGTTTTGTCACTAGTGACTTCAAATTCATGGACAAAAAAACTGAGATGTTTGTCTCTTTTTTTTTTCTTACTTTGTTAGGCCACTGTAGCCTAAACATTTAACACAATAACAGGTTTAAAATGATCTTTTGGGGGTATTTTCAAACCCATATTAGTTTTCAATTACACACATGCAATTGCAAGCCACACATACAGCTTAGAACTTTTTGGCCTTAATTCTGTCTTGGTCTCATTAGACCAGAGAATCCTTCAGGTGTATTTGTTTAGCAAACTCCATGGGGGCTTTCATGTGTCTTGCACTGAGAAGAGGCTTCCATCGGAAGATTATGGAGGCCACTGTGCTCTTAGGAACCTTAAGTGCAGCAGAAATTGTTTTGTAACCTTGGCCAGATCTGTGCCTTGCCACAATTCTTTCTCTGAGCTCTTCAGGCAGTTCCTTTGACCTCATGATTCTCATTTGCTCTGACATGCACTGTGAGCTGTAAGGTCTTATATAGACAGGTGTGTGGCTTTCCTAATCAAGTCCAGTCAGTATAATCAAACACAGCTGGACTCAAATGAAGTTGTAGAAACATCTCAAGGACGATCAGAAGAAATGGACAGTACCGGAGTTAAATATATGAGTGTCACAGCAAAAGGGTCTGAACTACTTAAGATAATATTTTTTAATAAATGTGCAAAAATGTCAACAATTCTGTTTCTCTCGGTCAATATGGGCTGCTGTGTGTACATTGAGGGAAAAAATTAACTTAAATTGTTTTAGCAAATGGCTGCAATAAAATAGTGAAAAATTTAAGGGGGTCTGAATACTTTCCGTACCCACTGTACATGTAAACACACACACACATATATATATATATAGACATGTATACAAATATTTATTTTGAATGTTATTAATCGATTTGACAGCCCTAATTTACATATAATTTTTACCAAAATATTTTTAAATGTTTTTCCCCAGTATGTATTTGTATATATTTTATTAATCTAATTGTGATGCCTCAATAAATTTTTTATTGTATTTTCACAATGTTGAGCACATCTTTTCAAATTTATAATTAAATGGACTTTTTAAAAATTTACATATGATCTTTTCCAATACAGAGCAGTCACTGTGAACAGATAATATAAGACACCTCGTCCTCACCCATATTTATGCAAAACCACATCAGACCTTAAACTAGGTACATGCCGTTCTATTCTTGGCACCATGGTTTGCTTTCAGACTTGACAGCAATTTGCACTCCAAAAATACCCACAAGTATTTAAATATCACACCAATGACTAGCAACTTCACATTTTAGACCAGAGCATTACTTTGCTTCCTTGTCTGAGCAAAATAAACTTCCAGAAGCTTCCTAAAAACGCTTTACATGTAAACAACTGAATAAAAAAAGGGAATTGACAGTCCTTTGTTTTACAAGTAGGCCAACACAATTTAAAATTCACTCAAATAAAAAAAAAGACCAAGCAAGGATTATTATATAGAGAATGTTTTTATTCCAAGAATTCCTCTTAGTGCTTAGAGCCTTACATAGAGAAGTAAGCACTGGGACACTCGACCTGCTCTCACACCTTTGAGTGAGGGAGTGTCAGTGTAGGCATGTCTGCGTGTGTGGGTGTCTGGTGGGCAACAGTTAGCATGTCTACAATGAAATGAACCACACGGTTTACTCAAATTCAAAACACACAAAAAAAACCTGAAAATTGAAAAATAAAAATATTCTGCGCTGGGGTTTTACAGTAAAAGGGGCAGGGGGAAGAATCGTCACCAGGACATCCCAGTAACATCGCCATAAGGAGGTCAGAGACTAACAGGTTAAAGGTCGTCATCTTCATCTGGGAGAGCTGTTTCTGATGCCACCTGGAAAAGAAACCACAATTACAGATCAGCACAGACTAAACAGGAACAATCTTGAGAGCAGCAGCGGCAGTAGCTCGCTGGCCGTACAATGCACTTACTTTCAAGTCGTGCTCATACTGTGCAGCAAGTGATGGATCCATAGCAATTTCAGGTGGAGCGAGGGCAGGCATCTCAACAAACTCCAGATTGGGATCGCCAATCAGCTTCCGTGCGAGCCACAGGAAGGGCTTCTCAAAGTTATAATTACTCTTGGCAGAGATGTCATAGTACTGAGAAAGAGAGAGGATACATCAGTCAAGCTTCACATTTACAGCCAGACATTCAGCCTTCACTAATGCACATTTGTCTATGTAGGAAAATGCTTTGAAATTGCATTGAAATGGAAGTGGAGGATGATCATTTCCGTATTGCACCATACATCCAAGTGTAATGAATTATCAAAAAAAGAAAAAAGGGCAGGGACTTGGTTTTAAGCATTGGTTGTTGATTGGATAAACGTGGAGGCAGATCAACATCACCAGAAGATCAAGTTATGATGTTGATGAAACATTACAAGTTATTTTATTCTTTGAGAAATAAACATGCATGCATTGTTCTCAAGAAGCATTTAGTGACTTTCACGAGTTTGAGTTGAAGGGATGCGCGGTACCTGTAGATTCTTCTTACGATGGAATACAATGCTCTTTGCTTTGACCTTCCTGTCTTTGATGTCCACTTTGTTACCGCACAGCACTATGGGAATGTTCTCGCACACACGCACCAAGTCACGATGCCAGTTGGGCACATTTTTATAGGTCACTCGAGAAGTTACATCAAACATGATGATTGCACACTGAGCTATAAAGAGAGAGATGCACGTTAAACCACTGCTGGACAGATGTCGTCTACAATGTGAGTATATGATAAAACACTGCATACCCTGGATGTAATATCCATCTCTCAGGCCTCCGAACTTCTCTTGTCCGGCTGTGTCCCATACATTATATTTGATGGCTCCTCTGTTGGTGTGGAAGACCAGGGGATGCACCTCAACTCCCAGCGTGGCTAAGAGGACACAGAGAAATTCAAAAGCAGCCCATCACTGTGACAGTCAAACCAAAGCCACACATTCCTCCAGAAGAGTCACGTCAAGCAAAAGACTTACCAACATATTTCTTCTCAAACTCCCCAGTCAAGTGTCTCTTCACGAAGGTGGTTTTCCCTGTACCTCCGTCTCCTACCAGAACCAGCTGTGGACGGGAAAGACAGTTTGCATGAGTACTGATAACACAGTAGTTAACATGCCACAAAGACACAGCAGCAAGGAAATACTATACATCTGTTACTATTTCAAACACGACTACTAGTTATTAATACTAACACCAACAATAGTAGAATTTATCTGTATTTTTAAGATGATTATTTTGTTGAACTTCCTTACCAGGCCGTCTTAATCATGTGCTCAATCATGTTTATTAAAGAACAATACTTGCTAAAAAAAAAAAAGTTTCAAGTAAAAATAATAACCCATGATAGGCTGTTAATTATCCATACTCCGCTATGGTTTTTACAATGTAATTATGTCAGTGGACATATATAGACCCATTTTGAATGGTCACCTGATCAATTTCTATTAGAAACTATTAAGTTTCAAAGTATCAAATGGTAATGTATAACGTTACTTTGTTTACAGATCCCTTTTCGCATCACCTGAATTTGTGACTTTGGAAGACTTAAGTTTCAGTTACAATATTGACCAGTTGTTGTTGTTTTAAAGCATGTAATTTGTTACACCATACTAAAGTGTAATTACACTAGTTAACCGATTACAAGATAAACAAACATTCTTTTTCTAAATCGATTCTACATCGCTTGTTTAGCGCTAAATAGTTAACTATTTAGCAGTTAATCGCGCTAAAAGGTGTAAACATACACCTCGGCTCTTTAATCAATAAATGTAGCCCCTCGTCACTTTAACAGAGAGTCTCTTTACCTTAAACTGCACCTGGGGCTCATTCTCCGCCATTGCTGTGTGTTGTGTGCGGGTCTTTGTGCTGTAGTCGGTCTGCGGGAGAGATGAGACGGGACACGGTTACTCACAGCACACAAAGGCCGCGCCAATCACAAAACTACGAACATAGTTACGCTAAACTCCCGGAAAACAACACTTTGGCACTCATATTAAAAGTCAAACAGCTTATAAGACTCAAAACACCCGATTGTGTTCATAAACACTCATCCGTCGAGCCTGAATAAGAGGATGCGAGGAGACACACGAGGCCGCTGCTTCAAGAGCCTGAACTCCACAGTAACCGACCGAGAGTCAGTCACAGCAGCCTGAAGGCCTCGAGCAGGCCCATCGCTCCGGGAAACAACTCATGGCGCATTTAAGCGTGCGGAAATTAATGAAAATAAAACTAATTCATAAAAGTAGGAACAAAAGCGAGCGTTGCTCGAGCGGCTCCCGCCAACGGCTCGCGACCGGGATGAGCCGCGAGGAACTCCACATCAGCGGTGAATGTAACCAATCCGGCTGACTTACGACGACTTCAACTGAATACAAAGTCTTTCACGGAGGAAACCAAAACGCCTCAGTGAAAATAGTTCTCGGTAGGATGAGCGGTGTCGCTCCGCACTCACCGGTGTTGAAGCGATCGGGGAAGAGAGCAAATGGCTGCGCCCGCGCGGGATTCAGCGTGGCTCACATAAACGCTTCCGCCCCTACCACGTGACGTCACAGCACCGCGGGACCGTCGCGTCTAGTGTCGGGGGCGCGCACTTGACAGGACTGATTCAATACACCTCTGTTACTGTGTATACAAAAACATGACACTCACTTATAATTCTGCTTAATAAATACTTTATCTCTGGAATGCACTATTGTTTTGGGAACAAACCGAAACTGCGAGAGAAAAGATAAGAGGACATAATGTGGACTGTGGCGTTAGAATTAGAATAAGTTCTAGAAATACAATAAAATAAGACATATCGAACATGCTGTTATGTACAATGTAATATATTATGAACATGTACAGCAATGTAGGTCGAAGACTAGAATAAATATATTGTGAAATACATATGTCTGTATAATATTGTTGTGCACTCTATACACTAGGCTAACTGTACGACAATTAAAGTAAAAACAGCTAACAATAATAATATTTGTAATCTAAGTGGGTAAAATTGTATTATTATTATGATGTTAATAAAATAAATAGAATATAATTAGTTTCTTGCTTTATTTATATCATTACATCACTTTGTCTGAGAACAAACAAATATACTATAACTGTGCTCCTGAGAACATTATGTTTGAATGCACTTCTTTAAATAACAGCTGGATAAACATTTATTGCACATCATGTTGTGTTTGTCTTGATTTGTGTGTTTATTTGATTATATTATACTACATAAAATTAGTATATAATTAACAATTGAAGACTTAAGACACGAAAGCCTCTCAAGTGCCATCTGAAAAGCTTCTTTATCAGGTTCCTGTGTTTAGGTTCAATGATTTCAGTTTAGTGGCAAAAAACAGGTCCTTTTCATTGCCATTAAAGTGAAATAACTGAACGCAAACATAGGAACCTGATTAAAATACTAATTTTAGACGATAACATTTCAGACAGCACTTAAGAGGCTTTTGCACCTGAAATCTTCAATTTAATTTAATAAAATATTATTGGATGTACAATACGTGAACTGTGGACGGTCAGGCTGAAGGGACGGACAGGTCCAAGCCTGGCCGCCAAAGTGTCTTAATGAAATAAAACAATTTTGCTTCAGTAAGAGCAATAAGCAGAACAGGAATACAGTATGTGCAATGTAATCTCCATCTTAATCAGCTAAAGAGAGGCAAATATTAGGTTCATGATTTATACAGTTTTACGTCAGGGGTGCAACTGTACCCCTTATGTTGAGACTGAAACATTTGGGCTTCATGCCAAGGGAACAGATCTGTGCCATGCATAAGCCTGCTGGTAATCTCCATTCCCAATCTGTCAGACATTATGAAACTACTTGTGTTATACAAGTAAAGTAATGTTTTACAAACGCCTTCTATAAATAGTACACATTGTTTTGAGGTAGACCCAAGTTGCCTGTGTGGTTTATTATGTTTTTTTAATATGATGAAATTATATTTAGGCAGAGATGCTGACTAAAGCAAGAGTTCATATATTTGCAATGTTTTTATTTATTATTTTTATTGACTGATTTACCATATTAAACACACTTTTAGACCCCAAAAGTAATGGAGGCAGAAGTCACACAGATAGCCTTATAGCGCCCTTTTGCAGGGGTGGGCCATTTGCATTTTTTTATTTATTCATTTTTGTAATCATTTTTATATATAGAGATAATTAATGGGATAATTCATCAGTCAGTGTTTAACATTCTGTTAGTTGTCAAAATGAATTCATTGCAGCACTTTTGTCATATCTAAATCGAGCTCTGTACAAAGGAAAATAATGTAAGAAAGTAATTTTATGCATTTAAATATGGTTTCATTTATACGCGTGCAGTTGAAGAGCGTGCACCGTTAGCACAGTAAAACGGCGGACAGGACAGGAAAGTTTGTTTTACTGAAATAACAACATCTCATCAGACCACAGTTCACTGTTGTTCTACTGAAGCTCAGTTGGCACCTGTAACTTTTCTGCGATGGTTTACTCGCGCACTGAGGGAAAGCTGCTGAAGTGCGCGTTTCCCATTTGTTCTGGTCTCAAAAATAAACAAGTTTATAATAAATACATATTTAAACTCACTAAAATGCTAAAAACAGTTAGATAAAAATGTTGCATTACATTACTTTTAATAACTATGCCTTTGATTGGCCTAACTAACCCTAACCTAACTCTAACCTAAGCCCCCCGTACTGTACTGATGGGAAAATAATGAACTCTGAACATCGAAAAGTTTCTCAATCATTTACACACATATAAAAACTCTAATTGTCATCATCACACATTATACAAATGCAGACTAATGACTCATTCCACATGTGATAAATTTTTTTAATATGGAAAACCTAGTTTGAAGAAAATGTTAAATTTCAAGTTTTCAAAAATAATCCCTAAATGAAGAATTAATATGAGTAATATTTTACTGATATTATTTGATTAAAACAAGGTTTTGGTTGATTCTGCTCTCTTTAGATCAGGCTTCTCTACAGGACGTTTTCTGTAGGACAATGATCATCAGGAACCTCCTTCCACTCCTCAAGAAGACCTCTCACTGCAGAGGAGCAGCAGATGCAGGACATCCAGCGTCCAGATCAGGACAGTCCAGTCAGTTCTTCAGCAGATGATAGTGCATCACATCTGCTGAGACAGCTGGACTGAGACGAGATTGTTGCAATTGCAAAATGAAGATAATTTAATATTATTTAACTGTTTTACGATAGCCAGTGATGCAAACAACTCAACTTTTTTTCTCAATTCTGGCCATTTTGAGAGAGAGAGAGAGAGAGAGAGAGAGAGAGAGAGATTAAAGTTTCATGTGTGAATCACCTGCATCTGTATGTTCCTCTCTACAAACAATGAATCTGTGAGTTTAGTTACTTCAAAAACACCTTGTTGCTGAGAAATTCTATATTGTAATTTTTAAAAAGTTGCGGGATGTTTCTGTGCTCCAGAATGTTTCTGTGTGTGTCCCTGCGTGATGTGATCTCTGTGAATCTCTCTCTCTCTGTGTGTATGTGTATAAAAGCCCCCCCCCCCCCCCATGTTCAATACATGGTTACGGAATGAGGGTAAGTTTACTATCATAACCCGAAATAATACACATACACTCCACAGGAAGGTTTGTTTTAAATAATACAACTAGCTGCAGTAATAATTCTGGAAGTAGTTTCTTATAGTTTATTTTTTCATAATTTTAAACCATTTTAGTTTTTACACCATTTGGCTTTTTTGCAGTTCACTTAAACAGACCTAAAGTGCTACAACTGAATTTTAAAAGTAGATTCAGCAATACCCCAATTAAAATTAAGTAATTAAAAGTAGAAGTATAATAATTATATGAGCATTAGAAACAATGGTAAAAGTTTTAGAAAAAGTATGGCGTGCCATACTGCAGGACACTGCTTTGTTAAATAATAATTATAATAATAATAACTATAATTATATTTTAAAGGGGTCATATGATGCTTTTTTAAAGATCCATCCATCCATCCATCTTCTTCCGCTTCTTCCGGGGCCGGGTCGCGGGGGCAGCAGTCTAAGCAGAGAACCCCAGACTTCCCTCTCCCTAGACACTTCCTCCAGCTCTTCTGGGGGGACACCGAGGCGTTCCCAGGCCAGCCGGGAGACATAGTCTCTCCAGCGTGTCCTAGGTCTTCCCCGGGGTCTCCTCCCAGTGGGACGCGCCCGGAACACCTTCCCGGGAAGGCGTCCAGGAGGCATCCGGAACAGATGCCCGAGCCACCTCAGCTGACCCCTCTCGATGTGGAGGAGCAGCGGCTCTACTCTGAGCTCCTCGCGGGTGACTGAGCTTCTCACCCTATCTCTAAGGGATCGCCCAGCCACCCTGCGGAGAAAGCTCATTTCGGCCGCCTGTATCCGGGATCTTGTCCTTTCGGTCATGACCCAAAGCTCATGACCATAGGTGAGAGTAGGAACGTAGATTGACCGGTAAATCGAGAGCTTCGCCTTGCGGCTCGGCTCTTTCTTCACCACGACAGACCGGTACATCGACCGCATTACTGCAGAAGCTGCACCGATCCGTCTGTCAATCTCCCGTTCCATCCTTCCCTCACTCGTGAACAAGACCCCAAGATACTTAAACTCCTCCACTTGAGGCAGGAACTCTCCACCAACCTGGAGTGGGCAAGCCACCCTTTTCCGACTGAGGACCATGGCCTCGGATTTGGAGGTGCTGATTCTCATCCCAGCCGCTTCACACTCGGCTGCAAACCGTCCCAGTGCATGCTGAAGGTCCTGGCTTGATGAGGCCAACACGACAACATCATCCGCAAAGAGCAGAGACAAAATCGTGTCGTCACCAAACCTGACCCCCTCCGGCCCCTGGCTGCGCCTAGAAATTCTGTCCATAAAAATCATGAACAGAACCGGCGACAAAGGGCAGCCCTGCCGGAGTCCAACACGCACCGGGAACAAGTCTGACTTACTGCTGGCAATACGAACCAAGCTCCTGCTCCGGTCGTACAGGGACCGGATAGCCCTTAGCAAAGGGCCCCGGACCCCATACTCCCGGAGCACCCTCCACAGGCCGCCGCGAGGGACACAGTCGAATGCCTTCTCCAAATCCACAAAGCACATGTGGACTGGTTGGGCAAACTCCCATGAACCCTCCAGCACCCTGTAGAGGGTATAGAGCTGGTCCAGTGTTCCACGGCCTGGACGAAAACCACACTGTTCCTCCTGAATCCGAGGTTCTACTATCGGCCGGATTCTCCTCTCCAGTACCCTGGCATAGACTTTCCCAGGGAGGCTGAGAAGTGTGATCCCCCTGTAGTTGGAACACACCCTCCGGTCCCCCTTCTTAAAAAGAGGGACCACCACCCCGGTCTGCCATTCCAGAGGCACCGTCCCCGACTGCCACGCGATGCTGCAGAGGCGTGTCAGCCAAGACAGCCCCACAACATCCAGAGACTTGAGGTACTCAGGGCGGATCTCATCCACCCCCGGTGCCTTGCCACCGAGGAGTTTCTTGACTACATCGGTGACTTCAGCTTGGGTGATGAACGAGTCCACATCTGAGCCCTCAGCCTCTGCTTCCTCAATGGAAGACGTGACAGCGGGATTGAGGAGATCCTCGAAGTATTCCTTCCACCGTCCAACGACATCCCCAGTTGAGGTCAACAGCTCCCCACCTTTACTGTAAACAGCGTTGGTAGGGCACTGCTTCCCTCTCCTGAGGCGCCGGACGGTTTGCCAGAATCTCTTCGAGGCTGACCGATAGTCCTTCTCCATGGCCTCACCGAACTCCTCCCAGGCCCGAGTTTTTGCCTCCACAACCACCCGGGCTGTAGTCCGCTTGGCCTGCCGGTACCTGTCAGCTGCCTCAGGAGTCCCACAAGCCAACCAGGCCCGATAGGACTCCTTCTTCAGCTTGACGGCATCCCTTACTTCCGGTGTCCACCACCGGGTTCGGGGATTGCCACCTCGACAGGCACCGGAAAGCTTACAGCCACAGCTCCGAGCGGCCGCTTCGACAATGGAGGTGGAGAACATGGTCCACTCGGACTCAATATCTCCAGCCTCCCTCGGGATCCGGTCGAAGCTCTGCCGGAGGTGGGAGTTGAAGATCTCTCTGACAGGAGACTCGGCCAAACGTTCCCAGCAGACCCTCACAGTACGTTTGGGTCTGCCTAGTCTGTCCAGCTTCCTCCCCCGCCATCGGATCCAACTCACCACCAGGTGGTGATCGGTTGACAGCTCCACCCCTCTCTTCACCCGAGTGTCCAAGACATACGGCCGGAGGTCGGATGAAACGACCACAAAGTCGATCATCGACCTACGGCCTAGGGTGTCCTGGTGCCACGTGTACTGATGGACACCCTTATGCTTGAACATGGTGTTCGTTATGGACAAGCTGTAACTAGCACAGAAGTCCAATAACTGAACACCGCTTGGGTGCAGATCAGGGGGGCCGTTCCTCCCAATCACGCCCCTCCAGGTGTCACTGTCGTTGCCCACGTGGGCGTTTAAGTCCCCCAGTAAAACGACGGAGTCCCCAGTCGGAGCACTTTCCAGCACCCCTCCCAGAGACTCCAAGAAGGCCGGGTTCTCTGCACTGCCGTTCGGCCCGTAGGGACAAACGACAGTGAGAGACCTATCCCCGACCCGAAGGCGCAGGGAAGCGACCCTCTCGTACACCGGGGTAAACTCCAACACATGGCAGCTGAGCTGGGGGGCTATAAGCAAACCCACACCAGCCCGCCGCCTCTCACCATGGGCAACTCCAGAGTGGTGAAGAGTCCATCCTCTCTCGAGGAGTGTGGTTCCAGAGCCCAAGCTGTGCGTAGAGGTGAGCCCGACTATCGCTAGTCGGAACCTCTCAACCTCACGCACAATCTCGGGCTCCTTCCCCGCCAGTGAGGTGACGTTCCACGTCCCTAGAGCTAGTTTCCGTGTCCAGGGATCGGGCTGTCGAGGCCCCCGCCTTCGACTGCCGCCCGATTGTCTAAGCACCGGCCCCTTACGGTCCCTCCTGTAGGTGGTGAGCCCACGGGAAGGCGGCCCCACGTCGCTCCTTCGGGCTGAGCCCGGCCGGACCCCGTGGGGAGAGGCCCGGCCACCAGGCGCTCGCATACGAGCCCCAACCCTGGGCCTGGCTCCAGGGTGGGGCCCCGGCTGCGCCATACCGGGCGACGTCACGGTCCTTAGATTTAGTCTTCTCATAAGGGGGTTCTGAACCGCTCTTAGTCTGACCCGTCGCCTAGGACCTGTTTGCCTTGGGAGACCCTACCAGGGGCATATAGCCCCGGACAACATAGCTCCTAGGGTCATTCGGGTACTCAAACCCCTCCACCACGTTAAGGTGGCAGTTCAAGGAGGGTTTTTTTTTTTTTTTTTTTTTTTTAAAGATCAATATTTTATTTTATTTTTTGTATTTGGTGTAACAGAATATGTTGACATGCTTTAATGTTAAAAAAAACACATTGTTTTTCAAATACTGTACATTATTGTAGGTCCTCTATGCCCAGCTTCTCTCAAACACATATTTTCTACAAAGTCCCTCCTTCTGACAAGCGCAGTCTGCTCTGATTGGCCAACTGACCCAGTGCACTGTAATTGGCTGTACACAGTAAGTGCTCATCGTTATGAGCTTTATCTTTCAAAATAAATTTAAAGACAGTTAATAATGTCCTACAGTTTTACCATCAGTTTAAGCCCGAAAGAGAAACAGAGTCGCATGACAGACACAAAGATGAAGCTTGTATGTGTTTGCAGTACACAGGCCACGGACGGTTGAAACAGCTGACTCCACTGTGTGACCATCACTCTCACACACACACACACACACACACACACACACACACACACACACACACACACACATTGGGCTTCATTACACAAATATTTCCACATAAGCCCCTTTCACACAGCACGTTGGACCCGGAAAATTGCTGGAGCATTGCCGGGTCGTCTTCAGTGTGAACGCAAACACGTCCCGGGATTGATTCCGGGATTTATCCCGGGTCGGGGACCTACTGTAGTAACATTGCCGGGTTCAGTTTCGGAACGAGCACTGTGTGAACAAAAGCCAGAACTAATGCCGTAAAGGGTGTGTCGTAGTGATGATGCGCATTATCTCGTGACTCTTTTAGCGAGCTTTTTGAAGTGAGAGATCAGCGTTCGCGAAAAAAAAGGTGCAAACTGTAATAAAGCAGAGATCAGTTAGTTCCTCACTATCCGTGCTGAATCTGAGATCGTTCGCCAGCTTAAGTGAAAGTTAACGTGCCTAGCATTTTCACCTCGTACAATACACGTAAAATCCTGATGTCGTATGTCTTTACAGGACCTTTACGGGTTGTTTGTGAACGCACGCACATATTCCGGGTAATTACTGGCAGTGTGAAAGAGGCAAATCTAGCAACCCTGGAACACATTACCTGTGTATTTTCCGGAATTACAGTGTGAAAGGGGCAATAGTTACATAGACATGTGGGGGGCGTGTTTAAACGAGCTGTTTTAGGGGGGTGTGGCAGAGTCTTAACTTTAATAAAGAATATCTCTTTGGATTTGAGACTTTAGTCTTTGCAATTTTACAGATCTTCTTCATGCACCAAGAGCTTGTAACTTGTAACTTGTTGAAAAATTGAAATTGCATCATATGACCCCTTTTATACACTACATTTCTTGGACATATATCAAGAAGTTGGGAGAAGGAGGATGCGGCTCTGTCTTTGAAGGGACCCACTGTGAGGACAGCCTTCAGGTGGCTGTGAAATTCCCAGCGAAGACAGAAAACAAGTCATACCTCAGCCTTGTAAGTAGACTGTGCTCTCTGTGTCATCTCCTCTCAGTCACTGTTCGCAATGTATAACATCTTAGATTAACGTAAAAGACAGAGTACAAATATTTCAATAAACAAACAAACTGAGCTAAATCCTTATTTGAGCAACCACTTCCATCTGACCATCATAAAAATTAGTCTTTCTTCTAGCCTGACCATCCCAGTCCAGTTCCTCTAGAGGTGGCTCTGACTGTCACGGCCAACCAAGACCCCCACTGTCACCACAACACAGAGCTGCTGGACGTGCAGGACCATCCTGACCACTATATCATGGTCTTTGGGTGGCCCTCGCCCTGCATGGACAATCATGATCATTGCAGGATCTTCAGTGAGGCATTGGTGCATCATTTAATGCAGCAGGTGATTGACGCTGCTGTTGTTTGCTGTTCCCGGGATCTTCCATCGGGACATCAAGATGTCCAACCTCCTGGTCAACACTGAGACTATGGAGGTCTTGTGGAACTACTCACCGAGGGATGTGAGTTAGTTTAGTCAAATTCTGCGCCATCCAATCATATTTTTAATAATGGAGTCACCCAGAGCGTTCCAGAGTTCCCTGTTATGCCCTCTTCACAAGTTCCTCTCTCTGCCCCTGGTGTCCTGTCATTGCTGCTCCAGAAGCTGCTGAGGCTAAACAAAGGTTCCTCACTTGAAAAATCCCAGGATGCCAATTTCACAACTTCTCTGGTCCCAGAGGTCCCTCACATTGCTGCTCCAAAAGTTCCTGCCATACTTTTTCTCAAAGATCCTGTCAGAGCAGCTCCAGGAATAAATGTGAATGGCCCTCTAAATGCTGCTGCTCCAGAAGCTGCTGAGTTCAAAGAGGTCAGTGTAACAGGCACCACAGATGTCACTCAACAGGGTTCCATATCACAGCCACTCCAGTGATCCACAAGTCCCAAATCTGAAGGTTCCTGCTGCCGCTGCTTCCCCAGGATCCACTATGGTTCCAGAGCTCATAGCAGCTCCAGTTGTAAAGCTTCCCAGAGGTTCCTGCCATGATTGTCTGGGTCACACGGATGCCCATCATGTCCAGGCAAAGTTTCCTGTCAGGATGGGAATGAAGCTGGTGTCCAAGGCAGCTTCAGTCCCAGAGCTCCTCTCTCATCCTCCCTGATCCCAGAGGTTCCTGCTAAAGCCGCTCTGGTCCAAGAGGATTCTAGACAAACCTCATTCTTTACATGGCTGTGAGAGCAGAAAATGCCATCTTCACTTATAACATCACCATAAGTATTGGCTTCTTTTTCTTCGTCTGGGGGTACCTATAATTCTCGTCGCTCACCCCATCTCAGTTAACGCACTGGGCGGACAACTCCTGTCATCGGTCACCCACTCCACCGGACCTGTGAGTCTGATCACATCAGGTAACCACGTTGAGGAGATTCAATTTCTCCTCATTGACTCAGCATTGGCTCCTGGCATAAGAAATCTGTCATGTCTTGGAGTAAGATCTTGTTCGGTGTCTGCATGTTCTTCTGTGTCTTGTTCTGTCTTGCAGGATGAGCAGACAGATCTGTCTAACCTACGCGGGGAGTACCTCGACCTGAAGGAAGTGTTCAGTAAGTCCTGAGCTGCTTCTCTTCCTCCGCACCGTCCTTATGACTGTGCTATAGACTTATTGCCAGGTACATCTCTGCCTAAGGGCAGATTATACTCTCTTTCCACTCCGGAGAGGGAGGCCATGGAGAAATATATTTCTGATTCTCTGGTAGCCAAACTCATCCGTCCTTCCTCTTCTCCTGCAAGGGCGGGATTCTTCTTTGTGGGCAAGAAGGATGGTTCCCTGCGTCCTTGTATTGATTACCGAGGGTTGAACAGCATCACTGTAAACAATACTTATTCTTTGCCACTGATGTCTTCAGCTTTCGAGAGGCTACAGGGTGCTTCTTGGTTCACCAAGTTAGATCTACCTAACGCCTTTCATTTGGTCCGCATTAGGAAGGGGGATGAGTGGAAAACCGCGTTTAAAACCCCCAGGGGGCACTTTGAATACTTGGTTATGCCTTTCGGTCTTTCCAACTCCCCCACGGTTTTCCAGGTACTCGTCAACGATGTGCTGAGAGACATGGTTGATCAGTTCGTATGTTTACCTGGATGACATATAGATTTTTTTCTGTGTCTTTCCAGGAACACGTTCAGCACGTCAGACGAATGCTTCAGAGGCTGTTGGAGAATGGGCTTGTTGTCAAGGCAGAGAAATGCGCTTTTCATGTACAGTCTGTTCCTTTTTTAGGATATATTGTGTTGTCTGAGGGGGTGCGCATGGATCCCAACAAGATTCAGGCAGTGCTTAATTGGCCAACTCCAGATTCCTGCAAGGCCCCTGCATAGGTTTCTGGGCTTTGCCAATTTTTACCGGCGTTTTATTCACAACTATAGCCAACTAGCCACGCCTCTGACAGCCTTGACCTCCACCATGACGATTTTCAGGTGGTCTAGTGCAGCTGATGTTGCATTCTCTAAACTCAAGAACTGCTTTGTTTCAGCCCCCATTCTTGTCACTCCTGATTCCTCTCGTCAGTTTGTGGTGGAGGTCGACGCGTCAGAGCTGGGGGTAGGTGCGGTTCTCTCCCAGTGCTCCTCTGTGGATGGCAAGGTTCATCCGTGCGCTTATTATTCTCATCGTTTGTCTTCTGCTGAACATAATGACGACATTGATAATAGAGAGTTGTTGGCAGTCAAGTTAGCCATGGAGGAGTTGGGTCATTGGTTGGAAGGTTTGAGGGTACCTTTCATTGTTTGGACCGACCACAAGAACTTTGAATATATCAGATCCGCCAAACGACTTAACTCTAGGCAGGCTCGGTGGGCACTTTTTTTCGGTCGGTTCGATTTTTCCATTTCCTATCGTCCAGGTTCCAAGAACATCAAACCTGATGCATTGTCCCGCATTTTTGATCAATCTGAATGCCCGGTTTCTCCCGAGTCCATCGTTCCACATAATTGTGTGCGGTCCAACGTCATCTGGTGGGGTCATTGTTCCAAGGTGGCGTGTCATACAAGATTCAATCGTTAATGGTTAAGACCTGTTTGTGTATATTAAAATAAATAAATAAATAAACCATTAAAAATAATCACACAGTGGTGATTTGGGCAACTTGGTGTCCTAGTAGGCCCATATGTTGGAATATATTGTGAAACAGAGCCAGTGACAAATTCTCACGTTTCCAACTTTACCTTCCTTCACTCCAGTCCTGCAGAGTGACAAATAAAGTACAAATATTCAGTGTAGTGTCTCAGCTGATGTGACATTATCTGATGTATGTCATCATCACAGGGCACTAGTGAAACTGAAGTTTCATTTCCTTGTAATGGTTAACGGAGGATCCAACACAGCCTTTCCTCCAGCCATTAGTTATTCTAACACGCACACACATACACACTCATGCACACTCATGCACAACCACACACTAGCTGACTTTACAGCGGAAGTCTTTGTCTAAGTTGTCTTCCCTTCCATCAGAGGACAACGGCACCTTTGAGTTTGACAGAAGCGTGAAGGTAACTTGCTCTACTGACCACTATCTCACAACTGATTGCGTTTTTCTGTAGTTATACTGTATCAAAGATGATTCTGTGGTTAATGTGCATCAGTAAATAGGGTTTAATTCCAAATCCAATACATACTTTAGGCTACACATCAGTAAATACTAAAGTGTCATGTACTGTATATTGTGTCATTCAAATGAATTTGCTTTTAAAATGGCACTTGTTTGGTAACAGAAACAGGATTGACATAGAAATACATTCGACATCAAACATGACATCATGTTTCTGGATGCATTTTTCTCTCACACATGCATAGATGTCTGTTAAATCAGACCATAGCAAGGATGAGGAGGGTAATCCTGTGCCGGAGGTCATGGTTGTGGAGACGAACCGCTTCGGCTTCATTATAGGGAATGGAGAAACTGACAGGTCAGTGTTGATGTCTGTTTGGGTGGAACCTGATTTAAGTGTTTTTGACTGTATTTGTAAGCCCTAGTTGAGCACAGTGCATGCTATTAAATATTTATTCTGTAGTCAAATCATTTTTGTAATGCGCTTCTAATACCGTATTACCAATATTTATAATTGTTAACTCACGATTATGTTACAGTTACCTTCCGCACCTCTTACTCTTATTCTCTCCTTCTCAACATCCTGTCATGTTACCATAGTGACTTCTAGCCTGTCAGAGTGTGGTTTCCTGTTTTTTTGCGTGTTTGCCTCTTGTGACACTCATGCTTTGCTCTGGTATAGGGTGCTTTAGTGAGTAATTTAGGAAGGAGGGTAAAGGTGTGTGATTTTCTGCTTCAGTGGAAAGTATCGTTCACACTGACTCTACAGTGATGGTAATAGTGAAGTTTGCTGCTGTACTGTATGTGTTGGGTTGCTGATTGTGTGTGTTGTTGACAGTGATGCTCCATGTCCTGAGTTAGTGAGACACAGAGAGTCCAAGTGGCTCAACCTCATCACTCAATGGGAGCAAGTGATGGAGAAAAAGAGCAACAAGGTGTGTCTATCATGCTATTGTATACTTGTGTGTAAAACTGTATATAAAATCAAATATACATCTGGCACATTTAAAATATTAACTTGTGGCCCCCATCCATATCGAGGGACCAGAATATCATTCAGACGTTTATTATTTATTCAAACATGGAGTCCCAGCAATATCTGAGCACTATAATCACACGGAACAGCATCTGTCAGGCCAACTCTAATGTTGTTGTGGCAAGATTGGCATGGACATACAACGCATTTCATTCAAAAATGCTAAATCTTTTTTTTTTTTTTCATCATGCAATGATAAAATTAGAAATGTTTTGCCAACCCCTTGTGGAAATGCAAGTACACTTCAGCATACTTTAAAGAAAAAAAGGTTCATTTTAAATCTATATTAAATGCAATTAGATGAAGTTTAGACTTCAATAAGACTTCTAAAATTTATGAATCAATAATCAGTTAATGAATTAGAGATGTGTAAATTACCCAGATGTTTCACAAGCTGCCATTGGCTCAAGCTGACCATAAAGAAAATAAAGTCCAAACCATCAAACTAGTTTTGAAAATAAATGTATTCAGCTGTTTATGATCCGGTTGTCTGCTGATTTTTGTGTGAGACCTCATATATCATTGTCAGTCGGCCTACATATGATACAGGATGTTGAATGTCAAACACCGCAGACTGAGTGCCAAATTCTTCTTTATGTACCTTGATCAATCATACATTTTTTTTTGGATCATTATATTTAATGCAAAGGTAATTAATAACAAAACGTTTTATCCAACATGCTAAAATTACCAATAATCTTCCAAAGGTCATCTGCAGGTCAAAACATCTTTCATAGTCTTAGAACAGCTGACTGCATCGCTCAGCTCTTTCTTTGTCTCAGGTCAAAGGTCAGTGTCAGAAGGGCATCCCAGCATCCGTCAGGGCAAAGGGCTGGCCACTGCTCTGTGGAGCTAAGGGTAGAAAAGAAAAAAGTCAAGGACTCTATAAAGTAAGTGATTGGGTCATATTTGTATCCTATTTTGAATATACTCTTATAAAAAGCCTGTGTTTCCTCTGCGACTCGTCTAGCGTTTTGTCACAGCTCCAGATCATCAGGGATGGACCGATATCATCAAAAGAGACACAGACAGACAATTTCCCTTCCATGAGATGTTCCAGTCCAAAGACGGTCATGGGTACTAATACTGCCTTTCCCTTCCTGTTCAATGCGCTCTGCAGCATTATAATTCACAAGATTAGTCATAAAGCTCCCGTTCTCATTCGGTGTCTGCTTGCTCTCTCAGTCAGAAGGACTTGCTGGAGGTCCTGAAAGCGTACACTCAGCATCGTCCAGACGAGGGCTACTGTCAGGCGCAGGGTCCAGTGGCTGCTGTCCTTCTGATGAACATGCCTGCCGAGGTACCGCTTCTGTCATTATTATTTACTTGGTTATACAGTAAATAACAAAGAGTTATTAAAGATTAAACAACCAAATAATATGCAAAACCTATGTTTATAATGTACACCACCATTCAAACATTTGGGGACATTTTTTGAAACGAAGTCTCTTATGCCCACCAACGCTGCATTATCTGAGAAATAATAGTAATATTGTGAAATATTTTTACAATTGTAAATTTTAAATGAGTAAATGTACAATATATTGTAAAATGTAATTTATTCCTGTGATCAAAGCTGAATTTTCTGCATCATTACTCCAGTCTTCAGTGTCACATGATTCTTCAGAAATCATTCTAATATGCTTATTTATTGCTCAAGAAAAATGTATTATTATTATTATTATTATTATTATCAATGTTGAAAAAAGCTACTTAATATATATATATTTCTTGAAAACCGTGATAATTTCTTTTCAGAATCCCTTGAATAGAAAAAAAAACATTTTCAAACCTTTTGAGCAATTTAATGCATCCTTGGTGTATTAAATTATTTTTTAAAAATTTACTGACCTCATACTTGAAACTTTTTACCTGTCGTTTTTTTTTAAATAGCATGTGAAACAAATTATGCAATTTCAGACAGTCATTTACTACCATTTATTGCCACATGACCTCAATATTATTATTTAAAGTCCAATATATTATATATTCTACCCAAAATATATAGTCCATATATATAGTCCACCCAAAAAGTCCATATATATAGTCCACCCAAAAATGAAATGTTAATCACAAAAGAACATATTTTGAAGAATGTTGGGAAACAGACAGTAGCCAGTGACTTTCATAGAAGAAGAAAAAACACTGCGGAAGCAGTAGCTACCTGCAGCTGTTAGTGTTACCAATATCAGAATATCTTCTTTTGTGTTCAACAGAAGAAAGAAATTCATACAGGTTTGAAACAAATAGAGGGTGAGTAAATGATGACAGAGTTTTCATCTTTGTGAGAACCGCCCCTTAAATATTTAATTCCACGAGTGGTGTCCAGCTATTATAGCTGAAACTGTTATGTATTGGCTACCGCAGGAATAGTTTGATTGCTCGTATCCTTGATGCTTAATATGGCCTAATTGCTTGCTTTGTTCAGGAGGCGTTCTGGTGTCTGGTGCAGATTAGTGAGCTCTACCTCCCTGGATACTACAGCCCTCTGCTGGTAGGGCATCTTTACAGTAACCATGAAAACAGCTGTTAAATATGTGTGAAAATGATAATAGGCTTTTATTTCTGTTCAGGAAGGTGTATTATTCGATGCTGCTGTTCTCTCAAGTGTGTTAAAAAAGCAGTGTCCTGCCGCACACAAACACCTACAGAATCAGGGGGTGGAGCCTCTCATGTTTGCCACAGATTGGCTGATGTGTCTGTACAGCCGTCACCTGCCCTTCGACACTCTGCTCAGAGTCTGGGATCTCTTTTTCTGCTGTGGTTTGTTTTTCAACTACATATTTGCATGATTTAAAGGTGCACTAAGTAACTGTTGGTTTGATTGTGGTCTTGGACGTTCTACTGACACCTATTGGCTTGGATGTCAAATCATGCAAAAATATTCAGATACTGGATGCCACTGTTGCAATATTTGTCACCATTTGTTAAGCAACAGTAAGTGTCCGATAGTGTTTGCTTACTTCCACTGAATAGTGTGAAACAGGCCTTGTGATTTCAGCAGGGTGGTAAGCACAGCACAACTTGCATTATGTAAAATAAAACATTTGCTAGGCCACTAATACTTAAGTCAAAAGTACCATCCCTTCTTAAGTTGTATGCTGAGTGCACCTTTATTACACCTCTTGCCATGTTGAGCTGTTGTTGAAGTCCATGCATTGACCACAGCTTGTGTGTGTTGCAGGTGTGCGTGTTTTGTTTCAGGTCGCTGTGGTGCTGGTGCGCCGCTGTCTGGGAGAAGGACGACTGCGGAAAGAGTGTGACGGACAGATGGAAACCCTGGAAAGACTGCGAGGTGTTAAACAGCGTGTTCAACATGAGCAGGCTGATGCCTTTATCCATGAGGTAATATTACTGATTATTTCAACTCATCTGAATGAAGGCCTGTTCACACCATAATGTATCTCTGTATGGTTCGATCGATGCATCTGTGTAAGAAAAATTTCCATCGCTGCTCTCTCATGAAAGCGAGTATGAATATGGATATTTTTCTTACTCAAACACAATGGGGCTCATTCATGAAACACGAGCAGAACTAATTTTTGTGTAAATCGTGTGTAAAGTGGTTCTGGCGTAAATTCTCGGATTCATTAAAATCTTTGAATTTTCCAAATGTTAGTTGGTACGAAAGAAATCTACACCTACTCCCAGCCACGCGTAAATAGACTGCAATTTTTGCAGTCAAGCTTCATGTCGTACCATTTTCTTTTCACTTCGGGAACTGTTCGATTAACAGATGAAACTCCATCGACAGCATCTGTAATATGCTGCCTTTTTTAGGACCTGATACGCCACTACGTATGCTTGAAAATACAATTTGGTGTTTTGAATTAACTTCTGATAATAAAACTTCAATTTCTGCATCTGAGAAATGTTTCTTTTTCATTCGCTTTTGAGAAGACATGTTGAAATCCTTCGTTTGGTGTCTTAACATAATGCCCATATATAGTTGTCAGTCGGATTTAATGGGCGGGACTTATGGTAATTGAGAATGAGCGTGCATGCGCGTCCTATTTACGACTGATTGGAATTCATTAACACACACATTTCACCCTCAAATCTGACGTTTACGAAGTATTTGTGAATCAGGAGAAGAGTTTTCAGGAAAATCACTCACATATTTACTCGTATATTTACGAATGTTTCATGAATGAGACCGATTGATTGTAGTTCGTCACATGTATTCAATTCATTGACCAACAGAAAACTGCTTGGTATGAAAGTGACTTCACATCACTACACTATTGACAATGGACCCACATCTAATTTTGCCAATGCAACCATGCAAAAGCTTTCATTGTGTTGGAGTGAACAGGCCTTAATTCCTGATAGACTTCTTTACTCTAAACCACTGTTATACCCTCAGGTATGCTCGGTGTCCCTGTCCTGGGCGGACCTGCAAAAACAAACTGAGAAAGAGCTGGAGAAATGGAAAAAAGAGAGACCAAACTCGACCTTTGACCCGCGAGGGCGCTGTCACGGATACCGAATGGCATGGGAGAGAGCGCAGGACAAACAAAAGGAACATGAAAAGAAGGAGCGACCGAAGGGGAGCCTGACTCTTCCTCTCGTGCGCTCACATTCTTCTCTTTCTCCTTCAATTCTGCGCAAGAAATGGAGGAAGAGGAGCAGTAAGACTGACACAGAGGAGTGGGACGGAGGGGGGAGAAAATTCTCGCAAAGTTTGATGGAGGAGAGCGACGAGGAGGAGGTGAGGAGGAGGAGTGTGTGCGGTATCGTTGGGGAGCAAAGGGCCAAAAGGGACAGGCTAGCAGACGAACTCTGCACACACAAAGATCACAGCACACATCCCAGCATCTCAGTGGTGGTGTCCTCCACTATTGACTGTGATGTTTTTGAGACAGAGCATACAGAAACATCTTTGAACCAACGACAAGATAATTCAGAAACAACACGAGGTGAAGAGAAAGACAGGACCACTGGGTGTGAGGTTGAGGAAAGCATACAGACACATCATCACATACAGGACACAAATCAAGATGTACAGTGTACAGAAATGCAAGGACATCAGGTTGAACAGAATATAGAAAAAGAGAAAATTCAAGATGATCAGAACACAAATCAAAATGAACAGAATACAGACAAACAGACGTGTCAGGATGAACAGACTGAGAGAAATTTAGAGACAGGTGGGGAAAGTACATCACAGGAAGAAGACCCACAGACTGACTCCAGTAAACAGGAAGAGGAAATACGAACAGAATACTGCAAACAAGAAGAAGAAACTGAAGATGTGTTGCCAAACATCATAGTGACTGAAGAAAATGAGGAAAATATCCCAGAGAAAGAGGTACAGATACATGCTGTCCAGGATCAAACATCTAAAGATCAACATGAACATTTGGAAAGGCCAGAAGACAGTTTGTTCATCCACACAGCTATAGAGGAAGCTGAGGAGACTCTGCATGTTTGTGAAAACCGTGCTGATGCAGACAAGGAGGAAGGGATTCAGCAAGAGTTTGATGTTCTCCCTGAGGAGACCGCAGAGATTTCAGACCCGTTAAAGATGTATGAGGAGAAAGATGACAAGATATTGGAGGATGACAGACAAGATATAAGCTTAGAAGAGAGTGACAATTCCTCTCATAGTGCTGGTAAAGAAACATTGCACCCATCTGAAGCAGCGCTAACATCAACCTCTTTAAAAATAGAACAAGAAAGTGAAACCGAGCATCTGGAAAGATCAGCAGATCCTCTACAGCAATCCCAATGCGACCTAGAGCACAGTGACATGGATGCTACTGTTACTTTCGAAGAGATGGAGCATTGTCCAACAGATTCCACAGTGGAGGATGCAGTAGGATCTGGCAACCCAGAGCAAAGTGAAGTGGATTCTGCTGATGGCACCATCATCCTTGAACCTCAGGAGGAGGATGTGTCAGTAGCATCTACACACTCTGTTGCCACATGTAGTAATAAAGAAATAATTGAGATCAATCCCAAAAATAGTGAAGTAAATGAATCACTTGAAGCTGAAAATACAGCATGTTGTGAAGCCAATACTGATGAATCATGCAATCGCACAAACAATGTAGAGGATGATATTTGTAGATCGGTTTATGCAGAAAGCAACCAAATACATGCTGCACCTGGATCAGGAAACCCTGAATGCAACAGAATAGACATCACTGCTCAATCTGGCAACCCAGAGAGTAACAGTGTGCCTGTTACAAGTGAATCTGGCAACCCAGAGAGCAACGATGTGCCTGATACAAGTGAATCTGGCAACCCAGAGAGCAACGATTTGTCCGTTTCAAGTGAATCTGGCAACCCAGAAAGCAACGATGTGTCCATTTCAAGAGAATCTGGCAACCCAGAGAACAACAACGTGCCTGAATCAAGTGAATATGGCAACCCAGAGAGCAACAATGTACCTGAATCAAGTGAATTTGGCAACCCAGAGAGCAACAATGTACCTGAATCAAGTGAATCTGGCAACCCAGAGAGCAACAATGTGCCTGATACAAGTGAATCTGGCAACCAAGACAGCAACGATGTGCCTGATACAAGTGAATCTGGCAACCCAGAGAGCAACAATGTGCCTGATACAAGTGAATCTGACAACCCAGAGAGCAACAATGTGTCCGTTTCATGTGAATCTGGCAACCCAGAGATCCACAATGTGTCAGTTTTAAGTGAATCTTGCAACCCAGATGATTCTGCTGTTGGCAACCTTGAAAACAATGATGTGCATGTTACAACTGGATCTGGCAACCCTGAATGCAAAATGACAGATGTTACTACTGAAACTGAAAAACCAGAAAGCTATGGCATGGAAATTGCTGTTGGATCTGACAATTCGGGGAGCAATATAGTTGGTTCTCCTGTTGAAAACCCAGAATATAATGATGTGAAAGTTACAACTGGATCTGGCAACACAGACAGCAATATTGTGGATTCTGCTGTTGAATCTGGCCACCCGGATCACAAAGAAGTGCATGTCACAACTGAATCAGACAACTCAGAGACCAGCAGAGAACATGTATCCACTGGATCTAGCAACCCAAAACACAATGAAGTTCCTTCTACAAGTGAATCTGGCAACCCTGAGAACAATATAGTAGATTCTGCTGTTGGATCTGGCAACCCAGATTACAAAGGTGATCATGTCACAACCGGATCTGACAACTTGGAGACCAGCAGAGAGTCCCTCTCTTCAATTCCATCTTCAAAATCCCCAAATGTCCCACCAGCTCACCTCTGTGTGCGCAGGACTTCCAGCTCGAGGGTTTTCTATCCCACAATCCTCTCTGAGGACACCTTCAAAGAGCCCCAGCAGCAAGAACTCACACATTCAGAACAGACAACAGACACACCAACACAAGACCCACACGCTCAGCCCAACCCACTGACAAAGGCAGGCACCCCAAAACGTCTGGGTCTGTTTCGCCGTCTCCGAGGGGAGACCAATAAAGCCCCAGTCCCCAAAATCCTCATCCAGGACTTCAGCGATAAAGAGGAGGGGCTGACCGCGAAAGAGAGGAGGAGGAAAAAGAGAGAGAAAGAGCGAAAAGAAAGAGAAGAGAAAGACAGAAAGAAACAAGAGAAGGAAATGGAAAAGGACAAAGATAAAGAAAGGAAGAAGCCTCAGACAAGAGGAAAGAGCTTCCAGGTGCTCAGCAGGAAGGGAGCTGATAATGCCGTGTCCCCCGGGAACAGTAACTCTCAGACATCTCACGGCAGGAGAAACTCTGCCCCTTTTTCTGATGGTTATTTTTAAATAATCAGAGACTCGATCACATGTTTGTATTTCGCAGTGGGAGTGAGATGTTTTAATGTGACTTGTGCAATGATCTGATGTGGCTTGTTATATTCACTGCTTCATCTATTAGTTTAAAACCATAATTATTTTCACAGAAAAATAAAATCAGGAGGAGACATCTGTGTGTACATGTATACAGCAGTCTTTGTGAGGTTAGATGTGGGAGTGTTTTTTCCACATCCTTTACGTCTGAGTTCAGTCGATGGGCGGTTATGATGTTTCTGTCTGATTTTCATCTTCACTGTCGCTTGCGAGCACTTCCTGGCTCTGCATCGTCTGATTGGGAAACTGAGAGGGAGTGGGCAGAACTGAACCGAAGAAAAGCGAACAAAACTGAAAGGAAAGAAAGCAGGGACTGAATATTGGGTTTTATAGTTTTAAACAAATGACTCATTTAAATAATTATTGCACCTTTTTGTTGGGAGGTCCGTCTGCAAGTGCTTGCTCGTCCTGCTCCTCCTCAATGAATGAGTGCTTTCTGTTATTGGTGGGCCGTGGTGGGGATGTGGGTACATGTGACGGTCCAGGAAGTTCACTGGTCTCCATGGCAATGAGAAACGAGTCCATGTCATCGCTCATAAAGTCATCAGGTGGTTGTTCTGTGTCAGGGCTATGAGAGAAGTAGTATAAAAGTAACAAATATAAGGTTTTTAAGATTATACTCCATATTTTATGATTTTTACTTACTGTTTTGTGTCGGAGTTGACGTGATTCTTTGGATGCGAGTCCTCTGACAGTGTAGCGAGGACAAAATTTGCCTCCAGAACACTGTCTGCTACACTCAGGATAACTGGACTTAAACACAACCACAGACACACACAAGTGAGAATACACCAATACACTGCGGTTTAAAAGTTCAGAGTAAATAAGATTAGTTTTTAATAAAGATGAGCTTTTATTTAGCAAGGATGCATTAAATTGATCAAAATTGACAGTGAAGACATGTTACTAAATATTGAAATGAATGCAGTTCTTTTGAAATTTCGATTCATTAAAGAAAGGAAAAAACATTACGCAGAAGGCTGTTTTCAACATGGATAACAATAAGAAATGTTTCCGCGTTGTTGGGGACGTTTTCGTCCACTAGGGGGTAAAGTTGAGTCTTATTTTGGCCACAACTTTCTCTGTGTTTGAGCTAATGGAATGATTTTTGGTGACAAATCTGAAATTTGAAATTTTTCAAAAACTCAACGGTATACAATGGAATAAATTCACTACCCTTTCGTTATGTTCGTGGATGAAAACATCCACTAAATTAAACCGCTGTAAAAATATTTCTTTCAATTTTTTTTGCATAAATCTATTAAATCAACCTCAGTCCTGATCAAAACTACCAAATGTTTAAAAAAAATCCAAGATTTTAATTCTTTAATTACCAAGTTCATAAATGATGTCACTGATTTGGGAAAAAAAACAAAATTACATATTTTCAATTTAAAAAGTGATTGTGGACTGGATATTTTTTTTACCTTTTATCACAGTCTTGGGTATGTCAAAGATTAGTAACAAGATTGGCTTTGATGCATTGTTAGTTTTTGTGCAGCATTAGATTTTAATTTTTTCTCCCTCATTTGTTGTTGGTGGCTGTTTTTGCCCCATTGTCTTCCATTATAACGACATTTTTTGATTGCAAAGCCATGGCACCATATAATCATGCATTCTTGATTGTTTGTGGTTTTCCCTTTTGGGAAGAGGTCAAATTTGTTATTTTTACAGTTGATCACTAGTTGGGACCATTAACCCTTTAGATAGGCCTGTGCAAAAAAAGGCTTAGTTTCTGGCTTGTATATGGAGTTTTATGGAGTATAACAGCAAATTATAGTGTTTGTGTGTGTCTGAAATTCTTGATTGTTGGTGGTTTTCCCTGTTGGGAACAGGTAACATTTGTTATTTTTTTACAGTTGATCACTAGGTGGGACCATTAACCCTTTAGATAGGCCTGTGCAAAAAAAGGCTTAGCTTCTGGCTTGTATATGGAGTTATATGGAGTATAACAGCAAATTATAGTGTGTGTGTGTGTGTGTGTGTGAGAGAGAGAGAGAGAGAGAGAAAGAGAGGGTGTGAGAGAGACCTTTTCGATTACCTTGATGTATCTGAAAAAATCTAAATATGCACCTCATGCTCTCAGAACTACATGGAGTAAACAATAAAAAAAGAAGTGTGTTTATGCACCTGCTGCCTTTTGATGGTGAAAAGTACGGATGGTCTATGTGTGAAATGCTTGTCTTTTCTTGATGGTAAAGCCAGTTTAAAACCTTAAAATCCTGTAAAAAAATCTACTTTGCATCAAATTTATGAACATAATGTATTATGAACCAAAATGCAATACCAACTTCAAATAAGCTGCAGCTCGCTGGAGGGGTCAAGCTGCATAATCATTTCTAAAACTTCAGTACAAGTCAAGCCCTTTCTCGTGTTGCCTGCTGCTCTTCTCATCATTAAATGACCAGCAGGATGGCATGCAAGTGTTTAAATCCACATACTTTGCTTTTGTTTAGTCTATACTTATCACCACCATCAAAAGGCAGCAGGTGCATAAATACACTTTTGTTTACTCCATGTAGTTCTGAGAGCTGAGGTGTACATTTAGATTTTCTCAAATACATCAAGGGAAGTGCGCAAAGGTCTCTCTCACGCACTCTCTCTCTCTTTCTCACACACACACATACATACACACACAATATAATATGCTGTTATACTCCATATAGCTTCATATACAAGTCAGAAACTAAGCTTTTTTTGCAAAAGGCCTATCTAAAGGGTTAATGGTCCCACCTAGTGATCAACTGTAAAAAATAACAAATGTTACCTGTTCCCAACAGGGAAAACCACCAACAATCAAGATTTTCACACACACACAAACACTATAATTTGCTGTTATACTCCATATAACTCCATATACAAGCCAGAAACTAAGCCTTTTTTGCACAGGCCTATCTAAAGGGTTAATGGTCCCACCTAGTGATCAACTGTAAAAAATAACAAATTTTACCTCTTCCCAAAAGGGAAAACAACAAACAATTAAGAATGCATGATTACATGGTGTCATGGCTTTGCAATCAAAAAATGTCGTTATAATGGAAGTCAATGGGGCAAAAGCAGCCACCAACAACAAATTAGGGAGAAAAAATTTAAATCTAATGCTGCACAAAAACAAAAAATGCATCTAAGCCAATGTTGCTACTAGGGTTGTGCCGATAGACGATAGTATCGTGTATCGACGATCGTCAGAGATATCGACATAAGCAGAATTCTCTGTCGATAATCAAGACGATATTAGGCTCATTTTCCTATTAATGTATTAAATTATAATAATAATAACTATTATTTTTATTAGGCTGCTTATTATAATTCGGCTTTTAAACTGCCCAGCTATTTCACTTAATTTCACTGCCCGCATTTCACACACACACAGGAGGATTAGAGCATGTAGTCGGTGAAGTTGTAACGCTTTGACTCGGATAATTCGTTAAATCCATGAAATGAAAGAGATAGAAAACGACGAGTTGGTGTCCCACACATTTAATGGCTGGTATACGGCAACGCGCTCTTCTCATACATGAGAGATTAACTCTTTCTTGGTGTCACAAATAAAGTAAAGACAAAATAATTAACAAGGCGGCAGAGCGAATTTATCATCCATAGTGGTTCTCACGTAGTCCTTTTCTTAAAGACTGATCACTTAACTTATAAAACACACTATGTGGTGATGACGTAGAAGGACTACGTGAGAATCACGGATAATAAGTTCAATCTGCCGCCTTGTTATTATTTTCATGCACACCGCACTATAATGTGATGCATGCAAAATACATAGTTTTGGCCGTTACAAAGTCTCCATCCTCAAACAGACGTACATCGTCTGCAGATATAAGGTATTTCATTGCACTTTAACAAGTAATCTAAACGGCCTATATACTGTATGTGCTTGTGCAATATATTAAACGAGCCCTCACTAACTGAGTTTAATGCCACTGTTATGTTAGAATGCATCACATTCTTGTTTCTGTGACGGTGCGTCAGACTCGTCATGAGGCGCGCGGACTGGAGCGCTGTATGACTGATGCATCAGTTCAATTCAACTTTACTACAAATATATCAACTTACCTGTTTTAAATACTTTATATTTAAATGTTCGTTTATGCCCAATATTAGTGATAAACTGTTGGACTTTAAATGAAATCTGCTCTTGATTTTCACCGTTGACTGATTTTGCAGAACATTTAGACTGATAACTTCCCTGCGCATGCGGACGTGCGATATGACAGTTGCGTCCGACTATGTATGAACTAGCTGTTTTAAATAGTATTTTTATATTTAACTTTAGTTAAATCAGTCAGTATGTTTGAAAGTATTTTTTTTTATTATTGGTGACTCCATAGGCTCTCTCTCGCGCACCTGCGCGGTTTAAAACACCAAATAGTTATGCTATGACAAGAACAAAGAGTCTCTCTCTTGCTCCACCCATGCTCGATAATATTGTGTATCGTCAATCTCACGGGCTGACGATATGACGATTTGAAAAATGACCATATCGCCCAACACTAGTTGCTACTAATCTTTGACATGCCCAAGACTGTTATAAAAAGTAAAAAAAAAAAAAAAAATCCAGCCACAATTACTTTTATATTGAAAATAAGTCATTTTGTGTGTTTATTCCCCCCAAATCAGTGACATCATTCATGAACTTGGCAATTAAAGAGTTAAAATCTTGGATTTTTAAAAAACATTTGGTAGTTTTGATCAGGACTGAAGTTGATTAACAGATTTATGCAAAAAAAATTGAGAAAAAATGAATCTGACACATTTTTACAGCAGTTTAAATTGATTGCATGTTTTCATCCCGAACATAACGAAAGGGTAGTGAATTTGAACAATGCACAAGGGTTAAGCAGCAAATCAGCATATCAGAATGATTTCTGAAGGATCATGTGAAACTGAAGACTGGAGCAATAATGCTGGAAATTCAGCTTTAAATAACATTTAAAATTGTAGTAATATTTAACAATATCACTGTTTTTACTGATCAAATTAATGCAGCCTTGCTGAGGCATCTTTCAAAAATATTTGCATATCCAAACTTTGAAAATAAGCTATGTGAACAAAAAGTTAACTTGGACTAGTTCATAAGCAAATAGAAACTAACCTGCCTGGCTCGTCAAAATACATAGAGACTGGAAGACCAGATGAGTCCGCAAATACAAGCAAACCCTGATGGAAAACCAGACAAAGAAGAGACAAAAACAGTAGTTTTAATGCTATAGCATTCTATGGTTATTTTCATAGCAAAATTAAGGTTAAAATATATTCACATATAAAACAGCTTATAACCTATTTAATATGTTTAAGATCCATTCTTATTCATTCTTTATTTTGCAACCCTCTACAGAAAATTAAATTAAATTTGACCCCATTTATGTTTTTACTGTAACAAATATCCTTTATTTTTTTAAACAAATGTTAAAAATCCTTAAAAAAAATTTGGCTCCAAAATAACATTTTGAAATAATTGTTGTACATAACACACACACAGACAGACAGACACACACACACACACACACACACACACACACACACACACACACACACACACACACACACACACACACACACACACACACACACACACATCAAGCAGAATAGCGAGCTGTTTTGTACAGATAAAAGTAACTGGATACAGATGAAACCGAAGTCTCAACACATTCAGCTTACAAATATATACTTTTACGGTAAACATAAGTTTGATGTTGGGGCCTTAAATGTCGTTTCAATCAGATATTTGTCAAATTGTGCTAGATTTGTTGTCTTTAAGGCCTGTCTTTGTTAGTGAATATGTGTGTGAGAACACACTCACCCTGAGCTCTTTGAGGCAGAAGGTGACACTGGTCTGAGAGCCGACGGAAAAATGATCAAACTCCTCCGAGCTCAAACACAGTTCAGTCATCATTGCTCTGAGAGAGTCTGAGAGAGGAAAACAGTTTTGACTTGATTCATTTCATGCACATCATAAGAATACAGACTGACATGACTGATACCTGCATCATCCTCCACGTGGTTCCTGAGCCACACGCGATCACTGCTCACTGACAGATTCACCTCCTCCAGAGACGGAGGGAAGTGCAGAACTGTGTCCACCATCAACCTACAGTGGACATCGAAGTACAACAGAAAAATGATTAAACAGACTCTGAATGGGAATGCAAATTGCTTGATATTAACATTGAGGTGTTAAAATGAATGTAAACCTGGGTTGAGCCTGCAGCACGTTTGCACAGCTCTCTTTATCAAACACAGCCTGCAAACTCTCACAATCCTGAAAGGACAAATTGTGTGTTTTCAAGAGCCCTGCAACAAACACACAAAGTTTAGGCGAAAATACTGTAAAAAATGTCATTTCAATGCAAGATTTTGAATCTATTTAGAAAAAAATAAATGTATTACTGACTGATTACTATGCCATAATAAAGGTTAATCAAGTCAATTTTATTTGTATAACACTTTCATAATTCTCACTTCAAAGCAGCTTTAGAAAAAAACATCATAATCATATTTAGCAGATAAGAACTGGCCGAAAACATAGTAACACTCTGTGATGATATAAACAATCAAGCATTTGAGATTTCTCGCTTTATGTGAGTATGCTGTATTCTTGCAGACAAAGTTGACCCCTTGCATATTCAACTTTATATAGAGAGCTGTGCGATAACATATATTTACATTTAATGCTACTAACAAAAGCTGTTTTTACCATGTTTACAGTGCAGAGTTATGGTCAGCCGACTCTTTTCACTGTTCAAATGAATACGGCATTTTTCTACAGAGCGATCCAGAGACGCCAGGGACTTGAACACAGCCTGAACGCTCTGAAGAACACAAAACAAACACAGACCAGCAGGAAAACAATCCCATCAAGACTTTGCCGTACATTAGTTTACAGTTTAGCCTGACTGAAAAAACAGCACAAGGAATATATAAACAACATTGTAGTCTATAAGTGATGCATGAACAGGTATTTAGCTTATTAAAAACATAAAGAGGAACTGCAGGGATGGAATGAACAGGACCAGGAAATGTCACCTTGATGGGCATCTTGCAGCGGAAGCTCTGATCTGCAGGAGCCTGATATCTCTGGAAGAAGAGAGGAGACAGCAAGAAGCAGGCGAAGGCTGATCGGGATGAGTTGACAGACCGCAGGGCCAACTGAAAACACAGGACACACACACATTACACATCATCTCAACACCTCACATCTGGCTACACAATCACAAACACGTACCCCATCCTCCCCAGACTCCAGATACAGCTCCTCTCCGATTCTTGACAGGGAATGTATGGCTTTGGCTAAAACTACAACAAGTGTGGATCAGTATTCTTCTATGCATAAATTCATTTGATAAACATGCACGAGAAGCCTATTTTACACCATTTTAAGTTTATAATGCAGCTTTGACGTCGGTTATTACCTTTCACGTTTCCTCCGGTAGCAACACAATCCATTATGTTTTGCTTGTGAACAATATTACTTTTAAACAGAGTTTACATAAAGTTTCCAGCGCCAGGAGCAGAAGTTTTAATGACGAACCACGGAATCGTCCACATTGCGCCAGTGGCCATTATAACGCAGGAAATTAATCGTGAAGAAAAGTTAAGAGCTGTTGTCTCTTATCGCGTAACTGATGGTACACCATTCAGACAAAAGTAAATTTATTAAAAGCGGATATTAATTCAAGGATTTGGCAGGTGTGCGCCACTGTTTACTTCGAATCCGACATGAGGCGCGTATTTTCTGCTCTGGCCAATCAGCGCGAGGGATCGGATAGACGGCGTTTGCGTCATAACGAAGCGCCCACGTACGAAAGTATACGTACATGAAACGAGCAGCATACAAATCTATGATAAAAATGCGTAAAGAAAGAGTTTAAATATGAGATAACAGGTTCTGCCTCTCAATTTTAATCATAATACAATTCATGTGAAAGCAGCACCATCTCACGATTCATATTGCTTATGTTAAAACATTAAATGAGGCGCTTTCTCACTTTACAATAAACACCCGTTCAAAATTTGCTTAGATTAAGGGTCTTTTACGCCAAATTATACTCTTGCATAGTACATAAAATTTTTTTTTTTTTTAAAGTAATAGTGTGTATTTTAGTTTAAGTTAACATGATATTGTTTGATGTGAATATGAATTGTTTGATACAACACCTGTTTATCTAACTTAAGGTTACATAATTTTACATCATGAATCTGATGTGTGATTTCAGATTACCATAATTATTTCATTGTAACTACACTTCATTCTTTTTTACTTTCTATAAATATGAAAGTAAATCTAGAGTGATCCACCTAAATACCATATTTACTACAATTAATTGGTGTACTAGTTTAGAATTTGCATTTGAGAATTGCAGTTCGTTGACTGCTTAAAAGAAAATGGGTGACCAATTAAATGAAATTACTTAACATTCTGAAGCAGTGACTTCATATTAAGATGTCAAAATGTTCTCAAGAAGACAGAGTGTCTCAGTCATTTAGCGGCTGGTCAGAGGGAATGACAAAAATACTAAATGTTTCATCCTGATACACTTGTCTTACCTGTCCATCTGGGTGTTGGACACACCTCTTTCTGGCTTTTGCACTTTTGTTTATGACACTCTTTCCTTCTGCAACACTCGGGAAAGGATCAAACAGTTTTGAGAGCTCACATGACGGATGGAAAACAAGAGGATCTGAATGACTGATGGACATAAATACTTGTGTGGACTAACATGAGGACATAAATAAAGGATATATGGAACTGTACAGCTCTACCAATAACTATCATGGGTGAAAGTCTGCTTGTCATGAGTGAGTCTGCTTGAATGCGTACACTTACCTAATATCTGTGAATTGTCTCTACTCATGGGTGCGCATGTGGTAGGCCTACCACAAAGCCCAATGGCAGTATTGAACCATGTCTCAGACTCTCATACCTTACTGGAATCTATGCTTCAGAAGTTACGACTGAACTCTCAGACCAACAGAAGCTCATTCATTGATATACAAACATGGAGTCCGTCTGGAGAATGTAATGCTAAACCAGTGGAAGATTCATCTAAGACAACTTATCAGTTTGGGTTTTCTTCCAACAGTAAAGAGCAGGATGAATTCACATCAGTCTGGAATAAATGGGAGAAGCCTTGGACTCAACAATCTTCTCATGCATTGACTTCTGTTCTTAAGCAACCTGTCAAAAGGATCAGTAAGCACAACTCAGGATTCTCTGGTAAACCTAAACGCCCACCATTGATTTGGGGGGAACACAATCGCTTCACATCAGAGAGGACAGGTGATGTCACTTCCTGGGTTGGAGACGATCAGATGCCCGGGCCAGAGAAGAAGCAACATTTTTCTCTAGAAGGGGAGACCAGCTCGAATGTGCCACCATTATACAAAACAGAATCCTTCCAAAACCCTCCTGATCTTTTAGCTCCAATGCTAACAGCACCATCTCCAGTGCAGGAAAAACCAGAGGTCAGAGGTCAAAGTGACACATGGAGTTGGGGTACTGGGACTGAGAGAAATGAAAGCACCAGATTTAATGAGCAATCAGGAAATACGCCAAAGACAAGTAGAAAGAAGTGGGGGGATGCTAAAAGGTGGGCTCAGAATGTGAAAGAGAGATGGAGAGAGAGACACAGAAACACACTGACCAGACAAAGAGATGATGGAGAAAGACAAGTGCAGAATGATGTACAAGTGAGTATTGGAGTCAGTCAAGCCAGTTTGGTACAAGTTCTTTGTCTATTAGTGGTGCTTACTTACATTAACATTAATACAGTGAGCCAAGCACTGCAAAAATATTAAATTAGCCTCATGTATCAAGACTATTAATGGGATGACCGAATGCTCAAAATCTGTTTGGCACATTGGTGTACGCTTACAAATTGCACTTGAGACTAATTAAACTCAATAATAGTGCCAGAGCCACAGTGGACTGATGTGCAATGGCTGGTGGGTAAATTTCCTTCTCCACTTCCTATGTAGTGATATATCAATGTAAGCTTATTCCCTATGGCCTTCAAACTAAACACATTTGCTCCCTTCAGACTGGAATCTCACTTAAGATGACAAAATACTCTAAGTCCACTTTGAAGTCCACTTACATTCAAATGGAACACACCTACTGTGCTAAAAACATCCAGAATACCTTAGGAACCACCTAGCAATACCCTAGCAATTAATGCTAAAACCACCATGAATGCTTTAGCAACCTTACAACAATGTGCCAGCATTCAGTCACTCAATCAGTTCAGCATAAGGGCAAGCACAAGTAAAATCTAGAATTGTTTTAAAAGTGATTGTCCTTTATGCTTATATTCAGTATAATCGCTCTTCTTTATTGGTGCCCATCCATGTGAACGACACACCTAGAGCACTCACTGAGATGACAGAAATCCATCATGAAGAGATGGGTGAAGATGCCCCCGGTTCACTAAGCTACATAAGGTAAACACATCAGCCAATGACATTAAAAATATGCATCAGACATAGTTATCATTCCACGTGTGTGATCCATTAATCACTTTCTATTTCATGAGAAACTGTCTCATCGAGAAAGAATGTATGACCCCCCTAGGGCTAAAAGAGTAAAACGAATTTTTGTAACTATCAAAGCCACGTACTGGTTCAGGTGGTTCTCATTGGTCGTATTTGGCATTCTGCTTACATGATCTTTCATTCTTCTTGTCAGTGTAAGTCTGTTCTCGTTTAGAACTACTTCTAATTTAATGGAGGAGATCTTCAGTGGGACGGAGTGGGCTCAGTTTCTCTCAGTTAACTGTGGCAAACCGGAGCAATCAAACGAGTTAACACACACTAATAACCAATCACACGAAGAAGAATTGCCAAGTAAACAGACTCATAAAGATGCAAATGATTCTCATTTAGGTTTGACACAACTGTCACTAGAGAGCTTTGCACAAGACATGGTCTCCGATAAACAGAGGCATCCCAAATGAGTGTTACTGATCTCCTCACAAATCCACTACAAACTTCTGACCTGTTACAAAAAAACAATCTGAACCCCAACAGATCTCATAACAATGAGCAATCAAATGGACAATCACAGTTTTCCCAGCTTGATCCGAATGAATCAAAGACAACTGATCATAGTGATCAACAGCCGACATCTAATCGCGTGTCCGGCCCCAGTCATAACCAGCCACTAGATGGGACAAAGGATTTTGTACCCCTCACTGACCCTTCAAATGTTAAGGTGAGAGTATAAGCATTATAAGCAGTAAAAATACTTTTTTTGTGTGTTATTAGTATTACAAATGTTCTTTCTTGTTTCCTTTCCTTCTTTTCCCTCAGTCAATGAAAAGTTTGTCCGTAACATCCCATGGATCTCTGATCCGAAAAAGAGAGCACTGGACAAAAAGGAGGGAACCGTTTGAACACACAACACAAGACATGGAGGACGAGGAGCAAGGCAGCTCTTTCACAGCTGCACAGCCTTCAAACCCTTCATCTGCAACTTCCCTCAACTCCTTCTCTCAAGACACTTTGGAGACTGCGGTCAAAAAGGTAGGATGTGCTTTATGTGCGTTCTGATAAACCAGTTTTAACAACTGACTTATCAATATTAAGATCAGGTTTTGGTTTTAAACATAAAGGGAGTTTGTTACTACAGACTACAGAGGTAATGTGTGTTACTACAGTATGTTAAGATGCTTGTGGTTTGTGCCTTTGTTGAATTAATTGTTGGGTGGTGTTGCATTTTCAGCTTGTCATGTGAATGAGGTTATTATGGTGTGCGTCACTAAAAAAATATGTTTTCGGACATGCCGGTCATACTGTGTGATTAAAATGTGACACAAGAACACTGATAATAATATTACATGTTTCTCAAGCAGCAAATCAGCACATTAGTATGATTTCTGAAGGATCATGTGACACGTAATGATACGTAAAATTCAGCAATCACAGGAATAAATTACATTTTATGTAAACAACTAATATATTGTTTCCAATAGAATAGTTTTTTTATTTGTGTGTGTGTAATAATATTTCACAGTGTTACTGTTTTTACTGTATCAAATAATTGCAGCCTTAATGAGAATAATAAGAAACTTGTTGAACAGCATGAACAGGCCTGCAACAGCTGGTCATTTCAAATGGCAATTCTATTCAGTTGATGCATCTGTTGTAAACACATTCTATCATTCATGAATCAATTATAATCATATCAATGTCCACAATTACAATCCATCAAGTCATTGTTTCTCCTCTTCTCCCAGAGGAGGATGGAAGATACTCGGCGCGTTCAATTCTCTGAGGAGGTTATCATCTTATCACCCAGCTATTTGCCAGAGCCTGATGATGATAATGTTGATGAAAACAATGAGAACGTCTGGGAAGAAAAGCGTTCTCCTCGGCCTGCTTTCCCTAAGTGGATTGGGTCTTTAAAATCCAGAAGAGGAAAGTACAAATTTTAACTCTCTTCACATCTGCCTCCACCTCTGAAATTCTGCAGCTCACACAAACAGAGACTGTACTTCCAGAGTTGAGAGCGACACAGAAAATGATCATTATTACATTCTGAAAAACTTTTCTTCTTTTTTTTTAACGAGACTGCCATATGCCAGCATCATTTTGATATGCCCTTACATTACACTATTATTATTTTGTTTTAAATAAAAATTAAGTAAAATGTAATAAGAATGCAAAGAGGTTGTGCAATTTATTTTACAAGATAACATCACTTACAATCTCAAGGGCATAGTTCAAGTAAATAAAGTCAAGAGAATGAAAAACAAGCTGATTTAGAGAAATATTTCACATGAGACACATAAAATATCCATATACTCCCATATCATTATTTTCTTTCTTCGTTCATTTTACATGCTCAAAAGATGAACTAGTACAGTATTTAATGAATGAATTGCTGTTCTTTCTATATGTAATTTAATTTACTCCTGCTGTTTGTGTATACACTTGTCAGTCAAAGGTTTGATTAAAGCTCTCACTTTTTACATGAAGCAATTTAAAATGAAATTTTGTAGACAAAAAAATAAATAAGTAAATCGTGAAAAGTTGTGTATTTCTTGTGAAAATGAGATGTAAAGCACTATCCATTATATATGGAAAATCAGTGTAAAGCTCAAGAGATAAGATGTTTTTATCGGTTAACGTTTTTGGTTACTATGTAACTCTCATACATTTCTGTTATTTCATAGTTTCGATGACTTGGTTATTATTCTAAAATCCAGAAAATAAGAATATTCTTTGACTGGTATTGTATTTGCATAGATGTGTGTTTTCTCATGTTCAGGGTTGACAAAACATTTTTATGATTTAAACTCTTAAACAAATCCAGCCCTAGGTTCACAGATTTAAAACAAACTATTGCTAAAAGAAAGTGCAAATAAGCACAAATCTCGAAGTAGGAATATTATTTGAAAGTCTCATTGAAATTACGGGTCCTGCCGTCCGAAAGAAAAGGTCCCGGAGTCGTTTGAGCGCTTCTCCAATGTTTTGATTGACATCTGGCTTCCTATATAGAGTCTGTTGTGTGCTGAATCGGACACAGCGCCTGATACCTGTCAGAGGATACAAAGATAAGACACCGCTCTGCTTATCTCTACATACTTACATCAGGAATCTCTGGCACCTCTTCAAATTTCTTTGCTTTGTACTTGTCCGCCCCTTTATGAAAGTTGAGAAGGATGATGTCACACAACACTGTAGCCTGCAAAAATATACATCAGTCAGATATTATGTGCCTAAAACCAGCAGTTTTGCCAGCATTAATGTGTCACAACTGTCTTACCAATCCCACTGAAGTGAAAGCTGCCACCAAATTAATCAGAAAGGGCACAGTGCTAAACTTGCCTGCCTGCGAATAAATAAGCAAAATGAGACACTCACAAGTCCATATGTCACATAAGCTGCTTTATAGCATTTAGGGCTATACAATCTACCCACATTGCCAGACACGATTATTACAAAGCGGATGGCTTTAGCTTTATGAAGTGTTCTATGCTCGGTCCCATCTTCGGACTGATAGTATTTAGCAAACCTGGAAAGGAGAAAAAGAAGATGCTGTTGCAGAAAAGAAGAATGATGTATGAGTATGTGTGTTAATGTGTTACCTGAAGTTATATCCTTTAGAGGCAACACTGTTCTCAAAAGCAGCATCCAAGCGTGTGAAGAAGTAATTGGGATTGCAGTACATCACATTATAATCCAGATTACAGTTCCAGTTGATGTTAATTCCAATGTCTCCCCCCTGACAGACAAAAAAACACACACATCAAACAACACAACAACATTGTTAACTTCATATATACATATCATATATATCTATATTTTTCATTTTCACCTTTGAAGACATGCTTGGGCATTTAAAAGGAGGTTTCATCAGATTTAACTCATGTCTGGGGACAATTCTGTCCCAGAAGTAAAACCTCCCCATATACAGTGTCATTGTGTGTGTCACAAAACCTGTGCTAATATAAAGAAGACAATATGGCAAAAATATTGAATCAAAGATTTAGTGATTAATATAGCATAATGAGAGATTTACAAACGATTTTTCAAAAGGTCGGTCATAATTAAGGTGTGTTAAAGCAAAGTCATACAGTATATCAGTAATAAACACAGTTTCAAAAGCAGAGCCATGCAGCGTAAACATGATTTTTGTGTGAAAGGCTTATTAACCTTCCAGTGGAAGATTAAAATTGCTGTCATGTCATTGATGGACATTAGAAAACAAAAAAGACATGAGCACTTGAGGGGGAAAGGAGGCTGTTTGTCTTGTAGCTGCAGCCCGGGACATGTGTGAATACAGACCTCTCCATGTAGTGTCTCTTCTTTAAATAGCTCATTTGTGGCTGTAGTTTTCGTTTACGGCCATACCACCCTGAACACGCCTGATCTCGTCCGATCTCGGAAGCTAAGCAGGGTCGGGCCTGGTTAGTACTTGGATGGGAGACCGCCTGGGAATACCAGGTGCTGTAAGCTTTTGCCTATCATCCACTCGTCAGCTAATACACTTCCTCATTGCTCAGTATTGTAGGTTGTTTCCTTTATCATATTAAACGGCCTGCTTCTTTTATTTTCTTTCATTATGTTTTCTCTGTGGCTTCTGTCTGCTCACAGTTTCTCTCTCGGCCGCTTCATTCTTTTTTCCTCCTCCAGGGGGCGATCGAGAGGCTTTCCCCCTCTACAGTAAATATCTAAGCACTACTTGTTTTTCAGTAACTGATGCTTCTCTGGTGTCATTTAATGGGCATGTACAATTTAAAATAAAATCTTTAGTTTTGTTTTTTAATTGATTACATTATTATTATTATTATTATTTCATTTTTTTATTTTAATTATTTTGCCTATTTCGATTTAAACAGCGACACAACATTTCTTTTCAAATATTCAAACCCCTTGGCATTTAATATGTTAAATCCTGTTTATAGCCTTAATTTTTGCTATTTTTTTCAAAATGTTGGAAACTGTACAACTGTGTGTATAAAGAAAGGTAACCTAGCACACATCGTGCTCCCAAAACACTGGGTGACACACTTGGTTTTTGAGGATTCAGCAGATTTTAGCTTCAACCCTTTTATTAAATGCACCTGATTGAATCAAGCAGCTCATCAAGGCCTTCGATTGTAAACTACATATCTGTTATTGGAGCATTTTTAACTTTGAAGACATACCTTGGCATTCAAAGGTAGATTTTTTTTATCAGATTTAGCTCACTTCTGTTTTGTCCCAGAAGTAAAACCTTCCATATAATAAAGCATCACTGTCTGTATCTCTGGAGAAAGTGAATGTGAAATACTGTAAAGTCTTATGAAGGTCAGTCATGTTTTGGATCCAATAGAAGACAATGGATATAGCAGTAAAATGAATCGTGCCTGTCGTCCTCTTTTAAAAAAGTAATAATCACCGTTTCAAAAATAGAGCCATGAGATGTAAACGATAGGCTTGTAAACATGATTTTTGTGTAAAAGGCTTATTCATTTTTCTGCCGTAGAATACGATTCCTAAGCTGTGTCTATGATGGGCATAAAAATAACTTGAAAAGTCAAATAAATAGACTAAGTAAATAAACAATTTATCAAAGGGTTTTACAATGTATTAATGCTTTTCTTTCTAGCTTTTGTTTTGTTTTTATTTTTATATTTGATTATACATTATAAAGAGCAACAACTCTGAACATGAAAGAAGTAGTAATACAAACAAATGTTAATGTTCCCCCCTCAGAACATGAGGGGGGAAAAAAGAGATGGTTCTCACTGCAGAATACAAGATCCAGAGGTCATGGTCGGATCAAGATCCAACTCCTCCTATTTTACATATACCTAAACCTACCAGACTCCACCCCCTGATCCCTAAATCCACCCATCTCCACCCCTAAACGTACCAGTCTCCACCCCCTGATCCCTAAATCCACCCATCTCCATGCCTAAACCTACCAGTCTCCACCCCCTGATCCCTAAATCCACCCATCTCCACCCCTAAACCTACCAGTCTCCACCCCCTGATCCCTAAACCCACCCATCTCCACCCCTAAACGTACCAGTCTCCACCCCCTGATCCCTAAATCCACCCATCTCCACCCCTAAACGTACCAGTCTCCACCCCCTGATCCCTAAATCCACCCATCTCCACCCCTAAACGTACCAGTCTCCACCCCCTGATCCCTAAACCCACCCATCTCCACCCCTAAACCTACCAGTCTCCACCCCCTGATCCCTAAACCCACCCATCTCCACCCCTAAACGTACCAGTCTCCACCCCCTGATCCCTAAACCCACCCATCTCCACCCCTAAACGTACCAGTCTCCACCCCCTGATCCCTAAATCCACCCATCTCCACCCCTAAACGTACCAGTCTCCACCCCCTGATCCCTAAACCCACCCATCTCCACCCCTAAACCTACCAGTCTCCACCCCCTGATCCCTAAACCCACCCATCTCCACCCCTAAACGTACCAGTCTCCACCCCCTGATCCCTAAACCCACCCATCTCCACCCCTAAACGTACCAGTCTCCACCCCCTGATCCCTAAATCCACCCATCTCCACCCCTAAACGTACCAGTCTCCACCCCCTGATCCCTAAACCCACCCATCTCCACCCCTAAACCTACCAGTCTCCACCCCCTGATCCCTAAACCCACCCATCTCCACCCCTAAACGTACCAGTCTCCACCCCCTGATCCCTAAACCCATCCATCTCCACCCCTAAACGTACCAGTCTCCACCCCCTGATCCCTAAATCCACCCATCTCCACCCCTAAACCTACCAGTCTCCACCCCCAGGGGTTGCTGTCGGTGTATCTTCTTTAAATAGTTCATTTGTGGCTGTAGTTTTCGTTTACGCCCATACCACCCTGAACACGCCCGATCTCGTCCGATCTCGGAAGCTAAGCAGGGTCGGGCCTGGTTAGTACTTGGATGGGAGACCGCCTGGGAATACCAGGTGCTGTAAGCTTTTGCCTATCATCCACTCGTCAGCTAATACACTTCCTCATTGCTCAGTATTGTAGGTTGTTTCCTTTATCATATTAAATGGCTTGCTTCTTTTATTTTCTTTCATTATGTTTTCTCTGTGGCTTCTGTCCACTCACAGTTTCTCTCTCAGCCGCTTCATTCTTCTTTCCTCCTCCAGGGGGCGATCGAGAGGCTTTTTTTTCACCTCTAGGTAAATCTCAGTTATTTTGTTATTATTTGTTTGGTTCTCAAACTGTTTTGTCAGCCAAACCCCTGAGATTTTTATTAAGTATTTTAATAATTTAACGATACATTTGCATATTCACGGTCACATGACATGCAAGTTAGATAACATATTGAATATTTTTTAGGTATTTTGTTGTGATCAATTACATTATTGTTATTATTATTTAGATTATCATATATGTATATGCGATCTTATTTAACCTTACATTCAAACCTTTTTGTTTATATGTTAAATCCTGTAGCATTTATTTTGGTTCACAAACCCCTATTTGAGAAGCCCTGCTCTAGGGGTTTCTTATGTTAAGCTGATCTTGATGGCTCTGCGATAACTACTTTTTGGTTACAGAACAGACTGTTGTTGTGTGACACCATGCCAATCACGACAAGACATTTTAACTTTGGCCGTCGATTAAATGAATGGTTGATTGTTTATCAAAAATAATGAAATGGATGTCTTTGTTAAACTGCAAATCTAATGAGTGATCAGATGAGAGGTAAAGCTGAATGGACCTACTTTGTTAGTAATGCTGTCCAAACTTTGATTGATTTGTCTCAGGATATCTCCCACTTTAAAAATCGGACAGAACGGATTGTTCACCGAGTCATAATGACAGCTCTGAATGTAAGACTTGTTTAGGCTTGAAGGGAAATTGCCTCTGTGAAGGGAAGAGAGGGAACCAGGACATCAGTATGAAGCAATATTATAAATAATAATAATAATAATATTTTAGTTATTATTATTCTGGCTATTTGAATTTCCTTTGTTTCAAAGGGAGAATATATTAATACAATTCAGGGGGCTTGTCCATTGATTAGATTACATTTAGAAAAAGAAAAAAAAATAAGAGAATGGCTTCTCACAACGGTAAGGTTTTTGATTCTAGTACAGATGAAACTCACCTAGTGACATTAAACAGAGGGAAGCGAATGCTGTTCTTGATGAAGAGGGTGAAGTTCTCCACCTCTTTCATTGGGTTTCTAAGAGTGAGCAGATGAATTAATGCATCTAGCATTAAACCATGCTTAATCCAGTTTATTCTGGTTTAAAAGATAACAGCAATTGTGTACAATATCTGAATTAGAAGTCCAAAAAAACATCTTACTCTAAAACTGTGTCATCTTCTGCAGGACACCAGCCTTCAATTTCACACCATCCCTTTGTGTTTCTCTCATAATTATTGTTCAAGCATGTGCCTGTTATAATACCTGTGATAAAGGAGAGAAGCATCTGAAGCATTGTTGAAGCATGTTTCACTGCTAATAATGCAAAAACTAATTTTAATAAGCATTAGTAGACTTGATAGTGATGTCAGCCTCTGAAGACTAGAAGACAATGAACTCACCATTTCCTAAATTTGAGCCCAGTTTTTTCATGCAGTCTTCATCAGTAGTGCATTTAAACTTAGGATCAGTCTGACAAACAAGAGAAGAGAAGAGAGTGAGTGTTTGTGTTAAAATACACAAGAGAGCATATCAAGTCAGCCGTGGTTTATGTGTCACCTCAGGGCATCGTCCTTGTGTCTGGTTGGCTGTGATGACCATGCTGGTGATGACAGAGAACGAAGAACCACCCTAAAAAAAATGTGCAGAAATGTTCACCTCCAAGACCAAGACTTTACAGAGAGACAGGGTGAATGGTTTCATAGTTCAGCATTGAGAAAAGTACATTTGCTGACCTGTGGGGGAGCTACATAGTCTGCTACGTCCATCACACGGTTGTTAAATCTGCCCAAACCTTTCACTTTGGACATGACCGCAGATTCGATTCCCGTATCCCGCTGCTGATATCCTTTTTCGTGCATAAACACCCAGCTGAAAATACAAACATGCACACATAACATGTCATCAAGCATGTTCATTATTATGGTCATAAAAAAAGAAGAAGAAAATACTTTTATGATTATTTGATTGGCTAAAAAGATAATCTTCATGAATAATAAGCAGGCTAATATCAATTAATCCCATAGTTATGAAAATCAAACAATTTATCATGACTATAATTTTATAGATAGATAGATAGATAGATAGATATCATGCTTGCCGTGATAAGATGTACTTTTTTCATATATTAATATTTTTTCATATAGATAGATAATTCTATTACATCATGATTGCCATGCATGAACACTTATTCATTTAGCAGATGCTTTTATCCAACGTGACACATATCGGTGATAAAATGTATAATGTACATACATTTTTCTTCATATTTTGTTAATTCTGGTGCACATACACCCATTTGCAACACAATATAAACACATTTCATCCGTTCTATTAATCTGTAAGTTCCAGCTCATTATTTAAAACATTTACATTCATCATAATCAAAGTTGAACTACATCTTTTGCTCTTCAATCTCAAACAGCCCTTCACTTCATTCATTCCCCAGTTAAACTGCAACTATAATGTTTAAAACGAGTTTAAATTTATATTAGCAATGAGGAAATAATCAAAGCTTACCAGATGAAATACAGAATAATTAACAGCTGGACCACACGGTTGATGATTCCAACAGACCAGCTCTTCACCACAACAGATTTGGCGGTTTCATAGACGAAGAAGTCAGCGATGAAGTGCGGGACTCTGTGAGCCATAGTAGAAGTGTGTTGTGTAGAAGTGCAAGCCGAAGAAGCTTTGAGCTGAGATCCGCTGCAGGATAAACCAGTGTTCCTCACTATTGTGCATCTGCTGAGTGAAAGAACTGGAATAAAACCTTGACCACATTTTCCCTCCCCTTTTCGTGTTCTTGCCTTTCCTCTGTGGCCCCCAGGGGCCTTGACTATCCATTTCCCTAATAGGCCGCTCATTTGCTAATCTCTCTCTCTCTTTTTTTTTTTTTTACAAACCAAACCTTTTATTAATATAAACACATTACTATGTGTAATTATAACAGATGATTTGTGAAAGTCAATGACTTTCGCCAATCCTTCAGCTCCACATGGGTCTTCCATCCCTCTGGCTCTGCCTTGGTCCTCATTCCCACTGGTCCTGGCTAAGTCTTCTGAATGCAACATATCTTCCAGGTCCACCTTGATCCTTCCATCTTTTGGCTTCACTCTGGTCTCTATTTTATCCGGATCCACCTCATTTTTTCAATATCTCCATTCTGCTGGCTCCACCATGGTCTCCTACTCCTTGTGCACACCTGTTTGTTATAGTTCTCATTATTATGTGTATTTATAGCCCTATATTTCAGTTCTCTTTTGCCTGATATTTTCTTGAAAATATCTTAAATATTGAAAATGAAATGAAAATGATAATGAAAATATTTAAAAAAATAAATTGTTAAAATAAATGTTGCATTTTAGATCCCCACTTCATCTACTTCTGTGCTCGCAAAACCCTGACATTAAACCAGGTAAAAATATCTCCTTAAGGTAACAGTTGCAGGTTACTACTTGTTACAGTGCATTTCAATGTAAGCATTTTAAAGGGAAAATGCTTGAAATGATATGCACTGTACAAACTTAACAGTCCCATTTTGTTCAGATGTTTTTGGGTCCCATAGAAATATATGTGTAGTGTTTAACACTCGTTCAAGTCGCACAAATACAAAATTGCAACCTCATTATTTAAACCCCGTGAGTTGTTTGCCATTACACTGCGTTCCATATTTACTGATTCACTGGTCTACTAGAACATTTCTGGAGTCATTTGCAAATTGTGTACGCTTAAAGTGAAGATCGCATTTCCTAATCACTAAAGTGAGCCCATTATGTTTGTGGTCAATTACGTCGTCGCGTCATCTCCAACTGGAAAGCTTTCAGAGAAGCGTCTTTAAGTGGACACAACTTCCCATAAATTAGAGATGCCAGAGTCATGAACATCTTTAGCACTGGCATTATCCACTCTCACACATGGCACAAAATGAATTATCCTTCAAAGAGGGCATACAGTGGCACCCAGGAGACAAAAGAGCAGCTTGACAGAGGATGGGTGGGATAAGATGGATTGTTTTCTGTTCGATTTTATGTATATTTATATTTACTTTTATACACGCGTATTGGTAAAGATATATTTTTTTACATATTATTTTAAATTGTTGAGATTATTTCAAGGAGGACAGAAATATTACATTTCACTTTACATCCCACAAGCTATGAGACTCCACTCATCTCTCTTACCCCTCTATCATATTAAAAACCACAACTTCTTTTCATCTTCCCTTTGCTTCTGACAGACCACATCTCTTGACCATGAAAGTCATACTGTATTAAAAGCCACAAGCTCTAATTGTAGGCCATTACTGGTACTTTATACCTCTGGTGGGGGTTATTTACTTGCCTTTTAGTGCTAACAAAGCCCTTTTGCTTGAATTTGGAAAGAAGGGGCAATTGGTTGACTCATCGTAGATGTTTGAGAGCAGGGCATGTGTCCAGACGATGCCTTAGGAATTTCTCAAGTGTGTTTATTAAGATCATAATGGGATTTAATTTCCCCCAATTACAGGAAAAGACACACTGAAAAGGGAGTAACAATCCTCAAACCTTTAAGCAGTTAAAAGATCTTCCTGGGTTCAATCTCTATCCACAGTTTATGTGACACTATTTTTTTAAATGAGTGTGATATATTTTTATAACTGCCCTCTCACAAGCTAACTCAGACTCGCAGGGAATATGTTTTGTTTTTTGAAGGAGTTGGTGATGTTGAAGGCATGTGACTGCGGTGTAGCAATATATGGAGCAATAAATAAGGGAAGCCATGAAAATATTTTGTGTACTACAGTTTTGTAAAGCTTAAATCACATGCTTCCACATAGTCATTTCTGCACCTGCCGCCATATTATCAAGTTTTTCTGTATGAGAAAATACAGAATATACATCTAAATGAGGCCAGTTTTTGTATACGTTTATCATTTTATAAAAGCATTTACATTAATTCCTCTAATAAAACTGTCAAATTATTTGAGCTGTAATTCTGTTTAAATAATTCTATTGTTAGATTTATGTTGTCTTAACGTTGTAGAAAGTTTCCATGACAACTTACTGATGTTGATAACATCTTGGAGTACAGATTGACCTTTCACTTCCAATTAATTTGCTTAATTGAAAATGAACTTGTCACGGTTGGTAAACCATGATCTCAGGGTGTTTACACTTTGTGGTGAATTCTGTGTGTTCCGCGTCTGCACTGATTAGTTGTGGGCGTCTCCGTTAATTGTATCAGCACCAGCTGCCACTCATTACTCCACTATCCCACTAAACTATAATCCACTATAATATGGCTTGTCTCACGTCTTGTGTTTGTGAGATCGTTGTCTTATGTTCGATGTGGTTCCCCTGTTCGTTGGCTCTCAGTGTTGTTTTGTGTTTGGATGTCTGTGTTTTCCCTAGAACCTCATCCACTCTCCGCACGTTCACTCAGCCACGGAAACTTACCTTCGGCTCTGTTCACTGCAGTTCCTGTGTCACTCTCTCCTGCTGCCTACACGCCGACGTCATCCGGATTACTCACCTTCTCTCCGTCCTCAACTGGATTCCTCACCTCTTCACCATCACCATGGATTATGGTTGTCTCATCGTCCCTGTTTGTTTGTGTACTCGGATTCATATCATATCATTAAACTTGTTAACTCGCATTTGCTTCCAGACTGTCCTTTCACCCACCATCACATAACGATCTCACCACCATGGAAGCAGCGAGCACCAATACCCTCACCGACTTCATGCACCACAGTATCAAGAGAATGGATCAGCAGCAGGAGAGCATCTCGAACACCGGACGTGTTGTCCAAGCGCTGGTGGCACAGGTGTCCGAGCTCACCCAGCAGATCGATCAGCTCACGTCTCCCACTGCGCCCATCGCACCGCCTGTGCCGTCCGTCCCCCGGGAGATTCCCCAGGACCACTTCCGGCAAGAGCCGCGACTTCCGGCACCGGAGAACTATGAGGGTGAGCCAGCGTTTTGTAGAACCTTTCTAACCAAGTGTTCGATGCATTTCGCCCTACAGCCCCGCACCTTGCTACTGAAGAGTCTAGAGTAGCGTTCACGCTCACACTATTATCTGGCAAGGCTGCCTTATGGGGGATGGCGGTGTGGGAGAATCAACACCTGTGTTGTGCCTTGTTCCACGCTCTATCAGAAGAGATGAGGAGAGTCTTCGACCGGGCTGCGACCGGCAGGGAGGCCGCCTATCGCCTCTCGGAACTCCGGCAAGGATCTTTCTTCCATCACCGACTACTCCATCGAGTTCCGCACCCTGGCGGCCGCGTGCCAGTGGAACGAGGCGGCGCACTGGGATAGATTCCTGCATGGGTTATCCGACCATGTTCAGCAGGAGATCTACCTCCTCGAGCTGCCCCCTACTCTCAATGGATTAATTGAACTGGCGTTGCGAGTTGACGCAAAGTTTAATCGCCTGGGCCGCCAAACCAGTCCTTCCAGATCTACCATCTCTCCTGTTAGGGGCGCTTGAGTCGAGAGAACACGGTCAGTCCTGTCGACGATCACAAGCCCATGCAGGTGGGTAGAGCTCGGCTGTCCCGGAGGGAGAGGGAACGGCGGAGGTCCCAAGGACTGTGCTTGTACTGTGGAGGCTCGGCTCATAACACTTACTCATGCCCAGTAAAAGAGCCAGCCTGATAGTAAATCTGAGGCTACTATCGGGTGGGATCTCCGCTGAGAAGTCCTCACCAACATCATCGACCCTCCTTCCGGTGAGACTGCGGTGGAGGAATCAACATCATGAGTGTCAAGCCCTTTTGGACTCCGGAGCCGAAGGTAATTTCATTGATTCTTCACTTGCACATCACCTGAACATTCCTGTGTCTCTCCCCATCCATGTCACCGCACTCAACTGCAAGGAACTGCCTCACGTCACGCACCATACAGAATCCGTCACACTGATCACATCTGGAAACCATCAAGAAACCATATCCTTTTTTCTCATGGACTCCCCTGTTGCTCCCATTGTTTTAGGTCACCCCTGGTTGTTCAAACATAATCCACGAGTGGAATGGGGTTCTAACACTGTCACATTGTGGCGTGAAAGCTGTCATGAGTCTTGTCTGGTTTCTACTTGTCCTGTTGTTCCTGTTTCTGTCTTTCAGAAGGAGACCATGGTTTTGCCAAATGTGCCCGTTGAGTATCTGGACCTGAAGGAAGTGTTCAGTAAGTCCCGTGCTGCTTCTCTTCCTCCGCATCGTCCCTACGACTGTGCCATAGACTTAGTGTCAGGTAAGTCTCCGTCTAAGGGCAAGTTATACTCTCTTTCTATTCCTGAGAGGGAGGCCATGGAGAAATATATTTCTGATTCCTTAGCCTCTGGGTTCATACGTCCTTCCTCTTCTCCAGCGAAGAAGGATGGTTCACTGCGACCTTGTATTGATTACCGAGAGTTGAACAACATTACTATTAAGAATACTTATCCTTTACCACTCATGTCTTCAGCTTTCGAGAGGCTGCAGGGAGCATCTATATTCACAAAATTGGATTAACATAATGCTTTTCATTTGGTCCGCATCAGGAAGGGGGTTGAATGGAAAACCGCCTTTAACACCCCTAGAGGGCACTTTGAGTACTTGGTGATGCCGTTCGGGCTCTCCAACTCGCCCGGGGTTTTCCAAGCACTGGTGAATGACGTGTTGAGAGATATGGTAGATCAGTTTATATATGTCTACCTGGATGACATACTGATTTTTTCTTCATCTCTCCAGGAACACGTTCAACGCGTCAGACGAGTGCTCCAGAGGTTACTAGAGAATGGGCTTTTTGTCAAGGCGGAGAAGTGCGTATTCCATGCACAGTCTGTTCCCTTCTTAGGGTATATCGTTTCGTCCGAGGGAATACGTATGGACCTTGACAAAGTTAAGGCTGTGATAGATTGGCCATCTCCAGACTCCCGTAAGGCCCTACAGTGGTTTCTGGGGTTCGCCAATTTCTATCGACGTTTCATTCGTAATTTCAGCCAACTAGCCTCACCTCTGACAGCCTTGACCTCCCCCAGTACTCCGTTCAGGTGGTCGGACGCAGCTGAGGCTGCGTTCACTAACCTCAAGAACCGCTTCATTTTGGCTCCCATCCTTGTGGCCCCTGATCCCACACGGCAGTTCGTGGTGGAGGTCGACGCGTCAGAGGTAGGGGTAGGAGCAGTGTTGTCCCAACGTGCTGCTTCGGACGATAAGGTACACCCTTGTGCGTTTTTTTCACATCGATTATATCCTGCCGAACTTAATTATGACATTGGCAATAGAGAGTTGTTGGCGGTCAAATTAGCATTAGAGGAGTGGCGCCACTGATTGGAGGGTTCAGGGGTTCCCTTTATTGTTTGGACCGATCACAAGAATTTAGAATACATTAGAACTGCCAAAAGACTCAATTCCAGACAGGCTCGGTAGGCACTTTTTTTCGGTCGTTTTGAATTTACCCTATCATACCGCCCGGGTTCCAAAAACGTCAAACCCAATTCTTTGTCACGTCTTTTTGATCCCTCCGCCCGTCCCGTTACTCCTGAGTGTATTTTGCCTGAGAAATTAGTGGTCTCAGCACTTGTATGGGAGGTCGAGTCGAAGGTCAAGACGGCCTTAGAAGGGGAACGCCACCGTCCGGTTGCCCACCGAACCGTTTATTTGTGCCGGAGGAGTTAAGGTCCGAAGTTGTCCAGTGGGGTCATTGTTCTAATGTGGCTTGTCACCCAGGAATAAGTAGAACTAATGGGTTGGTTAGACAACGATTCTGGTGGCCACGTATTGATCGCGATGTCCGCGATTTTGTTTTGGCTTGCTCAGTTTGTGCCAGTGGTAAGTCATCTAACCGACCTCCTGATGGGCTTCTTCAACCACTGTCTGTCCCTTCGAGACCCTGGTCGCTCTAGATTTTGTTACCGCCCTCCCGCCCTCTAATGGCATGACGGTCGTTTTGACCGTAGTGGACCAGTTCTCGAAGGCGGCACATTTCATTCCCTTGCCTAAATTACCGACAGCCAAGGAGACAGCGGTCACTGTTTTAGATCACGTCTTTCGGCTTCATGGCCTCCCAATAGACGTGGTTTCGGACAGGGAATCTCTGTTTATATCCAAATTTTGGAAAGAGTTTTGCAAATTGTTAGGGGCGTCAGTTAGTTTGTCGTCGGGTTATCACCCCAAAAGCAACGGACAATCTGAGCGAGCCAACCAAGATTTAGAGAGGACGTTGCGATGTTTGGTCTCCAAGAATCCTTCTTCCTGGAGTCAACAACTCTCTATGGTGGAGTAAAAGTGTGGCTTCAACCAGTAACATTCCTCTGCGATCCGTTTCTAATAAATTAGCTCCCAAATTTATCGGCCCGTTCACTATCACCAAAATCATTAGTCCAGTGACAGTCCGCCTCAAACTACCTCCTGCGTACAGGAAAATACACCCTGCCTTTCATGTGTCCAAAATTAAACCCGTGTTTTATGCACGTATTAATCCGCCTACTCCGGTTCCCCCGCCGCCGCGTCTCTTAGATTGGGAACCGACATATTCGGTTAATCGTATTCTGGACTCGAGACGGAGGGGACGAGGATTCCAGTATCTGGTGGACTGGGAAGGTTACGGTCCGGAGGAGAGGAGTTGGGTACCTGCAAGGGACATACTTGATCACTCCCTTATTGATGACTACAATCAGCAGGTAGGCCCTTCTGGGAACTCCAGGAGGAGTTCTTAGAGGGGGGGGGGGTACTGTCACGGTTGGTAAACCGTGATGTCAGGGTGTTTACACTTTGTGGTGAATTCAGTGTGTTCCGCGTCTGTACTGATTAGTTGTGGGCGTCTCCGTTACTTGTATCAGCAACAGCTGCCACTCATTACTCATCCACTATAATATGGCTTGTCTCACATCTTGTGTTTGTGAGATCGTTGTCTTATGTTCGATGTGGTTCCCCTGTTCGTTGGCTCTCAGTGTTGTTTTGCGTTTGGATGTCTGTGTTTTCCCTAGAACCTCATCCACTCTCCGCACGTTCACTCAGCCACGGAAACTTACCTTCGGCTCTGTTCACCGCAGTTCCTGTGCCACTCTCTCCTGCTGCCTACACGCCGACGTCATCCGGATTACTCACCTTCTCTCTGCCCTCAACTGGATTCCTCACCTCTTCACCATCACCATGGATTATCGTTGTCTCATCGTCCCTGTTTGTTTGTGTATTCAGATTCATATAATCTCATTAAACTTGTTAACTCGCATTTGCTTCCAGACTGTCCTTTCACCCACCGTCACAGAACTCCACTGGAGCCATCAAATGAGCATCAATTGTATTGCAAGCACTTCCTCACCGCTTGTTCTCTACAAGTATGTTTCATAATGTCTTCAGTCAAGTGACCATCACTGAGGGTCTGATTAAATTTAAATTTAAATGATTACTGATCACACACACACACACACACACACACACACTCACAATAGTAATCACTCACTGAAATTATATTGTAAAACAGTGATTAATATTTTGATAACCTGACGTACACCACACATTATCGAAATACCCAAAACATTCAGTGAAGTGCATTCTTTCCATTTAAAAAAAGGGCAAAACCCTCTACAAGTAGGTCTATCCACACTTCCCTGAATCATGCCGGTCTACCAAAACTGAAAAATGTCCAAAACAACAAATCAAACCAAAAGAGCTTTACTGATGTCGCTTGCAAAGGAGGGAAGAATATTACATGTTTTTTCTCAGTCTGAACGGAAAAATGCATGAAAATGTGTTCATGGCGAAAGTAGGTAGTCTTAGTCTGAGTAAAGATAAATTATTGACAGTGAAACCTGAGATGTGACATCAGAGAGTCCTGACTGCTGTGGACACAGCTTCCTCTTCTTTCTCCTCTTCATTATCAGAAGCCTGTGATAGATAAGCCAGGTTAAATGATTAAAACTGAAATAATAAGTTCAATAAACCCAGGAGGAAAGGCATCAGTCACACACCTTGCGTTTGCTGCCTCTGTCGTGGTCAGATTCAGATGAGCTCTTCTCGATGCAGATAAACTCTTTACTCTTAAAGCTGTTTTTCCACCTTATTTCTTTCTCTCCTTTTCTCCTCCAATCTTCTGCTAAACTTCCACCTTCCCTCCTTTCGTTTTCTTTTCTCCAAATGCAGAAGTCATGATTGTGTCTTTGTAAAGCAGGACTGCAAGTAACAACCATTGCATCATTCAGTGAAGTGTGAGAAAGAAAATCTGCAAGGATGCGTTTAAATTGATCAAAAGTGATAGTAAGGACATGTATAATGTTACAAAATTCTGTCATTCTGTTTCAAACAAATGGTGTTCTTTTCATTTCTATTCATCAAGGAATCCTGAAAAAAAGTAGGCTATCACAGTAGTCTTCAGCAACTCTTTCGAACATTCATTATAATCATAAAAGTATCTTGAGCAGCAAATCATCATATTAGAACGATTTCTGAAGAATCATGTGACACTGAAGACTGGAGTAATGATGCTGAAAATTCAGCTTCACATCACAGAAATAAATGACATTTTACAATATATTCAAATAAAAAAAAACAGTTCTCTTAAATTTTAATTATGTCACCATATTGCTGTTTTTACTGTGTCCTTAAGCAAATAAATTCAGACTTGATGAATATATTATAAACTGCATTGTATGATTATTTTGGTGACTTAATGATTTCTTTGATGTAATCTAATATATCTTACCCAGTAATATAATTGTAATATAAAGTATGTGTTTGATAGATCTGTTTGCTCACTTAGTAACAGATGCCACTTCTCCTCCACTTGCTCTGTACTCTTTCATGGCTTTCTCATATTGTTTTTTAGCCTGTTCTGCTTTTCCGTCCCCCTCCTGCGAAACACACAAGAGACATTAAGCTGAAAATACTGATGAATCAAATAAACAAATCTGTTGACTCAATAACAGCACAGCATCAGGAGTTTATGCTTTAGTCATCTGAGGCACAATAAAACAAACCACAGACAAATAATTCAGTACTTGGTTAATAAATGTATTCAGTGGTCCAGCAGACATTTGAAAGAAAAAAAAAAACTATATGCATAAAATATGACATTTGCCACAGAACTAATATCCATAAACAATATGTTTTTGATTCATGAAAGAGTCAAAATGACATATATTAAATTACAATCCCTCACAATTTCCTGCTATGAATTCAGTTCAAACATACAGACACAGTTTCAGTTGTGGATGTGCAATCATTGTTTACATTTTTTTGCCAACTTGTATGAAATGCATGTTTTAGTATGTCCACCAGTGATGTCACCGCGATAATTGCATACTGAATTGTGGCTTTTACTAACATCGAATCATGGGTTACTGATGGAAAGTCATTTGAATATCTGTTAATTAAGTGTGTTTTGTTTCGGGTTTCACTTTCTGGACTGTTGAACAGATGCCAGTAGATGTATTAAGGTATTACACTGTGTTGCTAATTTTATGCCATTTTAAGACAGTAACAAACAAGAATGATGTCAAAAGCACCAGTATGCATCTCTCTGATGCATTTATTCTAACAGATATTGATATGTAAATACTGAGAAGCATAAAAAAGTACAATACCTCTTTCTGTGGTTTTTTCTCTATGTTCTCCTTCACCACTTTCTTGGGCTTCTTTTCAGCTTTTTACCAAAGTTGTGATCTGGCCCTCTTCTTTCATTCTTTCCAGGTAAGCATCATGCTGGTCTTCATCAGAATCGCTGTAGTCATCTGCTTCTTTCATGCCCTAACACACACAAACAGTTCGATAACTATTGTCAGTGTAACCCATTACTGCGTATGCATCTGTGCTGTCCACAGAAAGTTAATGTAGTAAAAGTGTGTCGCAGTCTGGGGCACTTTAGTATAAACACACACAGAGTCTGGATCATAGAATTAGAGCGTCAAACGCTCTTCCTGCTTATTCCCATGAGCGCAGATCCATCAACAGAATGGGTTGTTTATTTAGTTAAAACCAGCTTCAGATTGTGTGACCATCCGTGCTTGAACACGACATGCATGTGCATTTGGGTGTGTCCGGAGAAAAAGCTCCTTACGTAATCTATTTGGTTATAAATCAGACAGCATTTGGAAAAAGACATGATAGTCCTCTGTGGGAAAGAGTAAGAGAAAGGATACAAGTGAAAGAAAATAAAATTATTATATGGACAATGGATACTGCACACATTAAGGCTGGGCCATGTGACATAATTTGACTTTATAATGTTATTAACCACCACAGCGAATAATGTGATCATTTTATGTTTTATGAGAGAAAAGACCATTATAATTTTATATATGTAATTTATTCCTGTGATCAAAGCTGATTTTCTGCATCATTACTCCAGTCTTCAGTGTCACATGATCCTTTAGAAATCATTCTGATATTCTGCTTAAGAAACATTTATTGTATTGTTAACGTTGAAAACAGATGAGCTGTTTAATATTTTATATATATATATATATATATATATTGTTTTCAGGATACTGCATTTACTTGAAATAAATTTTTTGTAACATCCTAAATGTTTTTTTTTGTTAAACTTTTGAACAATATAATCTATATAAAATATTTTTTTCTTGTGTTGACCTGGAACACACAATGGTAAGTTCACATGCACTAATTTACATTAAAATAAAATCCAACCTGATTTTACATTCAGAATGTTCTATGAATCCTGAATTGCAATTCGATTCACATATTTGTTCACATGTTCATTTCATGTAAATGAAACAAAACCCATCTTGCCGCAATGTCACCGAGCCCACAGCCGGACAGTAACGGAGTACATTTACTTGAGTACAGTACTTAAGTACAATTTTGAGGGATCTGTACTTTACTCGAGTATAATTTTTGGGTAGTACTCATGACTTTACTCAAGTACATTTCTATCCATAACCGTAAGTACCCATTACTTCTTCGGCCCCGTCCACACAGAGGACTAGCTTAATCTTTTTTTCCTCGTCTCTCAAGAAATATCCTTGTCCACACGAAACCACAAAGCGATGTAGTATACATGCCAGACCAGACCAGCATGTGGCGCTGTAATTCTGCACAGACATACACTTAAAACGGAGAAGAAGACATGGACTTGCTCATAAACCTTGCGCGTGGTGGGTTGTGTGTCGTCATATATATCACATACACAAACGATGTGTCGTCATATATAATATCACATACACAGACGCAAAGAAAAATGTAATTCATTTATTTGACAAATTCAATTCCTTGAGGCCTCTCCTCAGGAGGTTAGACCCTAATTTGTTAGCTACTGTAAATGAAGAGATATGAAATAGCTAGATCTTATCAATAAACATTTATTAATTCATAGCCTAATGCAACAATTACATAAGTAAACTCTCAAAACATTATAATTATGACATTTCATTTTTAAATTTTCATGTAACAGTCTAAAGCTAAATAAATAGCTGTTCTTGCCTTTCATTTCAGACGTCTGCTTCTAGGGGCCGTTCACATATCGCATCTTTTTCGCGCTCAAGGTCGTTATTTCAACCGTAGGTGCGCGGCCGCGGTGAGCACGCTCATAATGGAAGCAACGTGGTGCGCTACTTTTTCCAGGCGGGTTTTTCCTTCTCATCTCCAGAAATATATCTAGTAGTAAAGCTAATGCGAGCCGAGGTGAGGCTAGAAATCAATTAATCCTTTGCTGATACTTCTTCGTCTTCATCATGGAGAGCGCAGTTTGGTTGCATAGCAACGACAGACGCCATGGGAGCGCAAGCGTTTGGTCTAAAACGGCGCCCAGTGACGGATGGTGTAGCAATATTGTTGTCCGGGTGGAAATCGGGAGAAATTCGGGAGAAAGGTCGGTCCGGGAGATTTTCGGGAGGGGCTTTGAAATTCGGGAGTCTCCCGGAAAATTAGGGAGGGTTGGCATGTATGTGTCTGACTAGGGGCGAGACGTGGGCTGATGACGTCACCGTTTCAGAAAATGTATGGATTCTCCGTCCAAACAAAAACGCAAAGGCGGCGTTTTCAAATGTATCCACTCTGGGACCCGGTTTCAAAAAACATCGCTTTCACTATTCCAAAACGGCGGATCCGTGTGGACGAAACGCCTATCCGATAAACAATTTGTGCGTATCCACAGAAACGCGTCTCCGTGTGGACTGGAAAAAATAAAAAACTCGGAAACCCTATCAAACGTGGATTGTGCAGACCCCACTGATTGGGACAGCCTATCAGCAATCACCTTCAGCTTTCCTCCAAAGACTTCATGACATTTGATTGAATTGAAGTACAGTACACACACACACACTGACAACACAGAGAGTTGTCACACATAGATTGTGTATGTGAGAATGGTGTTATTCAGCTGAAACCATTTTCTTTTGCCTTTGCCTGTATGTCATTGCTTAATACTGTCACGCAAATTAGCTGAATTTAATTTTTCCTTTGTACGCTGACCTAAACACAGCTAATTAGCAGATTTTCTTCAATCATTATTATTCTCTCTTTTTCTATGCTGCGTGTGTATAACATGGTTAGGTTCAGAGATGTGTCAGAACATTGCTATATTGCCTTCTTTGCTGATTTAGGTTTATTGATTTGATTTTTGAAAAAAACAGAGAAACTCACATGTACCCCCAATTGTTTGCTGAATTTTCTGAAATTATACATTAATGTAAGCTGAGAATTTGCATTGATGTTCTTGAGTATGCGGTGTGTTTAACAGTCAGGTTCAAATGTGGGAGCAAAAATCCATTAAAACTCTAGCAGAGGTTTGTCAGAGCGTTGCCATTCATTGTGCCATTGCCTTGTGGGCAAGTGAGAAATGTTAAATACAGCAACATGGTAAAAAGATGAAAATGACTTGATTTTACTTTCAATTCCTTTTACATTCTCCAAGGTATTAACATTAACATTTTTCATAACTCCATGTAGGACGACTCTGTACATAAATGTAAGCACTAGAGCCTGACCGATATATCGGCCGGCCGATATTATCGGCCGATATAAGCTAATTGCATTTAAATCGGCATCGGCATTTATAACGGCCGATGAAACATGAGAAACAGAGTCTCATGCTTCACTCATGTTATGAGTGTTGCAAAGTGTGCCCACCAGAGGGAGCTCTGCAGCTCCAGAGTTAACAACAGTGCCAGAAGTCCACTACAGAAGAAAGCGATCAGCCAAGCCACGGAGATGTAACTTACTGTTTTGACGGTGAGTCTGTCGTTCGTCATGTGAAATGATTGTAGATTTAGTTCATACCCTGTATATAAAAACTGTGTGGTAGTTCTAGCTAACGGTCCTATCATTATCACTTCTAAATATTCTGTAACATCACTTACAGCCGCTAATGCATTGCTATATTAGATTAGCCACACAGCTAATACCATGTTTATCAGTGGAAGAGCGCGAACGTTAATAGGAGGTCAAACTATAACGTTAGCGTTTAACTTATTCTTATTCTATTGCGGTGTGTTTCCCACATAATGACCGCGTAATTGGGCCTTTCACACAGGACGCGGTATGCACGGCGCTTGCCGCTGGGTTCAGTGTTGCCCTTCAGATACAACGCGATTTGCGCTGCGCTATGGCGTAGGCGGAGTTTTAAAAACGTTTAGCGGGAGCTCTTTCATATTCTGTTGTTCCTCCTTTCAGTCAGCAGCAAACATGTATCTGTCCCGTTGTAAGAAGCGAGTGATAGCGCTAGTCCTGCTGATGAGAATTAAGAGAGAAGCAAGGAAGAAGAGGCTACCCTCAGGTCCAGAGAACAATTTGGTGAATTCAGGCTGGTTACGTTACTCTAACGCTAATAGCTTCCTTTTTAGCAGGCCCCTTAAATGCTTGCTATTAACTTGTTTGAAGGTGGTTCTTCTCCAAATTGACAGCGGTGTGTTCATGACACTAACGTTAACCATTCAACTTCGAATTGATTCCGTAATCTTCCGGTAATAGAAGGCAAGACTATGTTCTGTGAGAGCAAATATAGTGTAGTTACAGTAACTACAGTAGGTGCGTCAGGAATGATGAAATGTGAGCTGAACTAGCGCTTTTTTTTATTTTTTTTTTACATATTGTTTCAAAGCAGCTTTACAGACATAACAGGAAAATGTTGAAATAATATTGTTAAATATAAGTAGGTAATACCTATTGCTTGACAAATAAAAAAAATATATATATTTCTCATTTTTGCCTATGTAGGAGATCCCAGTTTATTATTATTATAATTCTAATGATGACATGAGTAATGATACATGGTGATATTATTAATACACATGCTTATTCTTTCTCTGTCTCTCTTTCTGCCTACAGATGGCTGGAAAAGGTGAATGCTGTAGCAGCAAAGTGTGGGACTACTTCTGCAAATACTTTAACTTTAGTATTATAATTTATTTACAGTACACACATAGACTGTTAAAACCAGCTTCAACTGGAAGAAAGTAAAAGTGTTAAATGTTTAAAACCAGACTGTTTTTTGATCATTAAAAATATATACTTTTGATGTGCAATTGTTTAGTCATTGAGACTGTAATCTAAGGCTTTTTTTTTTAACAGAATCCATTCTGGAAAATGGTTTATACAGCCCACATACATAGAACAGGCAGATATTTTGCTATTGAATGTTGTGTAAATGCAGTTTATAGGAAATGGGTCTAATATCCAGATTATTTTTTTAAATCAAAATATCGTCTTATAAATCGGCTCTTTTCGAGTTAATATCGGCATCGGCCCCCAAAAATCCATATCGGTCGGGCTCTAGTAAGCACTGTGGCAGTAGTAATGCAATATTCAGAAAATTTACTCTTGTACTCTTGATACTCAAGTACTTTTAAAAACAAGTACTTCAGTACTTTAACTTAAGTAGACGTCTGACTGTAGTACTTTTACTTGTACTTGAGTAAAATTTAGCTAGGGGTATCTGTACTTTTATTAAAGTATTGAAGCTGTGTACTCTGTCCGCCTCTGCTGAGCTAGCATTCGTTTTATTCGTTAAGTTATAAAAATCTGGTTCTGGTCCTTGTGTGACAGCAGAAATAGATGTACACCGCATGGTGATGTAAGAAGGGATCTTACAGTCTAAAGGTAAACGTGCAGGTGCAGGAAGGTGGGCTATGTACGGATATCATACCTGAAAAATAAATAAATAAAATACTTACTCATTCAAACATGATGAGTCTTAAATATAAACCGTGTGTATGTAAGATTTTGAGAGAAAAAACACTGTATTACTTGATGTGAAACGATTTCTTTCTCTTTCTTTTTGAACAGATTGACAGACTTGTGCTGATAGAGACCTCGTGTGGTGATCTAGAGTAATGACAGAGGTTTCATCATTTCAGCACAAACTGAGCTTCTTTATCAGGAAAAATGTTTTTACAAACTGCAATAATGAGTGAGAGCTTATTTTAAAAGCACGTACTATGTTTAAAACTGACATCATAAATATCCTTATTACAACTGGTTATTTTTTTTCCCCTCTATATTTGTCTCACACTGAAAGGCAATTTGTCTCTCATATATTTCATTCTGTGGTGTAAAGTGAGGAATATAATAATAATAATAATAATAATAATAATAATAATAATAATAATAATAATAATAATAATAATAATACAATACTTTAGATATCCGATTATCTTCTGATGGTCAATTTTCCAGTCGAATTAACAGGGAACATCATCGATTATGATTTTGTACCAGAACTGGTGGATTTAAACTTGAGTGAAAATTGATAGAAGATGTGCAAAACATGGTAGACATTTTCTTCAGTAGATGTTTGTTAGTCAGCAATTAATTATAGCCAAATTTCACCTGTGGTCGATGCATGTTGAGTATTCATTATGAGCCTTGCCGCTGTAACAGAAACAGCTTATTAACCTACTAAATAATGTCTTTGTAAACATTTAAACTTTATTCATGTAAATAGAATGTGTATACGTTTGGTCTTGGCGGACTAGATCTGCTATGCTACTGCTGCTGCTGCAGAGTGAGTAAAATTGCTTCTGCTAAATGCTCAGGTCATGGAATTAAAAGAAAACATGCTGCTGTTGCTAGAAACAGGAGGATTCCTGCAGTGGATCTAGGCACTTGGTGCTGGGGAGGTGTGTAGACATAGCATTCATTGAATATGTCCTGGTTATATTGGTAAACAGTAATGAGTACTGATTGACTGATTGATGTGTTTTTGTTGTTGTTTTCAGTGTGTTCAGTGTCTGTGGTGTTTGTGCTTGTCTGGTGTTTTCAGCTGATGGTTCTATTTGGTCTTTTAGGAGGGTTTCACATCTACATAAGACACGTCCGGTGAGTGACACTTAAGATCATCATTGTGCATTTGACATGCAAATATTAAGAGAGTTAATGATAATGTGGTTTAGGAAAGAAACTGAGAATGGGAAGATTTAGAGAATGACATGAACACACATCAGAAGATTCATTAGACCAGCAGCAGATCATTACATCACAAATGACTTCGTAATCTCACAGATTCTTACCTGTACACAGCCGGAGATCAGTATAAAGCCAGAAGACATTTTCTACAGTTTAAGTAATGAAGCTCTTCTTTAATTTCAGAGTTTTAGAAAAAGCCCTAGGGTTATGCACGCATGGCCCATTTATGACGGCCTTCAAAGCTACTACTTTCAGTGTGGCAGGTTGGCCCGATTGGGCGATTGGACAACTTCCTGTCACAGAGGTTCCTGCCACTCACGTTCCTCAGTACCCTATGCAGGAGGGTCTTTCACATCCATATCGTCAAGATACACAGGAAGCTCTTTAGGGTCGCTTTAGAGGGCGAAGCTTACCAATACCGTGTTCTTCCGTTTGTACTGTCTCTAGCTCCTCAAACGTTCACAAAGAGGCTGGATATTTTAATGAATATAGACAGAATCTGTATCTTCCATTCCAACCTCTCCCACCACCATGGACAAGACCAAAGAACTGTCAAAGGATGCTACAAGATTGTAGATCTGCACAAGGCTGGAATGGGCTACAAGACCATCAGCAAGAACCTTGGTGAGAAGGAGACAACTGTTGGTGCGATTATTCAGAAATGGAAGAAATACAAAAAAAAAAAAAAAAATCAATCTGCCTTGGTGGGAAAACTTGCAAAATCAGCAGGGGATCAAATAAATATTTTCATCTTGGATATTTAGGGAACAAGATAATGCGATGCTGGCCATTCCCGTACCTGCGATAGCACTTCCTTCGTAATTGTGGAAATCTGATGAATTTTGAGCATATGAGCCTACGTGACGTACAGTCGTGGCCAAAAGTTTTGAGAATTACAAATATTAGTTTTCAAAAAGTTTGCTGCTAAACTGCTATTAGATCTTTGTTTCAGTTGTTTCTGTGATGTACTGAAATATAATTACAAGCATTTCATACGTTTCAAAGGCTTTTATCGACAATTACATGACATTTATACAAAGAGTGAGTATTTGCAGTGTTGGCCCTTCTTTTTCAGGACCTCTGCAGTTCGACTGGGCATGCTCTCAATCAACTTCTGGGCCAAATCCTGACTGATAGCAACCCATTCTTTCATAATCACTTCTTGGAGTTTGTCAGAATTAGTGGGTTTTTGTTTGTCCACTCGCCTCTTGAGGATTGACCACAAGTTCTCAATGGGATTAAGATCTGGCGAGTTTCCAGGCCATGGACCCAAAATTTCAACATTCTGGTCCCCTAGCCACTTAGTTATCACTTTTGCCTTATGGCACGGTGCTCCATCGTGCTGGATAATGCATTGTTCTTCACCAAACTGTTGTTGGATTGTTGGAAGAAGTTGCTGTTGGAGAGTGTTTTGGTACCATTCTTTATTCATGGCTGTGTTTTTGGGCAGAATTGTGAGTGAGCCCACTCCCTTGGATGAGAAGCAACCCCACACATGAATGGTGCCAGGATGCTTTACTGTTGGCATGACACAGGACTGATGGTAGCGCTCACCTTTTCTTCTCCGGACAGGCCTTTTTCCAGATGCTCCAAACAATCGGAAAGGGGCTTCATCGGAGAATATGACTTTGCCCCCAGTCCTCAGCAGTCCATTCACTATACTTTCTGCAGAAGATCAATCTGTCCCTGATGTTTTTTTTTTTTGAGAGAAGTGGCTTCTTTGCTGCCCTTCTTGACACCAGGCCATCTTCCAAAAGTCTTCGCCTTACTGTGCGTGCAGATGAACTCACACCTGCCTGCTGCCATTTGAAGCTGCTGGACAGGCAGCCCCTGCCCTGCATGCCATGGCCCTCCTGCAGGTCTACCAGGCCAAGGCATTAAAGCAGCTGCACGAGGGTAGTTCTGACCCAGGTGTAATGCAGGAACTGCGCACCATGACCTTGCCCTATGGGCGACGAAAGTCACGGCGCGGTCCCTGGGTCAGACAATGTCCGCCTTGGTTGTCAAGGAACGCCACCTTTGGCTTACCATGGCAGATATGAGAGATGGCGCTCCCCAGACCATCTTGCTGGCTCACGAGAACCATCAGACTCGGCTATGCGATTCAGTTCACCTGGCATCCTCCCAAGTTCAGGGGCATATGGTTCACCTCTGTGCTGGACAAGGATACTCCCGTCTTGTGAAATCGCTGTCCTTCTGGCAAAGGATGCGATAGAGCTGGTCCCTCCAGCCAATATGAAGTCGGGGTTTTACAGCCCGTACTTCATTGTACCGAAGAAAGGCAGTGGGTTACGCATTCTCAACTACCTTGATGACTGACTCATACTGGCCCAGTCCCGAGCTCTGTTGTGCGCACACAGGGACGTGGTGCTCAACCACCTCAGCCAGTTGGGGCTTCGGGTCAACTGGGAAAAGAGCAAACTCTCCACTGTGCAGATGCCCAGACCTGTGGAATCTCCACGTATGGTCTTTGGACAGGACGCGGAGGTTTTAGGTGGTTTACCTCCAGCGGTAGTAAACACCATCACTTCAGCTAGAGCACCCTCTACTAGGCACACCTACGCGCTGAAGTGGAACCTGTTCGTCGATTGGTGTACTTCCCACTGGGAAGACCCCCGTAGATGCCCGATCGTGGTTGTGCTCTCCTTTCTGCAAGATGGGCTGGAGCGAAGGCTGTTTCCCTCCACTATCAAAGTGTATGTTGCCGCTATTGCCGCACATCACGAAGCAGTAGAGGGCAAGTCCGTTGGGAGGCACGACCTGGTCATCAGGTTCCTTACGGGGGCAAGGAGTCTGAACCCTCCGCGCCCTCACCTGGTACCCTCTTGGGATCTCCACTTGGTCCTGATGGCCTTTTTAGCAGGAGCCCTCCGAGCTTCTGCAGTCAGTAGAGTTTAAGTTTCTGTTGCTGAAGACAGTGCTCCTCACTGGATTTGCTTCGGTCAAGAGGGTTGGGGACCTGCAGGCATTTTCAGTCGACGATACGTGCCCCAGATATGTGCCCAAATTTCCCAACATGCCCTTCCGGGATCAGGTGGTGAACTTGCAAGTGCTGCCCCGGGAAGAGGCAGACCCAGCCTCCACTTTGCTTTGTCCCGTTCGTGCCCTCAGCATTTACGTGGACCACACACAGAGCTTCAGGACCTCATACCAGCTCACAGACTGATCCCTGTTATGCAGCTTTGGGACACAAACTCAATCTGCTGATGGTGCTGGACGCTAGTAAATATGACATGAAGATAAAAAAGAGAATAAACAACAACAGCAGAAATGATCCAGTTTGTAGAGTTAAATATGGAAGGATGAAGGATTGTGATCTTTATAGTAAGAGACCTGAAGTTGCAGTAATTAATGGCACTCTGATAATAAACCGTGTGATCAGAGCAGATTCAGGGAATTACACATTAACACTCTCTCGCTCAGACGGCACAGAAACATCTACAGATCTTCAATTGAATGTTGAAGGTACAGAAACTCATGCTCTCCAAAGACCTCACTGTCATGTACATGAATCACTTCCATAAGATAAGATTATTTTTAGAGTGAAATATCAGCATGTTACTTATTGTACACTGCATACTGATGACATATGAAAGCATTTCAAACAGTCATTTGATACATTGTTGTCACATGACTAACCTATTGTACGCTGCATGTTTAATTAAGTCGCGCTTTCATCTCAGCAATACATTTATGTTTAGTAATGTCTTGACATGACGTTGACTCCTAATGAGTCGAGAACGAGTCATGTGACTGTCACGTGTCCCTCCCTCCAGCTCCTGTTGGCTCAGTGGAAGTGTTCATCAGCTGCTCCTCCAGTGGGGCGAGGAGGGTGTCCTGCTCCTCGGAGGGCGATCAGCTCCTCTACAGCTGGACTTTGAATGGAGATCCACTGATGGATGGCAACTCCAGCATTGATCTGGATGAGGGAACTGATGGAAACATCACCTGCGGTGTGAAGAACCACGTCAGTCACAGACAGATGACCATTAGTCTGAAACCCTGTTCTGGTGACCTTTAAATACATGAATGTCAATGAATTTATAAAAACAACAGCAACAGCAACAGCAACAAGAGTGATGAAGATGAGTGAATCTCACAAAACCTGTCAAGAACATGCCAAACTCACACTTCACCATAAAATCCTCTTATGCCAGAGTGCAATATCTGAGTGCAATGTGTATTCTGATGGACTGTAATGGTTTTACCTCCTCTGGGACTGTTTACTTTTTAGTTGATTCGATTTAATTTTTTTATTTGATTCAAATTTAATAATTATCTCTGCAGTAATTTATATTGAGGGAGAAAAGGGGTGATTCTGCAATGAATGCAGCCTTGCCCACAAAGCCCTGCCGCCTGGTGGGGTTATCCACGCCTCCCGTCAAGGGCCTGTAAGTTCTCGTCGGCACTGACGGCCAAGGCTTATGAAGCTGCTGGACAGGCAGCCCCTGCCCTGCATGCCATGGCCCTCCTGCAGGTCTACCAGGCCAAGGCATTAAAGCAGCTGCACGAGGGTAGTTCTGACCCAGGTGTAATGAAGGAACTGCGCACCATGACCTTGCCCTATGGGCGACGAAAGTCACGGCGCGGTCCCTGGGTCAGACGATGTCCGCCTTGGTTGTCCAGGAACGCCACCTTTGGCTTACCCTGGCAGATATGAGAGATAGCGCTCCCCAGACCATCTTGCTGGCTCACGAGAACCATCAGACTCGGCTATGCGATTCAGTTCACCTGGCATCCTCCCAAGTTCAGGGGCATATGGTTCACCTCTGTGCTGGACAAGGATGCTCCCGTCTTGTGAAATCGCTGTCCTTCTGGCAAAGGATGCGATAGAGCTGGTCCCTCCAGCCAATATGAAGTCGGGGTTTTACAGCCCGTACTTCATTGTACCCAAGAAAGGCAGTGGGTTACGCATTCTTAACTACCTCGATGACTGACTTATATTGGCCCAGTCCCAAGCTCTGTTGTGCGCACACAGGGACGTGGTGCTCAACCACCTCAGCCAGTTGGGGCTTCGGGTCAACTGGGAAAAGAGCAAACTCTCCCCTGTGCAGATGCCCAGACCTGTGGAATCTCCACGTATGGTCTCTGGACAGGACGCAGAGGTTCTAGGTGGTTTACCTCCAGCGGTAGTAAACACCATCACTTCAGCTAGAGCGCCCTCTACTAGGCACACCTACGCGCTGAAGTGGAACCTGTTCGTTGATTGGTGTACTTCCCACTGGGAAGACCCCCGTAGATGCCCGATCGTGGTTGTGCTCTCCTTTCTGCAAGATGGGCTGGAGCGAAGGCTGTCTCCCTCCACTATCAAAGTGTATGTTGCCGCTATTGCCGCACATCACGATGCAGTAGAGGGCAAGTCCGTTGGGAAGCACGACCTGGTCATCAGGTTCCTTACGGGGGCAAGGAGTCTGAACCCTCCGCGCCCTCACCTGGTACCCTCTTGGGATCTCCACTTGGTCCTGATGGCTTTTTTAGCAGGAGCCCTCCGAGCTTCTGCAGTCAGTAGAGTTTAAGTTTCTGTTGCTGAAGACAGTGCTCCTCACTGGATTTGCTTCGGTCAAGAGGGTTGGGGACCTGCAGGCATTTTCAGTCGACGATACGTGCCCCAGATATGTGCCCAAAGTTCCCAACACGCCCTTCCGGGATCAGGTGGTGAACTTGCAAGTGCTGCCCCGGGAAGAGGCAGACCCAGCCTCCACTTTGCTTTGTCCCGTTCGTGCCCTCAGCATTTACGTGGACCACACACAGAGCTTCAGGACCTCATACCAGCTCTTTGTCTGCTTCGGTGGACACCAGAAGGGAAAGGCTGTCTCCAAACAAAGACTTGCTCACTGGATAGTGGAGGCTATAGTCTTAGCATATCAGGCCATCGTTTACCATGCCCCCTTGGAGTGAGAGCACACTCTACAGTACAAGAGCTGTGGCCTCCTCCTGGGCTTTGGCATGGGGCGCCTCGATAGCAGACATCTGTAGAGCTGCCAGCTGGGCGACACCTTACACGTTTGCGAGATTCTATAATCTCCGTGTAGAGCCTGTGTCCTCTCGCGTACTCGCCCCAGATGGCCTGTAATGCTGGACCAGCTCGGTGTCAATCAGGCTTGCTGCACCATTCCCCTCCAAGGACCGGATAAGTGTGCCTAAGTGCTTCTCAGTTCAGTTTCCCTTTTGGCGAACCCTGTTGAAGTTCCTCCTGCACCCTCGGCAGTTAGGCGTGGTGGAGCGCCAGATGCCAGGTCCAGCACTTGTGCGTATGCCCAAGGTCAGCCCTTGTGCTGGGCTAGGTGCCTGTGTATAGTGATTCCCCCTTTTTTTGGGTGATCCCACATGTGTATTCTTCCACGGTACGGCTTCCTTCACGGTGAACCCGTGTCTTTCCCTGGCAGAGGTCTCCATATGTAGCACTGCCCTACAGCCAGTCCATATGCGTAATTCCACATGTGACCTCCTATGCGCAGGATGTGGTTCCGCAGTGTCCCCCTATTTGGGTACGCTTTCCCAGTGTTATCCAATTCTCACTGTACGGAACAGCATTGCGGGTTCCTCTGCCTAAACCCTGGCCATTCTTCCACCCCAACAGTGGGGGAATTCATCAGTCACTGACGCAACGTCAGTGACTTGAACGTGACTGACTGAAAGGGAATGTCTTGGTTACATTTGTAACCCTCATTCCCTAAAGGAGGGAACGGAGACGTTACGTTCCGTCGTCACAGTTGCTGTACCACCGCTGTACGGCCGGGACACACCGTCTCGGCTCCTCAGCGAAAAACTGTTTGTGCGACTGTACGCGCTCTCCTTTTATACGCGCTGCATTGGCTCGTTTTGTTAACACTCGGAGGCGATTCATCTCTCTGGCGAGATCCCCAATTTCGTCAGCCACTGAGGTAACGTTTCCATTCCCTCCTTCAGGGAATGAGGGATACATACGTAACCGAGACGTTTCTTTTCAGACTGCAGTTTCTTTTCACATTCACATTGGTTGGCATAGTAATGACACTAATGTGTAAAGATTCAGTTCATTGTGAGTCCAACAAATCTGATTTATAAATTGACTGTTAAGATATACATTTTGCACCATTTATCATTTGTAATACCATGCATGTATAGCCCTATATAAAATATATAAACAGGTTTGTGCAGTCCCTAGTTCCTAAGAAATTATCATCACACATAAATTCATTTGATTACATTTGGATACATGTTTAGATATTATCAATGGCTGCTTCTTGTCTTTATCTGTTTTTGTTTAGTTGTTTAAATTTTTTTGTGTGTCAGTTTTTGCATTATAATTTCAGTTAAACGTATAAAACTCTTTGTTAACCCAAACTACATATAAAAGCTTGATCAGTCACATAAACGTAATCAGAATCCAGCTACGTATTCCTTTGTTACTCATTGTCAAGTAATTTACACAATTAGTCATTTAACAACCCTTTCCCACTTGCTTCTTCTAAAACAAGATTTTTTTTTTTACTTTTCTGAAAATGTGCCTGAAAAGTACTTATTTTTCAATCTTTCTCTTAGTTTCACTCACTTGTTTTAGATGTAAGATCATCTGCCTTCCCCTATAAAAGGAAGCTTCCTCTTTCTTCGGTGAAGGGTTCAGATATTTTCTCATGTGTCAGTCCAGTCTGAGTATCGCTGTGAACAGAGACGAACAGAAGTCCAGACACTGGTGTCACGATCTGAAGCAGCATTTCACTCTTCTGCTGGGATTGGGCTCTTCTGGAAACTAGAGAAATGATGCTCCTCTTTGCACTGATGCTGCTGCTGCTGCAAACTGCTGAATGTGAGTCACTTTCACATCAAACTCTTTTATGATGCTGTTTAGTCAGATGAATCTCTATTTTAAAATATTTGTGTTTTGTAAAAGTAAATTCTGTCAAGCGCAAGGTTGGGGGTTTGATTCCCCAGGAACACATGATAGGTAAAAAATGATAGCCTGAATGCACTGTAAGTCGCTTTGGATAAAAGCCTCTGCTAAATGCATAAATTTAATTTTAATTTAATTTAATTATATAGAGGACTCATCAAATAATGTCTGTCCATTAAACATTATGTCAGAAAGACAAAACATTATTAATAAAGAGAGAAATGTCACAGATTAATGGAACTGAACAGAAAGTGCACGACAAAGACAAAAAATTGTGCATTATCAGAATGCCATGTGTTAAAATGCATAAACTGTTTTTATAAAGTTAAAGCATGGTAGTTTGTTTTAATAAAATCAACATTTAGATTCGCTTTTTGACTTTTGGCATACAGACTAGCTGATATTATAATGCTTTAAATCAAAATAAAAAAAATGTTTATTACACAAAATTTTAGTAAATCTGTCAAGTGATATGACTTTATTTAGTGTATAAGTTATAAGTCAGGAGAGACACATATTACACTTTCCTTACAGAAAAGAGTTAAGCATCTCTTTATAACGAAGATGAGCATTATTTAGATCATATGTGTGAGATCATATCAAGAGTCTGTCAGATGTTTCTTCTGTTGAACTTTAAATCTGTAAATCTTTGTGTCATTTATGTCTGATTTTATTTCATAAAGGAAGACATATTTATATACTATTATCTGTGTGTGTGTTGTTCTTCAGGTTTCTGCTGGTTAAATCAGACTGATCCCTGTTATGCAGTTTTGGGACACAAACTCAATCTGCTGATGGTGCTGGACGCTAGTAAATATGACATGAAGATAAAAAAGAGAATAAACAACAACAGCAGAAATGATCCAGTTTGTAGAGTTAAATATGGAAGGATGAAGGATTGTGATCTTTATAGTAAGAGACCTGAAGTTGCAGTAATTAATGGCACTCTGATAATAAACCGTGTGATCAGAGCAGATTCAGGGAATTACACATTAACACTCTCTCGCTCAGACGGCACAGAAACATCTACAGATCTTCAATTGAATGTTGAAGGTACAGAAACTCATGCTCTCCAAAGACCTCACTGTCATGTACATGAATCACTTCCATAAGATAAGATTATTTTTAGAGTGAAACATCAGCATGTTACTTATTGTACACTGCATACTGATGACATATGAAAGCATTTCAAACAGTCATTTGATACATTGTTGTCACATGACTAACCTATTGTACGCTGCATGTTTAATTAAGTCGCGCTTTCATCTCAGCAATACATTTATGTTTAGTAATGTCTTGACATGACGTTGACTCCTAATGAGTCGAGATCGAGTCATGTGACTGTCACGTATCCCTCCCTCCAGCTCCTGTTGGCTCAGTGGAAGTGTTCATCAGCTGCTCCTCCAGTGGGGCGAGGAGGGTGTCCTGCTCCTCGGAGGGCGATCAGCTCCTCTACAGCTGGACTTTGAATGGAGATCCACTGATGGATGGCAACTCCAGCATTGATCTGGATGAGGGAACTGATGGAAACATCACCTGCGGTGTGAAGAACCACGTCAGTCACAGACAGATGACCATTAGTCTGAAACCCTGTTCTGGTGAGCTTTTAATACATGAATGTCAATGAATTTATAAAAACAACAGCAACAGCAACAAGAGTGATGAAGATGAGCGAATCTCACAAAACCTGTCAAGAACATGCCAAACTCACACTTCACCATAAAATCCTCTTATGCCAGAGTGCAATATCTGAGTGCAATGTGTATTCTGATGGACTGTAATGGTTTTACCTCCTCTGGGACTGTTTACTTTTTAGTTGATTCGATTTAATTTTTTTATTTAATTCAAATTTAATAATTATCTCTGCAGTAATTTATATTGAGGGAGAAAAGGGGTGATTCTGCAATGATGTTTTATTACAGGGCCATCTACTGCATCTGAGACCTCAACAGTAAAGGATTCAAAATATGGTATGAGTTTCTCAAAAGCTGGTGAATCTCACCCATGGAGTGTTTCTTTCATCAATGTGTGTTAAAGCAACAGAAAACACTGCAAATTACAAATAAACCTAATAATGCTGGTTTTGAGAGATCTACAAGGTCTTTTAACTAATTTACTGTGCTATTAATTGTATGTTTTTGTTAAAGTTGTTCTTGTTGCTGCACCAATACGAATGAACTTTTCTAAGCAGTTTTGTAGTTTGATTTAAATGAGCTTGTGTTTCTTTCTTCCATAGTTTTACATTCCTCTCTGATTGCTTTGGGCTGCGTTGCGCTGATCCTGATTCTGCTGTTCATACCTGCATATCACACTTACAAGAAAAAACAGGTCAAGTCGACAGGTCAGTTCATTTTGAATCTGTAGTTCATATACGTACTTATAAAAGTTCAAATTTACAGTAGTACTACTCGATACCAAGCCAAAACACTGGTTAATACACATTCAAATCTTGAGTGGATTTGTGGCTTATTTGTTATATATTCTGAATGGATTTGTTTAGTCATTGCAATCCCTTACAGACAGTTTTAAAGGCAACTGCACCAAAAGCCAAAAGCAAAAACATTATATATGTGGTGATGAAGATGATCCAAGCCAATTTTAGTTCAAATAAAATAAAATACAAATTGCTGGGATTAACCAATGCAAACTGGTGTAAATTTTGAGAAATGCTCTGAAACAACATTGTTCTTCGAATCCCACGAATATGTAGAAAAACAAAATCTTGAGTATAAGCCAGTTTGATTGATTAAAAAAAACATTTTAACCATTAATTTTATAATTTCATTATATAGTTTAACTATGTTATTTTGGAAGGCACCTTTTATGCGTAGTTTACTTAGAATTTACTCATATTTTTAATTTCAATAAATCTAAGATTAGAGAAGATGTGATCTCACTTCCTGTGTTCTGTATTCACTTTTTTCTTGATTTTTCGCATGCAAACAGTTCGATATAAAAACATGAATCAGCATGATCTGAGGATTATCTGTTATAGACCTAGTTTTGAAGCCAATACTTTAATGATTGAAATTAGATTCTAGTTTATCTGTTGCTAATGTCAGTGTTTTCCCATCAGCCACTGCTGCCAGTGCGGACATCATATATGCTGATATCTCTCATAAGAAAAAGGGTGCAAAGAAGAAAACAGGTAGGAAACTCAGTGAAGCTCAGAGGTCTGCTGTACTCTTTAAAAGCACACAAGACTCTATCAGTTTGTGGTCTATTAGTCTCAATCATTGAATTAGTGATGGTACTTCCTAAACTCAAAGTCATACGGTCACTATCACACACTGAATACAAAAGCCTTTTTCACTTTAGATTCAGACAGTAGTTTAAAAATCACATACTTAACATTTGAACACTGCATTTTTGATTAAGATAATGTTTGCAAACTCTGAATCAAATGGAACAGCTTTAAATGTCCATTCATCATTTCTTCTTTCTGTTCAGAATTACTCCCGGCTGCTGATGTGGAATATGTCGAGGTCAAATGGCAGAAAAAGAGGAAGGAGAGAAAAGAGAAGAAGGAGGAAGAGATTACGTACGGCGAGGTGATGTTCACTCTGAACCGCTCAAACGCTCTCCTGCAGCCTCAGCATGAGTGTGTTTATTCTCAGGTACACACACAACAAGAGCTGTGCAACATCGCACTTTCCCTGGGAAATTAAGTGTGTATGTTCAGTTATGTTCACTTTGGGAGATGTACAGTTTACATAAAGCACATATCTCTTTGCATATGCACTGTGAATTATTTTGTGTAATAAGTTAATGATGTTACTGTAGGAAGGTAGAGCTTGAGCTTTAAAGGGATAATTCACCCAAAAAAAGGAGCTTACGCTACTTCTACGTCACCCGCAGGAACGCATGTAAGAGATTACGGTTTATAAAGTTTTAAATATGGATATTTGTCTTACACGGATGCATCGATTCACTTCAGAAGGCCTTTATTAACCCCCCGGAGCCGTGTGGGGCAATTATTATGATGGATGGATGCACTTTATTGGGCTTCAAAATCTCAACATGGGATGGGAAGAGCCAGGAGATTTTTTTTACTTAACTCCTACTGTATTTGTCTGAAAAAGAAAGCCAAATAGGATGAATTGAGGATTGATTAAATCATGGGGTAATTTTCATTTTTGGGTGAACTATCCCTTTAATGTTTGTGTGTCTGGGGCTGAACTGTGAGATGTTGAGTAAGCGAGACAATGGAAAAAAGGAAACCAAATGCATGTTATTTTCCATCAGACAAGCACTACTGTTTTTAATGCTTCTCGTGTTGTTCTGCTGGCGGCTCAGATCATATGACGGCGAGAAAAAGCTTTAGTGAAAGTCAGCTTTTAATCATGAAGAAATTCATGCTCAAAAGTCATGAAAACACAGTAATCGGGGGATTTTGAATTTTTTAAAAACATTTACAGAATGTTTCTGTTAACAGAAAAATATAGCTGTAATCATATCTTAAATTTCATAATTTCCACAAGTACAGGGAACAGCCTGAAAAAAGTCAAAGAAATATATATGCAGTCATCTTTGTTGCATCTCTGCTGCTTTCATTAAAAATGAAATGTATTCATCAAAAGGAATTAATTTATATTATCCCCCAGTTCTATATTTAAGTATATCCAACTTTATTTGCATGCATACAGAATACTCACATAAAGTGATATATACTATATAGCAAATCTCCACTGTTTTAAGTATATAGTTAATATAGTTAAGTAAAGTATATAGTATATAAGTACATAGTTAGTATAGTTAAAATATAACTATATTATCATCCAGCTCTAATCTTGTAAATGCGACATGAAGATGTTGAGCTATTATAAACATTAACATCATGGTTTTTTGTAAAACGGTTTTGTAACAATGTGTATGGTCAAAAGTGCTATATAAATGAATTTGACTTAATAAATAAAGTTTTTAGAGTGAATATTATTGAGGCTTATTATCTGGGCTGATTGAGCATGTGTTTCTCAGTCTGTAAGAGTTGAGTTACATCACTTCCTTCAGCTTGAGTTATGTTAATAAATGTGAATTTGTTTTTGAGTTTTTAACCCTTTGACATGGTGGATTGGGAAATTGATACTAGTGCTTTAGAGAGTCGGTGGTCCCAGGTGACCACACACACACATACACACACACACACACACACACACACACACACAAACACACACAGACACACATTTTGGTGTCTGTATCACATACATAGAAAGCATATTAAATGCAAATGTAAACTTTAATGTTTTAATTCAATTTTGTGAAAATAAAATGTCAAAATATGGGTGAAATAATGTTCCAACGTCTTTCTGCATAACCGATATATTTATGTTAAAATGAAACAACATACTTATTTTGACTTAAAAAAGAGTGCTTATACAAAATTCTATTTTAAGTATTCAAAACTTATTTGACAAATTCTTGTTCTAAATAAGCCTGACAAGATTTGTGGTATACATATTGTTACACTGAATAACACTTCTTCTGTAACTCATGGTAAAAATATATGATAGTCATCATCTTTGCTCATTAAAAATATTATTGAAAAGGCACATTTTGTTTTTTTATTTATTTATAAAAAGTCATAAATATAAATATAATTTCAAGTGACTGGTTTTTCCTAAATAGCCTATAGATTTTTGGGGCTTTACAATAATAAATAAACAGATTTAAATTAATTAATTTAGTATTGTAAAAATATCTCTAATAAGATGGATATGTCTTATTAATGTCTTTTTTTGTTTTTGTTTTTATATTAAAAACCCATATTTGTTTTAATTTTAGTTAAATTTTAGTAAACTTTAGTTTAAACTTTTTTTTGTAATTTTAGTAATTTTTAATTATTATTTCTATATAGTTTTTATGATATATTTTTATTTAACTTTTTTAGTTCTTTAACTTCTAATCATGGGAATTAGAATTCTTCTTTTCAGGCAACTGGCTGAATTAATTTTTTAACAAGAGAGTAATCTCTTTATGGCTGAATATGTTCAAAACAGCAGAAAACTGAAGTGAGGATCTATTTTTAAAGCATGATCCATGCAGGTGCAGTTATATGTGGATGTATGAAATTTACAGTTTTTCTTCTCTATTTTATTAAAAACCCCGACATGTGTTTGCATATATTTATATATTTTTTACTCAAATGCTCTTGAAACTGAATACTATCTCAGTACTCAACTATGTTTCTGAGGTGTGTTCCACTGAATAACAAGAGTTATTTTGTGTTGTCGTGTTAAATATCTTATTTAAATACTTACTCAATAAATAATGTAATATTTCTGAGTTATAAGATTTTTTAATAATACTGCTATGTCATAATTATTCAACCCCTGTTCAACATTGCTGTTTTTAAATCACTTATTTGCATGGTGGGGAATAAAACAGTCTCAAAACACAACTTTAGAAACTCTATTAAAAACAGAATTAGCTTGAGCTGTTACACACACATACAGTTTGGCCCATGCATGTGCTGAAGTTGAGTAGCAAAAATGTCAACAGAGATCTCACAAAAGCTAAAGAGAATAAATATCGTAGTACTTTAGAAAGTCTAAGGCTATATGAAGACTTCCAAGACATTGAAAGTTCCTAGACACAGCTCTCAGCCTTATTTCTTAGCTTAAAGTGTGTTTTACCAGAAAACCTTTGAGGGTGTTGAAGAAAAAGCACAATATCATAAAATGTTTAATCAGAGCAACTGAGAAAAACCTGCAATGTACAGCCAAAGACTTGCAAGATGACGCGATGAAAGAAGGAAAACCATTTCATGACTGTATGATCTACAGTAAATTGTGTTTCACAGAAGAAGAATAGTATTGTTTTGTTTAATATCTTAAAACTAACTTAGTACTTGATTATGTTTTCAAAGCAGAATTGTATTGTTCCATAATAATTTACTTATACTTTTTTAAGCTCCCCAAAATTTGACTTTCACTTAAAACAGCGTTGAAATTATATAGGTAAAATATAATAGGACATTATTGAATTATAGTACTTTATCCCTGCATCACAACAGTTTTTTCTTCACTGTATAAACAAATACAGTTGAAACATTCTTATTTGTGTTCCACAGAAGAAGAATAGTATTATTTTGTTGAATATCTTACTTAAATACTCCAAACTGAAGACCAGCTCTTGATAATATTTCAGAGGCAGAATCACACTGTTCCTTATCATTTCCTTGTAAGCCAATGAAATTAAATTCAGCGTCAAATATAATAAGACATGACATAATGACAGTAAAGCAATTTTATTTAGAACTATTTCTGAAGATGGAATTTTATTTGACTGAAGTGTGACTTCTGACACACATTTTGACCCGGTCGTCAAACTCAAACGTATACTTTTGATAAATGTGCTTGCATTCCTTCAGATGAGGTCAACGGTGACATTGTGAAACCGATCAAACATTAACAGTTCAGACGCATGATCTTGAAGGACAGGAGATGAATGTTACTGGCATCAGGTCTTTATTGGCTCTTTAATTGACACAAATCATCTGACCGAGCTGCAGAAACAGACCCCATCCGATGGCGTCCGTGCGGCCCGCCGCTTCTCCTCGACCTCTGGCTTCTCTGTCAATGATCGACTTCACTGAACACACACTCCAGCTTCTGTTTTTATCAATAAGCTGCGTTTGTTTCCTTGTGTTATCACGACTTATGATCCACAGGGCTCATTGTGATCGGTAAACACTCACACACAAACTGGTTTCCACCCTCTCAAAGTACAGCGGGATTTAGAGCTTGTCACTGAATGATTGAGTTTAATCTGATCAGCATGTCAAGGTCATATTTGCCAAAAAAAGAGCATTGTTTTCCCAAATAAAATATATAAACAAAGGAACACTTTTATTAAAGCATTTATATATATATAATACATAATAAAAATATTTTTAATGCATTAAGTATAGCTTGTAATGCAGCTTGTATGATCCTATATAAAATCGAAATTTGCATTATAATGCATTGCACTTATGGATTCATATTAGATCTTTTGAACATATAATGCACGAAAACACACGACAAACAAGGAATCTGCAAATATTGCATTTTAATTCTGTTTATAATTACTTACGAAAAGATATAATGTATTATAATGTAAATTATGAATACCTTTATAATGCATTATACAAAAAAGCTTCAAGTGTTACCAAACTCTAAAAGGTGCAAAAAATATTTTAATAGATATTATTAACATATATTAATTAAATTGTGAAGTATTTATACAACTCTATTGTATTTTATTTGTACTGAAAAAAAAACAAAATATTTTATGAAAAATGAATTACTGTGCTGAGAATCGTCATTGAGAATAACGGCACCTAAATAAAACTCAAAAGTAATAATTCTCATCACAATATAGAGAATTTGGAGGAAAATGTTATTAATTGTTGTGAAAATAGTCAAAATGCAAAATGCAAAAAAAAAAAAAAAGATAATTTTTCTCCTCAAATATTATTTTTTTTATTAAAATTATGCACTGTTTACAAATGAATGATTACACAGAGGCACCAGTTCAAAAAAGAAGTAATTTTTCCATCATCCCGCGGGTGTAAAATATTTAACATAGTAAAGCAAAGCAGTAGTGATACAAATATAGTCATCAGATCATCATTAGTAGCTTGTGAGGTCATATCAAAAGTAGTTTAGACATTTAGAAACCATTATGACGCGTATCTTCAGTCGTTCAACATACTCTGAGATTTTTTACAAAAATTGAAATACTGTGCGCGTTATTCACAATAAAACGTGTTTGCGTGTCTTTCATGTAGTGCAATATGAACGCTCCACTCAGTGTCACTGAAACAGTGTAAACATGTCCTGTTTATCCTTCTGTCTGGAAGAGTTTTCAGTATTCCTCTTTGATGCTGGTCGATATATTGTCTGTCATCAAGCTGTTATTGGTGCTGCTGACCATGGCGGTGTTGGCGTGGCCGGACAGACTGACCGGTGTAGACGTGGAGCTCAGCTGAGACTGCTGGAGTCGCTTCTTGTTCATTTTCCTTTCTTTGGCTCGTCTGTTTTGAAACCAGATCTTCACCTGTGAATCACAGAGATTCAAAATGATTTACAACTGATGAGGCTTCTAGCTCTACCAGACACATCCTGTATGAGAGAATTTTTTCATATATTCATACATTTTTTCAATATTCAGCATATTGCAATACATGCATCTAATTCTGTACAGGGACATCATGTCCTTTCACAAGAAACTCTGGTATAATTAGACGAATATCACCGCATAATCTCACAGGTTTGTTTAACGTCCTCTTTGCATGCTTAATGAACCTACCTGGCGTTCTGATAGGCTCAGGGCCCCGGCGAGCTCCGCCTTCCGTCTGATGGTGATGTAGCGGCTGAAATGAAATTCCTTCTCCAGCTCCAGACGCTGTACGTCACTGTACACCACTCTGTACTTGTCCTTCGTCCGTGTCTTTCCTCCTGCCGTCACAACAGGGTTACTTTTCATTTCCATATTTTTAATAGTATTTAAGACAAGACACCTCAGGGCAATAGGCTAAAGAAATTTAAAATTTAAGAATTGAAAATAATAAGAATTCCATGCATTTTTTTGCAGTGTTATGTTTGTTTTTTCTAAATAAATATGCCCAATGTCCATACATCTGCAGAGTAGAAATGGATAAAAGTTAAAGGTTTTTATAAAGGGGATTTTGGATCTCTCCTTGTATCACTCCAAAAATCAGAAAACACCATCAAGAGACATAAAAACAAAATTTTCACCATGTTTTTAGGAATAAAATGTTATATAAATCAGGGTGAATGATATAAGAACAAACGCCTCAGTAAAAATCTTCAGAATATAGATAGGAATAAAACTAAGTTTGGTGCGTGTGCGTTCTGCTGGTGAAAAACTGAAATTTTTACTGTGCACAAAGAGCAATATTTGAATGTCCGATAGAAAAATGCACAAAGCAATTCCCATGACTTTTAATAAGCTGACGATCCCTTGATATTTTCAGAATTTGCACAACATTTGAATCCTTGGATTTTAGTTATAGTTAAGATTTGTGCAGCTTGGATTTTAAATCCCATCTAAATCATTAATAATTTCAATAAAAAGGGCACTTATACACTTATAAAATAGAAATAGAAAGAAAGATGTGTATCATTTGTGACGTCGTTTTTATAACCACCATGCAGAACAGGCCTTGTGCTAATATTAACATGAATATTCCTCTACAGAGGCTGTGTGGTAAACCTCTTTCTTAGTCGTCTCACACTTTTGGTTTATCTTGAGATGTTCTGTTTGCCTGAACAGATGAGCGTTTACCACATGACCTCATCTGAACCCGCTAAATAAAACTCAGAATTGTAAGTCAATGAACATGTGTATTGCATTACAGTTACAAAGCAAGTGTCTGAATCTGCTCAACAACTGCAGGAGCTTTTTTTAGATCAACTTCACTTTTCCGAGCCTTTCTTTGCAATGACCTTTAAATTAAAGCAAACATTTAGTGGGTGAACAAAGCATTCAAATGAGTCCATTTTGTACTTCTGTCCTTTTACTTTTAAAATGTATTTAATGTTGTGGCACAGAAAGATTAAATTCACTCATTAAAAAACTCATCCCAGCATGGTTTTTTCTGAGTTTCAGACAGGTATCAAAAACCTCTAAAGTAAAAGTATGAAATGTTGTGCAAAAAACTTTTTTTTTTTAGCTTTACAGATGTTTTTTTATGCAATTCACATGCCTCACAGAATATCCTCTTTTTTATTAAAATTATCCATTTTAAATTAATATTTACATATATACATACACATATATATATATATATATATATACATACATATATATATATATATATATATATATATATACACATACATATATATATATATATATATATATATATGTATGTATACAGTATATCAGCTAGATGCCCAAACAATATTTCTCACTTTGACTTAGTTTAACTAAATAAATCTACTACAATTATGGAAGTCTGTTTCTGCCATGAAAAAAAAAAAAGGTTATGACTTTATGATTCTCAAAATTATGAAATTATATCTCACAATTCTAAAATTCAGAAATGTGAAAAAAATCTTTTTTTTAATTTATTTTTTTCATTCTGTGCTAATTTTTTTTTTATTTATTATAATATTCGATATGGATATTCAATATATTTTATTAGATACGTAAAAAATAATAATGAATAAAACGTAAAATGTAAAATTAAAACATAATTTTACTATTTAAATACTACAAAATCTATAATGGTATTACTGAAACTTTAACTAAAATTAAACTGTAAAATACAAAAATATTTAACGTTACTTTTTAAATGCATATATATATATATATATATATATATATATATATATATATATATATATATATATATATATATATATATATATATATATATATAGCATCTCAGTGATACTAAAATAACACTGAGGCACAGACAGACACACACACACTGTCTGGGTTGTCTTTCCTGTAAAGACCCTGAATGCAGTTTTCATAGACTGAATCTCTTTCTCAAGTTTTCTTCCCTTTTCTTCAGCAGCTTAGCTGACTTGTGTAAACACACACACACACGTTTGTTTTTGTGAAAAGTAGGCGTAGGCGTAATGGTTTTTATACTGTACAAACTGTATATTCTATCGCCCTTCACCAGCCATACACTTAACCCTAACCCTCACAGGAAACTTTGTGCATTTCTACTTTCTCAAAAAAACTCATTTTGTATGATTTATAAGCATTTTGAAAAATGGGGACATGGGTTATGTCCTCATAAGTCACCCTCTCCTTGTAATACCTGTGTCATACCCATGTCATTATACAGAGTTGTGTCCTGATGACACAAAAACAAGAGCACACACACACACACACACACACAGAGTCTCGTCCCCTTATCAGTGCGCTCTGGTCCTCCCACACAGCAGGGTGCGGCGCTGCCTCAGACTCGCTGGCCTCTGCTACTGTTAGCTTTTCACAAAATCTTTCACTTAGTTCGACTCTTAAGACGCCTTGTGTTTGGAAATGAGGACAAATGATCGAGCGGTGAACATTAGGCAACACCTTCACACACTGTTTCATCCGGTGTCACACACGGCTGACTCGCTGTGCCTCTCTATGATGGCGCCCTCGTTTATCTCTTTCCCTAAACTAATACATACGTCTGTGACATTACTAATGTGTTACATGTTTGGTAAAAGTCCTGGCAAGAGCGATTATTTGTCCAGCGATTGCAGAACCACTGTCTTGAACTAACAGAAGTTCATGTTAAGAGGGTTAGTTGAGTAGTTCTGTATTAAATGGGTTTTAAATGGATAACTGATTTTAACTGTGGTTTATCTCTTCAAAGCTGTTCTGAGAAGGCAAAAAAAAACAATTGTATGCACTCATTAAATCAGGGTTTACAGTGTTTAACCTCATCACACACACACACACACACACACACACACAAAATCAACACAGTCATATGATGGGTTGTAATAAACACAACATAAAGAGATAAAGACAGAATGTGTATCAGCAGATGCCTGTCCAAACTTTAGTGTGCTGCCTAACTAGACTGCATTTCACAGCATCGCAGCCCAGTTATTTTAGTGTCACTGAGATATTTAGATTTTTATTAATATTTTCAATTAGTTTTTTTTATAATATTTACATTATTTTTGTGTTCATGTTTTAGTTCATTTAGTTATTTTAGTTTCTGTTAATTAGTTTCTGTTTTTTTATATAATGTTTATATAGTTTACACATTTTGGTTTTAAATTTCGTTATTTTAGTAGTTCAAGTTAAACTAAATGGAAATTAGAAATGCTTCCTTTACATCTAAGCGAAATAAAATGTTTACATTTTCCTTAATATTTTATTTTTAATATTTTAAATTAGTTTTTATTTTTGTATGTTCTGTTTTAATTTTCTTTACAGTTTTAATTTGGTTCTTTTTTTACTTTTAATTCATTTTGTATTGTTTATATAGTTTTTATTCATTTATTTAAGTTTGAGTTATTTTATTACATCAAGTTAAACTAAATGCAAATGAGAAATGTAGCTGATATAAAATAAGTTTAAATTCTATTGTTTAATTTTTTTTATTTACATTAATTTCATTTCAAGAAACTTTTTTTAAAGGTTTTAGTTTTATTTATTTTAGTACATCAAATTAAACAAAATTAAATTACAAATGTTGCCTTTGGAACTAGCTGAAATACAAAAGCTACTTTTTTTTTCAGTTCATGCTTATTGCATTTCAAGTAATGAGAACGTGTTTATGGTTTTAGATGTACTTTACTGTAATAATAGACTATTCAATTTGTGCATGTGTTTTTTTTTTTGCCATAAATGTAGGATCATGATTAATCATCATTAATTGCATCCGAAATTAAACTTTGTGTTTACATAATATATATGTGTATATATGTAATATATGTTTAAATTTATATATAATATAACTCATATATAAATATAAACACACACATGTATGTATTTAAGAAATATTTACATGTATATTATTTTTACACACACACACACACACAAACACACACACACACACACACATACACACCCACCCACCCACCCACATGGATACATCTATTTATTAGCAACATCAAACTCTATTGATCTAAAAAAAAATAAGGTTTGTAAGGTTCGATTTCAGTAGAGATGCTCCCTTAGTAGCTGACTGTAGACAGTAAGAAGCTCACTAGTGTGTTTTGTCGGCAAAATACAGCACTGAGTGAAAGAGATCTGATTCAGTCATAGCAGGGACTTTGATTCAACAATAAACAGAACATTTAATGAAGTAAATGTGCACATTTGAATTGTCTCCAGTGTTTAATGTATCCATTATTAAATATATATCAAAATGAAGTCATATTTATCACAAACACTGGTTGTATGTCACTGTTTTCCAGTAGGGGGCAGCAGTGGATTGCATTTAAAAGAGTGAAAATTACTCATTTATAAAATAAAGCTAATAATGTAAATAAATCATGTGTTTTCTAATGCATTCTTTCAAGGTAAGGTATGGATCTGGATTAGTTTGTTGTCAAAATTAGTTCTATATAAAAACAATAGATACTGTACTTTCCTATAGAGATAAGTAGGCCATTCAGATAAGTTAGGTGAGCCAGGTACTCGTGCGTTTCTCAAGGAAATTGAACAGCGTTTCATATTTTCAGCAGTATTTCCTGAACATTCTCATCTATGTTTGTTTTAGTCACATGATGCATAATCGCCGCTCATGTGATGATATCAGAGCGTTTGAACAGTCAAACACAGTGACCGCATTTGCATCTTGACCAACTGTGTTAGACAACGGTCCTTTGAGAGCTTCAGTTCCTCCCTTGGGACTGTTTAGGATATACGTCCAATTATTACTAAAAAAATATCTGATGAGTTTGAAATTAATTGAATCAAACGACAACAACAAAAGCAACAAATCATTAAAAAATATCAAAAAAAGAAACTAAGATGCTTCTGGAACTAAATCTCCTTGTTTCTGTCTGAGCTTTATAACTTCACCGGCCTGACTGTGTGTGACATATTTACCCAAATATTCCCTGAAGAGATTAGTTTATCACTCGGTAAACTATTAGCCACAATGCACTTCCGATAAGGCCACAAATATCTATTATCGGCTGTTCAGCTGCATGCTCCTTCATATCTCTGTAGATCATCAAAGATCAAACTGCTGAATTCTGCTCGTATTTTGATCTCTCAGATGTAACGACTGATTCATAAACTGATCTGTGTGTCGAATTACAAAACGCTGAATATTTTCCACAACAGAAACAGAACTCTTAAATATTCTAAACATTTTTCAAGTGTAACATTCACTTTCTGCACTTTTGAAATGGTTCATTGAATGTTATCAGTTGATTATACTGGGCAATACTGTCTGATATAACCCATAGTGTATGATTTCCATATTGATATACCATGGCTTTTAGCTGGTACTCCAGTGGTTTTACATGTTTGTTACGGTATTACCAATCTTTTTGTCCAATTAACTTATTACTATTTAAAAAAAGCTTATAATAACATGGTACATAAAAAACAAAATGTATTACATGATCCATGTCCAAAACATGGCAGTTCCATTTGTATTGTGCAAACAAACAAACAACAAAAAAACTCCAACAGCATCAATGTACTGCTATTATATATTTCCAAAAAGCATGAAATCACATGGAACATGTCTAAAAAAACATGGTATTACCAATCTTACTACTATGGTATATTATATAAAAACATCAAATTACATGGTATCACCACAGTGTCTGTCTAAGAAACATGGTATTACCAATGATATTGCCAAACAAACAAAACTACTACTATAGTTCATTTCATAAAATCATTACATGGTATGTCTAAAAACATGGTATTACTGATGGTATTATCCAAAAGTGCAATGCTACTATGGTATATTTGATAAAAGCATCAAATTATTACCATGATGCATGTCCAAAAAACATGGTATCGTATAAGAAACGTGGTATTACTATAAAAAATGTCTAAAACGTTATTACAAATGGTACTTTCTTAAACTGTACTTTTATGGGGTATTATGGGGTAAGTATCAAGTTACACGGTGCATAAAAAACCCTCAGTGGTGTTACCATGATGCATGTCCAAATAACATGATTACCATAATTCTTTTTTGCTAGTGTGGAGTAAGTGAAAGCGTGTGCTGTGCGTCATTAGAGGGCTCAGAGAGGTGCTGATGTCTCACCCAGGTTCACTGGAGCCGTGGTGCGTCTCATCCAGTCCAGCGGCTCTTCTCTGTCCACCGGCGCGCTCGGAGCGCCGCTCAGCAGACCCTGGTCCACGGGCGGAATGACGCTGACCTCCACGCCGTTCGCCGGGAGCGAGTGGCCCGTGCCGTGACCATATAGCGGCGGCCAGTCCTCGCGCGAAATCGGGTCGAACCCGGGACTCCACGAGCTGCCGGTGTGATGCAGGTCATTCCCGAGGGCCGGACCCGGGTGGTATCCGCTGTAGTCCGGGTACGGGGCAGAAGGGTAGACGTTCAGGTGAGGCTGGCTGAGGTTCAGGTGTCTCGCGGGGTTGCCGTACATGGCCGCGTCCAGCAGGAAGCTCACGGACATTTTCCTCGCGAGCTGAAAAGTTTTACTTTAACTGAACTTCACCTTACCGGAGCGCTCGCGTTTGTTTGCCCAGCGCTGACGTCACGCCTGGGACACCCACCTGAGCCGATTTATGACACGCGCACAGGTGCCGCTGTCAGACCGGAAGGGCGCCAGATCACCGATGAGATCAACCGAGAGGCCGCGATCGAGGCTCGGCTTCATGCCTTTATCTTTGGCGCGTCTGTCACGTTAAGAACATTTACAACAAAACTTTGCATTAAGGTCGAAAAACTGACCTTTTATATGATGATGATTACGATGAACATGATATGATATGAAGTGATGAAGATCATTATGATGATGGTAGGCTATGTCAAGGAACGTTTACACTGATGAAGATGATCGCATCTAGTATGATGCTCTAAGAGCCAGTTTAAAGTGGTTGATGAAGTTCATGATGATGATGTTTGAGGTGATGAAGGCCGTGATGATGATGATATCTAGCAGTGATGAAGTTCATGATGATGATGTTTGAGGTGATGAAGGCCGTGATGATGATGATGATGATGATATCTAGCAGTGATGAAGTTCATGATGATGATGTTTGAGGTGATGAAGGCCGTGATGATGATATCTAGCAGTGATGAAGTTCATGATGATGATGTTTGAGGTGATGAAGGCCGTGATGATGGTGTGGTGTTGGTTGGTTTTCAGGGAGCCAGAGCGGCGCTCGTGGCTCTTTACATCAGAAAGCGCTCGTGCATTTCAAAGGGTCTCGCGCGCCGCACATCAAAGAGCCGCAATAAAAGCGACAAATGAACGCCACTGTAAATCAAGGCCAATGTATTCAAATGATGATGACACGCGTGACAGGCGTGAGAAACAGAGGACACGATCAGTGCGCTAGAGCCGCTCGTACTGCAGTAATGCTGCTGCTTTACATTAACACTTCAATGCCTTCTGTCACTCACGTACAGCACATTACTACACTATTTATTATCCTGCTGTATTATCTACACCTTATATTGATTTTATTGGAAAAATATTACAATAGCTATATCATGATTTACAATATTGCATTGATTACCTACTAATAAACACCTAGACTATTATATTTAAAATAATTGATGGTTTTAATTACTCTTCGGGTTTAGTTCTTCTTATCATAAAATGTAAAGATTATTAAATATATTGATTATTAAAAATAGCTTTTAATTGTATTCTTACTTAGGGGTGAAGATGTTTTACATATACAGTCACAGTTTTGTGACTCTTCATGTGCTTAATGGGTTTTTACTGTATAATCGTTATTTTCAACTCCCTTACCCTAACCCTCACACAATACTTTCTGCATTTTAACATTTTTAATAAAAAATGATTTAGTAGTCCGTTTTAAATGATGAGTATTCAGGAAATGTCCTTATAGTAATAGTAGTAGTAGTAGCCCTTTATTGTCACTAGTCACAAGTACCAGCGAAAATTAGCCATCAACCTGTCCATACATACATACATACATACAATATGACAAGGGGGTAGACAAGGACAGGAAGACAGGAGATTGAGGAAGAAATACAGCATAACACCAGGAGAGAGGAGGAGTAAAAAAAACAACCCCCAGACTATGCTCCTTTGGGAGTACAGTGTGAGAACAGGAAAAACGCCTCAGCAACACAAGCACAGAATCAGTACACTTAACAAAAAACACGTAAATGTTATTAAACCAGTTAATAACCTTTTCATTATACAGATGTGTTACTTTTATTACTTCTACTGTATTTAACTTTTGAATCAGATGCTAATTATACAACAATAAATCATCGTTAAACAATTTTTTAATAATTGTAATTAATTTAATTGTATTAGTTCGTTTTTAATCAGTTTATTTATTTTTTTCCCTCATTATTATGATATATGCTTATATATAACTTAACTGTTTATATACAGTACAGACCAAAAGTTTGGAAACATTACTATTTTAAATGTTTTTGAAAGAAGTGTCTTTTGCTAATCAAGCCTGCATTTATTTGATCAAAAATACAGAAAAAACAGGAATATTATGAAATATTATTTAACTTAAAATAATAGTTTTCTATTTGAATATACTTTAAAAAAATAATTTATTCCTGTGATGCAAAGCTGAATTTTCAGCATCATTACTCCAGCCTTCAGTGTCACATGTAACATCCAGTCTATCACATGATCATTTAGAAATCATTCTAATATTCTGATTTATTATGAGTGTTGGAAACAGTTCTGCTGTCTAATATATTTGATGAATAAAAGGTTAAAAAGAACTGTATTTATTCAAAATAAAAATAAAAATAATAATAATATATATTCTAATAATATATTTTATATATAAATAAACAAACCACTTCCTGTGTGTCTGTGTTTGTCCTCTAGGGGGCAGTAATCAACTGTCAGACATACACTAAGGGAATTTTTTTTCTCATTGCCACAATCACTTCCCAGTCACTCTCAGGACAGAAGCTTTATCATGTAATGACACCGAAATATGACTCATCCTTTTACCAGTTTAATTATAAAATTATTATATATAGTTATTTAATATGCCATGAATTATTAAGCGAATCGTGACATTCATTAATGATAGATAAAATACTACAAATTACACTGAAGTGAACAAACACTTAACTATTTCTCTAACCCATCTGCAAGAAATAGTCGGTCATTTAAAGCCGTCTTAAATGTTATGGACAATTATAGACCAGTTTCAAATATGCCTTTTATTTCTAAGATTTTGGAGAAGATAGTTCTGAAACAATTGCAGAGTTTCCTGGATGAAAATAAGGTTTTTGAGCTTTTTCAATCAGGTTTTAAAAAATTCCACTCAACAGAGACTGCACTTTTGAAAGTCCTAAACGATGTTTTAATAGCTGCCGACACTGGGGTTTCTACTGTATTATTACTACTAGATCTGAGTGCGGCCTTTGATACGGTGGATCATTCTATTCTTCTTGCTCGTCTGGAGCATTGGGTGGGTTTTTAAAGGTCCTGCCTTAGAATGGTTTAGGTCTTATTCGTCAAATAGGAAGTTTAGCGTTAACATTGGGGAATATTCGTCAAAGGCTGCTTTTCTGTCTTGTGGTGTTCCGCAGGGATCCATTTTAGCTCCAATTCTTTTTTCGCTATACATGCTTCCATTAGGGTCTATTTTTTAGGAAACATGGGTTGTCGTTCCACTGCTATGCGGACGACACTCAAGTTTATTTACCCCTAAAATCAAATTGTGATGGACTGGAAAAAATTAGGGCCTGTATATCTGATGTGAAAGCTTGGTTATCTCTAAATTTTCTTAATTTTAATGAAAATAAAACCGAAATGATAGTGTTTGGCTCATCAAATACTCTTACTCAAATAACCCTAGGTAATGTAACACTGTCTGCAAAGACTTGTGTAAAGAACTTGGGTGTTGTGTTTGATGATGGTTTGAAATTTGACAAGCAGATAAGCTCAGTGGTCAAATCCTGCTTTTTCCAGCTCCGTCTTTTAGCCAGAGTAAAAACAATTATATCTTTTAATAACTTTGAAAGACTAATTCATGCATTTCTGACATCGAGACTTGACTATTGCAACTCATTGTATTATGGGATCAGCCAATCAGCTTTATCCCGGTTGCAGATGGTACAAAATGCGGCGACGAGACTTCTAACAGGTACTAAAAAACGGGACCATATTACTCCAGTATTACGTCATTTGCACTGGTTACCTGTACGATACCGTGTGGATTTTAAATCTTTAAATGGTGTGGCCCCTACTTATCTTTCGGATCTACTGGTAGAACATCGTCCAGCTATGTCTCTCCGGTCGTCAAACCAGAGATTATTGTGTATACCGAAATCAAAGCTGAAAAGCAGGGGTGATCGTGCATTTTCAGTGGCCGCTCCAAGACTGTGGAATGCGTTACCTTTTAGTATTAGATTTGCTCCATCCTTGTCTGTTTTTAAATCTAGGCTAAAAACCTATCTTTTTGATTTAGCATATGGCTAAAGATGAAATGTACTGTTTTTGTATTGTTTTTATATTTGTATTTTGTATTGATGTAAAGCACACTGGTCAACTGGTGTTGTGTTTAGTAGTGCTATAGAAATAAAATTGACATTGACATACAGTATTAACAAAATAGTGCATGTCATGAGCTCTTTATTTCAGAAAAAAAAGACAAGAAATATTTATACCTTTACAAAACATTTTATTTCTTCAGAGGACAATGAAAGTTATACAGAATGTTATTCTAAACTTTATATTTATGCCAGATGATAAAATAACACTACTTTCTATAAAAGTAACACAACTAGTTACTCTTCTAGGGAGTAAGACAGTATTGTAATGCATTACTTTTAAAGTAACTTTCCCAAACACTAGGAGAGTGCTCCAAATCTAATGGTCAACAGCCTTACAAGACAGCTGCCCATGTAGACAGCTAAAATAAGTCTAGTTTGTGTGTGTCTGTTTCTGACAGTGTGTGACAAAGACATTCTACGTTTTACAGACTTTAAAAGGAAGCACCTCCTTCTCCCAAAGGACTATCTCTCTCTTTCTCTCTCTCACACACACACACACACACACACACACACAGAATCTGACCTGAGGTCAGCTCGCAGATGCTTAAACGAGCCAATGAAACGAGTCAGAGACACATGAAAACTGATCCTGGTTCAGTGTTTACGTGTGACGGATGTAAGAATCATGATGTAAGAATGTCTTGGACAAACATGCTGCCAAACACTCATTTTATGCTCATATTATGGACATCAAATAGTGTTTTATGTTAATTTCTTCAGCATAATTTTTTTTACAGAGACAAAAGTGAGCTGATAACTAAAGTTTTGAATGACAAAAACTATGAATAACTTGTTAATTCACTCTGGTTTTTGCATTAAAGTGACCGCAGCTTCATAAACCTGCTGCTGTCTGTGCAATTAATGTTAATCAAACAACATAAGAAAAATAAAAAAATCACTCAGTGCTCTTGACTAAATTACTTTAGTTGCTTTAATAAAGATTAACCTATAGGCTATGTAGTTTATACACTTAAATGCTTGAAAGAATGAAGAATGTGGTATGAAAATTGTAAAAAAAATAAAAATAAAAAAACAATAAAATAAAATAAATGCATATATAAACACTGGTCTTTTATTGAAAAGAATATCGATAATGTTGTTGTTTCTTTATGAGAAATGGGTTTATTTCATTTTAAGATAATAAAGAGATTTTATGTCACAACAGTCCAATCTGTGATGGTGTTGCATGTTGCAACCTTAATATCATTCCTATTAACAGGTTAATAGATGTTTTCTCCAGTAATGCTATATTTTGGAGAAATGCTTAATACGTTACAGTTACAATGATACTTTATTTAATAAAATATGAATATAATAAAATATAAAGATAATTTAAAAAAATACAATATACACAGACACATAGCCTATACATACTGTATATAGTGCTTAGCAAAACAAAAGACTAGCTAAAACTAAAAAAAGTTCAATAAATGTCCAGTTCGTGGGTCACAAACATCATAAACACAGACCGTATGTGTCACACCCCTGGACTCCTCCTGTCTCCTCCCTCCCTCCGTCCTCTCCTCCCTCCGTGGTCCCTGTCTGATGGCCCCCTCCCGGGAGTCCGTTCTCTACCGAAATCTCCTCCCAAGTTCCCACCCATTCCCCCTCCCCTGTTGTTCCACGATGCGAGGTCTCACCTTCCGGGAGGGGGGAGTAATGTCACACCCCATTATGGTGTGTTTTCCATTCCCCATTTTGTCTGTGCAGATAAATCGATGTTATTACTAATGTTTATGTACTTGTTCATCATTGTGTCAGTGTTTTATTCGCAAGAACAACAAAAGTTACGAAATGTGCTCAGTGGAACAGTTTGTCCATTTAGGGCTACTGTAGAAACATGGAGGCTACTTCTGTGTAAGGGGACCCGTGGTGTATATAGATATAAATTTCTCAATCTAAGGTAATAAACACATGACGGCTCATTAAGTAAGGTCTTTATACACCTCAGAAAACATAGTTATGTATATTGACTGAATTGCCTAGGCTAATTTATAATTTTCATTCAGTTATAATTTAATTTAAAATGTATTTGTTTATAATTTATTTGATTTATTTTAAGTTTGTTGAATGCTATTCCTGGCAGGTTGAGAAAACGCACTTCAACTACCATCTCTGACAAGCATCTGTGGGTTAAACACTAGTTTCTTAGATTATTTATAATACAGCTGTCAAGCTGTCAGTTCGTCTTTCTATACGTAGCTACCATGATGTACGGAAATGATCGAAACACGACATCGTTGAAAATCCACATCAGCATTTATGCAAATGTCGACAGTTTATGCGCATATCAAGCGTTGTCTTTATTGATTTCTTAAGTGCAAATATAAGAAATCACAAAAATGGTTGGATGGAAACTATGCAATAGGCCAACAGCTGCAGGACTGAGCAGCCATGAATAAATCTTGATGTGGATTTGAGATGTCAGACAGAAGAACTGGGACAGTGACAGAGGATAGTTTTCATTCAGATGTGAAGATGAGAAACACAGGAAACTGCAGTTTAACCCAGATGAGGGGAAACCAGATGTTTAGAGAGCATTTAAAAACATCTTCACTATCTATCTATCTATCTATCTATCTATAGTTTTTTGAACTACTAACCACTGTATTGAACTATACTCAGGCAATATCAGTCAATATACATCCTGATGGTCCTTGTTCCATATTTCTCCCAATGCTATACAGACTCTGATGAGTTTATTAATATTACTACTATCATTATCATAATCATCATTTGAAGTAATTGTGCATCATTTGTCTGTCAACTTTGTCACATAAATTGTAAGGAATTTTTGGGGCATTTTTAGGTAGCCTACTTCCTCTCATTTTACGTAGCTAGTTCTCATTAGTAGCAACAATAAAAGAACAACGAAATAACTGCAGCATTTATTACAAATGTCATTTGGTACTCATATTTTTACAAGCCTATGCTGAAAAAAAAAAAAAAACCTAACCCCAGGAATGTACACTCAAAAAAATGGATTTGTGGCACTGTTCGTTTTACACAGATGTTTTGTTAAAACAACACAAGTATATTTAGTTTTCTGCCAAAACACAATTGTATTGTGCTTAATCAACTTAAAATGTTTCATTTTCAATTTTACTTAATTATCAATCGTTAAACTAACGTAAAGTGTTTAATTTTGTAATTAAAAAAAAAACCCGGAAGTGACGATTTCCAACGCATTTGATGACGGTGTGAAGGAGAGCAAGAGGTACCAGTCAGGTAAGAAAATCTAAAGTTTTTCTTGTGTTAAGTCAAAAGTCTTTAATTTCTCTTAGAGTTTCTGTTTTGGGGTGCTTTTGTTTTGCAGTCTAGTATTGTGTAATCGGTTTACTCCACCATTAATAGATGATTTTGAGCAGTTGGGAGATGTGAAAGCGCACGACTCTCTGTAAGGTATTGACTTGAGTATATATATATATATATACTTGAAACAATTAGTCGACATTATCGACAACGTCGACGATAAAAAAAATTGTCGGCAAATGTTTTTGAGTAACGTTAGTTGTTTGATCTCGTATGCCTAATGTGAAAGCCTCCAATAATGCAGTTTGACCAGTGTGGCGCTGTAGCGCAAGATTGTAATACACTCTCCTGATTCAATTCAAAAGAAGAAGATAGCACTTCAGTTTGAGCAAACCGAGCCGATCCGAACCTTGGATGAATATTTAAATATATACTGCACGCCTTGCTCTCAATAACTGCATAAACACAACAAAAACTGACCGCGATGTAAAAGCAGCTCTTAAGAACATATTTGATTACAGCGATGTGGATGTTTGCACGAACTCTGAGGTTCTCCAGCCACTCCAGTAAAGAAATGTCCAGTCACGTTTATTTATATAACAGTCCTTATGCAATAGATAGCTTTTCAATATTAAACATGAAAATACAGAGTCAGTGTCGCTAGAATTATAACTTGATTTCATGTTATAAAGCAGCTCTCCAGTGTGGAGCCAGCTAATCATTTATTTTATAATTGTGGGAAATATTTCATTAAAGTTTTAGTTCTGCGCTAGATCAAACCAAACTGTTTTAAAAATCATAACCCAATAAGGTATTTTAAGAGAGATTGTATTTATTAGTAAAATGTTTATCCAAAAATAAAACGTCCTATCACTTACCTTTACTTTTATTAAACATATGGCTTACAATAAGAGATGTTAAGAGGCAGAATGATTTGTCTTTCAGCTACTTCCTCCTATAGCTAATCAAATGGCGAATAGGAGTTTCTGTCTTCTCATTTTGTGTGCAAAATATATTTATTTGTATAAATTAATTGTATACTAGTAATACATAATGACTTTCAAAAGCGGAAGTAATTCCCTTTATTTGTTAGAATATGTATATTTTAACTAATTGCAAAAAGCTAAATAATAAATAAATGTCTAACCATGTAATGTGACCGAGTTTGGAGAGCCCTGGCTCAGCACAGTGAAAGTATTTGAAGCTTTGTTTATGAACATGGCGGTGTGGTCATACAATGACTTTAAACCGGACACTACTCTGAGCTATTCACATTATACAAATGCTCCAGATATGTAATCAGGTTCACCCTTTTGGAATGGTAAACATGACACTATTCATCACTCGCACAAATAAATCACTTAATATTTTGATAATTGAATTGGTTTTTGCTGTTAAACCGTTTTTTTTTTGTTTTTTTTTGTAACACATTGCACTTCATGTGTTTACAGATTTGTGCAAAATTTGAGACATACAGAATTGCCATAGGCCCATTAGAATCAACAGTCTTTGCCAAACTGGATCCGCACTACAGAACTTGAAGATGAAGATGTTTGCATACTGAAGAAGAGTGCTTGGACAAATACTGAAACCCTCTTGGTGCCCACTACACTGGTAATTACAACTGCACTCAACACAACCTCGTATTAAAACATTCTCTCACTGGCCACTGACAAAAAGGGACAGATAGATTAAGATTAGGTTTATTAATACAATAAATACAAAATATGTGGTATTACTATAAACTGACAGATTATGAATGAATTTGCCTCCCAAAAACAATTCATTTTGAGTCAAGGCAGGGGTGTCCAGACCTGCTCTAGGAAAGCCAGTGTTCTGTGGAGTTTAGCTCTAACTCACCTGCCTGGAACTTCTAGTAATACTTTATTGTTTTAAAATTCCCAAGAACCTTGATTAGCTGGTTCAGGTGTGTTTAACTGGCTAGGTCACCCAAAAATAAACATGTCATTAATTACTAGGGCTTTCACTTTTAGTTCGAAAATCGATTGCACAATCGATCGGACCAACCAAAAAAAGTTTTGAAAATGAAAATAGGGAATCGATTTTAACCAAATATGTACACTATTCATTTTAAAATAATTAAACAATTAAAAATATAGATGTAACAAAACTCACAAACAAGCAGAAAAAGAAAATAAAGAATTCCGAAAGTGCAGTATGCGTTGCGAAAGCTAGACAAAAAATACCAGCAATTTTACGCGCCTATAAGACCCAGTGACGTCGAAAGCGACCTCTTATGCTGTGTTCACACCAAACGCGAATAGAGCGTCTGGAGGTCTCGCGGCGCGGTAGACGCGAACTCGCCTCATTCGCGCTTCTAGTTACAGGAGATTCTGAGTTATGATATAGCAAGCTGACAGTGACCAGCTTCTGTGGTGGAGAATTGCGCAGCTGTACCTGAGTGTCCCTGGGACATCAGTGCGGTCGGAGCGCGTCTTCTCAACAGCTGGACATATAGTGAATAAAACTATAAAACTATAAAACAGCCGTCCCCTCTGCACATATATTTTTTGCTGTTTGTTATTCTGCACGAAACTTCATGCCAATAAATAAGAAATATTGCTGCCTTGTGCGTTTCCAGCACTCTCTTTACGTTCGTCTGTTATTTGACGTTGAAAAAGGAAACGTCTTATTTTTTTGACATGGAAAATCGATTTTACAAACGATTCAATGAACACTTATGTCTTAAAAATCGAAAATGATTTTTTTCACAAAAGTGACAGCCCTATTAATTACTCACCCTCATGTAGATGTAGTCTGAGCACGCGGACGCACTTCCGGAAAAATCGGCCGAAAAAAAGGCCAAAGACCGGCCGATTACCAATCGTGTATTTTAAGCAAAAACCGTCCGGTTTCCGATTGATGGCGGGTCAATCGGTGCATCCCTAATATTTTTATGAAAATGCGAGAGATTTCTGAACCTCCATAAAGGCTGCAATGCTACTGAAATGTTCCCAGAGTCATAGTAAGGACATCAGTAAAACAGTTCATGTGACATCAATGCTTCAACCACACTTTTACAAAGCTACAAGAATACGTTTTTGTGCAGAAAAAACAAAAATAGCGATTTTATTCAACAATTCTTCTTCAAATCAAATATGCCGCCATTATGGAGAGTAACAAGAGGCATGAACATTGCTTTCTTCTGCGTGTAATCAAGGTTCAGCGCATGCGTGTTCTAGGTCAGCAGCACCATGCCCATGCATTATTTACGTGCTGTTGATAATGGTGGAAGATGCGATTTGGAGAAGAATTGTTGAATAAAGTCGCTGTTTTGCTTTTGTTTGCACAAAAAAGTATTCTTGTAGCTTTGTAAAATTATGGTTGAACCACTGATGTCACATGACTGTTTTACTAATGTCTTTACTATGTTTCTGGGTCTGGGAACATTCCAGTTCTGTTGCTTACCGTGCAGGGTCCAGATGTGTGTACCATTTTCTGCTTGCCTGTATTTCCCATAAGGAGATGAATGACTGACTTTTTTTTCATGTAATTTTAGGGGGAAAAAAACAAAGGCTAAATTTTGTTGTTTTCATCTTCAGACTAATGAAATTGAAGTATCCAAATGAAGACCCTAGCAGTATGGAGTATATGGTGAGTTTTTTTTTTTTCAAGGTTAATAAATGATTTGTTAAAGTTAATACACAAGAATTTGAGTTCTCCATGCTTTTAAATACTTCTAGGATACAGACGTTGGCAGCAATCAGGAGGTGATCCAGAAGACTCGTTGGAATCTATTTGAAGCTGCAGTCATTGAAGACAGTTCAGCAGAAGTTGGAGTTTTAAAGGATAAAGTTCTTCAGGACCTACCAGTTTACAGTCTGCAAAACCATGTTGCTGGGACTGATATATGGACTGAACTTGAGCAACCCTCCTGAACTCAGGTACACATTTGGAGTACTGAAGAAGTTATTTCTGGAGCCAGTTCCTGTTCCTGGAATAAGGTTTAATTGGTTACCCATGAATGTCAGTTAGAAAATGAGTAGTTTGATATTTCTGCTATTTTGTGTAATTTTTTTGTAATTCTGTAATGTGGTTTAAACTGTATTTACTGTAACTGTGTGTAATTATTTGTTGCTTGTTTAACAAATACACTTTGATAATTTGTGAAATCTTGTCTTTTGACTCATTACAAGACAAATCACACAAAAAATGCTTTGTTGAAGTGAGTAACTTTAAATAGAAAATATTTAGTTAAAGTAACTAGAACTAATTGTGTGGAACCACTGTCCATAATTGAAATGAGTAATTTGAAACAAACAAATATATTCAACAAATTCCATTAATGTTATCAAAACACAATTTGGTTGTGTGGAACCACTGTCCATAATTGACTTAAGTAAGTTTAAAGATTAATTTTTTTGAGTGTACAATAACAAACTCTCTGTGAAAGTTCTTTGGCACAGAACATTTTATTCCTGCACCTTTCTTTTTCATTCAGCTCTTGTGTGTCTGTTCAAGGCCTCTAATGAGTCTCTGTTGATCTGGACATTTTGTGTTCATTCACACAATTACAGAGCGTATGCCAACAACTTTGTGGCGTGTTGGAGTTAGGGATGGCGTCTCACACACTGCTGATCCAGCATGGGATCAGGTGTGTCACTCAGGCAGGTGTGCCTGTAGAGGATGTGTTACTGGACGTGGCAGAATGCGTGGGCCATAAGAATCAGTCTCAGCGTCTAGGATGAACAAGGACGTAGTGATATTTTTGAATGAAGAAAATCTGGTTCATGCTTTGATCAAGAGTGGGATTTCGGTAAGTGGCTCATTTGTTCCTGTTCAAGCTTTAGCTTCAATCACAATGAAGGTGACGGGTTTTGCTTTAAAACATGTGTTGTCGTTTAGGTGACAGGTGTACATGTCTTTAAATAAACCAACGCTGAATATTTCCTTTCGATGTGTTTTTGAAAGCAAGTCGTACATGTTGTACGCGAGCACGGGAGAGATGCGGTGTTATGATTGCAGGTCTATTGGACATGTTCGGCTGTCTTGTCCTCATAGAGTTGAATCTGAGAATGAAGCAGGCCCTAGCAATACTTCAGACAAGATGGAGGAAAATGAAGTGCAAAAGAGTATTGTACCAAAAGAAGCAGCAGCAGTGAACAATGAGGATCAGAATGTGGATTCAAATTTAAAGGAAGGAATGATAATAAAAGATTTGTTCGCTAATAATGAAAAAGATACAGAGGAAGCTCCTGGTAGTTAGACAAAATGGGGAAAAATGAAGAAAGTTAATGTTGTAACTGATGCAACTGTTGAGAGCATTATTGTGGTACAGGGGTCTGAGCAGGGTGAAAGTGGGGAGAGTTCAGACTCAGTGAATACAGGCCAGACGGAGGATGATGCAATCAGTTTGAAAGGTGAAGTTTTGGAAAGAGGAAGGATAGTATCTTTGATTAAGAAGGTGCAATCAGAAATGGTTAATGAGGAAATGGATGATGATGATGATGATGATAATGGTGGTGGGTTGTCTGATTTTCCAAATGTGTCAGATGTTTAAAAAAATGCTGCGAGCAGGTTTATTCACTAGATGAAAAATAAATTCTTGGATGAACCCTTTGGAAAATCTGTTGATGTGCGGAATTATTTTTCTGATCTGAAGAGGTTTGAGACTTCTGTACGTTATTGGCAGAGGAAGGTTGGAGAAGATGAATTCAGTCAGAGAAAGAGATTGTTTAAAAAAGTTTGTTGCAAAACTGCGAAGGGATAAAACCCCTATAAGACGTAAATTCAAGTAATTGAATCATTGGTTTATACATCACTCAGAATGACTTTACTATACTCTTTATTTCTTTCTGTCTCTCTTTTCTATCTCTTTATATTTTCTATGGAGATGAGAAGGGTTGCCTCTTTAAATACAAACTCGATTCCAAAAAAGTTGGGACACTTTACAAATTGTGAATAAAAACAGAATACAATGATGTGGAAGTTTCAAATTACAATACTTTATTCAGAATACAACATAGATGACATATCAAATGTTTAAACTGAGAAAATGTAAAATTTTAAGAGAAAAAAAAGTTGAATTGAAATTTCATGGCATCAACACATCTCAAAAAAGTTGGGACAAGGCCATGTTTACCACTGTGTGGCATCCCCTCTTCCTTTTAACAGCAGTCTGCAAACGTCTGGGGACTGAGGAGACAAGTTGCTTAAGTTTAGGAATAGGAATGTTGTCCCATTCTTGTCTAATAAAGGTTTCTAGTTGCTCAACTGTCTTAGGTCTTATTTGTTGCATCTTCCTCTTTATGATGTGCCAAATGTTTTCTATGGGTGAAAGATCTGGACTGCAGGCTGGCCATTTCAGTACCCGGATCTTTCTTCTACACAGCCATGATGTTGTAATTGATGCAGTATGTGGTCTGGCATTGTCATGTTGGAAAATACAAGGTCTTCCCTGAAATAGACGACTTCTGGATGGGAGCATATGTTGTTCTAGAACTTGGATATACCTTTCAGCATTGATGGTGCCTTTCCAGATGTGTAAGCTGCCCATGCCACACACACACACACTCATGCAACCCCATACCATCAGAGATGCAGGCTTCTGAACTGAGCTCTGATAACAACTTGGGTTGTCCTTGTCCTCTTTAGTCCGGATGATATGGCGTCCCAGTTTTCCAAAAAGAACTTCAAATTTTGATTCGTCTGACTACAGAACAGTTTTCCACTTTGCCACAGTCAATTTTAAATAAGCCTTGGCCCAGAGAAAACCGGCAACGGTGAATGGCACGGTGGATTGTGTTCACTGACAATGTTCTCTGGAAGTATTCCTGAACCCATATTGTGATTTCCATTACGAAGATCACGGGCATCCAGTATGGTTTTCCGGCCTTGATCCTTACGCACAGAGATTTTTCCAGATTCTCTGAATCTTTGAATTATATTATGCACTGTAGATGATGATAACATCAAACATTTTGCAATTTTTCTCTGAGAAACTCCTTTCTGTTATTGCTCCACTATTTTTCACCGCAGCATTGGGGGAATTGGTGATCCTCTGCCCATCTTGACTTCTGAGAGACACTGCCACTCTGAGAGATTCTTTTTATACCCAATCATGTTGCCAGTTGACCTAATAAGTTGCAAATTGGTCCTCCAGCTGTTCCTTATCCTTATACATGTAACTTTTTTGGCCTCTTATTGCTACCTGTCCCAACTTTTTTGGAATGTGTAGCTCTCATGAAATCCAAAATGAGCCAATATTTGGCATGACATTTCAAAATGTCTCACTTTCAACATTTGATATGTTATCTATATTGTATTGAGAATAAAATATAAGTTTATGAGATTTGAAAATTATTCCATTCCTTTTTTACTCACCATTTGCACAGTGTCCCCAACTTTTTTGGAATTGGGTTTGTATTAACGGAGGGAGAGACAAGAGCAAGAGTGCTTTGGTGGCTGAATTAATTAAAATTAAGAATGTAAATGTTTCTTTTTTGCAAGAAACATACAGATTGTAAAAATGAAGTACAGTGGTGTAAATGGTGGGAGGGGGAGAGCGTCTTCAGTCACGGTTCAAATTTGAGTGCTGGAGTAATCTTTTTTCAAAGAATTTGAACTTAAAATTTGTTAAATTAACTGAAGAAATAGAAAAGGGTAGAGTTTTAATGGTTGCTGGAGAAATAAATGATTTAAAATGTATTTTCATAAATGTTTATGCTCCGAACAATGGATCAGATCATGTGGAATTGTGGAAAAGTTGCAGAGTGCATTAAGAAAATGTGATTATGATTCTTGCATAATAATGGGTGGGGATTTGAATTGCACCATAACTTTTCTTTTAGACAGGAACAGAGAAGAGTCTCATCCACTGTCTAGTAATGCTCTTCAGAATATTATTAAATAGCTTGAGTTGATGGATGAGTGGAGGAATATGAATAAGAGAAATAGACATTATACATGGGTTAAAATACTGGACTCTAATGTAACTGGAGCAAGATTAGATAAAATATATATATATATATATATAAGTAAAACAAGTATGAATAGAGTATCTAATGCTAATATTTTCCCTAGTGTTTTTTCGGATCATCATATTACAACCATAGATTTTCAACATTACTACTTTAGAACGCCCCAGGTTTTATTGGCATTTCAATCCTAAATTGCTGCAGGATAGGTCTTTTTGTGAAATATTGGAAATATTGCAACCTGGGGATAAGAAAAAGCTTGACACCATGATCAACCTTAATGAACTTTCAGAAGCAGTTCAGCAACTGTCCACAGGGTGTGCGCCAGGAATAGATGGTTTACCTGCTGAATTTTATAAGACTTTTTGGACTGTTTTAGGTGAAGATTTTTATGAAGTGTGTTGCAAATGTTTTGAAAAGGGAATGTTACCAACTAGCTGTCAGAGGGCTGTGATCTCTCTTTTACCAAAAAATGGAGACCTAGGTTTTAAAAAAAAAAAATTGGCGCTGTGTTTGTTTGATGTGCTTGGACTTTAAAATATTGGCAAAAGTTATAGCCAATAGGTTAAAAACATATTTACATATTGTGGTCAAAGGAGTGCAAACATATTGTATTCCAGGTCGCTCAATTATGGACAATCTGTTTTTAATAAGAGATGTTATTGATGTGTCTTGTGATGAAAATTGTGACGTTGGATTTATGTCTGTTGATCAGGAGAAAGCTTTTGACCCGGTGGGCCGTGAGTATATTTTTAAAGTCTTGGAATCATTTGGGTTTGGGAATTGTTTTATTTCATGGATCCAATTGTTGTACAAAGGGGCTTCAATAATGCCTAAGATGGGGAATGGTTTGACTTATCCTTTGCCGGTGAAAAGAGACATTCGACAGGGATGTCCTCTCTCAGGGCAACTTTACAGCCTAGCAATTGAGCCCCTGTAATGCACATTAAGAAATGGATTAAAGGGTTTCCTTACCTTTCGACTTCATTCCACCAATCCATGCTAAAAGTGTGGGACATTACTTTTTCTATGACTAGAGAGACTTTGCGACCACAGGACTGGATTATGGGAGAACCACTGTTTCATAATTCTTTGATACAAACAAACATTTTGTCTTCAAGCAGTGTGAGGAACTGTTTGGTCAGAGCGGGATGTAAGAAGATCAAACATCTAAGGGATGACAATGGGTGGAAAACGGCAGATTCAATTCAGCACAAGACAGGAATATGTTCTTTACGTCTCTTGGATCAGATGTTGGAGGAAGTACTCTCAGCGCTGCCTTGAGCCTGCAGAGAAGCATTGGGAATGCCTTCGCAGGGATGGAGCTATAGTTTTCCAACAATTCGGGTCTCTGCTGCATAGGAAAGTTCGGATAATGAAGATACTTTTGTGACCTTTAAAACTCCAGAGTTGGGATTATTTCAAGACATTGGCAAAAGGGCATTATACATTGTGTGTGATTTTGAGAAGAGTTAAAGCATAGAGGTGGAGAGAAGTGTTCGGGCCAGACTTCAGAGGATGCTGGAGATCTCTGTACAAGCCTCCTATTGACGTACAGCAGATTAACAGTGGAGACTGATGTATGGTATAATAGCTGAACAGACACGTGGTGCACCTGAATCCAGAGGTAGGGAGGGAATGTCTTTTTTGCGAAACCATGTTTCTTCCATGTTGAACATTTGTTTATCCAGTGTGAGAGGTTAAGAGGTCTTTTTTATTTTTTAGAGGTTTGTTTTGAAAGTATGGGTGAGGAATTTTCCTATGAAGTTTTTATTAGTGGTCCAAAGTACAAAGTCAGTAATCGAAAAAATAAATGGTTTTGTTAAATTAACTTTTGGGAACAGCCAAGATGGCAAATTGGAAAACACGGAAAAATAGGATCTCGGGAACTGGTTCAATTGATGCAGAGAGAGCTCTGAAGGGGATGGTGGCTGCTCGAATTAAAATTAAGTTTGCTTATTTCAATTTGGTTAATCATATTATAGATTTTTCTGCAATGTGTCCAGTGGGGAGTTATGAGATGAAAGGGCTGTAATCTGTATTGTATTTTTTTTTTTATTATCACTATTTATAGTTTTGTAGATTTTTGGATGACATATTGGAATGAAATATGATAAATGATCAAATAAATATGATTTAAGCCTCTCTCTCTCTCTCTCCCTGTAATAAAGAGAAAAAGGTCTTACTCAGCTCTTGGACGTTTTATGAATTTGCAAGCTGTTTATGTGTATGTGTTGAGCTCTCAGCACTATATGCCACTATAGACACACCTTCCCTTCACCAAAACCACACTTTATTCCATTACATTTTCCATTTCTTCACTTTGGCTCGAGCAATTCTCTGCTCTGAAAACAGCTTTCTCTCTTGTTTCTCTCTTTTGTTTTTCCTTCTTTTCTTCTCTTCAGCTGGGCGCCTCATTGTGAGAGCTGCCAAAGTCCTTCTCATTTCCCTGTGGCTCGTGTTTTCAGCGAAATAGAAACAGGCGACTGTTGCTGAGGAGTTCTGGCTGGGCTCGTGTTTTTGTGTTTCTTCAGGTCTGGTGAACCTCTGGAAGACAGACACCGCTGCGTTGAGCCTCGTCCTCAAGAGTTCTCCACACGGTACGGCTGCTTTTATTTTCAGGAAACTGTCATTGCTCTTTCATAGTTCAGCAACTGCCATTTAAAGTTTTGGGGTCGGTAAGGATGCATTAAATTTAACAAAGGGCAAGATCGCAAATCTGAGCACAGTTTGAGACATTGTTGAAATTCTTCTGAAACTCTAGTAGAGATACATGCGAGATAACCAGGAGACATCTATATAAGCTTGTTTCTGGAGAAAAAAATTAATTGTGGGAATCGTCAGAATTGTGGGATAAAATGTTGCTTTTATCGTTTTTATTCTCTGGCAAAAAAAAAGAAGAAAAAAAGAAAAAGAAAATGAAAGTCAGATAATTTGTGAAAAAAGTTGCAATTACATGTATTTTATTTATTTATTATTCTGGAAATTGGCTTTTATAGACTTTAGTCTCCCTTAGCAGAAATAATTGAGACAGTATAATATTTTACTTACACCATCTTTTAGATCGTTCTTGCACATTCTGTCACTAAGTTGCTTGTTTTCATCCAGATGTTGGCGAAGATAGACGTACGTTTGATGTTTTGAGAGGGATTAATTTGATCTGAGGGAGGCCTTATGTCTTTTCTGTTAGCTTTTGTTTAGGAAGGGATGATTTCTGTTGTTTGTTTCTGTGAGCTTTTGTTTAGGAAGGGACGATTTCTGTTGTTTGTTTGTGTTGCATTTAAACGAAAATGAAACAAGAACAAATGAATCTGTGATTTACAGTCTGTGTTTGAACACCACATGGTCAAGACTGTAGAATTGTTTGCTTTCTTGTTTTGCAAGACTTGTGTTTGAATGTCTCTCCTGTCATTTAAACACTGACAGCATTCTTGAATCCATTTGTTTATGATTGTGATTTTTATCATTTGCTGATTACAAACATTGTGGTAAAATCGTAAAAGCAAATGTCAAAGAGTTTAGATCACTATGACAATCCTTTGTCCCCAAATAAGCCCAAATAAGGGTATACAAATATGACAGTATGTACCTCGGTTTTGACGCCATGGTTCGGTATGGCTTCCATACAGCAGGGGAAAAAAATATATTTCGATCAGTCTGGTCTGTAAGTCACACAGATGTTCAGCAGCTGATCTCTGTTTCTCTCGTATGTGAATGTGCTGGTACAGAAAGTCCCGTTACTCATGAGTTTCTCCTGCAGCTCATTGTTGTGTCTTGAGGAGTTTTTTGTGCCGTTCATCTAGAACATGCGGTTATTAGTCACACATGAGTAAGACATGAGCGATATCTGTGATGGGACTGTCAGGAGTTAAATCGAGTGGTTCTCGTTGGGACGGACGGAGCCCCTGCTGCATCACCAGCTGTTTCCTGATCCCCTCATCTGGCCCCCCTCATCATACCAGTCCCCTGAAAAAATCTGCTCCCCATTAGCAGTGGAGGAGTGGAGCTCATGAACAGCGTCAGACAGAAACGCAGAGACCCACAACATCACAAACACCTTAAAGAAAGCATGGTTTAGAACGGTTGGTTACTTAAAGCTATCTTGTGCAATTTATTTATTTTAATCATTTAATTCGGTTATTGTTTATTTGAAAGGGACAGTACAGAATAACTTATAAATTAATCACATTTTTTTTTAAATTTTCCTTGGTTAGACTTTTACTAAGAACTTAAGAAATATAACAACCTACAAATAGTCTCTCTCACAACAAACACAGAAGAGAAGACAATGCTGAATAAAGTCGTAGTGTTTGCTATTTTTGAACCAAAATGTATTTTCGATGCTTCAGAATATTCTAACTGACCCTCTGATGTCACATGGACTACTTGAAGATGTTTTTCTTACCTTTCTGGACATGGACAGTATACTGTACACACAGCTTCAATGGAGGGACTGAGAGCTCTCGGACTAAATCTAAAATATCTTAAACTGTGTTTGGAACGACATGAGGGTGAGTTATTAATGACATAATTTTCATTTTTGGGTGAACTAACACTTTAAGGTTGAACGACTGCAGTCAAATTCTCTATTTATATAATATTTTTCTACCTTTCTGGACCTCAAAAGGTGCACTGTCGTTGCTGCCTTTTTGTGGATCAGAAACCCTTGGATTTGACCAAAAATATCTTAATTTGTGTTCTGAAGATGAACGAAGGTCTTATTGGTTTAAAATGGCATGAGGGTGAGTAATTAATGACAAAAAATTCATGTTTGGGTGAACTAACCTTTTAAATCAGTTTTTGGACAAGGTACACTTGTTATAGTTCTTAAGGTAACTTTGCATGCAAGTTTATTTTAAGAATTTTGCAGATATTGCCATAGTTTTTCTTGATTTAGGCGGTCTCAGTTTTATCTCCAGGGGTGTGATTCTTCTGGCAAAATCTGGAAATCCGTCTTTTCTGACCTGGAAATTATGCTCTCATAAATCATGCAAAAAAAAAAAAAAATGTTTGGGGGCTTGTTGCTGGTGGGGTCGGGGTGGCGATGGGTAGTGTATTGGTAAACATAACGACCGCTCGACCGCTCACCGTCAACGTTTTTTGTGCCTCTGGACTACTTGCGGAGTGACATGACGAAATGAATCAATCATTTGTCACGATTGAAGTTCAAAGTGTACGTGCACCGTTATGAATGTGCAAACAGCCAACCGAGCCCAACCATCTACTCACGTGAACAGCTTCAGTTGACTGACGAAGACAGTGAACAAGGATGATTCAGGTAAGCAAATCCAATATATTGTCTTTAATTTTTATATGCAGGTCTAGTAAAATTTTACCAAATCTATTGATCATTTTTGATCATTCCATAACATGTTAATAATGTTAAACAATTCTGGGCTAACTTAGCAAAGTAACGCCATGTTGTTTATTGCTTACTTCTAGCAAGAAAGCTTAGCAGCATCTACAAGGCTCGAAATTGCCAACATTTTTGTCTCATATGCTCCTGAAATTTAATCGGTGCGACCTAAAAATATATTTGGGATTAACGTTATGGCTGCATCCGAAAACTTAGGCAGGTGACTTGCTGTCTAATCAGGCATTGACTTTGCAGGCAGTGTTTTTGCCCGAGGGCACCTCATGAAACTGATTTCAGACAGGCTTCTGAGGCGGAGTAATGGTTTAATGATCTACAGCAAAATATAGAGAGCTTTGGTGATAACTAAGTGGATATTTCATTACTGCAATATTAATTTCTCACTAGAAATTACATAAAAAGTGGAAAACGTTGTTCAGAAACATACAACTACACACAAACTGACCACCGACCGCAACTTTCAGATGGCATCTTTATTTTTTGGCTTAACTGTCACAAAATGGAACGCACAGGATTGTGGGATATCAAAGGCAGCGAAGGATACATCTATGCTGCCTTCAAAAACAGGCCAGATGAAGGAATCTCAGGAGACAGGAAATGAAGCGGACATTGATTTCGGACGTGCCTTGATGCCTTCCTACCTTGGAATCTGACCTCCGACGGTAGCATTTTTCAGTTTTCGGATACAGCCTATATGTACGGAGCATATGAGCATATCTGTCCACTAATGACACGTCCGATTTGCGAACTAACGACTCCTTTGAACGATTCACTTTAATGAATGCTTAAAACTGATCTGGGTCGAGTTTCCCGATAACGATGTATCTTAGAGCGCTCTCTACGTGCAAGGTTACAAATGCTCGCCACAATTCCACGTGCTTTTCCCAAAAAGTTTACTTGACATGCACGCGTTCTACGTGCTACTTAAGAGTCACTGTCCATTCGTGAAATTCGTGCTGAAATATAACCTATGGAATCGTATTCTGAATGTTCAACCTAATAATCGTCATCTGTGGTGGATAAGCAATCATAGAAGTCTATAATAAAGCATATACCTACAGGCGGAGGCACTGACAAAATGGCTGAACAAAAACACAAGAAATCATGCAGGCCAAACCAATTAAGCAGCCTTAAATGTGGAGAACTATGAGGCCTGTGAAGTTGTAAAATATCAGCTGAAGGCCATGCAGGTCTCAGCAATTCAGCACTACACCAGGCCGTCAAGGGACAGCCCTATCAACCCATCACTCGTACAAAATCTCAAACTGTTAAGACGCAGATACAGGGCAGAGAACAAAAGGAGGGCAGAACTTCATGCTCCCAATCCAGCCCGAAAGAAGGGAGCCAAAGAGCGGAAAGACTTATCAAAAGCTGCAGCTGAAAGCATTGCAAAAGCTTGCTGCCAAGAAACAGAAGTAGTCTAATTCAATGTGCGCTGTTTTGCACTGTTTTCAATGTTTTCATTAAATGTATATAAGTTATGTCACTGTGTGTGTGCGTTTGTACATGGGGGGGTGGGCTGTCGCCACATCATGGTAAGTGCACCATATAGTTTCCTGCTTTTTTGTCCTTTGCCAATCACACCTGTGTATCTCTTTCTTCGTGTTATAATAGACAGACTCAGTGAAATGTGAGACCAGAACTTCTGTGGAGCACCAACTGTATGACTCCATGTGCATACAAAAATCTCACTTGAATATTACAAATAATGGCAGAATGAATGTTTTTCAAAAATGTTTTTTTTTAGGATGAAAATACTAATGTGCCTTACTGTACACATAAGAAGTCAAAAATAAATTAGAATTTATCTATTAATGTACCTGGTAGGCTTCAATGAACTCCTCAGATGATTCTCTCAGGTAGGAAAGCAGGCACTGAATCACAGCATCTCTCTTATCTTCAACTTGCTGTTAAAACAAAAGAAAATTGCAGCGAACATTAAAAGTGTACAGTTCCAAAAAAATATCTATAAGGTCAGGAAGCAGCAGTATATCAAATGTGTATTATATATATTTACCTGGCAGAGTGAATCTAGCACACTTCTAATTTTTATGCCTGTATGCGAGAGGTAGCGGGATCGGTGCCTGCATTCTCCACCACTGTGACGGGAGGAGCACAAGACAGACACAGTGGGCGTGGCGTCAGGCCTCGGAGAGGCTTTTATTAACAGAAATCAAATAAAACAGGGGATAAAAGTGGCTAAAAAGGGGAAGAGTGTCCAAAATAAACAGGGAATCTGGTGTCCTCGTCGTGCTGCGGGGCTCGTGTGGGTCGGGCAGTGTTCATGGAGGAAGGGTCCAGGTAAGGGGCGAAGTCCGGCGGCCGCACGCGCTCCCCTCTTCGGTCCGGGGCGCGAGGGGCGGCGGCTTCCTCTAGCGGCCGCATCTCTCTCGTTGGCCGCGGCGCTGGCGCTGGAAGGGGATGGACGGCCTGGCATCCTGGCCCAACGGCCGTGTAAACGGGTGCGGTTCCCATCCGGATCGCGGGTCCGGCAGCTCACGTCTCCAGTGGCGCGGGAGTCCCCTCAACGCACCCTTCCTGGACCCACGAGGACACCAGTGTGCATGCACGGGGAAGAAACCGGTCTCCCGAGGAGAGGCGCGTTGGGCTTTTAAACAGCGGCGGTGATGAGGCTACATTTCCTTCAGGTGTGCCCCATCACACGCCCCCAGCCCTGACTCGTCCAGCGCCCCTCCTCTCACACACCCACTGCAGTCGGGAGCCTGGTGAAGGGCGGCGATTTAGGACGGGGTGCTCGACTGCTGACTCGTCACACCCACCCTTAATTTTAAACAAATCCAGTAGCATAGAGGTCCAGTTTTTGTGGAAAGATTGGCTCCAGGGAACTGTGGTTATCCTTCTGAACTCATTCTTAATCTAGGACAAAGAAAATAAAATGTAACATATATAAGATTTAGTTATAATAAACACAATTTTGTTTTGCCAAAAACTCACACACACACACACACACACACACACACACACACACACACACACACACACACACATCATGCTATATTAATGAAATTAAAATATTTTATTGTTTTTAATTAATGAAATATGGGTTACACTTTATTTTACAGTACATGTACTTGTGCATTACCTCCTACAGATCTTTTTATGGAAAAATGAGCAGGTATCAAATGTGGACGATTTGTTTGGTCCCTCCACTTATGAGGGAACTTTTGAATGCAATAATTGAGCTCCTCAAGAGAAAAATATTTCTTCTTGATAAAGGCTTGCAATGACAGTGATGGTTCTACTTGAACAAGACCTTCAAGGTCATGTAATGCATCTGGTGGATAACCAGATGTTACATGAAAATTATTTACTATTATTGTTAAGCTTGTGCATTGTCCCGCAAGACTGGTTTCTCAAATTACTCTTTTCTCAAATTTAATTTAATTTAATTTAAATTATTATTATTATTATTATTTTATTTTTTTGTATTTATGTTCTCTTGCATGCTGTTGTTTTGTTGGGATGCTCACCGTGAGTAGATGCCAGTGAAGATTGCTGTTTTCTGTGGCTTTGAGGCGAATCAATCCTGTGTGTTTTTTTTTTTTTTTCGTCTGTAGAGTCTAAACGTGTCCTGCTCTGGACGGCAGCATGAAGAGTTTCAGCATTTCCCAACTGACTGCCATGACAACAGGTAACAGACTAAACAAACCTCAAAATAATGTTACATTCAAAATCAAATAAACTCAAACCTAAAGCTCAGTATTTTCAGCACTTGACTTGTTTAATGTAACTCAAAAGACTTTAATCTATGGCTTATTTCACACATTCTGTTATTAAAAACAAACAGCCAGGAGATAAAATTTTCTTAAAATTTTGTTCAGTTGTAATTTAAATCTACAGATGCATATAGATGAAATGTGGTAAGATAAAACACTTAAATGTGTATTTTTAATGTTTTCTTTCCACTGTTTTGAACGAAGACATGTTATAGAAGCAAAATAGTTCCAAAACTTGAAATTAAACAATGCATGCAAAAAAACTAGTGTCTCACCTTAAATATCTTAAAAATATATGAGAATAAGGTTTTAATTAAAACCAAAAAAGCTAAATGTTCTTCCCAAAATTCTCTGGGTGGGAACCTGCATTTGTTTTCCCCAAATTATTTTGCACATCTTGAGTTATTGTAGAGCAGTATTGTTTGAGTGCGTGGTATTAATCTCAGTGCTGGTTTGTTTGCAGGTTTGCTCCTGCTCTGTCTGGGTAGTTCAGGTCTGGAGCTCAATCCCGGCGTCATTCAGGTCGTCCTCTCCATCAACTCCTCCTTCAGCATCACCTGCTCCGGCGGGAGTAATGTCACCTGGCGCTTCAAGCGGGAGGAGAAAGTTCCGGAGTTCCACACCGAGAAGCAAAGTCCCTCCTCCAGCGTTCTCCGTCTGGAGCAGGTGACGTGGAGACACACAGGAGTCTATGTGTGTTCAGAGAGCGGGACAAACAAGTCCAGAGAGGTGGCTGTGTTTGTGCCTGGTAAGAACTCATACAAATATGGTCACACTTTATTTTAGGGTCCAAATCTCACTATTAACTAACCATTAACTATGACTTTTGCCTCATTTAACTCCTTATTTGCTGGTTATTAATAGTTTATAAGGTAGTTGTTAAGTTTAGGGTACTGGGTAGGATTATGGATGTCATGCATTATATGTACTTTATAAGGACTTATAAACAGCCAATATGTTAATAATAGACATGCTAATAAGCAACTAGTTATTAGTGTGAATTGGATTCTGTACTAAAGTGTTACCGCAAATATTCAAAACTAATTAACTTATACATTTCTTAATTAATTGCTTAATTACTAGTAGGGTGAGTTTTAAAAAATGCATGTAAAAACAACAGATATTCTATATCTGTAAATTTTAACAATTTAATGTTTTGTGAATTTTATTTTGATCCATTTTCTCACTTCCATGTTCATTCATTTGTTCTTTCATTCACTTGTGCATTCAGTTATTGGTCTTCACATTGATTCTTTTGTTCATTCACTCGTACATTCATTACTTTATTGATTCTCACATTATTTGTGCATTCGTTCATTTATTATTTCTTATATTAATTTATTTTTGTTCATGCACTTATGCATTTATTTATTTAATTCTCACAGTGATTTCTATGTTCCTTCACTAATGCATTCATTTATTTGTTGATTCTCACATTCATTTGTTTGTTTATTCCATCATGCATTCATTTATTTTATTCTCACTGTGATTAATTGGTTCATGTACTCATGTATTCATTCATTTATTGATTATCACATTGAAAAATGTATTTATACATTTTCTCACACATTAATTCATTAATTCTCACATTAATTTCTTTCAGTTGTTTCTTGCTTCTTACATGAATTCATTCATTCACTTATGCAGTCATTTATTTATTCACACATTCATTCATTTGTTGATTCTCACATTATTTCCTTCATCCACTTGTATAGCGAATGTAGATTCTACAGCGTCTAACACTTCAGTTTCATCCATCGCACCCAAAGATAAACTGCAGTGCTTTACAACTATAGGACAGGAAGAGCTAAATAAACTTATCACTGTATCTAAACCAACAACATGTTTATTAGATCCTGTACCCACTAAATTACTAAAAGAGCTGTTACCTGTAGCCGAAAAACCGCTTCTCAATATCATTAACTCGTCGTTATCTTTAGGTCACGTCCCAAAACCATTCAAGCTGGCGGTTATCAAGCCTCTTATTAAGAAACCAAAACTAGATCCTAGTGTACTGGCAAATTATAGGCCTATTTCAAATCTTCCATTTATGTCTAAAATTTTAGAAAAAGTTGTGTCTACTCAACTGAGCACCTTCCTGCACAAAAATGATCTGTATGAAGAATTTCAGTAAGATTATACATGTTGCCCCTTGGCAATATTATTAGAAAATACGGAATTAGCTTCCACTGTTATGCTGATGATACTCAGCTATATATCTCAACGAGACCAGATGAAACTTCCCAATTATCTAAGCTAACAGAGTGTGTTAAAAATGTAAAAGATTGGATGACAAATAATTTTCTCCAATTAAATTCGGATAAGACAGAGATATTAATTATTGGACCAAAAAACACCACACAGAATCTTGTAGATTACAATCTGCAACTAGACGGATATACTGTTACTTCCTCTACAGTCAGAAATCTGGGTGTTATATTAGACAGCAATTTGTCTTTTGAAAATCATATTTCCAATGTTACAAAAACTGCATTCTTCCATCTTAGAAACATTGCCAAGCTACGAAACATGTTATCTGTTTCTGATGCAGAAAAGCTAGTTCATGCATTCATGACCTCTAGACTGGACTATTGTAATGCACTTCTAGGTGGTTGTCCTGCTTCGTCAATAAACAAGCTACAAGTAGTCCAAAATGCAGCAGCTAGAGTCCTTACCAGGTCAAGAAAATAAGATCATATTACCCCAATTTTACAGTCTCTGCACTGGCTACCTATTAAGTTCCGTATCAGTTACAAATTATCATTACTTACCTATAAGGCCCTCCTGCGTACCTAACTAGCCTTCTACCACGCTACAACCCATCACGCATCCTAAGGTCACAAAACGCTGGACTTTTGGTAGTTCCTAGGATAGCAAAGTCCACTAAAGGAGGTAGAGCTTTTTCACATTTGGCTTCCAAACTCTGGAATAGCCTTCCTGATAATGTTTGGGGTTCAGACACACTCTCTCTGTTTAAATCTAGATTAAAAACGCATCTCTTTCGCCAAGCATTCGAATAATGTATCTCTTAAATTGTGAGTGTAGTTGCATCTGATCAAATGATTAGTGATTCTTATTCTTTAGCTTGGGTTAAACTAATTAATTTTACTTTGTTGGATCAGCAGCTATGCTAATGATGTCTCTATTTGTTTCTATGTTTTCCGTGGTAACTAGGATTTACACAAGCTCCAGTCTGGATCCAGAACACCTGAGAAGAGATGATGGTGACCCTCAGAGGACCTCAGATGATGCTAACCCTGAATCAACAACAGAACTAACAAATATTGCTACAAGTGTGACTGCATCATATAATAATTAATAATTAATAATATTAATAATGTTCATCGTCTGGCTGACTACGTCTTGTATTAAGTTTTCTAAAAATCCTGTCATACGTGCACAAACTGACAGTCACCACTTATAAGCTATTACTAAATATTGTAGAAACATAATTTTCTGTAAAGTTGCTTTGTAACGATTTGTATTGTAAAAAGCGCTATACAAATAAACTTGAATTGAACTTGTGCATTTATTCTTTCATTATTATCAAACTTTTTTGAATTTATAGATTTTTTTTATTCATTCGCTCACTCTCTCATGCATTCATTAATTTATTAACACCTTACCTTATTTATTCATTCACTGAATTGTTGTGACATTGATTCATTCGTTCATTTGCTCATGCAATCATTCACTTATTGATTAATTCGCGCACACACTGATTCACTGATTCTGTTCTCCTCAGATCCTGAGGTGTGGTTCCTTGAGAACGATCTTGTCATGGTGACTAAGACGCGAGTGGAAGGCACCATCCCATGTCTGGTAACGGATCCCTTGATAAACGTCAAGCTGTATGAGATAGACGCAGAGATAAAGGTGGAGGGGTCGTACAACCCCAGCATGGGCTACACCGCCGCCCTGGAGGACAAAACCTACAAATGCAAAGGAGAGCTGAACGGAGAGGAGAAAGAGTCCATCCCCTTCTACGTCTTCAGTATATTTGGTACTTTTGAATTTTGATCCAATGCTCTTTTTATACCATAAGAAGATGTCTTCTATTGCTCGGTAGACTTGCTGGGATTTCCAATTGTGCTTTATTTACAGTTTTATTTTTCAATTGCTAGCAAGTGTTTACCAATACTTAAAGTACTTTAACAGAACAATACACCTACATCACACAATTAGCAAATAGTTAATTTACATGCTAATTACCTTTTCCTACATATACAAACTCTATCAAAACACACCAAACCCCCAAACATTTGCACTAATTTTCTGTCCAACTGGAAAATGTAGTCAGTCATATAGCACAGTGACTGAATTGAATTGCTAACAGTTGATGGCTTTACAAAAACTGCATTACTTCAGTTCTACCTCGTGAGCAACAAAGAACCAGCTCAAACCAGCTGCCATGCTTCAAAACATACCGAACCAGCATATGCTAGTTTTTTAGCCAACAGAGCAGTGGGTATAGAAAAGAATCAACTCCTTTAAAACAATCACATTTTATTGTTTTGTAGCCTGAAAACTTATAACATCCAAGTGAAAGATAAAACACTAACATGTCCAAAAAAATAAAATAAAATAAAAACATTAAAAAAAAGTTGGAAAAAGGATCAACCCCTCCTAAAAAGGACTTGTAAACTAAATCAGGTGCAGCTAATCACCTTCTCAACTGTGATCAGCTGTGGTGATTTTGATTATCTCAGCATGAAAAGAGATTTCCTGGAGCATTTCAGTCTTGGTAGTGCAACTGAAGCAAACAATCAACTATATGGGTGGCAAGACACTGTCAAAAGATCTCCGAGATAAAGTTGTGGACAGGCACAAATCAGGAGACAAAAAAAAAATCATCAATTCCTAGAAGTCTATTATTAAGAAGTGGTAGGTACTTGGTATAACTCAGAGCCTCCCTGAACAGGACATCACTCCAAACTGGATGAAAGAGTCAAGAGGAAACTGGTCAGAGAGGCAACTAAAGGGCCTACAGCAACTCTGAAGCAGTTGCAAGAATTTATGACAGAGTGGTTATTGTGGTCAATTCTCCACTAATGTGGCTTGTATGGGAGGGTTGCAAGAAAAAAGCCACTCCTCAAAAAAGGATGCAGTCAGACTGAGCTTTGCCAACAATCCTCCAGTAAAGCATGGAGGTGGTAATATCCTGTTATGGGTTTTGTCTGCAGCAGGGACTGGAGCACTTGTCAGGATAGAAGGGAAAATGGATGCGTAAGCTTTGGTGAGAAGTGACGGACGCGACTTTAGTTATGTTGAAGCATTCCAGATATACACACGAACACACAATTTTAGGACTAATAAAACATAGAGTATGGCTAAATCAATTCACCTCTTCACATGGTATTTATGTGCAGTAAACAAAACTTGGTTCTTGCGAGACTAGCATATTCTGTCCAGAGCTACGTCCCATTTCATAAGCTGGAATGCCTCTCTCTTGTGAACGTGAATGTTTTAAATATGTTTTTTTTTCTTACACAAATTCATCACTTCGCTTCAGAAGCCCTTTATTTACCACACAGAGCCATGTAGAGCACTTTTTATGATGGGTGGATGCAATTTTTTGGGCTTCAAAATCAAATCATTATGAAACTTGGAAGAGACAGGATATTTTTTCTATAACTCAGATTGTATTGTCTGAAAGAAGAAAGTCATATAGACCTAGGATGGGTTGAGGGTGAGTAAATCATGGGGTAATGTACATTTTGGGGTAAAATATCCATTTAAGGACACCAGTTTTTATTTATTTATTTATTTTTTGACCCCATTGGAAGATATTTGTTTTTGAATATATTTTTGCAATGTAGTAGAAATGATTTTCATATTTGTCCTAATACTTTTAAGATATTTATTATAAGATATTTATAATATTTCAGATATTTATGACTGTATTTACCATTCATGTTTCAACATTAGAGGCAATTATTTGCTGTTTTGAGTTAAAATGCTCACCATTTTTAATTTGTGTTTGTAAGATGGTTAAATTTTAGAGAGAGTCCATGTGTTACACATCTGTCATCATTTACCTGACTGAGTCTCAGATGATTTTTTTTTTTACTGTATATCAACCGATAGCCGTTTTTGTTCTTTTTCACACACATGACTTTAGCTCCCGAGGCTCTGGATCCATACATCAACGCCTCCAAAACGGTCCTGAAACAGGGCGAGATGCTGAACATCAACTGCACCGTTCATGCCGCGGTTCTCGTCTTATTCCTTTGGGACTTTCCCAACAAAGACGTGAGTAGGCTGATAATAAAACTCTTTGTTTTCATTATTTCTCGATCAAGCACTGAGAGCTCCCATGAGATGCTCTGCATGTTGAAATGAGCTCACGATGTGTGACCACACCTTCACGAGGAACATGTGTTTTTATTAGGAGATAAATCAAAAAAGATTGTAGTTCTAATTTATGCACATTAGCAAAATAAATATATTCTCTTTTTTGTTGTTAATATCTGAAAAACAGATTAAATCAGCCTGAGGTGGTTTGCTGGTTTTCACATCAATCAAAGGTGCTAGCAACGATAAAATCATGGATTTGAATTCCTTCTTGAAGTCTTGTTTTCCAGTAAAAATATCTAAAAGTTCCTAAATCAAGATGCATTTACTTGAGAAGTAAAATTAGTTAGGGTGAAGTCTTGTCCTCTGAATTTTTTATTATTGTTTTTTAATCTTAATCTTAATATCTGAAGTCATGTTGCTTTTCAATGAAATGTCACTAATAGAAAAGTTCATTTCTAACACCGAAAACCCCAAACCTTTTGCCCATCAGGCAGGGGACATTGAGCCCTTTACTGATGTCCTGTCGTCCATGAGCATGCGATCCTCTCTCAGCATCACAGACGTATCTCTGGCCGGATCAGGACAGTACGTTTGTCAGGTGCATGAGGGTGTGGAGAATCATAAAGCTTCAGCTAGTATTAACATCACTGTACTGGGTAAGAGCTGCAGATGCATCACATTTACAAGAAGTATAGAATAAAGCCTGGCTACTCAAATCAGTGACAGTCAACACCAGGGTTATTAGAGTTAATTAAAAACATGAAATCCTAGAAACTTTGTAATTAAATTTATTTCCGCAAACTGCCAAGTCAGGATTTCACAGTTTCATTTACCTTAACTTAACAGATTAAAATAACTGAAATACAAATGTATAAAAACTCTATATAAAAAAGGGTTATTATGGTAAAAAGAGAAAACTTATATCACATAAAATTAATCTTTAATTTTATCCCAATGATTCTAAAATAAAACTAGTAAGGACATTTTTTGCAGCTTTCTGGTAAAACCGGAGCTGTATGAAGTGCGGCCTTCATCATCTGTGCTCTAAGATCTGCATGATGTGTTTTCAATGATGCTTTGATGCAAACCTTAATTAAGTCCCCATCGTCCCTTTAAAACAAGAGCTCAGTCTCACAGCATCTCCTGTGATGGTGTTAGCTCTCTTAGCTGGGGAAATGCTGCGTGTGAATGAAATCTTCTGCTGAAGGGAACGAGTTGTGTTTATGTTTAACATGATGAAACCACAGCCGTACACAGAAACCCTGGAGTAGGGCATACAAGAGTCACAGGAGCTGACTGTAGATCACTGTGGTCTGCAGCACTTACACACACAGGATACAGTGACTGCAGGCAATCCTTTATGAAGAAAGCTTTTAGCACCTGAACGTTTTGATTATGGTCTATCGCTCACTTATGGAATATTAAATAGATTGAGCAAGATGAGGAAGCAAAACTCACTCTGCAAATAATTTTATACATTAGCTTTCAAATAATTGGGGTCGTGAGATTTTTAATGCTTTTAAAGTCTTTTATGATCATAGAGACTGCATTTTTTTGATACAAAAAACAAACAAACAAAACAAAACAAAAATGGTAAAAATGATAAAAATGTGAAATATCATTATTAAATTAGCTGTTTTCTATGTGAATTTATTGTAATATGTAATTTATTCCTGTGATCAGAGCTGAATTCTCAGCATCATTACTCCAATCTTCAGTGTCACATGATCAGTGTAGAAAACAGTTGTGGTGCTTATTATCAGGGTTGCCAACTCTCACGCATCTGACGTGACACTCACGCTTTCAGCATCAATCTCACGCTGAAGTCCAAGCGTGAGTGTCACACCAGATGCGTGAGAGTTGGCAACCCTGTTATTATTTTTGTGGAAACCCTAATATACTTCAGTGTAACCCATCTTGACTGTTTGTAAGCATGATATTTTCATCTGTCTGTCTGTAGAGAAAGGATTCGTGGCTCTTTCTTCTGATCAGGAGGACGTCTCGGCGCAGCTTGGCGAAAACGTGGAGCTGAAGGTGGAGATCCAGGCGTATCCCAAACCCACCATCCATTGGAGTAAAGACGGCACTGCTATTAGAGGACACAACACAATACAGGAAAATGAGACCTGGTAAAGATTCTCTCAGTACATGAGCTCAATTAAACAACATTAAACCTTTCCACAAGATGTCAGACGTGTGCTCTGAATCTGCTTCAGGTTTGTCAGCACGTTGACCCTGGTCAGGATCCGACTGGAGCAGATGGGTCTCTACACCGTCAGTGTCCAAAACGAAGATGACTTTAAAGACTTGACCTTTGAGGTGAAAGTTCAGACAGTTTGACATCTATTTACACACTGCCCAATTTCCTGAAAACAGACACCTTTTTAAGTCTGGGCCAAGAATAACACCAGCTGTTGGGATTACTGTGAAACCCTGCATGTAATTTAATGTAATGCAATTTAATTTAGTTTGGTATCTGAGATTTTTAATGCTTTTAAAGTATTTTATGCTCATAGATACTGCATTTATCTGATTAAAAATACAATAATTAAAGTAGTTGTTTTCTATGTGAATTTATTGTAAAATGTAATTTATTCCTGTGATGCAAAGCTGAATTTTCAGCATCATTACTCTTATCTTCAGTGTCACATAATCATGTTGGGATTACTGTGAAACATAACATTTTTTGTATGACATGCCTTTTTTTTTGCGTTTTTACAAAAAACGCCGAAAACCCCCACACCTTACCCCAGACAGGTTAAAAATAAAATGTTTATATATATGTATAAATGTATATATATATATATATATATATATATATATATATATATATATATATATATATATATATAATAGGGGTGTAACGGTACGTGTATTTGTACCGGACCGTTTCGGTACAGGGCTTTCGGTACGGTGCACGTGCGAAAAATGATTTTTTGTGCGGAACATAGGTACATTTTCGTGTGTCCAAACGAACATATTAATTGGCGGAAGTCTCCGCGTTCAGCGCAAACCCCGCCCTGCAGCTGATTCAAAGGCCGGTGACACACTGGCTGCGTGGCGTGAGCGACGAGCGTGGCGTTTCTGCTGCGTGTCAGTTGCGTGACGGCTACTTCGCGTTTTCTGTGTCTTTACACACCAGAATCATGCCTGACGTGGCGCTGGCGCGCTGCTGCTACTGTTGGTGACATAGAGGGAGGCCGCCGACAGACCAGGATCTTGTCTTCACGACAACAATATCTATACTTCATGTTGAGCATAAATATAAAGCCTACTGATAAAGGACACCATTGAAACTGAAACTGTTGATGCTGGAAAAGTGATATATATTTTTTAAATATGAGCAGGCATACAAGCTGGGATTGTTAATGCTGCACTGTAATCATAGTTCCCTTTCAGTTGGTCACTCTCGACGCCACGTCGGTGACCGACGAATATGGGATATCGCTTCGATAGACCAATCTACTTCGAGTGTAAACTAAATGAGCCAATGCACATTGTCATGCAATTATTGCATCCAGCTGCCGCTGATCACTGCGTGAGTATAAGAAGGCAGCAGGTGCAATGCATTCCAGCTTTTCGCTTCGGAGCCGAGCATTAGTACCGCTCTGCTCAATTGTGTCTGCTGTGAACTACGAGTTCAGCACGCTCTCGGAAGCTTCGTGTGTTGGCGAGACGGCGCTTCAGCGGCAGTCGTTCCTGTGTCGAGTGGATTGCACACTTCAGGCTGCACTACCCCTGTCGTGTTGCAAGCGGCCAATTCCCCTGTGCGCCTGAGCACTAAAAGAGCATTTCCTAAAGAGCAAATTTCTCTAAAAGAGCTTCACGGGTGCGTCTTTGTAAAGACGATGGATCGTCCTTATAAGGATGCTGTTTCACCCGTGCGTTTCTGGGTGCGGTCGTTACCTGGCAACGGGTGATGGTCACGATTGCTACCTCACGTGTCTGGGCGTCGAGCACGCTGAGGTGGCTTTCGTGGATGAGTCATGTTCTTACTGCGGGGACATGCAGCTGCTTCCGCCTTACACGCTATGTCGTTACTGCAGGTGCACCAGGCTGAGGCACTGAAGGACCTGCATGAGGGTGGTCACGATCCAGCGCTTCTGGAAGAACTCCGAACCGCCACTGACCTTGCGCTTCAGACATGAGGGACACCGACAAGGTCCGGTTTCTCAATGCCCCTGTGTCCCAGACCGGCCTCTTCGGCGACGCAGTCGAGAAATTGGCCCAGCAAGTCTCGGCTGCCCAGAAGCAGACTGAGGCGATCCAACACATCCTTCCCCGGCGGGCAGCTGCTGCCTCCACCCGCCGGCCGCAGTGCCCCAGCCTTCTCGTCGCCGAGGGCAGCCCCCTGCATCCGCCCCCCGCTCACGCGCCGCATCTGCAGCAGCCTCCAAGTGGTGCCGTGGAGCTGGGCACAGGCAGGATAGGTGACCCAGAGAGAGGTAGCTGCTTTCTTGGGGATGGTGAAGGCACCTCTCCTTCCCCTGGAGGAGGGCCAGGCGGAGAATTAGGAAATCTCGACAGGAGAGCAGTTTTCTCCCTCTCTGGGTCCCAGGAGGGCACGGAGAGTTGCGGACGGCCAAGCACCGGACCTCACTCAACCTCCTCCTTCGCCAGGTGGCAGCAGTGGGCGGTTCGAGAGCGTCAACAAAGGCCCTAATCACGCACCCTCTGCCAACCCGTGGAACCAGGTGAGCCCTGCACCCCACACTCGCACCACACTCCGGCCTGCTCACAAGCTGCCCGAGTTGGGTCCCTGTGTTCCACCTCGCTGCCCCACTGCGGGTACGGCTGTGGTTTCGCTGGTCCCACTTGTATGGTTTTTAAGCGCCTGGTCAGCGCTGCCCAGCCCGTCTCGCTCGCTTCAGCGAACCATCAGCCTCGGCTATGCGATTCAGATCGCCTGGCATCCCCCCAAGCTCTGCGGTGTCCGCTTCACTACAGTGAAAGCGTCCGATGCCCCTAACGGGGTTTTACAGCCCGTACTTCATTGTACCCAAGAAAGGCGGTGGGTTACGACCGATCTTGGATCTGCAAGTTTTGAATCGGGCCCTCCATCGGCTACCGTTCAAAATGTTGACACAGAAACGCATTTTCAGGTGCGTCCGTCCCCAAGATTGGTTTGCAGCGATCGACCTGAAGGACCTGTACTTTCATGTGTCCATCCTTACGCGCCACAGACCTTTTCTGTTGAAACCCAAGATGGAATCCAAGATGGCGCCAGGATGTGTGTTGGCTTGCCGTCGCTCCACATTTAGAATGTCTGTTTTTAGTTTATTTGTTTTACTTTTATGTTTTATCAATTATTTGGACTGCTCACAGTTGATCTATGATCGCCTTTCGCTGCTAAGTCTTCGTTCTACGGCCTTGAATATGTGCAGCCGTGATTTGAACTTGAAATTGTTTGCTGAACAGCCGTGCATGTTCCAGCTGCCGTTTAAAGTCTGTCAGGTAACTGGATGCGCGTGCTGGAAGAGGAGACGCCGCAGGAGACGAGGCATACGGGCTGGAGTCTTGGTGAAACTTAAGAAATTGAGGATCCTGAATAGTTGAGCTAGACCAACAGTGGAGTCGCGGCCTTCCTATTTGTTACATGTTCTGCCTCCCACATCAACATCATTGCGTTGGACTACTACACAGAGAGAGACCAGACGCGGACGCGTGGTGCACTCAAATTTGCGCTCCGTGAGACGAGCTGGGGCAATGAAGCTAAGTGCTGTTTCTTTCCCCCAATCGGCCCATTGAGTCGACCACAGTGCTCATGGCTTTGATAAACGCACGCTCAGTTGTCAACAAAACATTCATCTTGAATGACTATTATGTAAAGTATGGTCTGGACTTTCTTTTTATCACTGAAACTTGGCTAAATGACGCTGATATGAGTCCTCTTGTTGAGCTTTTACCAAGGGGATGTAGCTATTAAAGTACTTCGAGAAGTAATCGTCGAGGTGGAGGCTTGGCTGTTATTTTTAATAACATGATGAAGTGAAAGTTACTGCCTGTTGAAAGTTCAAAGAGTTTTGAAGTTCAATTAATGAAGATTGACTTGCCCTCGCCAGTGATTTGTGCCTTGATATATAGGCCTCCTGGTTATAATAATAATTTTCTTGATGAATTTTGTGAGTTTTTATCTGTGGTTGTTCCATCTGCTGACAGGATTTTGATTATGGGTGATTTTAACATTCATGTTTGTTGTCCTGGTAAACCCATGACCAAGGAATTCTTGAATTTAGTTGATTCTTTTAACTTATATCAATGTGTTTCCGGACCTACACACGATCATGGCCACACACTTGACTTGGTCTTTTCTTTGGGGATAACGATAGAAAATATTTGTGTTCAAGAAATCTCGGATCATATGCTTATTAGGTTTAATTTTACCTCTACAACAAATGACTGTCATCAGCCTCCATCATTTTTGTCCAGGGTTATCACTACTTCTACATCTAGTGTGTTCTCAACTGCTTTTACTGAATTAGCCCCTCATATTGAGCCTACCATACTGTCAGTTGTAGGAACTGATGAATTGGTGGACTCTTTTAATCATGTTTGCTCTGAAATTTTGGATAATGTTGCGCCTTTTAAAATGAGATGTCAAAAAGTTAAAAAACGACCGTGATTAAATGATGTAACGCGTAATTTGAGGCGGGTTTGTCGGCTTGCAGAGCGTAAGTGGCTGAAAGATAAATTGCAGATATCTTATGATATTCTTAGAGAATCTTTATCAAACTATCAAAACGCTGTTAGAGCCGCTAGATCTTCATATTTTTCGCGAATTATATCACATAATGCAAATAATCCGAAGGTACTATTTTCAACTATAGATAAATTATTGAGGCCGTCTATCAACTATTTTCCATCCCCGTCTAAGGATCTGTGTGATAGTTTTTTAAATTATTTTATTGATAAGGTTGTTCTTAATCGGTCGAATATTGTGCCTGTAGGCAATGTTGTAGCCGATATAATTAATCCTTCTCGTTGTTTAAGTAAATTTGCATCTATTACATTAGTTGAGTTGGAAAAGATAATAATGCATTTAAAGCCGACTACCTCACTTTATGACGTTCTCCCGTCGCGATTGTTTAAAGAGGTTGTAGACACTATTGGTCCTAATATACTTCTGATTATCAATAGTAGTTTATATCATGGAACTGTACCTTCAGGGTTTAAGCATGCTGTTATTGAGCCGGTATTAAAAAAACATAACTTGGATTCACATGAGTTAAAAAATTTCAGACCTATTTCGAAATTGCCTTTTATGAATAAGATTTTAGAGAAAGTTGTCCATAATCAACTTACAGATTTCTTGATTGTAAATAACATAATGGATATTCTTCAGTCTGGATTTAGGACCAAACATAGCACAGAATCAGCACTATTGAAGGTTACAAACGATATTTTGTTAAGTATTGACTCCGGGAAAAGTGTTGCCTTGATGATGCTAGATTTAAGTGCAGCCTTTGATACTTTAGATCACGCAGTTTTAATAGACCGCCTTAGAGATTATGTAGGGATCAATGGTGTAGCCCTTAAGTGGCTTTCCTCTTATTTGCATGACAGGACATGCTCTGTTAAAATTGGAAATTATGTCTCTGCATCTGCTGCTATTTCTTGGGGGGTTCCTCAGGGATCAATCCTTGGTCCGACTCTGTTTTCTCTGTATATGTTACCCCTGGGGTCTATTTTTAAGCTGCATAATATTAACTATCACTTGTATGCTGATGATTTACAATTGTACCTTCCTTTGGAGTGTGATGGTTGTGCATCTTTTACTAATCTTTATAAGTGCTTGACTGAGGTAAAGGGATGGCTAGCTAGTAATTTTTTACAATTAAATGAGGATAAGACTGAGTTTATTATGTTTGGGAACAAGGAGTTTGGGAATGCTCCGGCTGGAAATAATAGACTACTGTCCAACAATATGCAAAGTTATGTAAAGGACCTTGGAGTATTTTTCGATTCGGAACTGCGCTTTGATCGTCAAGTTAATAGCGTTGTGAAATCATCTTTCTTTCATTTAAGAAAATTGTCTAAATTGAAACCAATTCTTTCGTACAAGGACTTGGAGATTGTTGTGCATGCCTTTGTTTCAACCCGGCTGGATTATTGTAATGCTCTTTATCTGGGCATAAGTGAATCACTGGTTACTCGTCTTCAGTGTGTCCAGAATGCTGCAGTGAGATTTTTAACAAATACCAGAAAACGGGATCACATAACAACTTTATTGATATCCCTTCACTGGCTACCTGTTAAATACAGAATACAATATAAGGTGTTGATGTTTGTTTTTTGTAAGCGCTACATGACCAAGCTCCTGAGTACATAAAAGACATGTTAATTCCTTATCAGTCTCAACATCACCTTCGCTCCTCTCGGAATATGCTCCTAACCGTCCCACGGTCTCGCTTGAGGCGTAGTGGAGACCGCGCTTTTTCTGTGGCGGCTCCTGCACTTTGGAATGAGTTGCCACTATCCCTAAAAATCTCATCAGGCATGGATATTTTTAAAAAGGAATTGAAGACTTATTTATTTAATCAAGCCTTTGGCGTTTGATTAGGTCTGAGAACTGTGAGTGATTTTCTGTTCCATTTTCTTGTGTCTTGTTTTTAATGTAACTTAATGTTGGTATATATTGTAGAGTTAGTGATCATACTTATGGACAGCACTTTGGTCCATTCTAATGGTTTTGAAAGTGCTTTATAAATAAAAGTTGAGTTGACCGGCACCTGAGCCTGCTGGGCCTTCAGGTCAGCTGGGAAAAGAGCAAACTCTCGGCGTGGCAGAGGATCTTTTTTCTTTCGGAGTTGGATTCGGTCGAACAGAGGAACGTGCGCAGTCTGTGCTAGCCTGCTTGAATACATTCAAGAGCAGGACAGCGGTCCCACTGAAACTCTTTCAGAGGCTCCTGGGGCATATGGTGGCTGTGGCGGTACTTACACCGCTCGGCCTATTACATATGAGAACGCTCCAGCACTGGCTTTATGGCTGAGTACACGGATGCCTCCACCACCGGCTGGGGGGCCACATACAACGGGCATGCAGTCTCAGGAGTTTGAACGGGCCCGCAGCTGCAGTGACACATCAATTGCCTAGAGTTGTTAGCAGCGCACCTTGCCTTGAACCATCTCAAAGGTCTCTCACGAGGCAAGCATGTGCTGGTCCAAATGGACAACACTGTGACTGTTGCGTACATCAACCGACCAGGTGGTCTGTGTTCTCGTCGCATGTCGCAACTCGCCCCCCACCTCCTCCGTTGGAGTCAGAAGGTTCTGAGGTCACTTCCTGCTTTTCACATTCCAGGCCTGTTCAGTCGTACAGCCGACCTGCTGTCTCGAGCAATGCTCCCGGGAGAATGGCGACTCCATCCCATGAAGGTCCAGCTGATTTGGAGGCGGTTCAGAGCCACTCAGGTAGACCTGTTTGCTTCTCCAGAGACCTCTCACTGCCAGTTGTTCTACTTCCTGACCGAGGGAACTCTCGGCACAGACGTACTCGCACACAGCTGGCCGCGGGACCTACGCAAGTATGCGTTTCCCCCAGTGAGCCTTCTCGCACAGACACTGTGCAAAGTCTGGGAGGACCAGGAGCAAGTCTCGCTAGTAGCGCCGTATTGGCCCACGTAGACCTGGTTCCCCGAACTTGTGCTCCTTGCGACAGCACTCCTTGGCCAATTCCTCTGACGAAAGATCTACTGACTCAGAGATGGGGCACTATTTGGCACCCGCGTCCAGACCTTTGGAAACTCCATGTCTGTCCCTGGACGGGACGCGGAGGTTCTTGTTGACCTACCCCAAGAGGTAGTGAACAGCATCACTTTGGCAAGAGCACCGTCTACGAGACACGCTTAAGCCTTGAAGTGGAACCTGTTCGAAGAGTGTAGTTCTTCTCGCCGAGAAGACCCCCGAAGATGCCCAATTGCGGTCGTGCTGTCCTTTCTGCAGCAAGGGCTGGAGCAAAGGCTGTCTCCCTCCACCCTCAAAGTCCAGGTTGCTGCTATTGCTGCGTACCATGACCCTGTGAATGGGAAGTCTTTGGGTAAGCATGACCTCATCGTCAGGTTCCTTAGAGGGGCCAGGAGGTTAAATCCATCCCGGCCCCCCTGTATACCCTCTTGGGACCTGTCTCTAGTGCTTAAATCACTAAAGCAGGGCCCATTTGAGCCTTTGCATTCAGTTGAGCTAAAGTTTCTTTCATTGAAAACTCTGCTCCTGCTTGCACTGGCCTCCATCAAGAGGGTAGGGGACCTGCATGCATTTTCGGTCAACGATTCGTGCCTAGAGTTCGGGCCGGCTGATTCCCAGGTAATCCTGAGGCCCCGGCCTGGCTACATGCCCAAGGTTCCCACTACACCCTTCAAAAACCAAGTGGTGAACCTGCAAGCACTGCCCCTGGAGGAGGCAGACCCAGCCCTGGCTTTGCTTGTCCCGTCCGAGCATTAAGACCGTAGACCGGACACAAAGTTTCAGGACCTCAGAGCAGCTCTTTGTCTGTTACAGAGGCCGGCAGAAGGGGAGTGCTGGCTCTAAGCCGAGGATGGCCCACTGGATTGTGGATGCCATAACCCTGGCTTATCAGGCTCAGGATGTGCCCTGCCCGTTCAGGTTGCGAGCTCACTCAACTAGAAGCGTTGCATCCTCCTGGGCGCTGGCTCGTGGCGCCTCGCTAACAGATATTTGTAGAGCTGCGGGCTGGGCGACCCCTAACACGTTCGCTAGGTTCTATAGCCTTCGTGTAGAGCCGGTATCCTCCTGTGTTCTCACCTCAAACGGGTAGTGTCACTGAGAGGCCCCGGTTAGTGTTGCCAGGCCTTCATGATGTATCCGTAAGAACCATGGAAGGGTGGGTTCTATATTGAGACCTAAGCGGTACTTGTATGTGTAAAGTCCATGGTATAGCCTTAGAGCCCGTGTTTCCCTGGCAGACTTCTGCCTTCCCAAGAGGGTTTTTAATCACCTCAAATTTCTCTGTATACTCCTAAACGGATGCTATATGTGTATTTGCCTCCGAGACCTCCTTCCGGAAGGATGGGGCTTCCGCAGCGTCCCGGTTCCAAGCTGCCGGGTCCCCGGCTCGGCTCCCTAGTGAAAAACATGAATGCACGCAGTGATCAGCGGCAGCTGGATGCAATAATTGCATGCCAATGTGCATTGGCTCGTTTAGTTTACACTCGAAGTAGATTGGTCTATCGAAGCGATATCCCATATTCGCCGGTCACCGATGTGGTATCTCCGTTCCCTCCTTCAGGGAACGAGGTTTACCATACGTAACCGAGACATTATTTATATAAATTTATATTTTTTTTATTATATTTTATTATATGTTATTGGTTTGATACTGAGAGTATTTTATTTAGTGGAGAACTTTGCAGCAGTATTTTATTTCTTATTCTTTTTTTATTTTATATATATTTTATTAAAAAGTATTTTAAAAATTTTTAAACAAATTGTAAAAAAAAGTTTATAGTAATAAACAACCTGCAGTTTAATGTTTGCATTTCTTTCCCTTACTGTACCTAAAATGAACCGAACCGTGACTTTAAAACCGAGGTACGTACCGAACCGTGATTTTTGCGTATCGTTACACCCCTAATATATATACATATATATACTGTATATATATATATATATATATATATATATATATATACTCGTAGAGGCCCCGATCTGTCTGCAGAACTCTTTCTAAAAACGGGAGATGAATTGTGGTTCTCTGTCGGAGACCACATCAACTGGAAGACCATGGACCCCCCCAAACCACCCCCCCGGCACAGCCTCCCCCACCCGCCGCTCGACATCCCAGGAAAGGGAGCCTACTACCACCTCTTGTCCGAACGGATGTACTCTAAATTCTTGTGATCCATCCAGACCAAGAAGGGCCATGCTGCTCCCTCCAACCAGTGACGCCACTTCCCCAAAGCCAGCCTGACTGCCAGCAGCTCCCTGTTATCTATGTCATAATTCTGCTCAGCAGGGCTCTGACAATGAGAAAAGGCACAGGGATGCACTTTCCCATCTTTGGGGAACTTTTGGGGACTGCGCCTACCCCAACATCAGAGGCATCCACCTCAACAGTTAATTGTCATTCAGGATCTGGGAGACAAAGAACAGGAGCAGAGATGAAATGGGACTTAAGAACATCAACGGCCTCCTTAGCCTGTACATTTCCTCTGAACGATACTTTAAGTGAGGTGAGGGCTGTTAAGAGTGCAGCAACCAGGCTAAAGCTCTGGATGAATCGCCTATAGAAATTGGCGAACCCCAGGAACCGCTGCAATGGCATCCGCAATTCCGGGGTTTTCCACTCAGGAATGGCCCTTACTCAGGGGCATCGCACCCTTGGGGGATGTGGGTGTTTTAACACCCACACTTTTCCTGGTGAGAGTGTTCAACACCCGCACGTTTTCTGCAGTTTTTCCGGAGTTTTGCACAAACGCCTTACTACAGTCGCTCCTCCGTTTTTCTGGCCGCTATGTGTCTGCGCTTGCTGTGGCTGCCTCCTCTCCCCCTCCCTCTCAAACATGACACTGGCTTTGAGTGTGACCTGCTAATGATTGGCGCTAATGATTGGAGAGTCCCGCCTCTCTTGGGGTGTTATCGGTCAGCTTGTGCTGAGGAGGCGGGAACTTATGGTTATGTTTATTTACATCTCCCTTTTCCAGGTACTTTGAATGAGTGTTTGTGCTTTCGAGGTTTTTAAATAAGCTTGATATGTGTTTGGGTAGATGTTTTGTTGACATCTCGAGTCTTTTCAGTATTATATTTCGTTTTTTTAGACTTATGCTAATTGCTATTATTGGGATATTGTTCAGCAGCTAGCTAAATTCGGTTATGTAACGTTATGTGGCATGCAATGTATAACATAACATAACTGTGATGAAGAAGGCAGGGAATTGACGAGGAGGGGGGACAAACTGCCATTGTTAAGCAGTGTATTTATGGGTTCATTGCCAGTGCAACTGATTTTGATATTTTGAGCATTGTTTGTTGATTAGCTGAATACTTTTGTGGATACTTACCTGTTGAGGAGAAAAAAGTGAGAAATGATGACATTGTTTGCATACCTGTTGAAGAACTATGAAAGAAAAAAACAGTAAATTGTTACATTATTTATACCACCAGAGAAAAAGCTTTTAGTGTGCGTTTTTTTCTCCCCTTTTCTCCCCTTTTCAGGGTGCAAGTAAGCAAAATTTAGCAGTCTCAGTCACAGTCCTGTCAGACCCATGTCACTATCAAGCTTACCACTGTCTTTTTGTCACGCAGTATCATTAAAATGCAAAAAAGAAAGAGGCAGGAGAAGATTGACACCTTTTTCAAGAGAAATCCTGTAAGTGAAGTTGAAAGCTGAAAGTTGAAAAATTTTGACATTAAACAACAGTAGCCTATTCCCATTAGATATTGTTTGCGTTTATTTCATGATATTACTTTTCAATATTCACTGAGGTTTGCCAGTGCCACAGCTGTAACTGTTTGTCCCTATTCCTTTACCACTGCCCATTATTACCACTTTATGAGAGGAAGTTGCTGGAGGCATCAGTTTCAGAGAGAGCACAGGAAGGTTCACAGGTGAGCAATGAAATGAATGTTACAGTTTCTGAAAGAGGTCTATCAAGGAAAAGAGGCCATGTGTGTGTGTGTGTCAGAACTTTAAGCCCTGCATTTTGTACCCCTCTGTCACTGTATTCATCGTTTTTATTGTTTATAAACAAACCACATCCATCCCCCGCACTTTTGAAAAGTTTGCTACGCCCCTGCCCTTACCTTAGCTGGATCAGCTTTGATCCCCTTCGTCGAGATAATATGCCCCAAGAATGAAACAGACGTGCCATGGAACATGTACTTCTCCGCCTTGATGTACAGCTGGTTCTCCCACAGCCGTTGTAGCAACTGATGGATGTTGAGTGACAAAGATCGGTGTATCCCTCTGGGACCCCGGCAAGATCGACCTCCTCAACCTAAAAAACTAAGACTTACGAAGTGGAATGGGGGATGGAGGAGATGATGAGACCATTAAGGGAGCAGACAGAGATTGTCAAAGGAAGAGGAATGGCAGAAATACCCCACAGAGCAGCAACAGAAGCATCTAGGAGTCGACCAGTGCAGAACAGGAATGGAAGGTATCCTTAGTCTGAACAGAGACCTTCAGCAGGGTATTTGAGATGAGTCGAGATAAGGAGTAGCGCCCAATAGGATCCCCCGGATTACTGATGGGCTCCAGCTTTTAAAGGACATTGTATTGCCTGATGACCTGGCCTCCCACAGTACAGGCAGAGACCTCGAGTCAAACGATCCTGCTTCTCCTTAGGGGTCAGGCAAAGACGCTCCACTTGCATGGGCTCTGGGTCTGTTGAAGGAGATAAGGAGATGGAAGCAGCACTCGAGGCACCCTCCTCCAACATCCAGGAGGATTGAGCTGTCCACCGCTGATGTTGACGTTGAAGACGCCCCTCCACTAGGTTGTCAAAATCATGAGGCAGCCTGTGAGTTATGATCTCATCCTAGATGTTGTCATCCAACCCCTCCCAAAACGTTGCTCATAGAGCCACCTCATTCCAATCACAGGCAGCCGCCATAGTTCTGAACTGGATAGAGTATTCCATAACTAAATATATCTGCCCTGACTCAATTGCAACAACTGGGAGGCTGCCTCATTGCCCTGAGCAGAGCGGTCAAATAGATTGATCATCTCCACTCTGAAGTCCTTGAAAGAGAATTAAGGATATCGTGTGGGAGGTGGAAATGCCACACTGACAGCTGAGCTCATGGTGAGCTGTCAAAACAAAACCCATGTGCAAAACTTTCCTGGCTTTAAAATAAGAGTTATAAGGGCACTTCTCATTGAAGGAGGGAGATGACCTTGTTGAAAAGCTTCCACATACGTATCCAATGAAGGAGATATTAATTTATTTTTAAATTCCTTATAAATGTCAATTTGAAGTAGGCATGGGCCGATTACCCGTTCCATGGTATACTGTACCTAGAAAAGTTTCAAAATACTAATATTTTCCATTACACCGTACCTGCGATATGCCCTGTTTTCCATGTCTCTTCAATGACTTAAGAGTAGGAATCCCTCAGGCTGAGTGCAATGTACAGAGTAAAACTGACCCCTCCTCCTCCTGTTGGTACGAGTGAGTGGTCAGTCACCTGTGTGTAGGATGGCTGAACTTAAAGGCCCGAGTACACAATTCAGCGTTCCTTTCCGTTTCCGCAAAGCTTTCAAAAGCATACTCAACCGCAGATGAGCACGGACAGATGAGCTCGACACATGCACAGTACCACAGGGTGTGCGCCTGTCCACAAGCCCTCTTGATGACAAAAAAATTATGTGATGCCGATGGTGTGCGGATGGCCGAAAAAAACTTTGGCCTTTAAGCAATTAAGGCCCGTTTTTTGCCTTATTGCAACTCTCTGTTTTGGACTTGCACAAACTGTGTTGCAATACAATCATTTTCCAAAATATCATTCCTGCCATTCAGAGGGCGAAGGGCAAATGGCTGACCGAGAGAGCCCATGAAGCCTCCGACTGGAGATTAACACTCATGACGATGGATGTCTGGGTCCGCTCGGTTTGGCAGATAAAAAGGTTTTTGGGCTGACAGACAAGGAGACTCTTGCGACATCCGACGGGAGGTCAATACTCACGACATCGGATGGATGAGAATCGCTTGCGGCGTATGGAACCCGACCGGGAGAACTCTCGCCGACGTCTGACGGGAGCACACGCATCAGACGGGTAAGCCTCGCCAGATGGGGAGAGGAAAAGAAAACCCGAGCTGGGAGGCTCTCGCTGCATCCGATGGGGTATGAACTCAGAACATGGAAGGGGAAAGCCTCGCCAGGCGGGGAGGAGGGAAAGATGTGAGGGTAGCGGAGGTTTTTTTTTTTTTTTGGATTGTATTTGATGGGAGGTTGAGATTCGTGGCGTTGGACGGTTAAGCCTCGCCTATCGTCAAATGGAAAGCTAAAGTCATGTGGCCGGGAGACTCTCGCTGATATCCGACGGGGGCTCACACGATCGAATGGGTAAGTCTCGCTGACCATAGATTGGAAAGTAAGGTTGTCGCTCTGCGCCGCTAGAGGAGGCAGCCTCCAACTGCGCCCGGAAAAGCAGCGGTGAAAAGGCTGAGCTTTTTACAAAATCATTCACTTTGTGTTCAGACCTGAGTATAAATAACTGAACAGTGAACATTAGGCAAAACCTTAACACAGGGGTAGATTTAGTGAATTGGTGGCCAAAGGCAAAATATAGGAATGGTACCCTATACCTTTCTTAGATCAACCATTTTCTTAGATCAACCATGAGGTTACTTTTTTGTTTTTATGCTTGCTGGTGCACAATGATGCCCCATAGTTGTTTCCAATGTTTCTAAAATTTTCATGCATGTTAAATTGCTTTAAATATCAACTAACTTAAGCACTCATTATTCTAATTCTATTCTTAAAAGAAAATCTAACTACCTTTTAATCTTTTTGTATTCTATTTTCATTTAATTTATTATGCAATTATGTGTGTGTGTGTGTATATATATATATATATATATATATATATATATATGTATATATATATATATATATATATATATATATATATATATATATATATATTAGGGATGGGCGTTTTCCTTAAATATCACATTCAAATGTTTGAGCTCACAAAAAAACGATATTCGAATATTTGTTTATTTGAAGTAAGTTTAATGAGACAGACGTTATTTTTCAGCAACATGTATGGTTTCCGTCATTTTTGAACAAGCTTACACACAATAAGCTTGAACATTACACGTCGTGTTTTGTAGCTGAAAACATTTAACAATGCGTGCAAACAAACAAAAGTACAGATTAAAAGCAAAAAAAAAAATGAAAAAAGAAAAAAAAAGTGAAAAAAGAAAAAACGTAAACCAGCCTGCAGCAATTAGAACGTAGCCTTTACACTTAACTTTGAAACTTTTAAACTGTCAGCAAATCTTTTTTGATTGTTTTTCTATTGTTTTAAATGTTCTTTGTTAAGAAATACGGGCATGTAAACATGATCGGAGGAAAGTCGGCTCCTTAGTCTGTTAACAATAAGGCCGGCCGCGGAGAAAACGCGCTCTGACGGCACAGACGTTGGCGGGACTCACAAATAACGCTGTGCTAAGCGAATAAGTTTTGTTAAGCGCTTCGTGTTTTCGTTTCACCACTGAATGGGATCCTCATCTGGTGGAATACATGGCTCCAGCAAGAACTGTTCCCACTCGTCTCGGCTGGACTCTCTGTAATCATCGCTGAAGAACTGGCTCAGCCTTTTCCGACTAGTGGGCATTGCATCCTCTTCATCGTTGCGGCTGCATCCGCTCCACTCGCATCAAGGAAAATAATGTTCTGATAATGTTCAAAAAAGGTTTTTTTTTCTCACTTCTCTCATGTTTTCATCGAGAAACCGGAGATGTTTGTGCCGAGGGTCTAGGGCAGACGCGAGAAGAGGAGTTTTCACTGCATTCTCCAAGTTATCGGTGTTAATTCGTTGCTTGAGAGATGCCGCAACAATGTTCTTGAATTCGGTCACTTTCTGTGATTCTCCACGGCATATTTGAATTACTGTAGAAGACTGCAGTTCTTAGGGGCCGTTCACATATCGCGTCTTTTGCGCGCTCAAGTTCGTTATTTCCAATGTAGGCGTGCGGTATGCACGCTCATAATGGAAGTGATGCGGTCGCGATGCGCACGCGGTGTGACGCGCCCGTTTTTTCCAGGAGCATCCGCACAGCATCGAGTTAAAAACATCACAACTTTTCAGAATGCCGCAAGCGCACCTCAGGTCATGTGACAAGAACTAAACATTCAGCTTCATCCTTTCCCGTAACAACGTTGAAAGCTCAGCCAAGATGAAGGAACAGCTGATCATAGCTGTATATGGATTGCCATTTTGAAATAAATTTAGTAGCAGAGCTACTGAAAGCGATTTTTGTGCTGCAAATCCATTTATCCTTTGCTGAAATTTCCGTGTCTTCATGGAGAGAGCGCGTCATTGTTGCTTAGCAACGGCAGACACCTCAGGAGCGCTTCTGCCTGAGCGCTTTGGAAAGAAGGAGAAAGCGGCGCGCCTAGCGTTTTCCACGCGTTTTTAGGCGCGATATGTGAACGGCCCCTTATTCATTAATTAATTATTTTTTGCTTGCATGCATCTTCAAATATGCCGTGGAGAATCACAGAGAGTGACCAAATTAGGTTTTATTGTGAACTTTATTTTTTTTTTTTTAATTTGCGAAATTTGAATATCATTTTTATTTATCGAATAATTAGAGCAGAACGAATATTCGAATGTTCGACTATCCGTGCACACCCCTAATATATATACCGATATGCAAACTAGAAGTGGTCCAGGGAGGGCAGACTAGATGTGGTGCATGACTAGACGTTCAAAGCACTTCATGAGGATGGGAGTAAGTGCAACAGGACGGTAGTCATTGAAGCAGGATGAAGATGGCTTCTTCGGGACTGGAATAATGGTGGTAGTTTTGAAGCATGTGGGAACAACAGCCTGACTAAGTGAGATGTTGAAAATGTCTGTGAAGACATCAGTGAGTTCTGCTGCACAGTCTCTCAGTACACGCCATGGGATGTTGTCAGGACCCGGAGCTTTGCGTGCATTGATCCTGCTGAAGGATCTCCTCAAACTGTCTGAGGTCAGCGTCATCACCTGGTCGCCAGGAGGAGGTGGAGTCTTCTGTGCAGTGGTGCTGTTCTGTTGGTCAAAGCGAGCGAAGAAGGTGTTCAGCTCGTTCAGCAGAAAGATGTTGTTGTCACAGTTCCGTGGTGGGGGCTTGTAGTCCGTAATGGTCTGTATCCCCGCCACAGGCGCCTAGTGTCTCTGCTGTCACTGAATTGATGAGCTATCCTCCTGGAGTACTGTCTCTTAGCCTCTCTGATGCTGCGGGACAGGTTGGCCCTGGCTGTTCTCAGGCCCACCTCATCTCCAGCTCTGAAGGCAGCGTTCTGTGTCTTCAGGAGTCTGTAGACCTCCGCTGTCATCCACGGTTTCTGGTTGGCCCGGACAGTGATGGTTTTTGTGACTGTTACATCATCAATACACTTGGTTATGTAGGCAGTGACAGTCTCTGAGTACTCCTAGAGGTCAGTGGAGTTATTTTATGTGGCAGCCTGCTTAAACATATTCCAGTGAGTTGTGTTAAAGCAGTTTTGAAGAGCCCCTGATGATCCTTCCGGCCACACTTGACTCTGTTTTTGAACTGGTTTGACGACTTTAATGAGCGGTCTGTATGCAGGCATTAGCATGACAGTGATGTGATCTGAGGCTCCGAGGTGGGGGAGGGCTTTGTAAGCTCCTCTCTGTGTGGTTTAAACCAAGTCTAAAATGTTATTACCTCGTGTTGAAACGTTAATTTGTTGGTGTATTTTTGGAAACACACTCTTTAAGTCAGCATGGTTGAAATCCCCAGCTATGATGAGAAAAGCGTCTGCAGTGTCGCGGCACCGCGCGTCATTGATGTAAACACAAAGCCCGCCACCGTGGGTTTTTCCTCCCGCGACGAGATCTCTGTCCGCTAGATTCTAATTTGTTGAGACTTAATTGGTGGGTTTTTGTTAAACGTAAGCCAAAATCATTACAATCATTACACAAGTTTCACAATTTGAATTGAATTACTGAAATAAATGAACTTTTCCATGACATTTTAATTTATTGAGATGCATTTGTATATAAAAAAATAGAAAATCATCTTCCTGTGTGTCTGTGTTTGTCCTCTAGGGGGCAGTAATCAACTTTCAGACATGCACTAAGGAAATTCTTTCTCATTACCACATTCATTCACTTCCCAGTCATTCTCAGGAAACAAACCTTATCATGAAATGACACTGAAATATGACTCATCCTTTTCCCAGTTTAATTATAAAATTATATATTATATATATATTAGTTATTTAATATGCCATGAATTACTATGTGAATTGTGACATTCATTAATTATACATAAAATACTAATACACTGAAGTGAACAAACAGTATTATCAAAAATAGTGCATGTCATGAGCTCTGTGTTTCAGATTAAACATGAAATATTTGTACCTTTACAAAAATCATTTTATTTCTTCACTGGACAATGAAAGTTCTATAGTGGTTCTAAAATATACATGTTTCCTTAATGATTCATGTTTTTTTGTTTTGTTTTTATTTTTGTTTTTAAATCCTAAAATCTTAATGTTGATATAAAAAAAAAAACCCATAGACATGTTGTTCCTCAACTCATATGTACAATGGCTATTGAAATAGAATAAAATACATTTAAATTGAACATTACTTCACATGTTCAACAGTGGATCCTGGAGAAAGCAATATTATTGACTATTTTTGCTGGATGCTATGGTTTGAAGATAAAAACATCTTGATGGATTGATTCTGACAAACAAACAGCTTTTGTCTTTACAAGACAATAACTGATGGACCAGAGTCGTGTGGATCCCTTGTGGATTATTGTTATGTTATTATCAGCTGTTTGGACTTTAATTCTGATGGCACCCATTTACTGCAGAATGAAGAAACAAACTCATCTACATCTTCGATGGGCTAAGTGTGAGGTCAATTTCAGAAAAGTTTCATTTTTAGGTGAAATGTTCCCTTAAGCTGCGCTCTGTAAAATAAACATACATTCTCCCATACATTTCATTTCTCATTCTCCCTCTCTTCCACTTAAAATAAGCACTCTCAAGCATACAAACACACTAAGTGAATGCTTGAGCAGTGTTTAGGATCTCTTGTCATCTCTCCTCCTCCATTTCCTGTCTCAGTCTGAGCTCAGAAGTCCTATTTGAAAAGGTCCAGCCATATATACTCAGAGCGACCCAAACCTCTGACCTCCAGCTGTGAAGGCTCAAGTCTGCTTTATGGAGAAACTAACTCATGGAGAAACACTGTGGAGTAAAACAATGAATCACAAATTATTTTATCATGAAAACCTTTTATTCTAGATCTTTTTTATTCTCGATATCTTTCAGTTGCATGCATGTCCTGTGTAAATATGTATATAACGACTAATTCCTAAATCCACAGTAATTGAGTTTCTGCAATATTTATGCAACAAATACACTCAATATTCATATATTAACTTTCACTGTTACACAAAAACTCTCATCTCATTTCGTAAACAAAAATAAACAGCTCTTCAGATGTATTTACTGGAAAAGGTGATCCCACCCGCAGTAACATTTTCCCCATAATTCACCAGATGTTCATCTTAAAATAGATAAATATAAGATTATAAAAGCAGAAGAATTTTTTTGTTAGTTTTGCTCTTTCTGGGCCAGGTATAGAGATTTAGTTTCACACTCAGCATTTCTCAGACTTCTGTTAGTGCGATCCAAACCACTGTGTGGGGTGCTGCAGTTATCCATCATATAACTGGATATTTCACTCTCTGAAATCATATTTAACAGTTTATTACACAACTAGTTACTCTTTTAGGGAGTAAGACAGTATTGTAATGCATTACTTTTAAAGTAACTTTCCCAAACACTAGGAGAGTGCTCCAAATCTAATGGTCAACAGCCTTACAAGACAGCTGCCCATGTAGACAGCTAAAATAAGTCTAGTTTGTGTGTGTCTGTTTCTGACAGTGTGTGACAAAGACATTCTACGTTTTACAGACTTTAAAAGGAAGCACCTCCTTCTCCCAAAGGACTATCTCTCTCTCTCACACACACACACACACACAGACACACATTTACTGACAGAAGCCTGACCAATTAGTTCCTTCAGTGGCTCTTTATGAGACAGGTCGCAGATAAAGCTTGCTGTGAGAGACAAAGCTCTGAGATACACATGCTCCGTTGCTTCTGTTCTGTCCTCAACTCACACTGACTAATGAGAGCAATTACTGATGATGAACCACAGAATCTGACCTGAGATCAGCTCGCAGATGCTTAACCGAGCCAATGAAACGAGTCAGAGACACATGAAAACTGATCATGGGTCAGTTTTTATGTGCAACAGATGTAAGAATCACTGTTTTGGACAAAAATGCTTCCAAACACTCGTTTAATGCTCATATTATGGACATCAAATAGTGTTTTATGTTAATTTCGTCAGCATAATTTTTTACACAGAAAAAAGTGAGCCGATAACTAAATAAGAAGCAGTTTTGAATGACAAAATCTATGAATAAATTGTCAATTCACTCTGGTTTCCTGTGCATTAAAGTGACCGCAGCTTCATAAACCTGCTGCTGTCTGTGCCATTAATGTTAAACAAACAACATAAGAAAAATAAAAAAATCACTCAGTGCTCTTGACTAAATTACTTTAGTTGCTTTAAAAAAGATTAACCTATAGGCTATGTAGTTTATACACATATACAGCTATATGCTTGAAAGAATGAAGAATGTGGTCTTTTATTGAAAAGAAGATAATGTTGTTGTTTCTTTATGAGAAGTGGTTTTATTCCATTTTTAAGATAATAAAGAGATTTTATGTCACAACAGTCCAATCTGTGATGGTGTTGCATGTTGCAACCTTAATATCATTCCTATTAACAGGTTAATAGATGTTTTTTTTCCAGTAATGCTATATTTTAGAGAAATGCTTAATTAATACGTTGCAGTTCAACTAAAGCCATGAGATTTTAGTTGATATTTTGTCAGATATCTAAAACATGACTTGGTCAAAAGAATCTGACTAAAACTAAATCAAATTATCTTACTAAGATACTTTATTTAATAAAATATGAATATAACAAAATATAAAGATAATAAAAAAATACATAGCCTATATATAGTGCTTAGCAAAAAAAAAAAGTAGATAAAACTAAAACAAGTTAAATAAATGTCACAAACATCATAAACACAGACTGTATGTTTGTGTGTGTGTTGAGAACGGCTGCATGTTTTGCACATGCTTGTGTGTAGTTTCTGATATATAAATGTGTGGGACGTGCTGTCAGGCACACGAGGATGAATAGCTAATGTTACCGTATCTGGGTCCATCTGCATTCTCTGCTTGTGTGTGGTCAGAGAGTTTAATCAAACTGATCTCATAACAGTCTCGTTCACATTGTTTGTAATTAGAGGATGTTTGCTGAACGATAAAGATGAATATTTCAGGCCCCTCACAGATGGATGGAAACTTGCAGCAAACATTTCACAGATGATCCTGCATTGTGTTGACGTCTTTGATTAAACTGTTATTTAATAAAGAGTAATTTGTGTATTCGAACAGTTTGTTCCTTCCTGAAACAAAACAATATCAATGAGCATGACAAACGTTTTAAATAAAAACATGACTCACTTTTATTAGTTTTATTCCAATTTATTGCGAGTTAGACTCAACCAAATTAGGCAATGTCTAGGCATCTGGATTTCCAATCTCTTTCTTATAAATTAATGCTGCATGTAAAGCTAAAATGAACTTGCATTTGTCTGAGAAAAGAGTTTAAAATTAAGTTTCAACTGAACTAGCCTATTTCAGAAATGAATCAAAGCTACATTACATTAAGCGATAAATTATATGGATAGGCCTAAAAAAATTCAGTGATGTGGAGCATGCTTCTATATGCTTATTTATTATTATTTACTTAATTAGCATATTGCGCAGCTTATTGGAATATCTGATTGAGATCGTGCATCATTTATATATAACTGAATTGCCTAGGCTAATTTCTAATTTTCATTCAGTTATAATTTTATTTAAAATGTATTTGTTTATAATTTATTTTAAATTTGTTGAATGCTGTTCCTCTTAAAGGTACAGTAAGCGATTTCTGAGAAATGCTGTTGATATTTGAAATCACCAAAACAAACACGCCCTCTTCCCAAAAGAATCACACCCCTATCTTGATAGCTCCTCCCCCAAATTTACGAACATGTTATTCAACACAGGCACCTCCCCCATCTCTACTGGACATGTCCCTTATGGTGATTGGCTACAAGTGTGTTTTGGTGCTCGGTCTGATCCACTTTGAAGTTTCTCAGAAATTGCTTACTGCACCTTTAAGTTGTAACCGATTTCCTATATAGGCTACATCTCAAAACACTGATCTGAATCAAAGGGTTCTTGAGATGTGATCATGTAAGTGCCGATTTGAATAAACAAATCTAAGCTCTAAATCTAAGATCTAAATCTAGATCTGAAGATTTGTATGAGCCCAGAGCTCAGATCTGAACCAAAAGATTCACGGTAGGTGCTCTAAAGTCCCAATTCAAATAAAAAGAATCACTATACAAGCTTCAAAGCGCTGATCTGAATCAAACGATTCACACGCCTTCCAAAGAATCATTTCGAATTAAAAAATTTAAAAAAGTTGCAGAAACTTTGTGAAGCCATGTTTCAGGATGTATTCAACAATACACAGGAGAGCTCAGAGTATTTGCGTGTCATGGAACAGATGAATGACCTATTTGCCTTAGGGAGAGTTTTATTTGCTGTAATGAAGCAATTATGTTATTAATTGACGTCAGCCAGTTGAAGTGCAGATTGAGGGCAGTAGGGTACATTAGTTCACGTATATAAACGCCGCAATTCTGGTAGGTTGAGAAAACATACTTCAACTACCATCTCTGACAAGCATCTGTGGGTTAAACACTAGTTTCTTAGATTATTTATAATACAGCTGTCAAGCTGTCAGTTCGTCTTTCTATACGTAGCTACCATGATGTACGGAAATGATCGAAACACGACATCGTTGAAAATCCACATCAGCATTTATGCAAATGTCGACAGTTTATGCGCATATCAAGCGTTGTCTTTATTGATTTCTTAAGTGCAAATATAAGAAATCACAAAAATGGTTGGATGGAAACTATGCAATAGGCCAACAGCTGCAGGACTGAGCAGCCATGAATAAATCTTGATGTGGATTTGAGATGTCAGACAGAAGAACTGGGACAGTGACAGAGGATAGTTTTCATTCAGATGTGAAGATGAGAAACACAGGAAACTGCAGTTTAACCCAGATGAGGGGAAACCAGATGTTTAGAGAGCATACATATATATACATTGTTTTTTTAACTACTAACTACTATATTGAACTATATACTCAGGCAATATCAGTCAATATACATCCTGATGGTACTTGTTCCATATTTCCCTTGCTGTGATTCAACAATGCTATGCAGACTAGTTTATTAATATTACTACTACTACTTTCATTATCATAATCATCATTTGAAGTAATTGTACGTCATTTGTCAACTTTTTCACATAAGTTGTAAAGAATTGTTTTTTGCATTTTAAGGTAGCCTACTTCCTCTCATTTTATGTAGCTACTTCTCATTAGTTGCAACAATAAAAAAACAACGAAATGACTGCAGCATTTACTACAAATGTCATTTGTTACTCTTTTTTTTTCTTTCAAGCCTATGCTGAAAAAAAAAAACTAACCCCAGGAATGTACAATAACAAACTCTCTGTGACAGTTCTTTGGCACAGAACATTTTATTCCTAATCCTTTTTTTTTCCATTCAGCTCTTGTGTGTCTGTTGAAGGCCTCTAATGAGTCTCTGTTGATCAAGACATTTTGTGTTCATTCACACAATTACAGAGCGTATGCCAACAACTTCCCTCTCCCTCTCCCTGTAATAAAGAGAAAAAGGTCTTACTCAGCTCTTGGACATTGTTATGAATTTGCAAGCTACTCCTCTTGCTGCCTGGGAGAGAGAGAGAGCCAAGACTGAAACAGATCCTCATACTCTGTGTTTATGTGTATGTGTTGAGCTCTCAGCACTATATGCCACTATAGACACACCTTCCCTTCACCAAAACCACACTTTATTCCATTACATTTTCCATTTCTTCACTTTGGCTCGAGCACTTTTCTGCCCTCAAAACAGCTTTCTCTCGTTTCTCTCTTTTGTTTTTCCTTCTTTTCTTCTCTTCAGCTGGGCGCCTCATTGTGAGAGCTGCCAAAGTCCTTCTCATTTCCCTGTGGCTCGTGTTTTCAGCGAAATAGAAACAGGCGACTGTTGCTGAGGAGTTCTGGCTGGGCTCGTGTTTTTGTGTTTCTTCAGGTCTGGTGAACCTCTGGAAGACAGACACCGCTGCGTTGAGCCTCGTCCTCAAGAGTTCTCCACACGGTACGGCTGCTTTTATTTTCAGGAAACTGTCATTGCTCTTTCATAGTTCAGCAACTGCCATTTAAAGTTTTGGGGTCGGTAAGGATGCATTAAATTTAACAAAGGGCACAGTAAAGACATTTCTAATGTTGAAAAAGAATTCTATTTCAAACAAATGCTGTTCTTTTGAAGTTTTTATTCATCAAAGAATCCTGACAAATAAAATGTACCATATTTTCCACAAAAATATGCAGCAGCACAACTGTTTTCAACACTGATAATAATCAGAAATGTTTTCTTGAGCAGTAAATCAGCGTATTAGAATGATTTCTGAAGGATCACGTGACACTGAAGACTGGAGTTATGATGGAAATTCAGCTTTGATCACAGGAATAAATTACATTCGAAAATATACTCAAATAGAGAAGAGTTATTTTAAATTGTAATAATATTTCAATGTTTTTACTGTATTTTTAATCAAATAAGAAGAGACGTCTTTCAAAACCATTAAAAATCTTACTTATTTAAGTAAATAAAGTAAGAAATATAGATGTTTCTGCTACAATTAGTCATTAAGAGTATAGAGCAATAAAATGAATGTCAAGAGCAGCTCAGATCATTTGATGAGAAAAAAATTACTTCCTGTTGACGTTTGATTACAGATCATAAATCTGAGTTTGAGATGTTGTTGAGATTCCTCAGAAAAAAGTAAGATAATTTGTGATATAAAAGGTTGTAATTACCTTTACCTAATTATTTATTTCTTTTTTATTCTGGAAATTGGCTTTTATAGACTTTAGTCTCCCTTAGCAGACAATATAATATTTTCGTATTTATATGTAACTGATGTAACTGCACTGGGATTAATCTGTGCTACCTTTGTAGGGATGTTAGTTTTACCATCGAGTGAGTGAACCCTGCTGTGGTCATTAGACTAAATAAACAGATCTGCTGCCCAACCTCCTCTCCTCTCTCTATCTGTCTGAGACCCTGGAGACCCGAGCTTTAGCTCCATCCTCCCTCCAGCAGCTGTATGAGCGACCGCTACACAGATCTCAGACAGAGAGAGAGAGAGAGAGAGAGAGAAGTTAGCAAGAACGGAGGCTTTTCCTAGACATGCTTTTGCTCTGACGTCCAGGCGTCTGCTGAAGGTAAGAGACGTGATCAGATTCGATTACAAAGCTTTCGCTTCTGTCTGCTCTCCTGTAAGTCCTGAGTGTTTTACTTCATGAGGTTTTGGTAAAATCCTGCTTTAAATATCTGAAGTCCAGGAGTAACAGCGAAAAAGAAAGTAGCTGGAATGTGACCCTTCCAGAAGTTAGATTGTTTCAGTCTTAGACAGAACTTGGTTTGGAGAACTTCACCTCATTTGTGCCCCTCTCACATCATCTTTTAGATAGTTTTTGCACATTCTGTCACTAGGTGGCTTGATTTCATCCAGATGTTGGTGATGATAGATAGCCGTTCGATGTTCTGAGAGGGATTTATTTGATCTGAGAGATGCCTTATGTCTTTTCTGTGAGCTTTTGATTAGGAAGGGATGATTTCTGCTTATTTACACACACACACACACACACACACAAACATATATATAATCAATATAGTACTATATTAGTGAAATAAGATGTCAAATATAATAAGAAATTAGTCAGAGGTGGCTGTATGTTTATCTGAATCAGCTCTTTGTATATATTTCGATCAGTCTGGTCTGTAAGTCACACAGATGTTCAGCAGCTGATCTCTGTTTCTCTCGTATGTGAATGTGCTGGTACAGAAAATCCCGTTACTCATGAGTTTCTCCTGCAGCTCATTGTTGTGTCTTGAGGAGTTTTTTGTGCCGTTCTTCTAGAACATGCTGTTATTAGTCACACATGAGTAAGACATGAGCGATATCTGTGATGGGACTGTCAGGAGTTAAATCGAGTGGTTCTCGTTGGGACGGACGGAGCCCCTGCTGCGTCACCAGCTGTTTCCTGATCCCCTCATCTGGCCCCCCTCATCATACCAGTCCCCTGAAAAAATCTGCTCCCCATTAGCAGTGGAGGAGTGGAGCTCATGAACAGCGTCAGACACAAACGCAGAGACCCACAACATCACAAACACCTTAAAGAAAGCATGGTTTAGAACGGTTGGTTTCTTAAAGTTTGTAATTTATTTATTTATTTATTTTAATTATTCAACTCGTCTATTATTTATTTGAAAGGGACAGTACAGAATAACTGTTATTATTAATCACATTTTTGTTTTTGTTTTTAATTGTCCTTGGTTAGACTTTTACCAAGAACTTAAGAAATATAACAACTAACAAATAGTCTAAAATGTAAAACAAATGTTAAAAATGTATTTATTCAACAAAATACAATAGAAAATAATTAATTATTTGTGAATTAGTTAATTATATGTAAAAATTTATATTTTTTTTATTTAGTTTAGTTCTTTAATTCTGACTTTTGCAGTACAGTTCATTAGCTCTGTATTTGAACTCTGTAAAATGACAACAAAAAACCCTATTTAAAAACAAAACAAAACATGATATTATGACATTACCACGATAAATAAAACAGAGTCATAGTATCACCAAAGCATCAGTCCAAGATTTCAGTCTCCTTCACCACTCGAGCAGAAGTTATTCTTCTTTCATCAGGCTGAAGCTCATTCACTTTTACACTCAAGAGTGTGTTTAATCGTCTGCATCCTGCGGTTAATGACCACTAAGATTGCAGCATAATGACTATTATACAAGAATGCAGAAAGAAAGAGAGATGATGCTGTCTTCATCAATCTCAATGAGCTGCATTTCTGCTGTCTCTCTGCACTCCGGCCAAGTCAAACAGAGAAACAAGGAGACAGTGTTGGGTTTGACTGAGAAACCAGGCTTAGGAGACCAAAAAAATATTATTAGACCTTATTTAGTTAACCAGTTCTCAATAGGAAAGACAGAACGCTCTGTGTGCGTGTGTGTTTGCATTGGAATGCATATAAGAGTATTTGTGTTGTGTTTCAGTCATTTCACGGCAATGCAACGTGTTTCTGCTTCCAACTCTTCTGATTATAGAGATGAATCTGTCATTCTTGTTTGGGACATGTGTCCTTTCCTTAAGGCAAGGCCTGAAGTGCTCTGGATCCAAACGGTCGTAGTTTGATTTCATACATCGCTAGATTAATTAATGCATCAGACCAAGTTGCACTCTCAGTGTTGAATCGCTATAGACATTTGTAAACTACAGTAATGGCAAAACTGAAGTTAGATAAACTGTTGATATGTTTATATCAAGCTACCTGTACTGTGACAGCAATGCAACAGCCGTGTTTTTTCTGAAATACTAAATGACTAAAAGTGTGCAGATGCAATAACAAAAAGCGTTATTTTAGTATTGACAAGATACTAGTTTTTTATTAATTTTATTTTAATGTATTAATTTGTATTATTATTATTATAGTTTTTATTAATATTTTGAACCCATTTTTATTAGTTATTTATTTTTCTTAAATATGTCTATACTTTATATAAGTATACTAGTTAAAGACCTCAAGTTAAAGTAAATTAAAATGAGAAATGTAACGTTGGAAGGTTTTTTTGTGCATCAGTGAGTTTCCATCATAGTTTATGTGCATGTTTTCTTACAAAATAAAAACAAAACAATCCACCTTAATACGAGTGCACACGTTTTTATGGACATTTTATGTACATCTTATTTTATTTTTTATTTTTTATGTGAAATCACAAAATCTGTAAAAGTTGGATTGGATGGAAGCAGCTGATACTGCATGTGAAGTGTATAATGAGACTAACGGTGTGACGAGTGTGTTTCTGGTCTTACGCTCTTCATCTCTCCAGCACCTCACGGATGTCACTTCCTCATCCTCATCCCCCCTTCTTTCTCTCTCTCTCTGTCACTCTGTCAGCAGCTGGTTTAAGCTGTAATCATTTAAAGCCCTCTCTCAGATGTGGGGGTGTTAGACAGGTTGTTTAGAGAGGATGGGGTTTGGTTTGATGAGTTGGTGTTTTTGACTGGGTAAGTTGATGACATTGTCTTTCAGAGTCATTCTGGCTTTTTGAGTCATTGTTTATATGCTGTTTACTGAGGCAAAATACACTTTCTGTTGCTCATAGTTACAGTTGGTGTTTTAAGGAATTATAATTGTTCTTTTTATTTTTTTGAGTAATATAAGCATTTTTAACCTGATTTGAGCAGAAATGAATGTGCAAGACTGAAATATCAGGCACAACAATAAGAGTATGTTTACACTACAACAACTTACTAAAAAATGTTTTCATTTGCATTTTTGAAAGGTTTTGCATACAGACCACAACACTGTCAAAACGATCGCTGATCACACGGATCCATGAAAAAGCTGCATTATTCATCTGGCAGTTGGCAATGTCTTTCTAAAGAAGAAACACTACTGCACAAATTCACGTTTTTGTAGCTTACACAGAGACCATAATGGTACTGTTTTCAAAGACCTCCGGGTGACACAAGTGCTGAGGACACTTGTGTCACCCTGAAACGCATAAAAAGTTTTTAGTTTTTAGTCGAAAACATTGTCCTGTAAACACCCCCTTAGAAACTGTCTAATAACCACTGAGAACGCCATAACAACTCCATAGCAACCACCCACAACACTGGAGCATCACGCGGTGTTTTGCAAGATGAGCATCACTCCTAAATGTTGATATTTTTCTTCAGAAAATTTTATTTTCTAAATTTTATATATAACAGGGTTGTGTGTCATGTAAAATGAGAATGTCTTTTACATTATATTTTAAATTCTGATTTTGAATTTGAATTGAGGAACTAAACTGAATTGAATTTAATGGAAAACAGTGCGGAATATCAATTCAAATTTGGGAAGTAGAATTACTATAGAATATCACATTAATAGTTTTTTTTTACTAGATAAGCAAAGTTTTTCAAGACAGATTTACTGTTTATTATTATTATTATTATTATTGCCTGAACTGTCGTATTTACTTCACCACAGAATCATGGATAGATAGATAGATAGATAGATAGATAGATAGATAGATAGATAGATAGATAGATAGATAGATAGATAGATAGATAGATAGATAGATAGATAGATAGATAGATAGATAGATAGATAGATAGCGCTTCATCACTTCATCTTAATGTCTTCCACGGCTGTGTTTGGGACAGGGTCTGAAACTCCAGATGTGGCCAATAGCTTCAGGCTGCAGTTTTTCCCGCTTTATCTGCATCCGGAGCGGAACTTTCTAACATTCTCTGGTGACGTTTCTCTGGCTCAGAGTCTGCCAAACAGTTATAAACAACACAATAAAGTCAGAATTGTACAGCACTTTGGAAAATTATGAGAATCTGGGAGAAAAACTAGATGAACTTTAACTTGTGGAGTCCCCTGTTAAATGTGGGATCTTTCCAAATGCTTTTTTCCTATAACGATTAATCCCTAATGATTTGAGGAGAGTAGGGTTAATGTGAGTGATGCTGGCCTCCCACATTTCAAACACACACACACACACACACATGTATATGTATAGTTTTGGTTTCAGTTTCTGTTAATGATAAAAAACATACTTTTATAGTCTTTGTTAATATTTTGTAGAAATATTTTCTATTTTATTTTTAGATTTTCTGTCATCACTGTAATTTTAGTAATTTTGCATATAATGTTTTTATTGATTTGTTTGTTATTTTAGTACTCCAAGTTAAACTAATTTCAGTTAATGTTTATTTTATTTCAAGTATCTTATTTTTCCTCTTGCAATTTTAAGTTAGAAACTCATAATAACTGTAATTCTTACATACGTAGGCGGAAATCGCGGGGGGGTCGGGGGCGTCCGGACCCCCGCTATCTGAGGGTTGTCCCCCCCTAAAATATAATTGAAATATGTGTATTGTAAATAATATAATGATAAATAGTTAAACTAATTGTGTAAGTAGTAAAACAATACAAATGCAAACTGAGCAACAACAAAAAAAGTTTTAAACATCTCGAGTTCCCCCTGCTTTGCCCCACAGTGCTTTGGTCCACAGCGTGCTCCCCTTTTACCTCACCACCACCGTGACCGTCAAACAGATAGTCCAGTGCGGTAAAACAACGTGTTTCAGTTGTTGTGGAACTCCATAAATCTAGCTTACTTTATTCACATTAAACATCGGATGACGTGATTATTTTCTCTTTAATATAGATGATGCTGAGTCATTAATAAGTCGTATCCAAAAAATATTATTGTGTACTTTTGTCACCGATGTAGTCTGCGCTGTTAGCGATTATAACAGGCGTTTTATACAGGCGTTTACCTAGCTTGTTTAATAACGTCTTACACACCCATAGTGTACGCATATACAAGTCTTGTATGTTATATTAGACTAGTGAATATCAACCAACCATCACAGAGACATAAATTAGATGCTATTAGTTTGAACCTGTTTTTATACAGTCTATGGTTTCTCCCGGAGTGGCTGGGCTGATAATTTACCAAGTATTTATAATGAGTAGCGATATTGAATATATTTTCTTTACGGTGCTGACTAAAAGCCGCCAAAAAGCCATTTTAAAATTGTTAAGCAAATAATAATAATAATAACAATTGGCAGGGATCCCCAGACCAATACAATTAGTTTGCCTCCTCTATTTTAAAATTCACGAGCCCCCACTGGTCGGTTAATTTCATTTAATATAGTTAATCTAATATAACATCATACTAAGAGTGCAGTTGTTCTCCAGATATTAGCATAACAAATGTGATTTAGATTTTTATAAAAATTGAATAAACAAGTTAATATTAAGTGCATTTTAGGCACCATATTGCCTGTTTTAGCTCTATTTCACCAACGAAAAAAGTTGAAAACTAAGCTACAGCAGTAACAGCACTAATTGCGTCTTTGGGAAACACACTGAGGAGGTGTTTCCTAACTGAATGAATCCACCTTTTGAACAAATCAGTCATTGACGTAATAAATTATTATTTTTTGTTTTTTTCCAGTCTTTCACGTGTAAGAGTGTATGCCTTCATTTTGCTAGGCATGGCAAATGTTTTTATATATGCATGTTTTAATTATAACTGTGAAGCAACAACATTGCTATTAAATGTGCTATACAAATAAATAAAAGTTGAAGTTAAGTTCAAATTCCATTGTATTTTGGTGGCTTGATTGTGTAAACAACTTCAAAAACATTGTTTTGAAGAATGTTTTCATCAATTTAGTCAGCTTTTTCATTGAACCAGAAAGAAACTTTGAGAAGAAGGATAATGGAATGGTCTCCATGTAATAGTAAGGCTTTCCTCTCTGTACACATATCCTTAAGTACAATTTTGCCTGTTTTATTGGTGTCTCCTTCAAAACTTGCTCGTAAGAAATGTTATGTTTATTGTCCCCCCCAACATTTAGATGAGATTTTCGCCCCTGCTTACATACATGTAACAGTAGTCTTAGTATTTTTCATTTTGCTTAATTCTCTATTCGTTTATTCACTTTCATTTTATCCCAGTATCATTAAAATCATCACACCTATGAAAAAGTAGCAGATTATTACTATTGTTTTTATCATTTGAAATACTTATAAGTGCATAATGGTACACAAATATGCTAATAATTTACTACCATGGTATATCTCAATGTACTGTACCTTCTCAACACTGAGCATTTAGCCACATTCATTTTTAAGTGAAGTATCAGTATAAAGAGACAAAATCTAAAATCATAAAAAAAAACTTTTTTGTTACTTGAAATAAAATAAACATTAATTAAAATTGTAACGAAGTGGCTGAGGAAGAATGTGAATCCATTTGCAGGAGTTTATTAAAGGAAGATTGTACAATCAGAGTCGTGTTATCAGGCAATGTGTTAATACCGTAAGGGCAGTCCGATCTTTCAACATACACAGGGGTTATCCGATAGGCGAGTAGGCAGGCGAACAGGTCAAACACAAACATCAGTCCAATCAAGCAATATATCAAGCAATGGGGTGGTATTGGCGCAGTGGATAAGAGACCCGGGTTCGAATCCACTGTGAGACACCAATGTGTCCCTGAGCAAGACACTTAACCCCTAGTTGCTCCAGAGGTGTGCGACCTCTGACATATATATAGCAATTGTAAGTCGCTTTGGATAAAAGCGTCAGCTAAATGAATAAATGTAAATGTAAATGTAAATATCCAAAGGGGCAATCCAAGAGACGTGAACCAGATAACAGGCAGAATCGTGATCAAACAGGCAGTCAGAATACTCACAAGGAAAACGCTCGGTAAGGCAGGTTAACTGGCAATACTTCGCTGTGAAGTGACATGCTAGCACATCTTAAATAGTCCCAAACAGGAAATGACTGTAGAAGCAGAGGGAGTGGTGAACAGTCAATACTCTGGTGAGGGCTCCCTCTGCTGGCGTGGCGTTACAGAATCCCCCTCCCTAGGAGTGCCTCCTGGCACTTTCGACGCGGACGTCCCCATGGTTGTGGCGCTGGATTGATCGGGTCTGGCTCGATGGAAGTCCTCCGTGAGAGACGGATCCAGAATGTCGCTGGTGGCTACCCATGACCTCTCCTCAGGTCCATAGCCCTCCCAGTCCACAAAATATTGGAGCTGACCCCCTCTCCTTCTCGAGTCGAGTAATTCCTTGACCATGTAAGCCGGTGCTCCATCAATGTCCAGTGGTGGTGGTGGCTCTTGAGCCTCATGATTGGGGTCAGTATCCGTGTGGACCGGTTTCAGTAGTGAGACATGGAAGGAGGGAGAGATACGGTAGTTAGCAGGAAGCTCTAATTGGTACGTGACTTCATTGATTCTTCTTAGAATTTTGAAAGGGCCAACGTACCTTGGGCTGAGCTTCCTGCTCTGTAGCCGCAACTTGAGATCCCTTGTTGAGAGCCAGACCCGTTGTACTGGTTGGTAGGATGGATGGGGTTGACGTAGCTTGTTAGCCTGGAGTTCCTCTACTCTGACAGCTCGTTGTAGGCGGACATGAGCACTGTCCCACACCCTCTGGCTCCGACGAATCCAGTCATCCACAGCGGGGACTGATGATGGTTCGCCAGACCACGGGAACATAGGGGGTTGGTATCCGAGGACACACTGGAAAGGGGTTAGGCCTGTTGACGAATGAGTCAGCGAGTTCTGTGCATACTCTGCCCATGGTAGAAATTCTGACCAACGATGCTGTTCTCTGCTGCAATAGGACCGTAGGTATCTGCCTAGTTCCTGATTAAACCATTCCACCTGACCATTGGCTCGGGATGATAACCAGAAGTGAGACTGACGTTGATATCCAGCTGTTTGCAGAATGCTCTCCATACTTGAGATGTAAACTGGGTACCTCTGTCACTGACTATATCTTGTTCCTGAACACATGGTGGAACATAGCCTGAGCCGTCTCCATGGCGGTGGGGAGTCCTTTCAAGGGGCCTAACCGGCAGGACTTGGAGAATCTGTCAATAATAACAAGGATTGCCGTGAAACCATGGGACAGCGGTAAGTCAGTAACAAAATCAATTGAGAGATGAGACCAGGGACGTTGTGGAATGGGCAGAGGTTGCAGGAGTCCAGAGGGTAATTCCTTGGGGGTCTTAGATTGAGCACAAACCTGACAAGCTTTGACATGATTAGTGATGTCCTTGGACATTGAAGGCCACCAGAATGAGATACGTACCAGGTGTAGAGTGCAGGAGCTACCTGGGTGGCCAGAGCTGACTGAGGAGTGGACCCACTGAATGACTCTGGGGCGCAGACTTTGTGGAACATAATGGAGGTTAGGAGGGCAATTGGTTGGAGCCGGTTCTTGGATCTGTTCCCGTTGGATCTCCTCCATAATATCCCAAGTAATTGGGGCAATGATTACTGATGGAGGAAGAATGTATTCGGGTGTTTTGTTGTCCATGAGGAGATCATACTGCCTGGATAGAGCATCTGCCTTACTGTTTTTGATTCCTGGGCGATAAGTTACTGAGAATTGGAAACGTGTGAAGAAGAGGGACCATCGAGCTTGGAGAGGGTTGAGTCGTTTTGCACTTTTAATTTACTCTAAGTTTTTATGATCTGTAATCACCTGAAAGGGGTGGACTGCTCCCTCGAGCCAGTGCCTCATTTGCTCTATTGCTGCTTTCATAGACAGGATTTCCTTATTCCCCACATCATAGTTTTGTTCAGCTGCCATTAACTTTCTGGAAAAGAATGCACAAGGGTACAGTTTACTCGGTTGTCCATAGCGCCGGGAGAGTACGGCTCCATCTTAACACCCTGATGACTAATGTGATAACCCAGGAATGATGTCTGCTTGACGTGAAACTCACATTTCTCTGCTTTGACGTACAGGTGATTCTTCAGGAGCCGAGTGAGGACGGTCTTGACATGGTCAACGTGTTCTGCTTCAGACTTGGAGTAGATGAGAATGTCATCAATGTAGGCAATTACTTACTGGTTCAGAAAGTCATGGAAGATTTCATTTATAAAGGACTGGAATACAGCGGGTGCATTGGCAAGTCCATACGGCATGACCTGATACTCATAGTGCCCCCTAGTGGAGAGGAAGGCAGTCTTCCACTCATTGCCCTCTTTGATGCGAATAAGGTTGTATGCACTTCGTAGGTCCAATTTGGTGTAAATCCTTGCTTTGTGGAGCTGTTCCAGAGCTGAAGGGACCAATGGCAAAGGGTAGCGCAATTTGATTGTGACATTGTTTAATCCCCGATAATCAATACATGGCCTGAGTCCTCCGTCCTTTTTCTCCACAAAGAAGAACCCTGCTGCAGCTGGAGAAGTGGAAGGTTGGATGAGTCCTGAACTCAAGGCCTCCTCAATATAATCCTCCATGACCTGGGATTCTGTACGAGACAAGGGATACACACGACTCTTGGGAGGCATGGCATTGGGGAGTAAATCGATACTACAGTCCCATGGACGATGAGGTGGTAGCTGTGTTGCCTTAGTTTTCCTAAAGACCTCTGCCAGGTCATCATAACAGGGGGGAATATTTACAGTCTTGGTACTCCAGGGACTTTCAACACTGGTGATACAGCAAGGTCGGGGAACTGACGAGAAGCAATGACTTTCACAGAAGGCTGACCACTTGGTCAACTCACCCTGATGCCAGGACAGGACGGGGTCATGAATGGACAGCCATGGGAATCCTAGGATGACTTCATGCTAAGGTGAATTAACGACATAGAAGGATATGGACTCCTGATGAAATAAACCCACTTGCAAGGTAAGTGCTTTAGTTTGTTGAGTTATTCCAGTTCCAATTGCTGTGTCGTTGATGGCTTTGATCTTGATGGGTGGGTTACATGGTTGGACGGGTAAGTTATACTTCGTGACGATATCTTCATGAATGAGATTTAATGCAGCTCCGGAATCGATCATTACTGTTAATGAGATGGACAGCTCTTCAGTTTTCAAGGTAAGGGGAAGTTTGAAGGATTGATTATTGGGTATAGACAAGTGTTCCATATTTACCAGAATGGGTTTCAGGGCCTTGTGTGGACACTTAAAATATCCAGTGTAACTTAAATATCCAACTTAACTAACCTAAAGTTAACTAAACTTAGCGTTTTAAGTGCTGTCAAACGATTAATCGTAATTAATCACATCTAAAATAAAAGTTTTTGTTTATATATTGTATGTGTGTGTGTAAATTTATATATTGAGATATAATTTATATTATATATAAATATTTTAAATATAAACAAAACATTTTTCTTAAATATATACATGCATGTGTAAGTATTTATATATACTTAAAAATATACACAGTACGCACGTATATACTTTGTAAAAAATGTATTATTATTTTGTATACTATGAATTGCGATTAATCATCTGACAGCACTAAAAACTGTATATATATATATATATATATATATATATATATATATATATATATATATATATATATATATATATTTCAATATAACTTTTTAATTATATAATTTGGCTTCTATCCAATTCTAAAATTTTAAATCTAAAATGTTAACATCTAAACAATGGTTCTTATGTAATTTGGTTTTCATTAAATATGTATTCAACATACATTAAATAATGAAGCCATCAATCACAGGCTAATTAAAATGAATACATATATATGAATACATGTATATTTAGCAAAATTTATTTTCTAGAAATGTTTTTTTTCAGTTGAACATTCTTGGTGTGTCCCTAGTAAAGTCTTTGCTTTATATGATAGTTCCTAACAAGATTCTTCTAAGATTGCAAATGGATGTTTTAGCCTTGGTTTTCCATTGTAAAGTTGTATTAAGTCTGCAAACTGCAAAAAGTGTTTTCTTGTTCCCTGAGGGAGTTGACAAGGGTTTGGGGATCGACTGTCTCATCATCCCAGGGGAAAACTGGGATAGCAGTGACGCATTGGATTGGTTTTCCCACAGCCTGTGCCAGAAGTTCAGCTCTAGGAGGACTGATCCTAAAGCAGTGCTTACCTTTAATAAATGCTAATCGAGAACTGGAAGACAAAATGAGAGTTATGAGTGTGTGTTTGCATGTGTAGGAGCTAGACGTCCTCCAGACAATAACCATCTTCGTGTTTGGCCCCAGACCATGCTGCGTTTTCATAACTAGAGATAACAGCCTGTGAACCTTTTGTACTGTGAGATTAGCTGTGACGAATGGTTCAGGGTCAGTCCTCTTGCTGAGGGATTTACCATTGTCCCAGAGCAGGAAGTGCTCTTGAAGAGCATTAGAGCTCCAAACGCTTATGTGCTGCTCATCGAAGCTGCTGACTCCGTCTGAAAGGTGTTTGCACAGAGGAAAATGTTGTTGCTCTGAAGATGTAAAGAGATTGTTCTACCAAAACATTATATATTTTTTCCATCATTTACTCCAAACTTAAAGACTTTCGTTCTTTTGTGGAAAAACCTCTCTGTTTTTTGGTCAATGGCGTCCAGTGTTGTCTGAACCCCAGCTGTCTTCAAAATTTAAGCTGTCTTTAAAATTCCACAGAAAAAAATTTAATACAAGTTTGTAATAACATGAGAGTGAGTAAACGAGAGTGAGATGTTTCTACTAAAACACCCTAGCAACAACCTGGAACACCATAGCAACACCCTAGCAACTGCTCAGCGTCATGATATCAACCCAAAACACATAGAAACTGCCAAGCAATGCCCTAGCAACATCAAACAACCACTTAACCACTCTAGCAACAACAACAAATACTATAGCAACACCCTAACAACTGTTCAGATGCATGCAAAAAACTTAAATACCATGACTTAGGTGTCCTTGAGCAAGGCATCGAACCCCCAACTGCTCCCCGGGCGCCGCAGCATAAATGGCTGCCCACTGCTCCGGGTGTGTGCTCACAGTGTGTGTGTGTGTGTTCACTGCTCTGTGTGTGTGCATTTCGGATGGGTTAAATGCAGAGCACAAATTCTGAGTATGGGTCACCATACTTGGCTGAATGTCACTTCACTTTTTCACTTTCACTTAAAACACCATTGGAATGGCAAATCAATGCCCTAGCAGCCACCTAGCAATGACAAATGACCACTTGGAAAACCCTAGCAACAAACCAAAACACCACAGCAATATTATAGCAAATCCTAGCACCCTAGCAACAACCCAGAACTGTTCAGCATCATGCTATTAGCCCAAAATACCATAGGAATGGCCAAGCAGTGGCACATGTTTTTTCCCCAATTGGTGGATATTCCCATAATGTGGTCCTGTTGTACTGGGAATGTGATGTCTCATCACCATATGGGGGACAGCAGCGGACACACAGTGTGTTTTGCAACATTTAAGGAGCTCTGGCTTTCCGAGGCGAGGGGGAATTTGGGATGGTTTTATTCATATGTGTGTGTGTGTGTGTGTGTGTGTGTGTGTGTTATTCCTGGCCTTGGAGGTCTGCGTGTCATTCATACACCCACGCTGAATCTCTACACATGTTCCCAAACACACACAGGAAGCAGGAGGCCCTGCAGCTGAATGCAAACAACAACATCGAAAATAGTTTCTTCTTCCAGTGCCTTTCTTTTTCTTTTTCAACTTTACTTTCAAGACTTTGCATGTTTCCCAGGGGCCTGCACAGAAGAACAGACAACAGGTTTGGTGCTGAAGCGATCACCCCCTGGTGAGGCTCCTTCTTCATCAGCACGGCTCTGGCAGATGTTTAAGGAAAAAAATCTCCTGTATAAAGATAATCCCAGTGGAGACAAGCAGCTCAGGGCTAGTTTATATGTGTGCAAGAGTGACGGTCCTTGTGGAAGCCGTGTTACATCTGGTGGGAATTCTGGGATTTAGATGTTGTATCACGAACTGACACATCTGAGAATGTTAACAGGAGTCCAGGATGCTGGGAAGGGTCAGACGAGCACGCCATTCCCATCCCATCCCAACACTCTCTTTCTCTCTCTCCCTCTCTCTCGCTCTCTCTCTCTCACACACAGACACACACACACACACACACACACACACACACACACACACACTACATACTCAATAGACGCCACATCTGTTTACATAAACGCAAACCACCACATCATGTAGTAGAATGACACAGCTATTAGACTCCCTCTGAGTAGTTCACTCTGTCCACTATGACTAGACTCTTGACTTGAAGCAGCCACTCAGAACAGTATAGCAACCCCCAATCATCTATTCAACACATCTTGGAACTGCGTACAGCATTCTAAACTCTCACAACACCCTGGCATCGGCATAGCAAAATCCTACACTCTAAAATGCTTAGAACATGTAATGCAACCAACCAAAACACCTTATAAACCACATAACTACTGTATACTCTTACATGTTTAAAATGCCTTAGCATTGGCATCACAACATCCTGGCACCCACCCAGGTCACTTTGAAAAAACATTCCAGTGCTTAAAATTCTAAAAACATCTTAACTGTATAGCAACACCCTGCCAACCACCACAAACATCTTAAAAACCACACAGCTACTCTCTTAAATGTTTAAAACACCTTAACAACTGCATTGAACATCCTCGGGTATGGTGTGATCCCAGCTGCATTCATCAATGATTTCGGCCTTTTTGAAGCTGCTTTAGCTGCTGTCTCCGCTAATGTTGAAGTCAACAGTGCCAGACGTGGGTTTATGGCGATGGCAGCATTAGATTTTCCTTGTATCTGTAACATAATTGTTTTGGGTTCCTTTCAGCGATCTGATGGCTTCTGCTCTCTCTGACGCAGATTGTATGCAGTGAAGCTTTTCTAAAGCCCAGAGAGATGTTAGCATGAAAAAGAGCCCGTTCTGACATGGACTTCAACCTCATTCTGGCCTCTCTCTTTCCTTCAGAGCTACCGCTCTTTCATGTTCTTCTTTTTCTGTGTTTTTAGCCAGTCTCTTTCTCTGAAAGGGTTTAGTTCAGAGCTCTTTTCACTGCTGGGCTGCTTGGCAGCGAAATATTCCACAGTATTCATCTGGCCTTTTTTCAGACATTATGTTGTTTTCCCTAGTGCTCTTGGTTTCATGGCAGCTTTCAGAGGATTCAGCACATTATAAAACTAGGAAACTAGCTGGAGCTCACAGACCTGATGTTTCTCATTTCAAAATTGCATGTTTTTATTTGCATTGACTGTTTGATTCTTTCATAGTGGTTTTATGCATCTTTAGATGGTGTAAATGGTTCGTTCGTTTATTTACCTGACTGACATCCTGCAGCATTTAAGCTCTGTGTCTAGAGGAGAAGAGTGCTGGTTATTTTATTTGATTATTTCATCTTACTTTAAGATATTTTCTTCACATTGGTTTTATGCGTCTTTTATGCATTTCAATGGCTAGTTCATTTACCCACAAATGTTGTTCCACACCTGTATATACAGTAACTTGCTTTATTTAATGGAAATATAACCTGTCTATAACTTGCTTTATTTAATGGAAAAGGAGCATGTTATTCTTCCTGATGCCAATTTGCATGAGACTGAAAGTTGCATTGTTTGGAATGACATATATGAATGAGTACTAAAACAGTAGGTGTTTGAATGAGTGTACTGAAGTGTGGTTTTACACTGTAAGAACAAATGCTGGGAAAACATAAAAGGTAATGGTAATTTTCTGATAACATAAAATGCTACGCGTAACTCAAAATACAGATACAACACCTGTGAAAAATCAATACAGGAAATGATATTAACACAGTATTGTGATTAAGAGAAAGTATCCAAGTCTTTTCTGGGAATATACACTGGACAAACTCCTCCTAAAGCAACTATAACAGCACTGGAGGCTCCTTGTTCTCTTCTGTACATCACTCCTGAGGGACCGGCACTTTACGAAGTGCAATTTTCCTCTGGCAGTATATTAGGCACGAGAGAGATGCAGGATTTGTGTGGGATGCTTGATTTTGATTGCTTCGGTGAGATAGTGACGACATTTTTAAAACACATTATCGCTTACTTTTTATTGCCTTGTCGGAAAATGTTTTCAGTGTGATGCGTCTGTGTTAAAGTGCATCAGATCTAACAGTTAACCAGTGGAGTACATACACTCTGAAAAACAATTTGTTAAGGCAAGACACCCCAGGTGGAAAGAGAACATTAGTATTCTGAAAAGTTATGTTTAAATATGAAAATGATGCATTATCTAATTAAATATGCACTCATTTGTATTCCTACTTTCTTTCTCGACATTGTTGACATAAAAGAGTTTAATAAAGGGGTTCTATAATAAAGATCTCTTCTTTTAATCACTCCATAAATCAGAAAATATTGTCAACATACAGGAAAATACATTTTTTTTGGAATAAAATGTTATTGTGTCATTGTGAATGATATATCTATATATATCTAATCTCTCTATATATGAGTAAAAATCTTCAGATAGCAACAAAACTGCTAAGTGTAGTGTCTGTAAGTGCTACTCAAGTAGAGAAAAAAAAACTCAATTTGAGAAAAACCCCTTTCATTGAAATCTACAGATGCAGATAGTTAAGTACAATAATAAAATTAAGCGAATGAAATGATCAAACAGCTCTGTAAAAACTTTCAGAATATACAAAGGAATAAAACTGTGAAGTGTGTTGCATGTAAGTGCTGCTGAAGTGGAGAACAAACTCACAGAAAATCTTTTTTATTGTTATTGAAATCTACACGTGCAGATAGGTAAAGTGCATTAACATAAACACTTATAAGTGTATTTTAGATGTAGTTTTTGAAAGTCTGAAAGAAGACAAGCTGTGGAAGCAATATAGACCAAAATCTCAAAACTGGATGTTTCCTATTGAAAGTTGTCTGCTTTATTTCATGAAGCAAGTCTTGAATTTAATTCTGTGGTTAAAAATAGTCATGATTAGATCACCCTAACAAACATCTTTTATGAGTTAAGACATTTCTCCAGCTACGCATTTCACTCTTTTTCCAAAGACTCCCTTGAAGCATTTCTCCTGTTTTTTTTTTTTTCTCCGTTTCTTCTCTGCGATATGTTCTTCTGACCTCTCTGGTTTTCCCACCCTGGTTTAGCACCCGGTTATCCAGCTTTAAATGTTTCCAGACCTCTAAAACACCCAACCACCCCCACTCCATCCATCCATCCATCCCTCCATTTCCACCCCCAATAACCCTGTCCGATTATCCCTGGTGTTTACCAAAAAATGCAACAATGGCAACATTTGTGAAACATGCTACTGTTTGTGTGCAGTCAGGCATGTACAGTGTGTGTCTCTCTGAAGCCTGTGTGAGAAACAACCCATGTGTTATTCCACAGTGCTGGACACACAAGAGACACATCCAGTCATCTGAATGCAGAAGAAAGTTAAAGATCCTTTCATGGAAATACAGTCATGAAGTCTTTGTATATTATTTTGTGTGCATGAGTTTTTAAAAGGACTTCAATAGAGGAATAACTCACACTGAGAGAATTTTCTCTTTTGTAAAAATAAATGTTGAGGTAAGTTTGGTAAGATTGCTGTTTCCTTTGGCTTTGAGGCGAATCAATCCTGAGTTGTTTTTCCTCTGTCTGTAGAGTCTAAATGTGTCCTGCTCTGGACGGCAGCATGAAGAGTTTCAGTAGGTCCCAACTGACTGCCATGACAACAGGTAACAGACTAAACAAACCTCAAAATAATGTTACATTCAAAACCTAACCAAATAAACTCTATTTAAGGTTCTATCTAGAATAAGATTTTAATAAACACAAAAATCTTAATGTTCTTCCTGAAATTCTCAAGGAGGAAACGTTTCTTTTCCCCAAATTATTTTTGAGTTATTGTAGAGCAGTATTGTTTGAGTGCGTGGTATTAATCTCAGTGCTGGTTTGTTTGCAGGTTTGCTCCTGCTCTGTCTGGGTAGTTCAGGTCTGGAGCTCAATCCCAGCGTCACTCAGGTCGTCCTCTCCATCAACTCCTCCTTCAGCATCACCTGCTCCGGCGGGAGTAATGTCACCTGGCGCTTCAAGCGGGAGGAGAAAGTTCCGGAGTTCCACACTGAGAAGCAAAGTCCCTCTTCCAGCGTTCTCCGTCTGGAGCAGGTGACGTGGAGACACACGGGCATCTATGTGTGTTCAGAGAGCGGGACAAACGAGTCCAGAGAGGTGGCTGTGTTTGTGCCTGGTAAGAACTCAGGCAAATATTCAAAACTATTCAATTTATAAAAATGTTTAATTAATTGCTAGTTTTCAAAAGTGCATGTAAAAACAACAGACATTGTACTGTATATTTGAACCTTTTAACATTAGAATGTTTGTGTGATTTTTTCCCCCATTGATTTTATGTTCTGTGAATTTTATTTGATCCATTTTCTCACTTCCATATTCATTCATTTGTTCTTTCATTAATTTGTTAATTCCTTCACTCATTAGTTCATTTATTGATTGATTCTCACATTATTTGTGCATTCATTTATTTGGTAATTCTCACATTGATTTAAGTCATGAATTCATTCATTTATTATTTCTCATATTATTATTATTATTTTTGTTCATGCACTCTTGCATTTATTTCATTGTCACAGTGATTTCTCTGTTCATTCACTAATGCATTCATTAATTTATTGATTCTCACACTGATTTGTGTGTAGCATTTATTCCCTTGTGCATTCATTCATTTGATTCTCACACTGAAAATTTATTTATACATTTTCTCACACATTAATTCATTAATTCTCACATTAATTTATTTTACTTATTTTTTTGATTCCTACATTAATTCATTCACTTATGCAGTCATTTATTTACTCACTGTAATGAATTACAACCTTTGTAATCGTCGGGAAGAAGGAGGCGGGAACCGGCGGACAATCAAAACGAAACTTTAATAATTCAAAATAAAACCAAAACATAAAATAAAGCCCAGGCCTGGTCCTCTCTCGTCCTTCACTGTCGTCGCTCCAGTTTTATATCCTTCCATCTCCTCCGTGGGCCTCGAGACCGGCGGGTCGAACAGGTGTAGCTCATCTCCAATCACTCCCCCGGCCTCGCTCCCATGTCCCTCGGCCCCGCCCCACTCGTCACATACCCCCATCGCCCCTTGCAGGCCGGGGGGTACTCCTGAGACTGCGCTCTACTCCCCCCACCCCCCCCCTCCCTCCCTCCGGGGGGGACCGCTCACGGGGACCTGCGGGAACCTGGGGGTAGGACAGACGAGGCGAGAGAAAAGGAGATGGAAGGAGGAGCGACAGAGACGAGAGAGGGGAGAGAGAAAAAAAAAAAAATTCCGGTTCCCAGACGCACTGCTGCTCGGCCCTCCACCAGCTGGGCGATCTCCTCCGCGGTGCCTGGCGGTGGCACTGGACGGCCCTCGGCGTACGGCATGACACTCCTCCGCTGCCTGGTGGACGGCGATGGCTCCTCCGGTTTTGGGCAGCCGGCAGGAGTCCCCCGTTCCCTGCTCCTCCCCGTTCCGGCGGATGGCAGTAGGCTCCGGCCCCATGGCGAACGGCGCCGACTCCTCCGCTCCCTCACGGACGGCCGTCCCCGGCAACTCGCTCCAGTCCACCGCCTCGAGCGTCCATGGCGGCACACTCCTCGCCTGCTCGACGGCACCGCAGACTCACCACAGCGGCGAGGGATCTTCAGCAGCGCGTCCCTCCTTCTCCCAGGTTTCGGCACCACTGTAATGAATTACAACCTTTGTAATCGTCGGGAAGAAGGAGGCGGGAACCGGTGGACAATCAAAACGAAACTTTAATAATTAAAAATAAACACAAAACAGCGCACCAGCCCCTCACGGACGACTGATGCGCACAAAATAAAACCTAAACATAAAATAAAGCCCAGGCCTGGTCTTCTCTCGTCCTTCACTGTCGTTGGTTCCAGTTTTATATCTATTATATCTAATATTTATATATTTTATTATAGCTCATCTCCAATCACTCCACCGGCCTCGCTCCCACGTCCCTCGGCCCCGCCCCACTCGTCACACTCACACATTCATTTGTTCATTTGCTCATGCAATCATTCACTTATTGATTAATTTGCGCACACACTGATTCACTGATTCTGTTCTCCTCAGATCCTGAGGTGTGGTTCCTTGAGAACGATCATGTCATGGTGACTAAGACGCGAGTGGAAGGCACCATCCCATGTCTGGTAACGGATCCCTTGATAAACGTCATGCTGTATGAGAGAGACGCAGACATAAAGGTGGAGGGGTCGTACAACCCCAGCATGGGCTACACTGCCGCCCTGGAGGACAAAACCTACAAATGCAAAGGAGAGCTGAACGGAGAGGAGAAAGAGTCCATCCCCTTCTACGTCTTCAGTATATTTGGTACTTTTGAATTTTGATACCAAAGTTTTTTTCCAAACTTTGAACACAGCAATACACATGCTACAACCACATTTTGTTAAATAAATACAACAGTCATTGAAGAAGAAAAAGGTAAATGTCCTTGCATGGCCTAGGTAGGGTCCAGACTTAAACCCCAATGAAAATTTGTGGAATGACTTGAAGACAGCAGTCCGCTGTCATCATCAAATTTAACTGAACTTGAGCAGTTCTGCAAAGAAGAGTGGGCAAATATCGCAAAGCCTAGATGTGCAAAGTTAGTAGAGACAAATCGCCAAAGACTGTAATTAACGCAAAAGGTGCTTCAACAAAATACTTACACAAGGAGGGTATTCTTTTTCCCTCAGTGATTTAATCTATCACTTGGATGTTATAAGTTGCACTGTGTAAATACAGCTGGATAAAAAACAAAGTTCCTTCTTTCAGACAAATGCAATCAGAGAAAAAAAAAAAAATATATATATATATATATATATATATATATATATGTGTGTATATATGTATATATATATTCCTCTAGCGGCCACATCACTTTCGTTGGCCGCAGCACTGGAAGGGGATGGACGGCCCGGCATCCTGGCCCGTCGGCCGTGCAAACGGGTGCGGTTCCCATCCGGATCGCGGGTCCGGCAGCTCACGTCTCTAGTGGCGCGGGCAGGGCCGTAACTGGGGTTAGCGGGGCCCCCGGTGCAGGCTGTACCAGTGGGCCCTGTTTGAAATTGTTTAATTTATATGTTTATTCTATTTATTTATTTAATATTTTATATTAATTAAATATAAAATAGAACTGCATAGTCTTCACTGTAAAAATTAAATTAACAGTCAAACCAAAATGTATTCAGACACCTTCAACATTTCTAACATTATCACAGTTTATTTGCTCTAGTTTATAAAATGGTAATAAAATATGACAAGAACTCAGAGTTGAACTGTCAGAACAAATTCATCTTGATAATGTCAGATAACTTTGATAGAAAGATATGTAATGGATCAACCAAAACTTCAGACAACTCTTAGTACAATATTTGCACAACAATCAATACTTTGTTGAACAATTACCAAGCAATGCTTAATTTTGTTCAGTCTGTGGTGTGAAAAGGTTGCATTAGCAATTCAGGAAAAAAAAAACACGTGAAAAAACATGGTGAGGTCAAAGTGTCTGAATAATTTTTGGTCCCATTTTTTTTTCTATCAATTTCACTAGTAGTCCAATGTATGAAGATTTTTTGGGTATAATATGTCACAGCTTGCTTTATCTTGCTTTTATTTTTACTCTCTTACCTAAATTAATTATAGTGTCCTGCACCTACTATTAAAACTTAAAAAAAAAAAATCTTTCTTTCATTTTCTTGGACTAACATTACAGCAGCTAGTAGCTAAATTAGGCACGGTCACTTTAAGAGACGATGAAGCATCCAGTATAATACACATCCGAAATTTTTCCCAACTGTTTACTTTCACTTAAGACATAACCGACAGTTTTTTCGAACATACTTTCCAAGACGGGTATTTTGACATATTTTGTATGTTTTTGTCGGTACAAGAGCAAAAAGAGGCAAATTTCTGTGTTAAAAAAGTGTTTTGAGACGCCTCTCTCTGCGGGAGCCCTGAACACCAGAACACTGTGGTGCTGAAATTGACTTTTTCACATCCTTTTCGGTTTGTTTAAACTGCGATTTGTATGTGTTCGTTCAGGTGCAGGAGGAAGTTCAAGGAGAACTTTGCAAAGGAGAGCTCGGTTTAGTGTCGCTGTCTGTCAGACGTGGCTCTGAGACTGAGATGCGTGCGCCCCGAACACAGCGCGCGAGTTGAGATTTTCCGCGTCTTGTGTTTGAATGATTTAAACTCTTTTGAATGTTTAAATTGGAAAGTGGTCAGGCTTAAAAACACATGAAAATGATAAGCTTTCGTGACGACACGTAGCAGTGGCCTGTCAACTGTCCTGATCGTCTTTTAGGCTGGCCTCAGCCAGACGGTTGAGATCGCTGGGGACCCCCCTCGGCCGTGGGCCCCCCTCGGCCGTGGGCCCCTATAATCGTCAGCACCTTTCACCCCACTTGCGACGGCCCTGGGCTCGGGAGTCCCCTCAACGCACCCTTCCTGGACCCACAAGGACACCAGTGTGCATGCACGGGGAAGAGACCGGTCTCCCGAGGAGAGGTGCGTTGGGCTTTTAAGCAACAGCGGTGATGAGGCTCCATTTCCTTCAGGTGTGCCCCATCACACGCCGCCAACACTGACTCATCCAGCGCCCCTCTTCTCACACACCCACTCCAGTTGGGAGCCTGGTGAAGGGCGGCGATTTAGGACGGGGTGCCGGTGACAATCAGGGAGGAGGCAGCTTACTCGTCACATTATATATATATATATATATATATATATATATATATAATCGCAGTGATTGGGGGGGGTTGCGATTTTGAAGCCCAAAAAAGTGCATCCATCTATTATAAAAAGTGCTCCATATGGCTTCGGGGGGTTAATAAAGTGCTGAAGTGATTCTGAAGTGAATTCAAGAGTTCACCCTTTACATCTAATCTGATAGCAAATAGTAAGCATATTTTGGCGCGTTATCCTGGGGGAGGGCCCATGCCCGGAACATGGCCTGGACCCAAAGAACTCCCCAAAAGAAGCTTAAAGGCATAGGACAGCAGCCAGAGAGCTAAATTTATTTGTCCCACCAAAATATGCGTGCTGTGAAGAGAGAAGGTGCAGCGTGACCGGGAGAGCCTGTGCAGTGTTCAACGAGAACTGCGGCTCGCAAAGTCGGGCTGTTGAGCCATCCATGCCGCTATAAGAGGAGCACAATGACAGATATCAAATGAGCGACTCTTGCTACATCCAAAGGGAGCTGCGGCTCAACATAACTCAGACGGGGGATTCACCCTGCAACCGAAGGGAGCCTTGGGTCTGCTGTACCGGAAGGGAGAGCCCCATCAGATGCTGAATAGTCAAGGAGAGTCGAGGTGTGGTTTGACGCGTAGGATGGAGGGTACTACTGTAACCGAAGAGAGCCAGCGGCTCCCTGATCCCTGACCCCCATTGAGCATGCAACATAACTCAGACGGGGGGTTCACCCTGCAATCGAAGGGAGCCATGGGTCTGCTGCACCGGAAGGGGAGCCCTTGTCCAATGCTGAAAAAGCAAAGAGACGAAACTGATGGAGGGACTCCAGCTGCATCAATAGGGAGCTACGAGTCCCCTGTTGCGGCTGGATGTGAGATGCAATTTTATGCCTCGGAGGGCTCTCAAAGCATCCGAAGGGAGCCTGCGACTCTGCTGCACTGGAGGGGAGAGCCCTCTTTTATACTGAATAAGCAATGAAACGCGACTGATGGAGGGACTCTCGCTGTGTCCGAAAGGGAGCTCCGGCTCTGCTGCACCAGAAGCGGGAATCCACCTTGAGACTGGATATGAGGTGTGATTTGATGCATCAGATGGAGGGCTGTCACAATGACCGAAGGGGGCCTGCAGCCCTGCTGCACTGGGAGGGAGAACCCCGTCCACGATTGAGCATGCAGCGCAACTCAACGACAGACGGAAGGCTCACACTGTGACCAAAGGGAGGCACGGCCCTGCTGCACTGGAAGGGAGAGCCCTGTCCGATGCTGAATAGGTGAGGAGATTTGTGACGACAGCTGGAAGGCCCTTACTTTGACCAAATGAGCGGTGATTGACTGCATTGCAAGCCTCTGATTAATCAAGTAAACAACATGACTTAAAACGCTGAATTTTTTTTGGGCTGCATTTATGTGGCTTTGATTGTACCTAATGTAACTTTTAAAAGTGTCTGATGACTAACGACCGAGGGCCTGTATCTGATTCTGAGAGAGGCCCTTTTGAGCTGCTGTAGTTGCTGACCCGATGAGAAATGAGTGACTGGATAATTTTCTGCAGGTAAGCCTAATTGTGCAAGGATCAGTTTTAAGTGTTTTTGGAACCAAAAACATGTAATGGGATGGTTACAGTCGTCAACAAAGAGAGGGTCCAGTGCGGATTTAGATTGAGCATTCCTGAGCTGGATATAAGAAAAGAGCCTGATAAGGTTGAATTGGAGATGGGAGATTAAAAATGTATATGTAGTGGCCTTTCCTTTTTTGGTCCATCTTACTATGTTTAATGGAGTAAGTGATAGTTTGCTATCAAGTATGAACAAATCAGAGATTGCTGGATGGAGTTTGGGGTTAAAATTAGAGGTTATTGCAATTTCTTCAATCTCGAAAAACCAAAACACCCAATAAAAACATGGCACCTAGAAATTTCTGCGAGAATCTGAGATTTGATGGTATTAGGCACAAGAGATGGATCCAAAGTGGCAGCATTCAGTGGAGTAGGTAGAGGGGCCATAAATTTTAGTTTGGGTAGAAATTAGAAGATAAGGAGGGGCCGTAACTGTTTGTGGAGGCAGCCTCATGCATGGATTAGCCCCTGATGCTTGGGGAAGCCCATAGGAAGAGGAAGAGAAAGATGGAAATTAGGTAGAAGGCCAGTATGCTTGCTTTGGCATCTGCAGCGGGGGCTGCTGGCCATTGATGGGGAAAAGGAAAAGTGGAATGTTAAAAGGTGGCTGAGCTTGAGCGGCTAGCGGAGGCAGCCTCATGTTAGCATCTACAACCGAAGGTAGAGTGGAAAGAAATGGAGGTTGAGAAGCCACGCCAGTTGCATGCGGCATGGCAGCTGAAGGTGCTGCAATGATTGGCTGAGAGGAGGAGGGAGGCAGTGCAGTCTGAGAAGCATCTGAATCTGGGGATGACCTAAACTTGCTGCATCTTGAAGCTTGAGGAGAGCCAGAACTTGATCTGGAAGACAGTGTCATTTTAAATGAAGTGGGGAGCTTTGAGGAAGAGGATCATGGGCTGCAATTATCAGCAGAGGCAGCCTGACATTTAAATAATCTTCTGGGAGCAGGAGGCCAATAAAAAGAAAAATGTCATTAGAAACGAGAGGAAAAGCCTGCGAGCAAGCGAAGATACCCTCACGCTTGCTTCAGCAGCTGTAGGGCAAGGGGAGGGAGTGGGGTTTTTGACATCCTGAAGAGGCTGTGCAGCCTGCATGGCTAGCAGAAGAAGCCTCATGCTAGCATATGCTATGCAAGCTGAATGCCGCTGAAAAGGAAAAGGTTTAGAAGTAGCAGGAGGAAAAGACTGAGATGTGAGGGCCTGCATTGCCAGCATAAGCAGCTTTCCACTAGTTTTAGCTGCTGTAGCTGTAGTCCACTTGGGCTTGGGATATTTGGGGGGAAAATGCTTAAGAGCCTTTGCAGCCTGCACAGCTAGCAGAAACAGCCTCACAGATATGTGTTATGGGAGCTGGAGACCACTGAAAAGAAAGAGATGTTAGAAGTAGTGGGAGAAATTACTTTCTTTGACAATATATATATATATATATATATATATATAAAAGAAAAAGATAAAAATGAAAGACGACATGCTTTTGCAGTATGTATTGAAACAGCTACCCAGCCTAGCAGCACATCAGCTGGTAGAGACTTGGAGAGAAGTGCCTACCAGTATGCACAATGCATACAAATAAGGTTGCCAGTTGTATTTGTTCAATAATTTTGATGGTTTCTTTGATACGCCTTAGTTATTAGTTTGTTATTAGTTTTTGGGTACAGCCTTGAACTTAATTTGTCAAATCCATCTTATCTGTCTATCTGAGTACGATGTGGGATTTAAAATACAGATAAAATGATAGTGAAAATTAATACAGAAAATGTGAGTAATTGCATTGTGTTCTACGCAGTTTTTTTGTTTTTTTTGGTCATGTTACAAAAATGACATCAAAATCCATGATGTTATCAAGTTATTTAAGAACTTTTAGCAACAAACAACCTACTTTTACCTACCTAGCATCTTTACCTAAAAACTTAATTTGCAACATGGCCTATGCTATCAGCGGAGGCAGCCTCGCGCTAGTGACTGCTACAAGCATAGACATAAGTAATTATAGTATCCATTTCTATGGCTACAAGAGCTCAAGCCCTGGCTACATGCAGCGCTGTGGATGGAAGAGCCGCAGTGAAAAAGTTGAGCTGAAGCGGGAAGCAAATGAGGTTTTGCTGCGGTGAGAACCGGGGCACGGCCCAGTCTATTTGAGTCCTGCCGCTGCGACCCAAAGCTCGAGGAGATCCGGGTCTTGTGTGGGACGATGGTGATGACGACAGAGGTCAGTTCAGGGCTTTGCTTGATCTATTGGCCGACTTGGATAATTTGCAGGATGAAGAATAGATTGTACAGATCCGCTTTGTTTACCCTCCGTGAGAATGATTTGTCTGAATAAATCATCGTTTGCTTCAAGCTTAAACACTATCCACTTTCCGATCAGATGATATATTTGCATGGCTAAATACCAGGATGTCAGGTAGGAAAGTCGTGACATTTGCCAAGTATGGTAACCCATACTAGGAATTGGTGCTCTGAATTTAATCAATCAAAGTTCACGCACACAGCAATGAGAAGTGAACACACCGTGAACACACCCGGAGCAGTGGGCAGCTATATATCCAGCGCCTGGGGAGCAACTGGGGGTTCACTGCCTTGCTCAAGGGCACTTCAGCCATGGGTATTGAGGGTGGAAGAGAGCGCTGTTTCATTTACTCCCTCCCACCTACATCTCCTGCCAGCACCAAGACTCAAACCTGCAACCTTCCGGTTACAGGTCCAAATCTCTAACCATTAGGCCACAGCTGCCCAAGAAGTTGGCAGTCTCACCGGTGGAGGCGAGGATAAGCCTCTGCATTGTGGAGAGCATGTGGCTAGTCGAGCAGAGCGGCGGCTGTGATGATGAAGCCTGGAGCTAAAGTGTACAGGCGTAAGCTTAGGGCTGGTAGGTTGCGACGGAGTATACGAGAAATCCCCATACCAGTCTCGTCGTTGTACAAAAAAAATTGAGTCTGATATTAAGGCCAAAGGAGCAAAACCGAAAGCTGATAAACTGTTGTAGGACAGAGGTAGGAAGGCTGCATATTTATACACGTGTTGTGCTAGTTAAGATGGTTAGCTTAACGAGATGCACCTGTGCCAAATTGGATGATTATCTAATCGTGCTCTTCCCGAACTTTGTTAATAAAACATCATATAAATTCTGAAGTGGAGAGATGCATTTGTGTAAGCCATAATCTTTAGATTCCACTAACTGTTGTACACAGTTCACTAGAGAGTGACATTAAAGGTGCTCTGAGCGATGCCAGGAGTCGTAACTTCTTGTTGACGTTCAAATTGTTGTCAAACAAAATGGAGGCTAGCTAGACCCTCCCTCCTCCTCATCCGTGCACTAACCCCCCAAACCCCACCCCCAAATCTTTCTTGTCGGTTATTGGCTGGAACAGTTTGTTATGTTTTGTGGTGCGGGTGAGCCCAGTTTGTTTTTCTTGTTGTTTGTGGAGCCTGTGGTGTCTAGAGAGACCCCGTTTTTTTTACAGTGTGTTCAGGGGACAAGCAGCTAGCGGATAGTGAGGAGATGTGACTGGATTGCTGGATGTGACAAAAAATACCCGGAGCCATCTGGAGCACTTTATATGATGTATGGATGCACTTTTTTGGGCTTCAAAATCAAAGTCAACATAAAACTTGGTTGATTTAGTTTTTTCCGTTGTTTATTTTTTTCTGACCCCGTTGGAAAATTATTTTTTCTTGTCTCAAGCATAAACAAGCATATTTTTGCGGTGTAGAAGAAATGATTTTCGTAACTGTCCTATACATATGGTCTGCTAATGCTTTAATATTACAGATATTTATGACTCTGTATTTACCATTCATGTATCAACATTAGAGGCAATTATTTACTGTTTTGAGTTAAAATACTCACCATTTTCTTTTAATTTGTGTTTGTAAGATGGTTAAATCATAGAGAGAGTCCATGTGTTGCACATCTGTTATCATTAACCGGACCGAGTCTCTCATGAACTCATCAGATGATTTGTTTTTCTGTATATCAACCGATAGCCGTTTTTGTTCTTTCTTTCACACACGTGACTTCAGCTCCCGAGGCTCTGGATCCATACATCAACGCCTCCAAAACGGTCCTGAAACAGGGCGAGATGCTGAACGTCAACTGCACCGTTCATGGCGCGGAGCTCGTCTTCTTCCTTTGGGACTTTCCCAACCAAGACGTGAGTAGGCTGATAATAAAACTCTTTGTTTCCATTATTTTCATTATTTTCTCGATCGAGCACTGAGAGCTCCCATGAGAAGCTCTGCATGTTGAAATGAGCTTGAGATGTATGACCACACCTTCACGAGGAACATGTTTTTTTTATTAAGAGGAAAAAAAAATGATAAAGACACCAGAGGCAAGATTGTAGTTCTAGTTTATGCACATTAGCATAATGAATATCGCCTAATTTTTGTTGTTAATTTCTGAAAAACAGATTACAGTAAATAAGCCTGAGGTCGTTTGCTGGTTTTGACTCCACTGAACTTGTCTCCACTGCTCAGGTTTGCTGGTTTTAGAGGGGTCAGTTAAATTGTTAACACAATCATGGTGCTAGCAACGACATAATCATGGGTTTGAATTCTCAGGAAATATGGTTTTGATTCCACTGAACAATTTCCTCCTCTGTATTTGTGTCTTTTTTTTCCAGAACAAATATCTAAACATTCCTAAATCAGGATGCATTTACTTGAGAAGCAAAGTAATTTTGCTTTTAAAGGAAATATATCTTATTTTGAAGGACTTTTAGAATTTTGAACAGGAAAACAAGTTAAAAATACAGTTTTTTTTTTTTTTTGCAGTGAATGCAATGCAATCGCTTTGGATAAAAGTGCCTGCCAAATAAATACATGTAAATGTACACCAGTCAAAAATTAAGCTGCTTTTGGGGCAAAAATGCAACAAAAATACACCTAAAATTCAAATTGTGGAGTTTGTTTGAACAACTTAGTGTGTTTTTGAATGTTATATTTTTGTGGTAATTGGTAATAGATATTCTAATTATTGGACATTTGCTTTGAAAAAATGGAAAAATATGTTACATTTTATTTATTTATATTATATGACTATATGTATATATATATATATATATATATATAGAGAGAGAGAGAGAGAGAGAGAGAGAAAGAGAGAGAGAGAGAGAGAGAAAGAGAGAGAGATAATGGAAAAATTATATATATTTTTTAATAATGTTTTTGTATGATAAATAAAAGAAAGAAAAGAAATACCCCTGAAAATCATTTTCTGGGAGCAAATATTACATGCTAATGGAAAAGTTAATTTCTAACACTGAAAACCCCAAACCTTTTTCCCCTCAGGCAGGGAGCGTTGAGCTCTTGACTGATGTCCTGTCGGCCATGAGCATGCGATCATGTATCAACATCACAAATGTATCTCTGGCTGGATCAGGACAGTACGTTTGTCGGGTGCATGAGGGTGTGGAGAATCATAAAGCTTCAGCCAGTATCAACATCACTGTACTGGGTAAAAGTTGCAGATGCATCACATTTACAAGAAGTATAGAATAAAGCCTGGCTACTCAAATCAGTGACAGTCAACACCAGGGTTATTAGAGTTAATTAAAAACATGAAAACTTGGGAAAAAAATGGAAAAAAACACTGAGGGAAGCAAAACTTTTTTTTTTCATCTGAATGCGACCTTCTGCTGAAGGGAATGAGTTTATGTTTAACATGATGAAACCACAGCCGTACACAGAAACCCTGGAGAAGGGCATACAAGAGTCACAGGAGCTGACTGTAGATCACTGTGGTCTGCAGCACTTACACACACAGGATACAGTGACTGCAGGCAATCCTTTATGAAGAAAGCTTTTAGCACGATCAGCTGCGATCATGAGCTCACTTATGGAATATTAAATAGATTATATAGAAAGATGAGCAAGCAAAATTCACCCTGTCTTGCTTAAAAGGCATCATAATTTGATACACCAGCTTTCAAAAGTTTGGGGTCGGTGAGATTTTTAATAATAAAGTCTTTCATGCTCACAGAGACTGCATTTATTTGATGAAAAGATTAAAACAACAACAAAATTTATTTTATTCCTGTGATCAGAGCTGAATTTTCAGCATCATTACTCCAGTCTTCAGTGTCACATCATCCTTCAGAAATCATATTAATATACTGATTTGCTGCTCAAGAAACATTTCTGATTATCATCATTGTTTAAAACAGTTGTGGTGCTTATTATTTTTGTGGAAACCCTAATATACTTCAGTGTAACCCATCTTGACTGTTTGTAAGCATGATATTTTCGTCTGTCTGTCTGTAGAGAAAGGATTCGTGGCTCTTTCTTCTGATCAGGAGGACGTCTCGGCGCAGCTTGGCGAAAACGTGGAGCTGAAGGTGGAGATCCAGGCGTATCCCAAACCCACCATCCATTGGAGTAAAGACGGCACTGCTATTAGAGGACACAACACAATACAGGAAAATGAGACCCGGTAAAGATTCTCTCAGTACATGAGCTCAATTAAACAACATTAAACCTTTCCACAAGATGTCAGACGTGTGCTCTGAATCTGCTTCAGGTTTGTCAGCACGTTGACCCTGGTCAGGATCCGACTGGAGCAGATGGGTCTCTACACCGTCAGTGTCCAAAACGAAGATGACTTTAAAAACTTGACCTTTGACCTAGAGGTGAAAGGTGAGACAGTTTGACATCTATTTACACACCGCCCCATTTCCTGAAAACAGACACCTTTTTAAGTCTGGGCCAAGAATAACACCAGCTGTTGGGATTACTGTGAAACCCTGCATGTAATGTAATGTAATGCAATTTAATTTAGTTTGGTGTCGGTGAGATTTTGAATGGTTTTAAAGTCTTTTATGCTCATAGATGCTGCATTTATTTGATAAAAAATACAGTAAAACTAATAAAATGTGAAATATCATTATTAAAGTAGCTGTTGTCTATGTGATCTTATTATAAAATGTAATTTATTCCTGTGATGCAAAGCTGAATTTTCAACATCATTACTCCAGTCTTCAGTGTCACATGATCATGTTAGGATTACTAGGAAACCATGAATTTAATTACATTTCATTTAATTTCATGTACTTAAATATTTAACAAAATATTAATTTGTTTAATTTAATTACATATGTTATTTAAAATGTAAATTGTTTAGTTAAATGATTAATATGTTATGTTAATCAATATGTTATTTGTTTAATTTAAAATGTAAGTTGAATTTAAATTTTTTTAAATTTATTTGATAATTTTACTTTGTTTCATATTTTAATAGTTTATTTTATTTTAATATTTCATTTGTTTAATGTCATTAAAATATAATATAACATTTAATTATTTTAACCAATTTTAATTCATTTATTTGATAATTAACTTCACTTCATTTCATATTTTAATAGTTTAATTTAATATTTAATGTATTATGTAAATAATGTAATATTTTTAAATATGTAATTTAATATTTAATTGAACCTGAGTACATGTAATTTAATATTTAATTCTGTTAATTTAATTTAATATTTAATGCAAATTTTAATTGATTTAATTCAATTAATAAACAAATAAATTACTCATTACTTGTAGTTTAAAAAAGACTATTCACCTTTAAGCTTCTTGATCAGTTATTTTCTGTTTGGTTTTTGTGTGTATTAATGTTGTTGTCTGATGTCATTTCCTGTCTTTGTAGTTCCTCCACAGATAACTGAACTCTCTGACCATCAGCTTCCTGGTAAGAAGCATGCAGTCACCTGTGTGGCGGAGGGAGTACCGTCTCCCAGCATTCAATGGTTCAGCTGTGACAGCATACCCAAGTAATGACAAACCTTCAGCATCATCATCATTACAAATACATCGGACTGTATATAAGTCTGGCTCCCACCAAATCGAGCAGTACATAGCGTGAGATGCTATACTAGATTATCAGCCAACATTTTTTAAATAGTTCCCCTTTAATGACTCTCATTCATATTCAATATAAGCTGTTTGCGAGATGAGTAAATATGGGGCTAATGAGTTTGCAGAGCACTCAGAAAGCATTACATAAACACACACATCAGCTTAATGAAGGTTGATCAAAACACCAAAGAGTTGCACAGAAACACTTCTATATGAATAATATATAGCACATATGCTGTAACGGCCATTAGTGCACACCTCTCCTATCACAGCTCACTTCCTTTGTGGGTGCAGCACACTTATGAGGGCACTGCATTAAGTGTGTGAGCAGATATAATGCATGTATATTATTGGGTGTGTTTGTTCTGGTTTGTAAATTACCTTTGTGCATTTTGTTAAAGTACATATTATATAAAGTATTCAGATTTACATTTTTTACATGTTTGGGAAGATGTATAAGATGTTTGGGACCTACTATATTTGCTATATAGTGATTATTTGCTAAAATGTGCAAAATACAAATATGATTATAAAAAAATATTATATATAAATACACACACACACACACACACATAAAGCATATACTTAATGTAAAACGTAATGTAATAATATACATTTTCCTACAAAAAATATGAAAAAAATTATATATATATATATACACACACTTACATTTTTGGATAATTTATGTAACTTTTTTATATTTAATTTACTTACTTTTATATTTTATTTGATTAACTTAATGTAATTGAATAAAATATTAAATACATAAATATTAAATGAAATACCAAATATTTAATAATTAAAATATTACATAGAGTAAAATTAATTATCAAATAAGGAATAATTTTTTTTGCTTAATTTGCTAATAAATTTACGGTTTAAAATTAAGTACATTTATTAGCAAATAAATATTTGTACAATTTAATTGATTTAATTTGTTTAACTTTTTAATTAGTTTAATAAAGTTTAATTTAATCATTTGACTTCATACTTAGTTTAACTTTTTAGTTTAATAAAATATGATATTAAATATAATAAATATATATATTTTTTACAGAACATTGGATTATGTAATAATAACTAATATAAAACACAACTAATATATTTAACCAATATGTATATACTGTACGTACAGTATGCAGTAATCAGTACACTAATATTCCCGTCTGTTTTCATCAGGTGCAGTAACAGAAGTGTGGCGTGGAGCCCTCTAGAGGAGGATCCTGAGAAAGTCACCATCCAGACTAACTTCAGCTACAACGTCAAGCGCAAGATCCACCAGGTGCACAGTCAGCTGACTCTCCTGCGGCCGCAGCTGCTCTCCATCCGCTGCGAGGCCCGCAACGAGAGAGGAGCCCGAGCCCGAGACATCAGACTGGTCCACAGCAGTGAGTAACGTGTGTGTGTGTGTGTGTGTCGAGAGGGAGGGAGGGTGTTAAAGCCTCTTTGTGAATGTGTGAAATGAGGATCTACTGAGTGGAGCAGCACACGTGGAGATCAAACACAGAAGGACTTTCATTAGCTCCGTGAACGTGGTGTGAAACCCGTTGAGCTCTTTGAGGACCTGATACTGGTTCAGCCGTGAGAAAACCCAGAGCTGCTGGAAACGCTTCTTATTGACTCTATATATGAGCCCACAGTCTTATATATGAGCAAGACTGCTTTGATTTAAAGTCAACACGAGTCTTCGTTTTTGTACCATTTTGACATATTTTAATGTGTAAGGGTTATTCACTGAGAAAAATGTAGCACAGGAAGTGATTGATTGGATAGTGAAACCTATCCAGTCTCTGTTTTACACTATTTAGTTTGTTTTTGGAGTTGATAAAGACTGTGTTTTCTCTCCAGCGTTGTTTTCTCAGGTGGCCGTTCTGGCTGCTGTCTTAGCTCTGGTGATCATCGCCATCATCTCCATCATCATCCTCGTCGCTGTGTGGAGGAAGGTCAGTGACCTCACTTCCTGTCTCTCGGACTCAGACTTAGCATTTAGGTTTAACATTGCTGAACTGGAACTCTGCAGAAGCCGCGCTATGAAATCAGGTGGAAGGTGATCGAATCGGTCAGTTTGGATGGACACGAGTACATCTACGTCGACCCCATTCACCTGCCCTACGACCTGGCCTGGGAGATGCCCCGGGACACTCTGGTGCTGGGTGAGAGCAGGACACACTTACTATAGTCTCCACTTAATACTCAGCTTTTCCTGTACATGGACACTGAACACATGCCTAGCAACCACTCACAGTTGGTAAATCCAGGTGTTTATGTACTGAAATGCATGTGTTTCTTCAGGTCGGACGCTGGGATCTGGAGCCTTCGGGCGTGTTGTGGAGGCAACGGCGTACGGTTTCGGCCACTCCCAGTCCGCCACTAAAGTGGCAGTGAAAATGCTGAAATGTGCGTGTGAAACTGGTTTACACACACATATGTGAGTGTGGTTGATGATTATAGTTAATCGTGTTGTCTGCTCACTGCAGCGACGGCGCGGAGGAGCGAGACTCAAGCTCTGATGTCTGAACTCAAGATCATGAGTCACCTGGGTCCTCACCTCAACATCGTCAACCTGCTGGGAGCCTGCACCAAACACGGTGAGCAGACAGCAGCCGAGCCGTCCGACACATTTAAACCAGCTGAACTGTCAGATCAGACTTTTTTCAGGTTTGTTGTGTCTTTAATCGTTGTTCTGTAGGTCCGCTATATCTGGTGACAGAATACTGCCGCTATGGGGATCTGGTGGACTATCTGCACAGGAACAAGAATAGCTTCCTCCAGTACTACGCCGACAAGAATCACATTAACAACGGCAACCAGATGTGTAACGACAGCGATGTGTCGACCAGGAAAGAGTAAGACAATTGAACATGTGATTTCATTCTTCTTTTGCACATATCAATAAAAGTTTGGAATTAATCTTTTTTTATGTTTTTGAAAGAAGTCTCTTCAGTTCACCAAGGCTATTAATATTATTGCAATTCAAAGTAGCGGTTTTCTATGCGAATATATATGCGAATTGTAAAATGTAATTTATTCTTGCAAAAGTGAATTTTCAGCATTGTTACTCCAGGCTTCAGTGTCACATGATCCTTCAGAAATCATTCTATTATTCTGATTTGATGCTGCTTTATGTTTTTGTGGAAACCATGATACATTACTGTTTAAAAGTTTGGAGATATATACTTTTATTCAAGGATGCATTCAATTAATCAAAAGTGGCAGTAGGGACAATTATGACGTTAAAAAAGATTTCTATTTTCTATTTCAAATAAAATATTGATTTCTTTGAAATAAATTGTAAAGATTTCGAATAAAATTCTTTTGCACTTTCTATTCATCAAAGAATCCTGAAAAATAAAATGCATCACAGTTTCCACAAAAATGTTAACCAGCACAACAGTTTTCAACATTGATAATGATCAGAAATGTTTCTTGAGCAAATCAGCATATTAGAATGATTTCTGAAGGATCATGTGACACTGAAGACTGGAGCAATGATGCTGAAAATTCAGCTTTGATCACAGGAATAAATTACATTTTTAAATATTTAAAATGGTAATAATATTTTGCTGTTTTTAGCAAATAAATGCAGCCTTGGTGAGCAGAGGAAACAAAAACTTTAAAATATTAGTTATTCCATTTTTTTTTACCGGTAGTGTACGTTTATAAATAACACAAAATGCCATGTTAAATATCAGTCATGCTCAAGTGTAGCATTTGATCAAGTAAACCAAATGTAATTAGTTTATAAATCTGTGCTTCGCAGATACGTGTCGTTCGGCAGCGAGTGTGATGGAGGATACATGGACATGACCAAAGATGAGCAGACTCAATACGTGCCAATGCAGGAGCTCTCAGACTCCATCAAGTACGCAGATATCCAGCCATCACCCTACGAGTCTCCTTACCAGCAAGACATCTATCAGGAGCAAGGTATAGTACATACTCATCCCGCCGTCTGCAGACCAGATCAGATCAGCTGCAGCTACAAGCCTCTCAAAGCTCTGCATTACTGTGATTTGACCACATTTAGTCAGTCTTCTTAATACAGCATCTATAGCAAGCACCCAGAAAACCTTAAGTGCCTCTGTAAAATGAAATATGAAATATATAAATTTAAAATATTCATTATAAAACATAAAATTGTGCATTTTAATTGCATTGCATTTATTAATAAATATATTTTATGCGAATAAAAAAATATGATTTATTTAAAAGTGTGTTTTCTATAATTTATTTAAAATTGAGCATTTTGATTGCATGCATTAATAATTATCTATCACAGTTATTTCAGTAAACAATTATTATTCAAATTTTTCTGAATTGCATTGCATTTGTTATTAATAATTAATAGCACAGTAAATTCAGAAAAGTAAATATATGAATTAAAAATTATAATTATTAATAATAATCACAATTAACGATTATAAGAAACATTTCTGATTATTATCAGTGCTGAAAACAGTTGTGCTTTTTGTAGATACTGATACACAACAATTCAAAAGTTTGGGGTCAATAAAAAAACAGTTTTCAGAGGTGCTTCAGAAAATACCATGGTATTGCATGTTTTTTGTGTTTGCAATCAGATGTTGTGTGTGTGTGTGTGTGTGTGTGTGTGTGTTTATCCCAGGTCACAGTGTGGATCACTCTCTGGTCATCAGTGATTCTCCGGTTCTGAGCTACACTGATCTCGTGGGTTTCAGTTATCAGGTGGCCAAAGGCATGGAGTTCCTGGCTTCAAAGAATGTGAGTGTCTGTCTCTCTCTCACACACACACACACACACACACACACACGTTTGTTTTGTGAAAAGTGGGGACATCCCATAGGCGTAATGGTTTTAATACTGTACAAACTGTATATTCTATGGCCCTTCACCAACCCTAACCCTCACAGGAAACTTTGTGCATTTTTTACTTTCTCAAAAAAACTCATTCTGTATGATTTATAAGCGTTTTGAAAAATGGGGACATGGTTATGTCCTCATAAGTCACCCTCTCCTTGTAATACCTGTGTCATACCCATGTCATTATACAGAGTTGTGTCCTGATAAGTCACAAAAACAAGAGCACACACACACACATACACACACATCTAAATGAACACATGTCAGCTCTGTTGTTTAATATTAAGTCTACAGACAAACTGAGACCCTAAATCTTTATCTAACACTTCCAGTTTTGTCCCCGAGGTTAAACCAAACACACACATACTTTGAGATATGAGAATGTCATTATTAAAATGTTTAAATTGCAAAAAAATGTTCTTCTGCAGTATTTCTGTCTCGTTTTTCCAGTACAAATATCTAAACATTCTTAAATCAAGATACATTTACTTAAGACACGAAATGACTTAAAATATTAAGTGATTTTATGACTTTAACGAGAGCAAATATTTGACAATGGGTTCAAAATAAACTTGTTTTCCTTTTACATTTGGGAAAAAAAAACAGAAAAAAAAACTTAACATGTGAAGTCATTTTTAAGTTAACTTACTTAGTCAATTCACTTTTACAGTTAACTTTACTTTAGACAATGTAAAAATACAACGTGATTCACATAAAATGAACGGTAAAACAGAAAGTAGTTAAAACTGAATTAACTACAAAAAGTTTTTTTTTTATTTTTTTTATGAACTTCTTGACTATAGTTGTATTTATACACTTTCAATGTTCCATGAGGAATTAAGATTTAAATTTAAATTTGTGAACCTATTTCAGCAATCGGTCTCCACAAATATTATCTTTATTCCATATTAGTCCAGGATAAGTCATATAAAACACGTTTTTCTTGGCTACTTGCAATGCTGAAGATAAAATCTGTAACATATGATAATATAAATGTGTTGTGTTCTGACTATAAATAATGGCAATAGCTAATAAAACTGCTGACCTGGCATTTCTGAACATAAGACCGAAAATGATCACATTAATCCAATTGCTCACCTTTGACCCACCCAAAAGTGTCCGTCATGCATGTCTTAATATAAACTCACATCACCATCTACTGACGTAAATGTGTACTGCACCAGTAAGTTGACTAACCTTCTTTGAAATAATAAGAGAAACTACTAAGTAAAACGTCTTTCTGTCTGTCTGTCAGTGTGTGCATCGGGATCTTGCAGCAAGAAACGTTTTGATCTGTGAGGGCAAACTGGTCAAGATCTGTGACTTTGGACTGGCCAGAGACATCATGCATGACAACAACTACATCTCCAAAGGCAGCGTACGTACATCCTGTGGTTTTACTGTCTCTACGACTGTAATAAAGCACAATAAAACCAACACATTCAATCAAACAAACTCTGATTGCTGATTAAAGGGACTGTGTGTTTGTCTGCAGACGTTTCTTCCTCTGAAGTGGATGGCGCCGGAGAGCATCTTTCACAACCTGTACACCACGCTGAGTGACGTCTGGTCCTACGGCATCTTACTGTGGGAGATTTTCACTCTGGGTCAGTCTGTTCGCTTATTCTTTCTCCACACGGTCTATGCATTTATGCTTTTTGTGAAAATAAATGTTACATTTTAGTCTCCCAAATAGAAATGAACAATAAAGTATGTTTTAGCTGAAATGTGTGTTCTGAGCAAGCATGGGTTTGATTTCCAGGGGAATGCACGCTTTGAAAACATTTATAGATTGAATGCAATGAAAGTCGCTCTTTATTTTTGATAACTAAAATTAAAAATAAACCCATAGAACATTTTTGTTACTTAAAATAGAAAACTGATTTCATTTTGGCAACATTTTCTCATTTTCATTTAGTGTAAATTAAAGTACTAAAATAACAAAAATTAGGAAATAAAAAATTAAGAAATACCATAGAGATGTTATTTTTTTTAATGACAAAAGCTGTAACTAAAATATATAGAAAATATAAAATTCAAATCTTATTCAAAATATGTACAAAAAATAGTATATCACTGATACTAATATAATGCTGGTATAAATGGAATGTAATGGAAATGACTTTTACTTTTGGGCAGCTGAAGTTGTACAAATGTAATATTATAATTTAATTTAACTTAAAAAAAATCTATATAGACATTAAAAAACACAATTACTTAAACTTCAAGATTAAGATATAAACATAAAAATAAAAACATTCAAAATATTAATACAAGTTATCATAGTATCTCAGTTACACTAAAATAACACTATTAATCTTTGTTAGCATTAATACAAATATAACTGTTAATTGTTATAGTTTGTGTTAGCTCAGGTCCATTAAATAATATAACAGACACAATTTTTTGGTTTTAATAATGTAATGTTAAAATGATCATTAACGAAGATTAAAATATGATTAGGAAGGGGTTTTTTTTTTTTTTTTTTTTTAGCTCATAGAAATGTAGTTAACTATTTTAACAACTGAAACCTAATAGTAAAGCATTACCAATTCTTTCACAAGTCATGTTTATTCATTTATTTATTTTTGTCTATAAGAGATTTAAAACAATTAATTTTAAGCATGTACTGTTAGTACTCACTTCCTGTTCTTTCACTCCCAGCGTTTCTGCTTTTTGAAATGTGAAAATCTGTCTTTATTGGTGATTTTTGTGTGTGATTTTGCAGGAGGAACCCCGTATCCAGACCTGCCCATGAATGAGTTGTTTTACAGCGCTCTGAAGAGAGGATACCGCATGGCCAAACCCTCGTACGCCTCCGAAGACATGTATGTCTGAATGAAAAATACATAAACAAGCATGCTACATGCTTATTATTGCACATATGCTCGAGTTATACAGTCATACAGTAAATAACGTCTAAGTGCATAGTAACAAGCAGGTTTGTTTTAAAAAAGAAATCCTGGAAATTTCTTGTGGTTTTTGTGAATGAGTGACAGCGGATTTGGTGTGAATGCTGGTGGTTTTGTTCCTCTGCAGTTATGAGGTCATGAGGAAATGTTGGGATGAGAAGTTCGAGAAGCGTCCGGAGTTCTCCTTTTTGGTGCACACAATGGGGAACATGCTGTCAGACGGATATAAAAAGGTTTCCTTTATGTTCCCTCTTTCATTAGCTGATGCTTACTGCATAGATTTGCAAAGAAATTCTAATTGGAATATTCATTTTCTCAGTAATTCTGTGGTGATGATTTTTGCTACTTCAGAGAGATGCAGAACTCAAATTTACATTTGAATGGGAAGGAATTTAAATATACAATTGAGAAACGTTTACACATTTTAAACAGACCTTCTGTCATGAAATGTATAAACTATAAGAATGAAAAGTCACAAAGCAATTATATTGATAAATTGAAAAAAATGTTACTTGAAATAACATAAATGTTAAATGAATATTTTTTTTTTTACTTACATTTTTTCAATTATTTTCTATGAAAGTATTTCTTATTTCCATTTAGTTTAACTTAAGGTACTAAAATAACTGCAACTAAATATATATATATATATATATATATATATATATATATATATTTAAGCTGATAAAAAAGACAAAAACATATCAAAATTACTTAGGCAATAAATAAATTTAGGACAGAAAAAAACTATAATAGTATATTAATGATATGATCTTACAGTAGGTGCCAAACTCTTTAACTTTAACCAATCAAAATATTGATTGAGATTAGGCAACCTCTCTGAGGTATCAAAATCGTGTCCCTGCGTGTCATATGCACTCAAATGCCATCTGTTGAATTCATCTTAAGTGTGGATTATGTGGTTTTATTTGAAAAACAGAAGTGCACAGCTCTGATAAGTTATAAACATTGAATGCGTTTACATGCGCCCTCATAATGCAATTCTAATGGGATTTTGGAAATATTGCAATTTAACTTTGCCTCATTTAAATGTAATACTTCATTCAAAATAATGCAGTTAAGCTCATAATTGTATTAACTAGGGATGCACCGATAACAATACTGGTGTGTGTAAATATAATTTTTTTTTTTACTAGTGGGTGCAGGACACTATAGTTCATTTATGTAAGTGAGGATAGCAAAATAAAGTAAACTGTGACAAATTATACCCAAAAATTCTTCAAACAGTAGACTACCAGTAAAACTGATACAAATTTGGGACCAAAAATTATTCAGACCAAGTCTGGGGAAAAAACTGAAGTTCAGGTTTGCATGAAGCTGGATGACAGCATGCCCAGGAGACTACAGACAGTCATAAGGCTAAGGGTTGCCCGACTAAATACTGTCATACAGTTGTCTGAATAATTTTTGGTTGATTGTAATCCATTTCATACCTTTCTATCAAAGTTATCTTACATTATCATATTATATTACCATCTTCTAAACCAGTGGTTTTTAACCTGTGGTCTGCGGCGTGGTATTGCAGGTGGGCTGCCAATTATTTTCTGTTAATTTCCAGTCCATTCTAGGGCTGTGCGATTAAAAGAAATCGTCATAAAATCACGATTTGAGCGTGCGCGATTTCTAAATCGCTTTATAGCACGATTTTCCACGGCCCTGACCTCCCGTAGTATGCTATCCGATCCAATCAGAATGCATTGCGCCTAGCGCGAGAACAGACTGGGCATATGCCTATTTCCAGGTTCACACACTGTCTGTGATGTGCCTTTTTTCCGAACCCATGTTAACGGATCAGAGCGTTCACACGGCACGCGGTAAAAGGCTAGAAATAAAAACGTGCGAAAATAATTTATATCTAACACATGAGCAAAGAGAGAATTGTGAGTGCACAGGACGCAGTTTAAGTGAGAAGAGACACGTTTTAAGTGCGCACACTCTCTCCGCGCAGAGCAGCGTGTATCTGAGCAAGCACGTCTGGTTTTGTGACAGAGCAAAGGAAATCTTCGTGGGAACAGAGAGATTCGTGCTCGTGCATTATTTTAATGTGCTTTCACGTTATTTTTATGCGCTTTCGCTGCTGACCGCATACACATACTCTATACACACTGCAAACACCTGAGGCACCACTACAATTAATGAGCTCTATGAACAATGCATGGCAAAAAAGAAAAAAAAGTCCCTGTACATGGGATTTTTTTTTTTTGCCATAAGTACATTTTGTTACATCTTTACTATAGTGATAATTTTGACTTATGTCTGTTCTAGAGACGTTACAACTTTTTGATAAAGCTCTAATTGGTTTTCTTTTGGAAATATGTTTCAAATTAATCCAGAATGCATTTATGACTGTAAAAGCATATTGGTGTGTGTCACAATCGCAAAATTGATCAAAGAAATCCCGATAGTTTTTTTTTTGTCCAAATCGCACAGCACAGTTCATTCAATAAATACGGTTAACAATCTAGCTTCTGAGTACTAAGTTATTAACCCAACAATAGCGGGGTCAGTTAATTTTTTTGAAGTGGGCCGCGCAAACATACGTGTTTGGTTGTGTGGGCCGCGAGTTGAAAAAGGTTGGGAACCACTGTTCTAAACTATAGAGAATAAACTGTGATAATGTGAAATGTTGAAGGTGTCTGAATAAATTTTGGATGGATTGTATCTATTTACATTACATTACATTTAGCTGACGCTTTTATCCAAAGCGACTTACAATTGCTATATATGTCAGAGGTCGCAATGCTCTGGAGCAACTAGAGGTTAAGTGTCTTGCTCAGGGACACATTGGTGTCTCACAGTGTATTCGAACCCGGGTCTCTCACACCAAAGACATGTGTCTTATCCACTGTGCCAGTACCACCCCATAATTTATTTTATAAATTAAGTTAGCCAGCTAACATAATACATACTCTTTTGGTTTATGTACACAATATTAATTTTTTTTTTTTTACAAATGCATTAAAAATACCGGTACTCAGTATCGGCAAGTACCAAAAATTTAAGTATCGGTATGGTGCATATACTGAAAAAAGTGGTATCGGTGCATCCCAATTAATAACCACAATTGCATCATACTATGTGGTGTTTGTGAGATTGTGATGTTACGATGTTCATCATGGAGCCAAATTACCTTCCAGGACATCAGTAGTATTATTTAGCATTTGACTTAAGTGGACAGTGGCCAGTAAAACGCCTAATGTATTAGTTTATCATTTGTGCTGTGAAGTATGCGAATAATGACAATAAAAAAAAAGCTCAAAGCTCAGTAACATACGAAGCTCAGGTCCCATACACAGAGATTTACTTTAAATTTCACCAAGCTGATTACTCACTAAAAACTCCCACACAGGGGATTTCAGAACATGGGACAGAAATGTCTATATGTATATATATAGGTTATATTATTATTGTTGTTATTTTTTTCTTATCTCTGCCTTTTAATTGCTGCTGAACAATAATAAATAATTAGTATTCTATAAGATTTTTCCTATATTTTCCTAATGACTAACACCTTTTTTTGTTGTTGCCATTTTTATAACAGAATAAATTATTAATATAATTATTACACCGGAATGAGAGTATAGTTCCTAGCCATTCTGGCCTAGAAAATCGCAAATTTAAATTTTCCGTCGGCCTTAGCACACGATGTAAGTATTAAATAGGAAAAAAATGTGAAAAATATTGAAACTCTTTGGTCATTTTTGAGGGAGATGCTAACGGTCTAATCAGATTCAATGATCTATGCTAAGCTAAGCTAAAAGTTCTACCGCCAGAACTGGAGATCAGCTGAATGGATTCGAAAATGGTAAAACTAAAATGTTTACTGTAACTCTAGGGGAGTTGGAAAATGAGCCTTTTCAAAAATAGTGGAGTTTTAAACACATCGCAAGTTACAATTATGATGCATTCATTTCCACGGTTACTCAAACAGTGTATAAATGATATGCAGAAAGCAAGAACATTTAGATTATCACAGAACATTATATTATCAGTGATGAGAACATGTGAGAGTGCAGAATTCAGTCAGTACACACACACTCAACAAAACTCATGCATTTCAGCCATGACTCATCTGAACGCCTCTGATTGCTGTAAAAACTTGTACAAAGAAATCTGATGCAACAAATTTAATGACCCAATTAACACTTTTCATTTTCATTTTCACTTTATTCACCAGTATATTTAGTTTAATTGTGCAAGGGAAACTTTGTCCCAAACTGTTGTAATGGAGGGTGGGCAGCAACCGGCAGAAACATAAATCGGAGCCTATGGATTCAAATATATGATTTTCACTTAAGTACTTTATAAAATCACACAATCAAAAGGAAACTTCAGAGAAACACCGAACTTTAACATTCAGTGAAACTCAAATGCATCAATACTCTGTTTAAATAGGAGCAATCTTTTATTTAAGAATGACAGCGAACCATCTTTTATGGTATAAATATAAACTATAAACCTCATATGTTGTAAGTAAATTCAAATGATAATATTCCTAAACCTTTTGGGTCCGTCTTTTGCTAAAGTACTTTCACTTTCAACCAAACAAAGCTTGCACCCTTGGTGAGAAGAGAGATTTCTTTTATTCTAAACTTTTGAGCAATAGTGTACACTAATAAGGGAAGAAATTGGAAGCAAAACATGCATAAAAAACACCTTTTACAAACCAACTGGAAAACAAATCGGTGGTTTAAATGTTCACAAATGTATAAAACTGATCAGAGATCAGTTAAAAACCATCGATTAAGCATCATCCTCATCATGTCCCCCCTCAGAGATACTCTCAGGTCAGCGACAGCTTTCTGAAGAGTGATCACCCTGCAGTGGCCCGTGTGAAGCCACGTGTCCCGTCTCCATTCCCGGGAACCTTCCCTCCTCAGTCTCCCTCCTCAGATCTGAGCCCGAACCCTATCCCGCACCTGCAGGCTGATGGAGACACCGCTGACGCTCCACATAACGAGTACATCATCCCCATCCCCGACCCCAAACCGGAGGAGACCCAGGACGGGACGGTGCTGACGGAAATCCCCTCGAGGTAACGCTGACTTCATGTGTGCTCAAAAATAAATTAGATGACCGCAGAGGATGAAGGGAAGATGAGACATCACCTCTTCCTTACACAGGGGGACCACTTCTCCTTTTTATTCAAGAACCGCATGATTAATCTGTTCATCTGTGCAAATGGAAGTAATTTTAACATGAGAATGAGAGCATGTACTTAAACTGTGATTGATGGATTGATTGACTGATTTAAAGTTAATTTATATGGTCAAGCAACATATGCATCCATGGTATAAATTTGTTTGTCATGTGTGTTCAGTATTTTTTTATAATTAATATTTAGACATTTTGAACATTTAATATGATAAAATATAAATAATATAAAAATATATAATATTAAAGTGATGAATTATCAGTATCAGTATGTGTTTGTGTGTGTGCTGTATATACATATATCAGATATACTGCAAGTATAATTTATATAATAGAAAATATAACAAAGGCTATATATACAGTATATTTTTTACATGTACTCATTTGATCAAGAGACATAGGCATATATGTTATAAAATATTTATTTATTGATTTATTTATGAATATAAAAAATATAAATTCAGTATGATCAAATTGAGTATATAATATAAATAATATATAATACAAATGTTATTAATATTATTAGATTTAGATATAATATAATATAATATAAATACTGTATTTATAACAAATAATTTATCACATGAATGAATATGTTCCTCTGATTTTTGACAATGACAAAGTGTTGCAATACTTGGTCTCAGTTTTCAATACTATTCGTACTGTTTTTTCAAGTTCTTGTCTTTTTTATGGATGTAAAATGACTTACAGTAATGCAGTAACCCAGAAATCCTCTTTTAAATGATGTGCTCTTTGTTAACGGCTCCTCCTGGAGGTTCAGACTTTTTAACAGTGTGTGTGTGTTATTGTGATGCTAAAGGTGCTCTTTATTTCTCTTCTAAAGCTTGTTAAGTTCTGATGAGGAGACGGTCTCCATGGAAACCCCGAGCACCGAACCCGAGCACGAGGAGCTGCTGCCAGATCATTCTGGAAGTCCAGAAGTGGAGGAGAGCTTCCTGTGACATATTTCGGCTTCCTGTCATCATGAAGTAATTTTAATGTACACTAGATTTCCTCATATGCCCTTAAAGACCATCTGGGGAGGTTGAGGTTGTATTCTTTTTTACTAAAGTGGTACAATGCAGTATTAAAAACTGCAGAAGGCAAAGCTACAATCGATTGATACGTACATTAGTTGTGTTAGGTTTAAAATCAAACTTCAGACTGTCAATCAGCAAACAAATATGATGTGCTATATTGTAATTTTTGTGTTAAAATCAATCTCAGCATTTTTAAATTGAGTGCATATTTCATTTTTATGTTCAGACAGCTGTCTGTGACTAGATTTTAACATCAGATTTTTTGTCAAGATTCTTGTAGCAAACTTGCACTTTAATGTTTATGAGTGATTGGAGCAAATAGATTATACACATGCATGTGATTATTTGTGATTTAATTTTCTATTTTTACATTCCACAAATGGATCCAACAGAACCATGGAAGCCTGTTTCCACCATGGACAAAAATAAATAAATAAAGGTAATTGTGAATTTTATCTCAAAATCCCTTTTTTTTCATGCAACTCTGAGAAAATGTCAGAATTATGAGATATAAACTCAGAATTGCGAGAAGTAATCTGGCAGTTCTGAGAAAAATAAAATTGTGAGATATAAAACTAAGAGTTGCGAGATGTATAATATAAAATAAAAAAGGTAATTGCAAGTTTATATTTCACAATTCTGACTCTTTCTCACAAATATGAGTTTGTCTAACAATTCATATTTTTTTAATGCAACTATGAGTTTATATCTCATAATTCCGACTTTTGTCTTTCGGAAATGTTAGTCTATATCACAAATCTGAATTTTTTCTTCACAGTTAGGAGTTTATATCTCATAATTCAGACTTTTCCCCCAGCAATTACAAGTTTGTCTCACAATTCTGACTTTTTTTCCTACAATTATGAGTTTATATCTCATAATTCAGACTTTTTTCTTTCGCAAAGTATGTCACAAATCTGAATTTTTTCTTCACAGTTAGGAGTTTATATCTCGTAATACAGACTTTTCCCCCAGCAATTACAAGTTTGTCTCACAATTCTGACTTTTTTTCCCACAATTATGAGTTTATATTTCATAATTCAGACTTTTTTCTCTCAAATGTTAGTTTATATCACAAATCTGACTTTTTTCTTCACAGTTAGGCGTTTATATCTCATAATTCAGACTTTTTCACTGCAATTACAATTTTGTCTTACAATTCAGACTTTTTTTCCTCAATTATGAGTTTATATTTCATAATTCCAACTTTTTTCGTTCGCAAATTTTTGTTTATATCACAAATCTGACTTTTTTTCTTCACAGTTAGGAGTTTATATCTCATAATACAGACTTTTCCCCCAGCAATTACAAGTTTGTCTCACAATTCTGACTTTTTTCCCACAATTATGAGTTTATATCTCATAATTCAGACTTTTTACTTTTGCAAAGTATGTCACAAATCTGACTTTTCTTCACAGTCAGCAGTTTATATCTCATAATTCTGACTTTTGTATTTCACAAATTTTAGTTTATATCACAAATCTGATTTTTTCAGACTTTTTTTATTCTCACAATAAAAAATCTTTTTTTATTTTTATTCTCACAAATCTGACTTTTTTTTTCTTCACAGTTAGGAGTTTATATCTCATAATTCAGACTTTTCCCCCAGCAGTTACAAGTTTGTCTCACAATTCTGACTTTCCCCCCACAATTTAGAGTTTGTCACATAATTCAGTAATCTCTTTTTTTCATCCCATGTTGGAAACAAGCTTCCATTCAGAACACAAGGCAGATTACAGAGTCATACTTACAGCATATCTGAACTGACTCTGTCTCTGCACATTAGAAAGTATATCTAAATGACTCATGGTACATCAGAAAAACATAATTTAGCAGATGTTTTCCATCCAAAACATTTTATATTGGAGATCATTTGACATGCTCTCTTTCACTGAGATGAAACTTTACATACAGCCCAGGCCCATCCTCAAATGATTATTTCAGTATCATCCACACAGTGTATGAGTACTTAACATTGAACTTTATCTCATGCAAACATTTAATATATCCAAACACAGTTTGAGAAGGTGATCATAAAGGCTTCGTCTTGTCTGCTTGTCTTGTTTATTATTGATTTTAACTCTAGGCATTCATATGTGTGCCTTAATAAATTGCACATGTCAGTACTTATATCACATAGTAAAGTTACACACTCTAAGGTACCAAAGCATTATGTATGTTTACAAGTATATTTTTGTATAGATATTTTGTACATTGCTCTTTTACACATTCTATGTATGATCAAAAATAAATTTGTGATACATTCTTTAATCATCTTTCAGTGGTTGTTCTTTCATGGTTTTGGAGATTTAATGGAGGGGTAAGTTATGCTCTACGGTATCAACTTTGCCCCAGAAACAACAGACTTTAGCAAAAGGCTCAGTTTGCTCCTAATTTAGTTGTTAGTATCTCTAAGAAACAACTGAGATTAACAAGAGCTGTGCAGTTTTCATTTCTCATGGGTTTATCATAACTTAACCATAACACTAAAACTGAAAAATAAATTAGACAAACATAGTAAAAATAGTGAAAATGAATAAAAACGTCTGACAGTGACAAAAGTGCAAATCAAAATTACAAAATTAAAGAAAAGTCTGAAAAAGCTCATTCAAAATATTAATAAAAACTGTAATGGTATATAAATAAAACTTAAATAACACTGCTCAATATTGCCATTTTGAAGAAAAAAAAACTCTATCAAACTAATACTGTAATGTTTTAGGCAAAGAAAATCCTGGTTTGTCTTCAGGATCTGATTTCAGTACATCTCACTGAAGACCTTTGAGATGTCCGTTTAATGGATTATACTGGAAATAATGTATTTCCTTCTGCAGACAAAAGCAACAGAAAAGCCTTAAAATGAACAAAACTGATTATAGCTGGAGTCTTTCTTCATGTGATATTAAAGAAGCTGTTGATGGCCTGTTGTTCACATGTAAACACTGGTCATGGGGCTGAATGAACACAGGAGTGTTTTGTTCAGGAGGTCATGGAGAGACTGATCAGTGATCAGGGACTCATTCGTTTCACTTGAGTACAGCGGTTTAGATGGAAAACCCAACATGGACCTACTGAGGCCTGTTCAACCTCAGATTGAGCTTCAGATCTGAGATCATCGACACGCAGCAGGAGCTTTGATGAAGATCTTCTCGTCTCAATCTTGAGATTCACTGACACTCAGGTAAACCTTTTTTTTTCTTACAAAAATGATCACATTTAAATGAATTTATGCTTATGACAAGCACAAATATTTGTTCATTCATTGATTTTTCTTACCACATTTTTTTAAGCATAAACAGATTTTTAATTAACTGATTTGAAACTAAAGCTATTAAAAACATTTTTGTTCATTGAAACAAAGCTTAAAATATTAATACCAGATGAAAAACTTTCAAAAACAAAACCTTTACATACGTTCATATTAAAACTGAAATTACTAACTAAAAACTAAACACAAAAACTGAAAAAAAGGTTGCTAGTATTTTTTCTTTTGTCTTTTCCAGTACAAATATCTAAAAATCAAGATACCTTCACTTGAGAAAGCACTAGACAGAGGTGCGTACATAATTATTAAGTACAATGTTATTCTGATCATTTTTTTTCTTCCATGCTAATTTTACCAATTCCAAACCACATATTAATTTTGTATTTGATCATATATATATATATATATATATATATATCATATATAGATAGATAGATAGATAGATACATAGATAGATTCTAGATCATGCACAATCATATATCACTTACAAATTATCAAATACTAAATAAATATTAGTTATTAAGATTGATATTGTTTGGAATTGGCAAAATGTGCTTGGAAAATATTCAGTTCAATTCAAATTTATTTGTACAGTACATTGCTTTTTACAATACACATTTCAAAGCAGCTTTAAAGAAAATGCATGTGTCTAAATTACAAAGCAGAAGTGAAAGTGTCCAGGTAATGTTCATTTCACAAATGAACAGTTCAAGATAATAGAATCATACAGTTAGCTAACATGAATTAATTTTAGGCAGAAGCTCATTAAAGTGATTATTACAAGTGTGATCATAATGATTACAATATAGAGAAGATTTGGCAGCTGTGCATATAGATTCAAGTTGAAAGAAAAGGCTCTCCATCCTTTATTGGACATAGGTATCCTAGGTATTACTAAAAGTCCAGAGTTTCTTGACCTTAAAGTGCGTGATGGATTATAGGGCATAAAAAATCAGTTAAATATACAGGAGCTAAACCATTTGGTGCCTTGTAGGTCAGTAGCAATATTCTGAAATCAATATGGAATTTAATAGGTAACCAGTGTGGAGATGATAAAATTGGGGTAATATGATCATATTTTTTGACCTGGTAATACAGACAGCAACATAGTGTTGGCCAAGATCCGGCCCACATCTGGCTCATGTGAAATCCATGTTGGCCAGATGTGGGCCAGATTTGCTGTCTGGGAAGAATTCTAGCAGCTGCATTTTGGACTAACTGTTGCTTGTTTATTGAAGATGAAGGACAAACATCTAGCAGTGCATGACAGTAATCCAGTCGAGAGGTCATGAATGCATGAACTAGCTTTTCTGCGTCAGAAAGAGATAACGTTCCATAGCTTAGCAGTATTTAATACCTCAGTCTTGCCTGAATTTAATAGAAGAAAATTACTGGTCATTCGTTTTATATCTTTAACACATTCTGTCAACTTGGATAGTTTAGAAATTTCATCTGGTCTTGACGAAATATATAACTGAGTATCATCGGCATGGCATTTGAAAGTAATTCTATGTTTCCTAATAATGTTGCCAAGTGACAGGATGTATGTTGAAAATAACAGAAGGCCTGACACAGATCCCTGTGGCACCCCTTAATTTTTTTATGTTAACTTGGATTTTTCACTATTTAAGTAGACAAAATGGTAACGGTCTGCTAAGTACGATCTTACCATATCTCCTCTTTTTCCCGAACATGTCCTCTTTTTTCGGGCCTAAAAAAATGCTTTAGAGCCCTGTGAGGAACAGTTTGCTCCCGCCGAATTTCTGACCATTATCGCCTGTTCCCGCAAACATTCTATCGCATATTATTTTGGCGCATTAGGGAGCAGCCATCAATATGCGGAGTAGGCTATTTACATTTTTTGAATGAAGTTCACTTTCGATTTTGCGATCACACACTCTTTGTAAAGGAAGATCAGATATTTGTCAATGAGCTCAGGATCTTTGAGCAGCAAATCCTCCAGCATGATCTGTCGGTCATCTCTCCTTTCATCTAGCGATCAGTCAAATCTGACTCCTGTAGCTCGTGTTGAATGCAAGCAGGGCTGTCATGTCCAAGTTTTTCCTTTCCTTGGAATTGTGCTGCTTTTAAACTCTTGCCATGGATTGATTTTTTCCCTATGGGTCAAAGGTTTAAAATGTTGCATACATTTGATTGAAATGTTTCTATTGAAACATTTTATATTCTAAATATGATGAAACTGTACTAGATGTTAAGTTTTAACAGTGAAGGAGGGCCACTGGTAGGATGCTTTTTAGCTGTGTTTATGATCAATATGCACACTATTGACTGTAAAATAAGTATTTTATGTATGGAAATCACATATTTTTTTGTATAATGTTTATATTTGGGACATGGTCATTGCACTACTTTAGGCACTACTTTTAACCACCAACCAACCACACCCCAGCCCCTCGCCCACACACACCCACTATCCTCTTTTTGGAAAACTAAAATATGGTCACTCTTCACGATCTTAACCACTGTAATGCCAATCTGCCCAAGAGTATGTCAAGGTCTATATTGTTGAATGCAGCACTAAAATCAAGTAACATATTTTAAATATGGTCAGAATATCAACATGCCTTATAATTATGCACGCACTGTACAAGTCTCGTTTTCTGATAAAAATTATCAGATTTAGGTGAGTTTATGCTCAAGACAAGAAAAAAAAATGTCCATAGGTAAGAAAAATAATCTTGATTTTTCTGACCCAGTTTTTCATGTTTTAAATGTAAATTTCATTTTGATCTGTCTACCTAAAAACAAGATTTATAAACAGTCATTTAGCAGCAAATAATTCTTGATTTAAAGATGTTTAGATATTTGTACTAGAAAATATAAAATAATAATAATAAATGAGTGTGCTTGTTATTTTCATTTTGCTTAATTTTGATGAATGATTTACATGATTTCTGGACACACTAATAGACTTAATCTTCACAGAACGTTTATTTTTGATGCAGTTTCTAGGATTGTTGCACGGTCAGCTGATTTGCCACGCACTGTTGTCATATCCTGTCAGACAGAAATGAGAAGTCTGCATTGAAGGAACGAAAGGATCAGTCCTTATTTCCTCTTAAACGCTGATGAACTATTGAACAGGAGCCGCTCAGAGATGTTTGCGCTCCTGCTCCTCTGCGGGATCCTGTTCGCTCAAGCTCAGGGTGAGAAAATCAGCATTTACCTTACTGTAAAATCAAAAATAACAGATGAGATCTAATTCATTTTTTGTAACATTTAAAACTTTTTAATTATGACAGGACAACGTTTTAGGAACATTTCAAAACAATGTTCCCACAAAGTTCTAAAAATATATTCTAAGAACATTATTTTTGAATGTTCCCCGAACTTAAATGGATTTTTTTTTAAAATTATTTATTCTTCCATTTGATCATTTTGCGAATGTTACTTTTAAAATTTCTTTGATAATTTGGAAACGAGTAGTAACATTAGACAAAAAAATGTGTGCATTTGCTTCTGATTTGAATTCTTTTAAGGCTAGACACTGCAGGTGAATAGGGTAAAAAAAAACTCATTTTGAGAAAACGGCCTTTATAAATATGTACTGTAATTGACATCTATTGACACAAACAGATAAAGTGCTATAAAAGAAACACTTAACAGTGTCTTTTGGATGTATTCCTTCCACTAGTTTGAAAAAGCCCAAAATCTCCAAATTGACAGGTGCTTGAAAAAACAGTGTTTTTGCCTGCAGTGTCTCACCTTAATAGAAACATCTGAAACAAATTTGATACTTAAATGAGACGTTACTCTGCTTTAAGTCTTCAGAAGTATGAAAAGATCAATTTCTTTTCCAAAATGTTTGCCTGCACATGAAGAATCATATGTCCTTTTTGATTGTTTTTATATGGATGTGAAGCGGTTCTTGATCTGCTTCTTGTCTCTGCAGACGTTTGTTTCTCAATGTTTCTGAAATCGGTTCTGAGGCAGATTTGACATGTCGGCTTTTGTCCCACAAGATCAGAAAATGATTACAGTGATTATGTTGCTGATATTAATGTTGAATTATTGTTCAATATACTTTTGCATTTATGTTTGATATGAATGAAAACTCAGTTTAGTCAGTTATTGACATGTGAGCAGCACTGTTGGATTTGGATTTACTTCAGTTCTTCTGCGCATTATAGGTTTGAGAGTTTATATTCAACTACATAATTGATACTCTGAACATAGTAAGAATTTCTTTCCTATAAAATATGAAGACTAGTTATACTGTGCATGACTCAATTTGGGGGGATTTTTTTTAACACATGATTCCAGCCCTTTTTAGATGTCTGTGAGCACAGTGTGCGTTTAAATATTCTGATATATATATATATATATATATATATATATATATATATATATATATATATATATATATGGAAACATTCTGAATTACAGAAACATTGCATAAAAATGGTGTCGTTCCTCAGTATTTCTGTCTTGTTTTCCAGTACAAATACCTAAACATTATTAAAACTAGATACATACTTGAGTTGTACATTTTTTTAATCTTTTTTTAACAGTTAAAAAAAAATTCAACAATAACATCTTCCAAATTGTGCCAACGAAATCAGAAAAATATACCGGTACTTATTTTCAGTTTGAATTAAGTTAATTTTTTTAACCCCCGTTGTCAGATATTTGTTCTTGTTTAAATAATAAACGTACTTCTAATTCTGTAGTTTTACATCTCAAGTAAATGCATCCAATTTTTGCAATAGAAAGTGACAAAAATACTGAGGAAGAACATCAGTTTTTGCAATGTACTCAACTGACTTTGGGGAACTTTGTATATTGTAAATTGGTTGATTAATTAATGTTAAATTCTCAGCATGGCTTGATGAAAAGCTTTTGAATATGATGGGGAAAAAAGTCTTAATGATTCCGGTTTGTGCATCAGATGGGAAGCAGAAGTGAGAGAAGTATCAGGATGTTTGGGTTCATTGCGCAGTGCAGATCACTGGCTCCACATGTTCTCTCACCACACACACAGACACAAACACACACACACACACACACACACAAACAGCTTTAATTTCTCTTCTCATTATTCACATTAGACCAATCTACCTTTTTGTAACTGACTTTAAAAAGTTAAGACCAGTCATGCAGAAACTAGATGACTAACCTTTTAAGAAGAGTTTATGCAATGAGCCCCATGATGTAAAAAAGCCTAAATGTCGCTGAGTGTTTCCATTATAAGGGGAAATTTTTCCCAAAAATACTTTTTGCTGAACATGTTTTCACCCTCTGCCATCCGAGATGTAAATGAGTTTGTTTCTTCATCAGAACAGATCTGGAGAAATGTAGCATCCTCTGCAGTGAATGGGCGCCGTCAGAATGAGAGTCCAAACAGCTGATAAAAAAAAAAAAATCACTATAATCCACAAGTAATCCACATGACTCCATTGCATCAATTAATGTCTTGTGAAATGAAAAAGCTGTGAGTTTGTAATAAATCCATAATCAAGACTTTTAAGCTTTAAGATCTAAGAGTCTATAAAAATAAAAATAAAAGCTGCCTGTTGAGTCTCACATCAAAATCCACCACCATATTTGTCTAAAACCGTTTTGGCTTGTAAACGGTGCTTGATATGTGCATATTTCTCTCCTAATTCAGAAAAGACAACTTTTTACCTGGAGAAAACTTTATTATGAAATGAGGACTCATATTTTAGCAACTATTTGAAGTTAAAAACTTGTTTCTTACAAACACACAGCATTTCGTTTCATGAGATATTAGCTGTTGGGCTGGAGCCATGAGGATTACTTATGGATTATAGTGATGTTTTAATCAGCTATTTCGACTCTCATTCTGACGGCACCCATTCACTGCAGAGGATCCATTGGTGAGCAAGTGATGGAATGCTACATTTCACCAAATCTGTTCTGATGAAAAAATCAAACACATTCATCTACATCTTGGATAGCCTGAGGGTGAATACATTTTTTCTCAAACACAAATCTGAAAGAGTACTTTGTAAACTGAGATAGAGGTGGTCAGATTTCTTGTGAAAACCAAGGGAATTAGTTGACCAAACACTATTCACTATAAAGTGTGCTGTATGCAGTACAAACAGCTTCAAACAGCTCATGTGCTGAATTCAAGTCATGACTTCAGCTGTAAAAACAGCTCTGCAAAAAACAATAGTGTCAATATTCAGGTCAATGAGTGACTTCTGGGGAAATCCAGACAGATTGTGGAGCTGGACATGTGAGGATTTTCAGTAACCTATTGGTTAAAGTGAGGAAATGTATGGATGTCTGGGTAAATGAGAGGTCAAGAAAGTGTTCAAAATGTCCTTACTGTGAGTCATAAAGCATTCATTGTTGCAAAATAAAGAGAAATTCTCATTTTGATCTACTTTTACAGAATTGACATGTTTTCTCTATAAGAATATGGAGTAACATCTTATTAACTATACTGGATCATTTTTGAAAGACAAATGTCTAATTGATCAATTCTGCTGCTAAACCTGTCACACACAATCTATCACATGCCTTCTGTTGTCTGATTGATAGTCAAGACTTTTTTTAGCAAGTGAAATGTCTTTGAGTTTAGCTTGACTTCAGCTTGTGCTTCATGTATCTTTTTGCTGTGAAATGTTTACCCATTTTTTTAAATAAGCATAAATTAAATATCTCTGTGGAGATAGAAGATTTGTTTGAGGATTGTTTTAATGTAAAAGGTTTACACTTTGTTCATTTAAATATATATGGAGTTTAAAGAAGAAAGATCAATTGGGGATACTTTGTTTTAAAGAAACTTGGTTAGATTTGTCAATAACAGATGATGAGATTAGGGTAAATAGGTATAGATTAATTAAATATGATTGAAAAGGTGGGGGCATACATGTTTTTATTCATGATGAAGACATTAATTTTAACGTGATCGACATGAGTGTAGGGGGTGAGATGTTATTTCTGGATGTACGAATTCCTGCATTGTTTGGAGTATGTTATTGACCACCGAATCAGATTTCTATGAGGTCCTTGAAGATGTTTTGAGTAATTTGAATGGATTTATGTTTAAGAAATGGATTATTATGGGTGATTTAAACACAGATGTACGTAAGTAAGAAAGCTGGAGAGAACTATAATGCTCTTAGATCAGTTTGTAATGAATTTAGTTTAACACAGATTATTAATTAGGCGATCAACATTTGGGGAAATGGGGAGAGTACAATTGACCTTATTTTAGTTTCTGAGTAAATGAATATTGCTCAGCAAGGAGTGATTGAATATGGGGTTAGTGATCATTATATTATATATTGTACAAGAAAAAGTTATAAACCAGAGTTTAAGGGTCATAAAACTAGATTGTTGAAACACTGATGCTAAAGTTTTTAAAGAAAAGCGTAGAACAATCAATTGGGAGAATATTCAGAATATTACAGATGTAGAAAAGGTTTGGGGGAAATTGAAAGATTGTTTTCTCAATGTTGAATGAGTTAATAAAATGTAGAAATAAGGCATCCCAGGTGATTTTGATAACTATAAAGTATTTAGAAACTCAATGCAGAATAGGATAAAAGTAGCAATTATTTTAATTAAAGATAAGTTAAAGGGGTCATATTATGATTTTTTTAAAGATCATTATTTTGTGTATTTGGTGAATATGCTGACATCCTTTAATGGTCAAATAACACATTCTTTTTCAAATACTGTACATAATTTTAGGTCCTCTATGGCCATCCTCTCTCAAATGTGTCCTTTTTGGTAACAGTGTACAGTGTAAGTAATCTTAAAGATTCCTAAATGCATGTACTTTCAGAAGGCCAAATAAAGTGCTTTTGATTTAGCCTAGATACACACAGCATCTCCCTGACATGACTGCTTCAACAGTGACTGCGGTTACTGAAACCATGTCTTCTTTCTTTGCGTAAACATTTGGGTGGCATTACGTTAATATTTTCACATAGTGACATAGACATGTGGGGGCGTGTTTGAATGAGGCGTTTTAGGGGGGCGTAGCAGAGTCTAAACTTTTATAAAGGATATCTCTTTGGGTTTGAGACTTTAGTCTTTGCAACTTTACAGATCTTCTTTATGTACCAAGAGCTTGTAACACTCCAAAGAGAAATGCAATTTTTAAATCGCATCATATGACCCTTTAAAATATAAGACTGAGGATCCTAAATAATTATGGAAGGTTTTAAAGAAGATTGTGCCATTGGGAAAATCTGAGTTTGGTATTGCCAAACTCTTTTTCTTTTCTTACGGTTTCGGTAGATGAGATTTTGGGCATGATAGAGCAATTACAAATGTCCAAGGCAACTGGCTTGGATGGTATCCCAGCAAAGTTTTATGGGATACAGCTACGATTATTGCACCTACTCTTGCATATATTGTGAATCTTTCTTTTGTGAAAGGAATAGTACCAGTGGATATGAAGATAGCTAAAGTAATTCCACTATATAAGAAGGGAAGTAGACCGGATCCTGGTAATTATAGACCAGTTTAAATTTTTAGTGTTGTTTCAAAAATAATAAAAAAAGTTGTGAATAAACAAATGCATGATTATGTCAGCAAGAATAGATTAATTAACGATTTCCAATCTGGTTTTAGGAGGTCATATTCAACCGACGCTTATTGTTTTTGACAGATTGTATAAGAAAAGTGCTAGTAAAGGTAATTTGTGTGGAATGGACCTGCTGGATCTACAAAAAGCTTTATACAGTGAACCATTTAATATTACTGAACAAAGTAGGAGCTATGGGTTTTACGGATATACTGTAGTTAAATCATGGCTGGCCTCGTATTTATCAGAGAGAGAGCAAAAGGTTGAAGTTGGAGGGATGCTTTCCAAGAGTAAAACGGTTTACAACAGAGTCCCACAGGGAAGAGTATTAGGTCCCCTTTTGTTTTATTATACTGTATATCAATGATATCCAGGCTGCTTGTGAGTGTAAGATGTTATTATATGCTGGTGATGCTGCTTTACTGGCTTCTGAGAAGGAGACTAATAAAATTCGAGAAAAGTTAGGTGAAGAGTCAGTTAAGGTGAAGGATCCCATAAGAACGAAAAATCAAAAGTGATATCTTTTTAAAATTTCAAATATTTCTCCTAGACAGAAATGTGGTTACTTTAAGATCGAATGCAGATTTTTGCTTGAGTCCCCTGCATCTCAAACCTGTCTCCTCCTGAGACGAAAACAATGGTCTCCTTTAAAGCTTTAAAAGAGATCTCAACAACATCACAAACTGGGCTCAGATTTTTCTCCTCAGCTACATAATCTGGGGGTGTCATATTTGTCTCCTGTAATATTTTAGAAAAGATCTCAACAACTTTACAAAGTGTGCATCAAGTCAAATGCCTCAATATAAACTCAGACATTTCTTCCATATAATATGTATTAATAATCAATGCTGATAATAGTGCTGAAAGGCAAATAAAGTCATAAAGAATCTATATGCCTTTCAGCAAAGAAAGCTCCAGGGTTACATTTTCTTTAGACCAGTTTTGATTAAGGCATCGGGGACATTACTATTCCCAACAACAAATTAGGTGCCTAAGTACATAAACATTGTCCTATAAAAAGCTATAAAATGTCTGCATAATTTCTCCATCAATCAATCTATTAACTCTGAATTTATGATTTCCCCTCCTTTATTTAGTGCCTTTCAAATACTTGACTTGATGCACTCTTCGTGAAGTTGTTGAGATCTCTTCTTAAATGAGAGATATATGAGAATCTCATCTCAAGCCTCCTTAGCTTAGGAAAATCAACCACTGAGCAAAACATTTTTCCTATGGGATTGGCTGTCGGAAAATGATATTTTATTACATTTAGAAAGACAGAATCTATTCATTTTGGGTCCAATTATAAAAGAAAGAAAATAAGATGATTTGGAAGTCATCGCTCATCGTTGATGGGTATAAACTAATTAATAAAACATCTGTCAATTATCTTGGATGTGTTCTGGATAATAATTTATGAGGGGCTAGTGTGGCCAGGAAATTATTTGTAAAAGTGAATGCCAGAGTTAAGTTTATAGCTAGATATGCTGTTTTTTGGATAGAGATAGTTTAATTGTATTTGCCACAGGCTTAGTTCAGTGGCATTTTGATTTTGAGTGTTATTTGTGGATGACTGATTTATCCAGAACTTGGATGATAAAGTTAGAAGAATCATAGAATATACTGATAAGATTAGTTTTAGGATTACATTGGTTGGTTACCAATTATAAGAAGATCTTAGATAGGATGTCTTAAAATATATAAGGAATTGTTGATCTGTTTGTTATTTTATACAATTTTGGACTGGGATTTCTTCTCTCTTTTTAAAGCAAGAAGCACAATGTCAGGTTTTACAGGTTTATCTCTCTGTCTGGGTTGTTATTGGCAGGTTGGTCTGAGCCACGGATCAGACCGAACTCTGGAGCTCTGCTCGGTACGTATCTGATTCTCGACTCTGGTTCTCCTCTTCATCTGATCTGTGAAGGTGATGGTCCAGTCACATGGCTTCCCCGACTGGCCAAACACAAGAAATTCATCTCCAAGGAAATCGGAAATGTCCGGAGTTTCCACGTGGAAAAAGCCACGGCCGATTTTACAGGAACTTACAAGTGCGTCTATATAAACAAAAATGATTCAAACGAGTCATCTTGGGTTCATGTGTTTGTCAGGGGTGAGTGAACAAACACTTTCATTTATGCTTCTGAATTTAACACATTTTATAAATGCAGCAACACATTGAATGTTGAATCTGTGTTGGTTATAGATCCCCAAATTCTCTTCGTCTCCCCGGGTACGTCTCACCGTTATGTACGGAAAGAAGGTGAAGATCTAATGATCCCGTGTCTTCTGACCGACCCCGATGCCACAGACTTCACCTTCTGCATGGATAACGGTTCAGCGGTGCCCTACGGCATGAACGTGACCTTTGACCCCAGAAAGGGCGTCTTGATTCACAATGTTCAGCCTGGATTTAACGCTGATTACATTTGCAGAGCTAGAATCAAAGGAGTTGAGAAAGCGTCACAGATATTCTCAATAAACATCATTCAACGTGAGTTTTATTGAAACCCATGTTTGCTTTCATATGAATCAAAGGAGAAAAAGCTTTGAAAAGAAATTTTCAAAATGTTGCAATTTATTATTATTACTGAATGAAAAATACACAAAAGGGTTTGCCAAACTGGAGTTGATGAATGCTAATAATCAAAAAAAAAAAAAAAAAATCAAATTGAAATAATTAATTTTAAAAGTTAAAAACCAACCAAAATAAATAAATAAATAATGACATCAGAGAATTGTGCAAACCTTGTGTTGTTTAATAAATGAAAATTAATTATATTTATATTAATTATGTATTTATTTATTTATTATTTATGATTTGGCTGCCAAAAAAGGTTTGGGAATCCCTGATGTACAAGATTCACTGCATCAAAAGAAGCTATTTAAGTTAATAAAAGTTACTAATTTATGAACTCAATAAATAAATGTCTAATCAAATTACAAGCAGTTACATATTTTAAGAATAAGAATAAATTGAAACATTTACAAATAAAAAAAAAAAGGTTCTCAATTTATTCTTACGCTGAATAAATAATGTACAACAGGATTTCCCAAAATAGAGGTGCTGAAAAACTAACTATAAACTAAATTGTAAAATAAGTAAATAAATAGTTTTCAAATAAAAACAAATTCAAATGTAAGTAAACACCTACTTTAAAAAAATCTATATCTTTTTTATGTGTTTGCCTGCCATCAACCAACATCAAAGAACCATGAACATTTGAATGTGTTATTGAAATACTGACTTAAAATTTCAAGGGAATACATGGGATGAATTCATTATAATAATATATGAATATTTAATTAATATTATCATTAAATGTACAATTATATGTGCCATAATAAAAGCTACCCATTTAATAACTCCTCTATACTTTCTTTATTCAGGATTACGTTCTCCACCGTACGTGTTTCTGAAGAGAAGCGAGTATGTTAAACTGGTGGGAGAGAAATTTCAGATCAGCTGCACCACAAACAACCCCAATTTTAACTATAATGTCACATGGACGCACTCCTCTAGAAAGGTACGACCTTTGACCTCTGGGCTCAGTATCACATCTGATTCTGGATAAAGTATTTTAAAATTTAAAGTATAAGAACTCCAACAATTGATTCAAATGTCAATGGTATCTTATTTAATTGTCCTTTAAACTCAATTAACAATTCTTGATTTATGAAATAATAATAATAATAATAATAAACATTACAATATACAATATGTGACCCTGGACCACAAAACCAGTCTTTTTATCTTTGATGTGTAGTTTATTAAGATCGGACAATATTTGGAAGAAATGTAACTATTAGAAAATCTGAGGGTTCAAAAAATCTAAATATTTAGAAAATCGGCTTTGAAATTGTCCAAATGAATTCTTAGCAATGCATATTGCTGATCAAAAATTATGTTTTGATATATAAACGGTAGGAAATTTACAAAATATCTTCATGGAACATGTTCTTTACTTAATATCCTAATGATTTTTGGCATAAAAAAAATGTATAATTTTGATACATAAAATTTTATTTTGGCTATTGCTTCAAATATACGCCAACGACTTAAGACTGCTTTTGTGCTCCAGGGCACATATAGTGTACAATATACAATGTAAAGTTCAGGATCACTATGATTTTCTCTTTATATACTTTTATTAATTAAGGATGCATTAAATTGATCAAAAGTGGCATTTATAAATTAATTTGTAAATAATTCTTTTTCAAATCAATGCTGTTCTTTTGAACTTCCTATTCAACAAATCCTGAAAAAATACATCACCATTTCCACAAAAATATGAAGCAGTACAACTGTTTTTAAGACTGATATCAATCAGAAATGTTTCTTAAGCAGCAAATCAGTATATCAGAATGATTTCTGAAGGATCATGTTACACTGAAGACTGGAGGAATGATGCTGAAAATACAGCTTTGATCACAGGAATAAATTGGATTTTATAATATATCCATATAGAAAAAACACTAACCTCAACTAGTAATAATATGTCATTATATTTAAATTTTTACTGTATTTTTCATCAAATAAATGCAGCCTTCTTGAGCTGAAGAGACTTGTTTTTCTCTGTTCATCTCCAGTTGCCCCAAGCAAAAGAGAACTCGATGATGGTATGGGATCGGCTGGCCATCGAGAGCATCCTGATCATACCGGCTGTCCAGCTGTCTGATTCGGGGAGCATCACCTGTACGGGTCAGAACGAGGCCGGAGCCAACAGCTCCACCACACACCTGATGGTCGTGGGTGAGAAACGCAGAGCAATTACACTGTTAATCCATGCTGTTAAATAAATAAATAAATGAATAGATTTAGAATATATATATATATATCCATGTTGTAGTTCATTTCCATTTAGACTATTAAAACACTTTGATTTGTTACAGACGAACCATACATTCGACTCTTCCCGAAGATCTCTTCTGAGCTCACTCATCACGGTCTGTCCATCGAGGTGAAAGAAGGCGATAATGTGGATCTCAGTGTTTTGATCGAAGCATATCCACCGCTGATCTCACACCAGTGGGAGACCCCAACATCCCACAATGCCTCACTCCCAGAGAACCGGTTTTACAACTATAACGACAGGTCAGTCTAAAACACACATTTAGGCAGGCATTACTTTTATTCAATACGTATGGCAAGCAAGATGAATATAACACTTGCCTGATAGACATAGCCGTAAGCCGAATGTAATTGTTTTTGCTTGTTTGACGGGATATGTTGAGGTCACTGTGAGGGTTTGTGGAACTGTAGGTACCAGGCGCTGCTGTTCCTCAAGAGACTGAACTTCCAGGAAAGCGGCCGCTACACACTCCACGTCAATAGCGGCAACAAAAATGCCTCCATTACTTTTGATATTAAAATGTACAGTAAGTACAGTTGCAAATCATTCCAAAACCTACATATTTTTATGTTTCAGTTTACATATGTTTAGTAAATTTCAATGATTTTTCTTTTTTATTTATTTCTATATTTATTATATTTGTTTAATTTAATATTTTTAAATAATCCAAAATTCCAAATTAAGCTTCACCAGCAGCACTTATTATGATTATGACACTTCAGTTGTAAAAAAGCAGAAGTTAAATTAACCTTAACATTAAAATCAAAACTGTTAATATTATTTAATGAACTTCCGATAACATAAACTAACAATCAACAGTTGCATTTATAATTTATAATAAATATTTCATATTTAATAAGTGTATGCATTTTAACATGTATTCAGTATGTTTTTTATTTTATTTATTTGGTATATATATATATATATTTATACATTAAAATCAAAAGCTGTATTGGTTAATATTATTCAATGAACCTGAGATAAATGTATTTAATCACTGTATTGCTTGTTGTTAATGTTAAGGCAATAACTAGGACCTTATTGTGGTTTTACCAATTCAGTTTTACCAATCATTACTAAAAAAATTGCTCTAATTTGATCTAAATCATCTTTTTTCTTGTGTCCATTCATTTAAAAAAAAAAAAAACTCAGAAAATGGCAGGTTCATAACAAGAGTTAATATATATTCCGTATCATACAGTATAGTCTGTATTTTCAGTTGGGCCTGTTTCCATTGGAAGTTCATTACTAGAGTTAAATCAGTGCTGCTGATAGAGCTGAACTTTCTGAACCCAGAACCTGTAAAGAAATCAAGTCAAAGATGCAACAACAATTCCTTCTGCAACATTAAATCTGATATTGTTTCACAGGAAAACCTGTAGCGACGGTGAGATGGGAGAACGTCACGACTCTGTCATGCAGGTCTTATGGATATCCAGCTCCCAGCATCCTCTGGTATCAGTGCACAGGAATCAGAACCAGGTACGTCATTATTAGACATCTGACACTGAGCACCTGCTATGAGCTCAAAGCCAACATGAGATCAAAATCCAAACCATTTTACATTCAAAATGAACATTTTTTACTTTTATTGTGAATGATTCATCAGTGCACATTATTCTAGTCAGAATATAAAAACACTTTTCACCATCCAGTCAATTCCTCAGGTCATTCCCTACATATTTTTCAATCAGAAACTCGATTTTCACTTCTGTAATCGAATGCAACTTTTAGAGAACTTTAGAGAACCTTCAACTTTTTTCCCCCTATTTTAAATAATGAATCATTCAGACTCATTATTATTGGGGAAGGTTAGATATTTTAACCTGCCAAAAGTTTTGAATTGACTAATTTCACTCCATAGACACAGATGCTGTGCAACATTTAACAAATAACCAGGAAAATGGAGCGAAATTACACAAAACAACACATAAAAACAACCAATTTAACAACACAGACAACTCTGGTTGTGGTCTAATTTGATCAAATGTGTCAATAAAAAACTCTTTATCAGCTTTAATGCGCTAAAAAAATACCAAAAGCCATCAGAAACCAAAAATGTTCAAATACACCATTTTAATGCACTTTACACTTTGCTAAATCAGCTTTTGTTTTCACAAAATCTGCCTTTACTCTGGCTGTATGGATGCAGTTAAACAACCACAGGTGCAGCAGAAAACATCTGACTCATTTGCGCTTTCTTCTGTCAGGATGAGGCATAAAATAATGTCATACATGTGGAAATGGGCTGAGAATTGAATGTGTAGTTGTAATCCGGCTCAGAGGATCCAGGAATTACAGTATGTGTTTGTGGTGTTCTTCCACTGATAAGAGAGAATACAAAACTTCTTCACTTTACAAATGCTTTAGTGAGAAAGTGCGACATGCTCCAGCATAACAGACACTATATTTGGAATCAGCATCTCAAAATTAGTCAGAAATAAGTATTGGATTTATTTGAGAGATAAAATGCAGACCAGTGTAATTTCGTTCATATTCTAGATCATCTGAAAGACTTTGATTATTGTCATATATGAGCAGTATAATGTGTTCATCAGCTGTCCAGAAAACTCCACGGGACTTCAGCCCCTCCAGACGCAGACGCTGGTGTTACAGGAGAAACCGTACGGGTCAGTGGGTGTGGAGAGCGTCCTGACCGTGGGACCGTCCAACCAGAGAATGACCGTGGTGTGTGTGGCCTTCAATCTGGCCGGACAAGACAGCGACACCTTCACTATGGACGTCTCAGGTAAACAAACGCTTCAGACTTTAAAAAGATGAGCTCATCTCTCTGGGTTATTGATCATGTGAGTGTGTTTTTGTCTCAGATCAGCTCTTCTCCAGCGCTATGTGTGGAGCTACGGTCGCGATGGTGGTTCTAGCGCTGCTGCTCATCTTTATGATCTACAAGTACAGACAGGTGAGTTCATCACAGCTGCTTCTAACTTCAGCCAAACTTCATTTAAAACGAATCCACACCTCTTGTTTTCCACACTAGCTAGCTACACATCAAATTTCAATTTAAAAGTAATCTTTAAATCACATTGCTGTGTTTTTTTGTGAAGGACTCATAAAGCAGGTTATGCTTATATATATATATATATATATATATATATATATATATATATATATATATATATATATATATATATATATATTATATATAAGGGTTCTTTATTGGTATAGATGGTATGTTTAACATCCATGGAACCGCTGAAGGATCTTTACACTCTTAAAAGTAAAAGAAAAATTCTTTGAGGAACATAAAATAGTTCTCAGAAGAAAAAACACCATTTTGGAACCTTTATTTATAGGAGCGCATAAATCTCAGTTCCTTATTCCTGCTCAATTCATTAGGCATCCAGTTGAGGTCTGCCTTTTATTTTAAATATTATTTCTCTGTAAAGTATTTTTGGAAAATCTTTGTCACATCCCCCACACCCTTCTGTCTTCTGGAGGTAAATGATCATGAGAAATGAGGAACAGACTGAAATTAAACAGTTTTACACAGAATTTGACTTCTGATTCATCACTGCTCTCAAATTTCATGTCACAGAGCTTCTCAAGGCAAATTTATATGTAAACAAAATTGCACCATTGCTGTTGATACACATGTCCCTAAACTCAACAAGTCATTTTTGCACTAAATTTTGAATATTTCAAATCTGTTGATTTCACACACAGTGAATTTCTCCTCTGTATTGTGTTGATGTGTGTGTAAGGCCTTTACACTCTACTTTACTGAAACTGTCTACTTTACTGAAACTGTCTACTTCACAATTACTGAAATTGTGTCTTTTGGTAGAAACCCAGATATGAGATCCGCTGGAAAATCATTGAAGCCACAAATGGAAACGACTACATCTTTATAGACCCAACAAAACTGCCATACAATGAGAAATGGGAGTTTCCTCGAGACAAACTAAAGCTCGGTTTGTACTGCATCACTGATGCTTCACTGACACTCACAAATGACAGATTTCTGAATCATGAATACCATGAGGTTTTGTTTGACACCATTAACCTGAACTAACTTTGCGAGCTCATAAAAGTTCAATAATCGGGTATTTTCCAACCAGTCATGAGGATCTGCAGGGTATATAGGGATGGCCAGATAATGATACATCAATGCTGATGTTGTTTCCAAAGCATTGATACTCTAAACCACAACAATCATAAGGTGTTTTAACAAATTATTCTTTCATTTAGCAAGAAAATACTGCAAATGCTACAAGACAGGACTAATCAATCAGAGTGCTGACTAATGACACAGCGCTCACACAGCAATCAAACAGCACTGCATTTCCCAAAAGCATCATAAAAACCCATTGCCATCTTTGGGAAGCATAGCCCAGAACATTGCTTATCAGAGGACAGAAGAACATAATATGGATCCATTAGATATTTATTTCACAACAAACATTGAAATTTTACATAGTTTGTGCTATTAAATTTATTTAAAAGTCTGCATGCCAAAAGTCTAAATTGATCATGTCTGTAATTGTTGTTAATATAAATCATACACTATCAGAAAAATTGGCAAATGTTGTACTGCATTCCCATATGAGAATGCCCCATCGTTTTATGACAGTGACAGTAATTCAACTATAATATTAGCAGTAAAACTGCAGTACAGTAACCATATTGTAACCATGTATAAACTAAAAAAATGTATACTATTTTTTTGTTTTTATTAAAGGCCTATTGAATGATAAAATGCCTTTCAAATATAATGTAAAAGTGGGTATTTTGCACTTAGAAATGATTTAAACGTTCGGTTTAGAGGAATTGGTATCAATATTGATGATACTGGCCTTTTTTTATTTTCTTTAAGTATTATTGTATTGAATCACCTATCCCTACTCCAGTCATGTCATTTTAATTTATTTATTATTATTATTATTATTATTACTATTTACAATTTATTAAGATTTAATCCTATCAGTTGCACTTTAATTAATTTGTTTTGAGATTGATTGATAAATATAATAAAAAAAACTGCATTTTACCTTTTAAAAAACAATGATAATACAAGATTATGCACTTCTAAACAAATTTCTGATTTGTTTCACTTCTTTATGTTCACAGAACTATATTTGAGCATTTTAGACTTTAAGCCCCACAAATATCACTATGAATTTTAATTCTACAATGCAAAGCAAGCTGATCTCAGAAGCGGTTTGTGCATTTGCATACGGTCTCTGATGAAGTGATTCTGCTGCTTGTGTATGTAGGAAAGACTCTGGGAGCAGGAGCCTTTGGGAAGGTGGTGGAGGCCAGGGCGTACGGCCTGGGCGAAGAAGACAACGTCACACGTGTAGCTGTCAAAATGCTGAAAGGTCAGAAAAGATGACAATTATAAAGAGTAAAACAGTATTACCATTACCTTTTTTAAAGATATGTAATATGGTAATATTATGGCATGGTTATTAGTAGTGTGAAACATCATGTAAATTTCACATTTTTCACAATTATTTTGTGTATTTTCCAGCTAACAAAATAAATTCTAAGAACATTTCTTAAACATTCAAATAAACATTATTACCTAATATATTTGAAACATTCAAAATGTCAATTTTCTTCTAGGTTATGTGAACGTTAGCAGAACATTCCATTCTATCATTTTGAAAGCGTTTTAAGAATGTTACTGTCAGGACAGATAAGGACCCAAGAGCGGATGAGGCTGAAAATGGTAACTTTATTAACAGAAGGAAGGCGAATGCCTAACGTCCAAAAAACAAAAAAACCCAACTAGGGAAAAAGGCTCAGTCTCAACTTCCAACTGCACAGCGGGCAGGTGTTGCGTTCAGCCTCCGTGAGCGCCAGGAGAGGAGGGGCAACGAATCCAAAACAGTAGGCAGGAGGGTGGTCGAACAGACAGGGGGGTCAAGCGAGGTGCAGACAGGGCTGAGAACGGCGGGCAGCAACAAGGTCAAAAACAGTCCAGGTCGAGAACCAGAAGAGCAGTCCGAAATTCTCTGAGGGCAAAGCACATGTTACACCAACCGGGCAGACAAACCAACGAGCATACTGACCAGAAAGGAGGAACAGGACAGAACCGAAGCCAAACGCCCAAACATCACAGAACACACTGACAAGGAGGAGTGAAATCAAGCAGAATAAATAGGGTGAGTAACTAGATAGAGGGAACAGGTGCATCAGACAAGCCACGGCCTAGATTGCGGAGCGAGATCAGCTGGCGCTAGCGCGAAGGGAAGAAAATAGATTAAAAATAGATTAAAAGTCAAAGAGAGAGAAAAAATGGAGTAAAAAAATTAGCAGAAACAAACAAAAAAATAAACAAAGTAAAAAAAAAAGAAAGGACAGATCATACCCGAGTCCTGACAGTACCCCCTCCCCCAGGAGCACCTCCCGGCACCCCCGAGGAAGAAGGACCGCGTTGGTGAAACTGGCCGATGAGCGAGCGGTCCAGGACGTCTCGAGCTGGGAACCAACATCTCTCCTCCGGACTGTACCCCTCCCAGTCTACTAGGTACTGATGTGCCCGCCCACGACGTCTGGAGTCTAAGATTCTCCTAACCCTATACACAGGAGATCCGTCAACCATAACAGGGGGGGGGGGGGGGGGCGACAGGGGAATACACAGTAGGGGAATGGGGAAAACGCAAGACATGTTTAACTTTGGACACATGGAAGACAGGGTGCACACGACGAAGATCACCGGGTTGACGACCTTGGAAATACGATATGGTCCAATGAACTTAGGTGCCAACTTTCACGATGGGACCTTCAGTGGCAAATCCTTGGTGGAGAGCCATACGCATTGTCCACAGACATAATGAGGCGTCAACCTACGGTGGCAGTCTGCGGCAGTCTTAACGCGTCCCCTAGCTCGGATAAGCACCTCCCTGGCCCTCCTCCAGGTGCGGCGACAGCGCTGAACAAAAGCCTGAACTGAGGGGACAGCTGCCTTGGAGCCCTGGGAAGAAAACAGAGGAGGCTGATAACCCAGACTACACATGAACGGGGACATAACTGTAGACGACACCGGTAACGAGTTGTGAGCATATTCTGCCCACGTGAGTTGATCACTCCAGGAGGAGGGGTTATGGGATGCCAGGCAGCGAAGCATCCGACCGAGTTCCTGGTTGGCACGCTCATTCTGGCCGTTGGTATGTGGATGAAAGCCTGACGACAGACTCGCGGAGGCTCCAATCTGTCGACAGAACTCCCTCCAAAAATGCGAAACGAACTGGAGCCCCCTGTCAGAAACCACGTCCTCCGGAAGGCCGTGAATCCGGAAGATGTGATCAATGACTCCCCGGGCCGTTTCTTTAGCCGAGGGGAGTTTAGGAAGGGGAACGAAAGTGGACCGCTTTGGAAAATCACTCCACTATGGTGAGAATCACAGTATTGCCACTGGATGGAGGGAGTCCAACCACGAAATCCAGGGCAATATGGAACCAGGGGCGGGATGGGATGGGAAGCGGCATTAACAGACCAGCGGGAGGAGAATTAGAAGATTTATTCTGAGCACAGACCGGACACACCCCACAAACCCGGCGTACGTCCTCCGCCATGGCAGGCCACCAAAACCGCTGGTGGATGGCAGCCAGCAACCTCCTCACTCCTGGATGGCACATGATTTTGGAGGAGTGACCCCACTGGAGAACGGGGGAATCGAACTGACTTGGGCACGAAGAACAGACCCTTGGGACACCCCGCGGGCACCCCGACTCCCTCCTGTGCTCGTCTGACGAGCTTCTCGATTCCCCAGGTAAGCGCCCCCAGCACGCACCTCGGAGGTATTATAGTGTCGGGGGCGGATCGCATGGAGAAGCAAAAAGACACGACAGCGTGTCGGGTTTAACATTCTTGGACCCGGGTCGGTAAGAGAGGGTGAAGTCGAAGCGCCCAAAGAAGAGCACCCACCGAGCCTGTCTGGCGTTAAGCTGGCGTGCAGACCAAATGTACTCTACTGTAGGGTTTTGTGGTCAGTCCACACCAGAAATGGAACGGCCACTCCCTCCAGCCAACAACTCGCGATAACCGATGTCGTGCCACCTGCCCGAAGTTTCTGATGAATCACCTATAAAAATTGGCGAAACCCAGGAAATGCTGTAACGCCTTGCGAGAATCAGGCGCCGGCCATTCGGAGACAGCCCTCACCTTCGCAGGGTCCATGCGAATCCCCCCCACTGAGATGATGTGTCCCAAGAACGAAACTGAATGAACGTGGAACTCGCACTTCTCCGCCTTAACAAACAGCTGATTCTCTAACAGCCACTGAAGCACCTGACGGACGTGCTGGACATGATCCTGAAAAGAAGAGAAAATTAAGATGTCATCCAAATAAACGAAAAAAAGATCTGTCGATCATGTCCCTCAGCACATCCTTGACAAGTGCTTGAAAGACAGCTGGGGCGTTGGATAAGCTGAAGGGAAGAACCCGATATTCAAAGTGCCCACGAGGCGTGTTAAACGCGGTCTTCCATTCGTCCCCCTCCCTGATCCGCACTAGATGGTAAGCATTGCGAAGATCCAATTTTGTGAAGAACTCGGCCCCCTGCAAGAGATTGAAGGCCGAAGACATCAACGGCAGAAGGTACCGGTTCTTAACTGTGATGTCATTCAACCCTCGATAGTCTATGCAGGGGCGCAGAGAGCCATCCTTCTTTTCATGAAAAAGAACCCCGCTCCGGCCGGAGAAGAAGATGGACGAATAATACCGGCTACCAGAGAATCACTTAAATACTTCTCCATTGCTTCGCCCTCAGGCGCGGAGAGAGAGTACAGCCGTCAGCGAGGCGTAGAAGCACCAGGGAGGAGATCGATGGCACAATCATACGGTCGGTGGGGACGAAGAGATACAGCCCGGGACCTGCTGAAGACCGCCCGCAGATCATGGTAACAAGGAGGAACTCGAGAAAGATCCGCCTCCTCCTCCTGTAGGGAAACAGAAACCGGGGAGAGAGCAGACAGAAGGCAATGTGTATGGCAATATTGACTCCATGACAAAACTAAATTGTCTGCCCAGTTAATGTTCGGCCCGTGACGAACGAGCCAAGGATGACCCAATACCAAAGGGGCAGACGGAGATTTACAGATTAGGAATGTGAGGTCCTCACGGTGGTTCCCAGACATAAGAACACTCACCGAATCAGTGATCTGCATAAGTGGCTGGCCATCGAGTCCATGAGCGAATATAGGTGACTGCAGGGATTGGATGGGTATATCCTGAGCGCGTGCCCATTCCTCATCAATGAAGTTGCCCTCTGCTCCTGAATCAACGAGTGCTGAAGCCTTAAACAAAGAGTGTTTAGTGAACAGAGACACAGATAGATGAGTGCGTGACCTGTGAGTGGGGGAAATGGTACCACTCAAATTAACTCGCTGTGGCGAACGAGCAGCCTTAGCAGGACAGGAGTGAGCTCGGTGTCCTTGAGCCACGCAATACAGGCAAAGGCCCTCCAACAGGCGGCTCTGTTTCTCCTTGGGCGTGAGGCGCAAGAGATCCACTTGCATAGGCTCACACTCCTCGGCACTTTGGGATGGAGGGGCGAATGTGACAGGCTCAGAGTCTGCTCGAACTCGGCGGCGTAGCTCTCTCCTGGCGTCTATGCGGAGGGACAGACTGATTACGTCATCCAACCATTCAGGAACCTCGCAGGCATATAGTTCATCTTTGAGTCATTGAGACCCTCTAAAAAATTAGCGATAAGGGCCTCGGTGTTCCACACACAAGTAGCGGCCAGGGTGCGGAACTGCACTGAGTAATCTGCCACTGAATGTCTGCCCTGTTGAAGACACGCTAACAGTCGGGACGCCTCCTTGCCAAAAACAGACTGATCAAAAGTTTTAACCATCTGCGCCTTAAAAGAGCTGAAGTCAGAACAGCACCTGGCCTGTGATCCCCATACAGCAGTCCCCAATCACGTGCTCTACCTGAGAGCAGGGAGATGACATACGCCACCTTGGAGACTTCTGATGTGTAGGTTCGGGCTTGTAGAGAAAACACCACCTCGCACTGAATAAGGAATGATTTACAACTAGTGGGCTCACCCGCATACGTGGGGGGGTTATTCACTCTCGGCTCAGAGGAGAAAGCGGATGGGAGAGGCCCGGGGGGCGGTGAAGCAAAATCCTCCCGATTGAGACGATTGAGTCTACCCACCAACTCCGTAATTTGAGCCGACAAGGCGTCTACAGAGTGACGGGTGGAAGACAGTTTCATCTCGTCATGGCCCAACATCACTCCTTGATGCTCCAAAGCCGACTGCCAAGTTGAGCCTTCCGCTGGGTCCATTCTTGGTCAGTGTGTGGTGTCAGGACAGATAAGGACCCAAGAGCGGATGAAGCTGAAAATGGTAACTTTATTAACAGAAGGAAGGTGAAGGCCTAACGTCCAAAAAACAAAAAAACCCAACTAGGGAAAAAGGCTCAGTCTCATCTCAGTGGGCAGGTAGTGCGTTCAGCCTCCGTGAGCACCAGGAGAGGAGGGGCAACGAATCCAAAACGGTAGGCAGAAGAGTGGTCGAACAGACAGGGGGTCAAGCGAGGTGCAGACAGGGCTGAGAACGGCGGGCAGCAACAAGGTCAAAAACAGTCCAGGTCGAGAACCAGAAGAGCAGTCCGAAATTCTCTGAGGGCAAAGCACACGTTACACCAACCGGGCAGACAAACCAACGAGCATACTGACCAGAAAGGAGGAACAGGACAGAACCGAAGCCAAACGCCCAAACATCACAGAACACACTGACAAGGAGGAGTGAAATCAAGCAGAATAAATAGGGTGAGTAACGAGATAGAGGGAACAGGTGCGTCAGACAAGCCGCAGCGTAGATTGCTGTGCGAGATCAGCTGGCGCTAGCGCGAAGGGAAGAAAACCAGAAAAAAATAGATTAAAAGTCAAAGAGAGAGAAAAAAATGGAAAACAAAACTAATACAAGAGTAAAAAAAAATTAGAAGAAACGAAAAAAAAATAAACAAAGTAAAAAAAAAAAAATAAAGGACAGATCATACCCGCGTCCTGACAGTTACATTTTGAATGTTCTCTCAACTTTTACATCACCCTTTTTATATATATATATTAAGAACATTTCCTCTCAACATTATGAGAACATTTAGCAAATATTAAAAATATTATAAGAATGTTCCATAAACTTTTATTTCAAGAATGTTTTTTCCTGACATTTACAGTACACAACCTTTAAAAATGTGTTAGCGTGTTAGCTGGCACAGCGCTTTATACAATACAGATTGACTCAGCGCTGCATTAAAGGAATAAACAACTTACAAAATTCATCAGTTATGAGATAAATTTTATTTCAGGTGTAGAGAGATCAGTCCAGTAAATACAGTTAACGTCTTCATATTATCTGCACTGAAAATGTCACTTAGGTCTTTTAATGTTTCTCTGACAAAACTACTTTACAAAGCCAGTGAGTGAATTGTGTTGTGTTGTGTTGCATGCTGGGAGCAGCCAGCGCTCATCCAGACGAGCGAGAGGCTCTGATGTCGGAGCTGAAGATCCTCAGTCATCTCGGGCAGCACAAGAACATTGTAAACCTGCTGGGAGCCTGTACACACAGCGGTAAGACCGTCCAGCTGATAAAACCAGCTCAGACTGGTTTTAAAAGATGGTTTTTCGAGCACTACTCAACTTACCAACAAGCTAATCAACTCTCCAAGCCAGTTTGTACCAGCTATAGCAACCATGTCAAAGCATCAGAAACTGGTCATAGCTGGATTTCCCTGTAGGATTTGCTAAATTTAGAATTTTTTTCTGGCTTGTTTCCAGGTCCTGTGCTGGTGATCACAGAATACTGCTGTCATGGTGATCTTCTGAATTTCCTGCGCAACTTCGTCATGATGATTCCGTCTCCGGTGACGGATTATAAGAACGTTGACACGGAACGAATGTTTTTCAGAAGGTCCGTTCAACAAACAAATATAATAATAGTCAAATAAAGTATTATACAGTTTTAAAAAATTTCAGCAGATTGAAAGAAAAACATAGTTTTCAAACCAGACAGAATGATTTGTTTAGACTCACTAGTCTTTGCCAGTTAATGTCACATTCACAGAAATCTGGTGAAGCTTTGCTGACAAAAAATGTTCACTAAATGTCCAAAATTTCCATTGTCAATAGTGTAACAACGTAAAAAGCACTGCTTTTACAAAGAACTCACTTTATCAATGCTAAGAATCTGCAAAGTCCATTTGACAAACTTTGTGGGGAAACCATTCGCTCTCAAGCGAAATTCCTGACCATGTGGATTCGTATTAAAATGACTGGATTTTAGCAGTGAAAATCTGTAAATGTGACCATACCTTTTGAGTTTATATTAATAATATATATGTTTGATGTTTGATTGTGTTTAACTGAAAGTGCATGTCCAAATACCGTTTTTTTTTCTCATTATTTGTTATACAGTGACAGTGGGATTTCCAGCACCTGCTCTGATCATTATCTGGACATGAGACCAGCCTCCTCCAGACCCACTAACTCAGCTCAGAGTGAGTCACAAACCGCTTTCCTCAGACACACATCATCATAAAACCACACGCTACATATATGAACACCATATTTTGCTCAGTACATTGCCGAAGTGAAATGAGTTGAGGATCGGGTTATTCCAGTTAACTAAAACTAAAAACTATTTTAAAAAAGTTACAAGAAATTAAATGTTTTTTTATCTCATCACATATAAGAGTTTATTATCTTATTGCTAGACTTCAGCTGCTAGCATTCAACTGCTTCTTCTTGTGCTGCAGGTTCTTCTTTGGATTGCGAGGCTGAAGGTTCGTGGCTGCTGGACATGGACGACTTACTCCGATTCTCATATCAGGTCGCGCAGGGACTCGAATTCCTCACTGCTAAAAATGTGAGTCCCTAAAATAAGCAGCCTTCACCAAAAACAATGAGATCTGTGTGAGATAACTCAATTCAAACCTCATCTTCAGTAAATCCAAAGCTGATCATAAGTGTACTGCTGTCATATATCTCGGCAGTGCATCCACAGAGACGTGGCGGCCAGAAACGTGCTCCTCACCAACAGCCGAGTGGCTAAGATCTGTGATTTCGGTCTGGCGCGAGACATCATGAACGACTCCAACTATGTAGTCAAAGGAAACGTGAGCGAACAAACATCACAAACACTCTACGGAGATCCCAGCTGACAAAACCATTTGGCTAATGTTCTTGTTACATTGATATCGTTATTATACCTGAATGTTCGAAACATCCAGGTTTATTTGAAATTTTTTCATGTTTTTTATTTTATTTTATTTATCTCGGTTACATGTTAAGGATTTTCAATTCAATTTTAAAATTCAATTTCTACTAAATTTTATAGTTTGGTTAACAGTATGGGAACATTAGATTTGAATGTTCTCTGAACGTTCTTAATAGTTACATGTTAAAAATATTTCAGAAAAAAAAGGGGAAAAAAAGGAAATATATATATAAAAATGTTTTTGTGCTAATGTTTTCGGAACATTATAAAATAGCAGATAAATTTGATTGAACGTTCTATTAATGTTACTGGAAGAGCATATACAGTATATAAAGTGTGTGTGTGTGTGTGTGTGTGTGTAGGCACGTCTTCCAGTGAAGTGGATGGCTCCAGAGAGTATTTTCGACTGCGTTTATACGGTTCAGAGTGACGTCTGGTCTTACGGGATCCTGCTGTGGGAGATTTTCTCACTGGGTGAGATTGAAACCCTTATACTACATTGTGGGTCATTTAACCAGCATTTTGAACCCGGTTTTTACGTTTCTGGAAATATTGGTTAACCTGTGATTTCTTTTTCTTGATATTTTGGGTAAGATCATTTTTCTCATTTGGAGTCATGAACATGCATGCAGAGTTTCAAAACTTGTGCTTACACAATTTCTATTTTGATTGTGATTTTCGTGGGTCAATTTTACCCAATAAAGCGGTCACAAACAGCTTTTTTATTATTCTGTACTGTTCTTATACTGTTATCAAGATTTTTACATACAACAAACCTTAATTTAGAAGTAACATGCTATTTTCTAGCTGTGATTAAATTAAACGTAAAAATACTCAGTACATATCTGTAATAACAGACAAAGCAATAGTGACCACATAAAACAGTTGCTCACACTTGTGTGGTGTGACATTACTATCAGATCCAATATAGTCGCACAGCATCGCCTTTTAGTTTCAATCTTCTGAAAATCCTTCGCCAAATTGTGCCTTGTTTGCAAACAAATCTGTGGTAAAATGAAGTGATCAAAGGACGATTACTTACTGACATTGTCTGGAACTTCATTAAAAATAAGCTTTATCCGGTCTTTCCTAATATTGGGATCAGAAGGAAGGCAATGCACTTTACAGTGTCTTTTTGTCTCCGGAGCATCTTTATCGTTTGATTTCTGTGTTTGCCTCTCTCGTTGTTTACACGACACGCGTGAATCCGTGGGCGGGGCTAAACAGGCAGTGATGTCAAAGCAGGCGTTGATGATCTTTTGCATTGGCTGGGTTTAGCCACACTGTTACATCATAAATTGGAAGAGATAAACATAAATTGGCACATTCCACAACCTGTCGTTTTGGCAGATTGGCTTCAACATAAGCTGTTTTAGACTAATGAGAAAGTTTTGAGTTCTGAAAGGGAATTTTTAATCTTTTATGACCCCTTTAATTTCATGACTAAAGGCGTCTGCACAAAAAAATGGCATTCATATTTATGCATTCGCTTTTATTCAAAGACAGTTACACTGCATTGATGGTGTACATCTTTATCAGTTCGTGCATGTTAAATTTGCTGGGAATCTAACCCATGATATTGGTGTTGCAAGCGGCATGTGCTTATACTGTTCAAGCTTCAAAAAACACAGAAAAAGTGATATTCCACACACTTCTGTTTAAAATGTATTTATGTTTAAATACTTATAACAGTGTTTATAATTGTATAAACAGGAACCATATATATCTTGTAATACTGTATATTGTATTTCGTTTGATTTATTTTATGCTGAATTACACTGAATCCAACTGGGGTCAGTTTGACTCAGAACATCACAGTCATACCCAGATTTTTAAAATACTGTAAAACATGTATATATATACTGTATACCAAGTGAGATTTATTGTAAGATGCACAAGCACACTTTTCAATAAAAACTTCTGACAACAAGAAGTTTGTATGGTTTGAAATGTGGTTTCTCTGCTGAACCCACAACCTTTATTTTAATAAAAAATATATTAAATAATTTCCAGTCTCACTGAATGCTGGGTTCTGATTTGAAGCCTCTGTAACAATTACGTGATTTTCTCTTATTGGAGTAAATGTGTGTTTCTGCAGGTAAGAGCCCATATCCCAACATACTGGTGGACTCCAAGTTTTATAAAATGATCAAATGTGGCTATCAGATGTCCAGACCTGACTTTGCACCTCCAGAGATGTGAGTGAGATGAACAGCATCACAGACACATAATCATTCTTTCACATTGTTATGGTGAAGTCAACAAAACGAAGAAATTGCAAGTGCTTTTGGGCTCGTTGAAGATCAGTCATGCTGCTGCATTCTGAATTATTTGTAGAGGTTTGATTGGGCATGATGGAAGTCCAACCAAAAGAGCATTGCACTAGTCCAGCCTATAAATGACAAGGGCCTGGACAAGAAGCTATGCAGCATGCTATGTTAGGAAGGGCCTGATCTTTCTGATGTTGTGCAGTGCAAACCTGCATGATTGAGTGGATTTTGCAATGTGGTCTTTGAAAGTAAGTTGGTCATCAAAGATTACACCAAGATTTCTGACCAAAATTGATGGGGTAATTGTTAATGAACCTAGCTGGATGGTGAAATCATGCTGTAGAGCTGGAGTGGCAGGAAAGACGAGACACTCAGTATTTGCCAGGTTGAGCTGCAAGTGATGTTCTTTCATCCAAGCCGAGATGTTTGCCAGTCGGCCTGAAATCCATGCAGCTACCATTGGATCGTTGGGTTGAAATGAAAGACAGAGCTGTGTGTCATCAGCACACCAACTGAAGGAGAAACCATGTGCCTGTATTATGGGACCTAGTGATGTAGTATATATGGAGAAGAGGTGGGGTCGAAGAACCGATCCCTGAGGAACCCCAGTGACCAGCTGATGTGCTTTGAATAGCTCTCCTCCCCAGGCAACCCTGAAAGACCTCCCTGTGATGCCCAGTAATGCGAGGGTGGACAGTCTGTAGCTATCTACAAGTGAAGTTTTCAGTGTAGGTTTTTTAAACAGTGGGATTACACAAGCCTGCTTGAATGCGTTGGGGAAAATGCCTGTGAGAGGAGATGTGTTGATATGTGTGAGTGAAGGCAGGAGTGTAGGAGAGATTGCTTGGAGAAGGTGTGAGGTGACTGGGTCTGGAGGGCAAGTTGTAGGACGGCTGGACAGAAGTTTAGATACGTCTGCCTCAGTGAGGGGACAGAAGGAGGAGAGGAGAGCTTTAGCAGTGGATGTGACTGGTTTGAGTTCCTGTGTGTGTGGAGCTGAGAACTGACTGCTGATGGTTTTAGTTTTGTCTATGAAGAAGGTGGGCAAGGAGACAGAGGAGTTTAAAACATTTAATGTTTTAAAGAGATAATGTGTAAATGAAGTGCTGTTGATCTTGTTGTGGAGATTTGAAGATTTGGCAGTATGGACTTCAACAGATAAAGATGGAAGCAAAGATTGATACATACGGTGACCGGGAGGGGACATGTTCATTTCACTTAGTTTTGTTAAGGCCACAAGACATTCATTTGTGGGAACGTGATGAAATGTTGTGGCCACAAGATCATTTTGTTGAGGTAGCAAAATCTTTATGTCACGGCCATGTGATGTGAAGTTGTGGCCTCGAGATCCTATGTTGTGGAAACAAAATATTTTTCTCATGGCCACAAGTTTAATACGTAAACAAACCTGCATGATAGCAACCTGCGATTATCAGAGATGGATAAACTTTTTATCTATCCCACGGTCTTGTAAATTTGTTAACTGATTGTGTCTTTCTATTATATAGTTTTTTATTTTTATTTCATTTTGTGCTATTTTTGTCATTTCTATCAGTTTGTATAGTTATTATATATTTTTATTTCAGTTTAGGTTTTAGATATTTTAGTACAACAATTAAATTGAAAATGAATAATGTGGCCTTGGCAACTATAGTTGAAATAAAACAAGATTGTTTACAAATATTTTATTTCATTTCAGTTTGCTTTAGTGTGTTTTCTTTTTTATCTGTATATTTAATTTTTAGTAAAGGCATTTATAACCACAATGTATTTGTCTCCAAATCTAAATTCAAGCATTTAAGCAGGAACTTTTGGAAGAAAAGGCTTTGAAATGGTTTTGAGTTTGTCCTATTCTTTGATCATGTACAACATGTAGTGTGTAGTTTTATTCTCATGATATCATGATGCATATGAACCTTTCTAGAGACTAAGCACTAAACAAATCACACAAATAGAAAAATAGCATGAGATTATGAGTTCCCATACAAGTCAACAGTGACTGATATTGACATTTCCATGGGCGGCTTTTTTTTTACCCAAGTTGTTCCAAAGTCAAATTAAAAATATCGTAAGATATATATATATATATATATATATATATATATATATATATATATATATATATATAAAAAAGCAGTTAGGTGCTTCAATGCTTTAAAACAACTAATACAACTATAAAGACTGAATTTGAAACAGGTGGTAATACTGTATATTTAGAAATAATTTTAAATGTAAATATTTTGTTTATATTTTGATTTTTTATATTTAATTTAGTAATTACTTTTTTTTCGAGTAATTTACTCATTTTTGTTTTAAATTTTATTTGTATTCTTTTTTTTAAAAGTCAATATAGTTTTTATTCATTTTTATTTCAGTTTTAATTATTTTAGTACATCAAGTTAAACTGAATCAAAATGAGAAATGAAAAGGTTTTTTAATGGTTTAAGTTTTTAGTTTATAGTAATTCTGTTTGCACCATTAAGGGGGAGAGTCAATAATAAAAAAAAAAAAGTTATTTAATCATAATAAATCAAGGCTATAAAACACAGTTTGTCTATTAGGAAACGTGCTTAACATGATGTCTTAATGATAACATTTAATGCAACAACTCATAATGCTTGATACAGAGGCTTTATTGTCCATATACAGTATATTCCTAATTCTTTCTTTTGGTTTTACGGTGAATGCGATTAAGATTTTGTGATAGTAAAGCACATGATGTTGTGTCCAGGTACACCATCATGAAGATGTGCTGGAACCTGGAAGCTGCTGAGAGACCAACATTCAGTAAGATCAGTCAGCTGATCGAGAGGATGCTGGGAGACACGGCTGATACACAGGTACATCACTCATGAGATTTCATGCAGTCAGACCTGAAGACATGAACATCCAACCATCTGTATCTACCCTACTTTTTCAAAGCAGAATTCAAATATTTCCAGTTAACGTGTAATAATTCCGATGCATTCGCCACTATAGGTAAACACATTTTTGTGCTACAAACCATTGTTTATTGCTGACATTCAAATTTTGCTATTTATATATTTTCTTAGTTTTGCATTTTTCATTTAAATGTTTGCATTTTAATAAAAATTTTGCATATTTTAAATTTTCATTTTTTCATTTTTCAATTTCCATTGCAGGCAACTATTTGCGTGCGCTCTGATCAGATCATGAGATGAGATGTTAAAAATGTATTTGATATCATTTTAAGTGCATTGCATTATGGGATATGGTATCTCACACAGTGTGCATGCTGTACTTTTTGAAAAATGTAGTTTGTCTTCCATATATTCCTTCCATGCATATAGAAAAACAGTGAACATACTGTAGGATTATTTATTAATATGCGTTATTTTGGACACAATCTAGTCTGAGTGAGTAAAGAATGAGTCATATTCATGAAATATTTCCACAGGAGACACAGTACCAAAATTTCCAGTCCAGCGCAGAAGGTGACGAACAGCTAGAGTCATCTGACCCAGTGAAGCAAGAAGATGAATCATTTGAGACGTCACGTGACCAGAAAGAAGAGGACGAGCCGCTCATGAAACCCAACAACTACCAGTTCTGCTGAAGGCCTAACTAACCAGCTGATTAACTAATGCGCGATCTTCTGTCTGAACATCAACAATAGTTGCACAATCTGTCCACAATCACATGCATGTGAACAAAGATCTGATCTGTCACCAAACACACTCACTTTGGGATTTTGCACGCTCTGCTTTTGCAGTTCTGCTCTCTTGAAAATGTCTTGAACTCGTGTGCAGAGTTGAAGCGTGTTTAAATGAACCGGTTTCATTTCTCAGCAAAGTCGAAAACCTCCAAACCTCGGATTTGTTTGTCGTCTGATGTGCCTTTTTTGATAACCGTGCATCTTTCTTGTTACTTGAACTTCTCTGTTGCCCAGGTTGGAAAGCAGTTTGTTCTGCGTTTTAAATGCAAACGCTACATGTTCCACTTCCACTTCATCCTTGATCTGCCTGTCAGTCGTGCTTCTTCCTTTAAAGTAACTGAAAATGACCACAGATACACGTAACTCTTTTTGTGCAGCTAAAATAACTGGAATGACACCGGTCAGGGGCGCTGCTATGGTTTCTGGGCCCCCTGAACAGCATATTGATTCGGGGCCCCCTCCACGATCGTGTTCTGGTAGGGGAGCAGTGACCCCTGACTCTGCCACATTCAACTTATAAATGGCCACATTCTTATGTTAAAAATAAAGTGAATATGCCAGATACAGCATAATATTCTGCAATTTGATTATTTATTTATGTATTTATTTATTTTTTGCATACATTTTTTTTTTTTTTCATTTTAATTTCGCATTTGCAAGTTACAAATGGCCATGGTCTTACATAAACATAGTGTATACATCATATATGGCTTGGTCAATGCAACTACACAATAACTTTTCACATTTTGCATTAAAACTTTTTCTTTCCAAACTTTGCATTTAATTTTTTTTTGTTGCACTTTTAATTTAGCATTTAAATTGTTATATATATATTTTTTGCATATTTTTATTTATTTGCATTTTAGTTTTAACTCCCCTCGCATATAACACCTGTACCCGACATGACAACACGGGTCGAGTTTCACGCAGGATCTCAACACTGCGTGGCTGGAGGTAATCACTGCAGGTGAGAGGACAGATATGAAAACATTCTGTCATTTTGTCTCCTGCTCTAGTTCTTAGTCAATCCTTGTAGGCAAACACAACGTTTTATTGCTTCCCGAAGTGATTACGGTCATCTGGAGTGATAGCGTGAGGTCAGCACAGGCTTGGAGGACAGATTCACGTCTCCAACGGGTGAAATATTGACATGCTGTTGATGCAATAATGTCTCAGCTGATCGTGGTCTTATTTTTTTAGATAACTTGAGAGTCAAAGGTTAAATGCGTTATCATTTATGACTGAAGCATTAGAAAAGTGGATCCCAAGGACAATGACTGACACAGAAACCATTTCAGGAAGAAAAACGAACCATTTGTTTTTCCTTTAATGTCAAATGAAAAGTAAACTGCTTAATTTCATTTTCATATATGCATATTTACACTCGATTATGTTGATGTGCAGGAAATGTTTATGTAAGCTGAATGTCACATTTTGTTTTCAACGAGTCAAACTCTCAAACGGAAAAATCTGTAATTTTCTCTGTAGTTTATGAACCGTTTGAAATGGGTAAATCTTTGATTTTATACTCCAAACTGTTTGCTTTCATCAAAGTTTATTTAAACAGACACACTTTAGTTTGCTTAAAACGTGATTAACCTGATGTTTTTTTTCTCAAAGCACAAATTTTCATGTTTATGTTTATATTATATTCTTATTTACATTTTTTCCTCATGCAATAATTGTATTTTTCATAGTTCAATTATGTGAGATTTAATCATTATAGGGAAGTCTTTTCTTAGTGTTTATCTGTGTTAATAGAGTCTTGAGTTCAGCACCTTAGACAGCTTCACATCTGTATATTTTAGTTTTGCTACTGAAAGCTACTAATAAACCATGGAAATGTCACGTGATCGTGTTTCTTATCAGTGAAAATGCAGTTTATTGGGAGCGACTGTGATGGCAGTCCATGTCAAACACAAACCTATGTTTGAGTTTGAGCACATGTCATGAACCAGATCTCTTAGAATAAACACTTCAAGTCAAAAAGATTTTCTATGCATGAAAAAGCCATCAAAATATGTAATTCAAATAAATACTGTCAGTTTCCCACCAGTAGCAGGTTGCTACTGTTTTTTTTGTGGGCAATAAAATGCTTCTTATTTACAATCATAAATATGTCAGATACAACATCAGACACACAAGGCAAGTTCTTTTTTTAAGAAACATGAATCTGCAGGCATCATTTACTCACTCTCATATCATTCCAAACCTTTAAACTGTACACAAAACTAGACGTTACATGTAAGTGAATGGGGATTTAAGCAGGCTTTAAAGCTCCAAAAAGCACAATACACTGATTTTTAGGACAAAATATAAGATTTATGTATTTGAAATGCACACACACATATATATATATATATATATATATATATATATATATATATATATATATATATATAAACAAAAATATAAAATAAAAAACGGAATCACACTCTGTCTTCCCAAGCACATTTTGTCTTTTTTGTTTTTAAAATGTTGAGTAAACCCGAGTCAGATGAGCATGACCTCCTCGAACACGACTCCATCTGAGTGTTTGTCCAGTCCTCCGTCTGCTGTTTCCTGCGGGTCCGAGTTGATCTGTGCGACTCCCAGCCTGTAGAGGGCGTCTCTGATCATCACCACCTCTCCTGGCTGACAGGTGCTCAGCGCCTCCGCGATCTGCTGGTTCACGATGTCCCTGCTGCTCAGGAAGTCCAGCAGGCGGTTATAGAGGTAGTAATACGCTGCGTTATCGAACGTGAGAGCTTTACGCCGAACTGCCGTCGCGCTGCTGTCGTTGATGCTGGTTTCACCCTCGGGGTCATCACAGATCTCTGCGACGGCGCCGGTGTACGGCTCCAGCTCTCTGCAGAGGCTGATGGCGTGGTGGGCGTCGTGGAGGGCGTTCGGTGCGTCGGGTCGCACGATCCAGCGAGAGGTGGATTTGGTGAGCGGGTGCAGATGAGGGTTGGACTCAGTCGCTGTCAGATCCAAACTGTACGGCTGGTCCTGAAGCTCCGAGCAGGAGACGTACTGAAAGAGGGGAGGAGACAGATGTGATTGACACATTCAACGGCCAATCAGGCGTTTTAAAATCTGTGCACATGTTCACTGCTCTGAGGTGTACAACTCAACAAAAACCTCTTTTTTGAAGGAAAGTTTGATCAGTTTGATTTTTTTATATACAGCACTTTTCACAGTGTTGAGTATGGCATCTCAAAGTAGCTTTTCAGAAATAAATGAACTTTAACCTTACAATCTTTTCATTTCCTGGAGTAGCCACTATAAATGTGTTGTACAGAAAGAGATTCTTAAAAATGTAGCTAAAAGCCTCACTAAAATGGCATTTTATTTGTATATTCGCAAGATTATTACAGGTAACTAAAACTAAAGCCGTAAAATAATACATTTAATAAATTAAACTTTAAAAGAAATTTAAAAAACCTTAACCTTATTTTATTTCATGTGGTTTACTAAGGGTCTGTCTACTCCTGTGGTTTCTTTTTTTTTTTTTAAAGGACAGGTTTAAAAAAACATGTTTTTAATTATATATTATGATGTTGAATATTATTGTCAAAATTATTTTATAATATAACTCATTTTTTAAATATATTATTATTAATTTTTAACAATAATTATTATTTTATAATTTAAAGTAAAGATTTATCTGCCTTTAATAATTAATTAAGTAATATTATATTTTTGTATAACTGAGATACTATTATAGCTTTTATTATAATTATTTTTCATTTTTTATATTTTCTGTTTTCATTTTAATTTTAAATGGTGTTTTTGTCATTTGTTTATGTTTTTGTCTTTAAACGTTTCAATATAATTTTTTATTTTATTTTTCGTTTAGATTTTTTATTACATGAAGTTAAACTAAATGAAAACAAGAAATGTTGTCTTGGCTAGTTGAAGTAGTAGAAGAATAATTTGTTCCTCAATATTTTTTATTTTATTTCAGTTAAGGTTCATTTTATTTCAAGTAAAGTTTTTAGTTTTAGTTTCTGTTCAGCAGTACTGAAAGAGTATGATAAGCTATGATTGCTTTGGAGCAATTTATAAGTGGACTTCTGTGAAATATGTAAATGCAACAGAAGCATTATAATTAACAATAAAATATTAATGATCTATTCTTGTCGATCTCTCACCTGTGGCGGTGTCGTAGGGTCAGAGAAACATCCCTGATTTTTCCCCCACATCTGTGAGGCCAGTTCAGGATATAATACATCAGTGCAGAGCGCCACCTTCTGGGCACAATCTGCCACATACACCGGCGGCCAAAACCTGGACGAAACCAGCAGGTCCAGATGATCTCGAGCGCTTTCTCTGCGGACGATGTACTTGGATCCGCACACCACCTGCAGAGATCAGACTCCCACATCAGCTCATCTGATCAAATCAAAGAATCCCCAGAGAGCTGAGCCTCAGTGAGTCTGGTACCTGATGAGGACACACTTTACTGACTCGGCCTGCCGTCAGGAGCGCGCCGGGCTGCTGTGCCGTCCACAGGCCGTTCTGTGAGTGTGAATACAACAAAGACACAGACGCCAGCAGCTCGTCCTGCCAAACGAGACCAGCGTGATTACTACAGTACAGGAATATTTAGAGTCATCTGACTTACTGTCTAGAAGTGGCATGTGAAAGGAGGAGAAAGGTGCTTTGTGTTACTGAATAACAAATATTAGTGATCGCTTTAACTGCAGCGACTCATAAAGATACTGGATGAGAACAAACTCTGAATAATGACACTCTGGTGCTCTGTACGGCTGTTCTGTAGATTTCATTACCTTAAATATAATCAACTTTAACTGAATGAAAATATCAAAAATGTAACTTATTTTATTTCAGCAAGTTGCCAAGGCAAAACTGAAATAAAAATGAACAGAAAAAAAGAATCACAAAATTAATTAAATTAAATTAAAAGAGATAATATAAACTAATTTTAAAAAAGTACCTCAGGGATACTAAAATAACTCTCCTTTAAATTAAACAGCATTTTATGTATATATTTATATATATATATTAGTGCAGTCAACGTTAACGCGTTAACGCATGCGATTAATTTTTGTCTGGTTTAACGTGTCAAAATATTTAACGCAATTAACACAGCATCCGTATTTTCTGCCATCCGTTGGCTAGCTTTACATTATATGATCACGCTCTTTTAATTTAAATGCTTTTAAACATTTCAAGCGCGGCAAGACAAAAGAGAATGCGCTGTCTGTGAATGCCCTTATGTGACACATACACACGTACACTACACATACACACACACACACACACAATGCATAGTCAGGGCGCCAGAATCCAGTTCTCTTAAGCGCTTGAACTAACAATAAACATCCCAAAGTGCCAGTTTTGTCGATTATCCTCATAAGAGCAATCTTAAATGATTTATATAGTCTAAAATGAACAAAAAGAGTTGTGAGAGATTGAGGCGAGATCCATAGACAGTATATAAACGGTGAGATCCGCGTGTCTGTCTGCTCTTAAAGGGACAGCAGCCAATAAAGCTTCCTGTCAGTAAAGTTAAAGAACAAAGGGAACAGAGAAAATGACTCGCTGCTCTTGACTAAATAACTTTTGTAGCTTTAATAAGGATTAACTATTTAATTTATAGTTTATACAGTGCAGACTGCATATAACTTTGATAACTTTATTACATTTCTGTATATTTCCTAACTGTTAAGACAGGAAGGGCAGGAGTAAACATGACATTTATTATGGGTTTATGTTAGCATTGTTTTAAGTTTACTTAAATTTAAAACTGTTATATTTTTGAAGCCTAATAATACAACCCAAATTCCGGAAAAGTTGGGACATTTTTTAAATTTGAATAAAATGAAAACTAAAAGACTTTCAAATCACATGAGCCAATATTTTATTCACAATAGAACATAGATAACATAGCAAATGTTTAAACTGAGAAAGTTTACAATTTTATGCACAAAATGAGCTCATTTCAATTTTGATTTCTGTTACAGGTCTCAAAATAGTTGGGACGGGGCATGTTTACCATGGTGTAGCATCTCCTTTTCTTTTCAAAACAGTTTGAAGACGTCTGGGCATTGAGGCTATGAGTTGCTGGAGTTTTGCTGTTGGAATTTGGTCCCATTCTTGCCTTATATAGATTTCCAGCTGCTGAAGAGTTCGTGGTCGTCTTTGACGTATTTTTCGTTTAATGATGCGCCAAATGTTCTCTACAGGTGAAAGATCTGGACTGCAGGCAGGCCAGGTTAGCACCCGGACTCTTCTACGACGAAGCCATGCTGTTGTTATAGCTGCAGTATGTGGTTTTGCATTGTCCTGCTGAAATAAACAAGGCCTTCCCTGAAATAGACGTTGTTTGGAGGGAAGCATATGTTGCTCTAAAACCTTTATATACCTTTCAGCGTTCACAGAGCCTTCCAAAACATGCAAGCTGCCCATACCGTATGCACTTATGCACCCCCATACCATCAGAGATGCTGGCTTTTGAACTGAACGCTGATAACATGCTGGAAGGTCTCCCTCCTCTTTAGCCCGGAGGACACGGCGTCCGTGATTTCCAACAAGAATGTCAAATTTGGACTCGTCTGACCATAAAACACTATTCCACTTTGAAATAGTCCGTTTTAAATGAGCCTTGGCCCACAGGACACGACGGCGCTTCTGGACCATGTTCACATATGGCTTCCTTTTTGCATGATAGAGCTTTAGTTGGCATCTGCTGATGGCACGGCGGATTGTGTTTACCGACAGTGGTTTCTGAAAGTATTCCTGGGCCCATTTAGTAATGTCATTGACACAATCATGCCGATGAGTGATGCAGTGTCGTCTGAGAGCCCGAAGACCACGGGCATCCAATAAAGGTCTCCGGCCTTGTCCCTTACGCACAGAGATTTCTCCAGTTTCTCTGAATCTTTTGATGATGTTATGCACTGTAGATGATGAGATTTGCAAAGCCTTTGCAATTTGACGTTGAGGAACATTGTTTTTAAAGTTTTCCACAATTTTTTTACGCAGTCTTTCACAGATTGGAGAGCCTCTGCCTCTCTTTACTTCTGAGAAACTCTGCTTCTCTAAGACAAAGCTTTTATAGCTAATCATGTTACAGACCTGATATCAATTAACTTAATTAATCACTAGATGTTCTCCCAGCTGAATCTTTTCAAAACTGCTTGCTTTTTTAGCCATTTGTTGCCCCCGTGCCAACTTTTTTGAGACCTGTAGCAGGCATTAAATTTTAAATGAGCTAATTAAGTGGATAAAAGTGTAAAATTTCTCAGTTTAAACATTTGCAACGTTATCTATGTTCTATTGTGAATAAAATATTGGCTCATGTGATTTGAAATTCCTTTAGTTTTCATTTTATTAAAATTTAAAAAACGTCCCAACTTTTCCGGAATTCGGGTTGTAAATGTAAAAAATAAAATAAATCAGTAGCTGTATTAATATCAGTAATACTGGCCTTCATTCATAAAAAGATGTCATTTAGACAAGTATTTAAAATATACTGTCTTTGTTGTTTCTACATTAATTTGATTAATTGTGAAATGATTACATAAAAAAATATATTAAAAACGTACAAAAACATTTCTTTTTTTATTGCGATTAATTGCGATTAATCACAGAAAAAATTTGTCTAGTTAAAGTTTTTAATCGATTGACAGCACTAATATATATATATATATATATATATACATATACATATATATATATATATATATATATAAATTCTGTTAATATTAGGTTATAGTATGTTCCCATTTAGATAGCTGAGTTAAGGTGTGTGTGTGTTTGTGTGTGTGTCACAGTGTACTTTATCAGCGTCTGCAGCAGCAGGAGTCCCACACTTCTCCAGAACGTCTCTGAGCTCTTGTTCACTGTGAACATCCATCTGATTTGGAATCAGACGACCCTCATGAATCAGACGCACCAGAACAGATGAGTCCCCTGAAACACACACACGTATTATATCATATTTGATATAATTTTAGATTTTTTTCTTTTACTTAAATATCTTTACTTTCTAAAAAAGTCGAAACAATTGGACGCTAGAAGGTTTGGATCAGGCTGATCCTTTAGAGGTCTTAGTTAAACACGTCACTCAGTCGTCTCAGTACCTCTGAGCTGCGTGTCAGACGTGACTTTGTCTTTCTCCGTGTTGATGACGGTGGTGTTTCTCATGAGAGGAGGGATGAACGGGGCGATGATAGAGGCGTCGAAGCGCGTGATGGGAAAGCTGGAGGGAAACGCTGCCTGTTCCAGCGCCTCGTTCTCCATCGTCAACCAAAACTCATCGACGTGAACCTCATCCGTCGCCTGGAAATCAGGCCATGTGAACTACAGAGAGAGAGAAGAACAGTCATTCATCTAAATGTCTTGAGTTACTGTGCTACAGCTGACCTAATATTTACTATTGTTTACACTACTCCGACGTTTTCCACATTCGAAAATGGAGACTTTTGAAAACACTGCTGACCCCGTTTTAGTTTAAAACTCTGGGGTTGCGTTTCTGTGTAAACGGACCGAATTGGAGACTTGTTTACTAGTGATGTCCGATTCGTGAACGAATCGTTCAATTTAACCGGCTCTTCTTAGTGAACCGGTTGAACCAGTTCACCAAATCGAACTGAATCGTTTGAAACGGTTCACGTCTCCAGTAAGCATTAATCCACAAATTACTTAAGATGTTAACTTTTTAACGTGACTGACACTCCCTCTGAGTCAGAATAAACCAATATCCCGGAGTAATTAATTTACTCAAACAGTACACTGACTGAACTGCTGTGAAGACCGAACTGAAGATGAACACCGAGCCGAGCCAGAAAACGAACGAACACGCCCACTGCTGGAGCAGTTCTCCTTCTCGAGTCAAGAACCGGTTGCATCGGTTTTCGGATCACCAGTACACTGAACTGAGAATCGTTTCTGTCGGACGCGTCCGATTCTAGAACCGATGAGCTGATTCTCGTTCTCGAGTCAAGAACCGGTTGCATCGGTTTTCGGATCACCAGTACACTGAACGAAAACCGTTTCTTTCGGACGCGTCCGATTTGAGAACCGATGAACTGATGCTACTGCGCATGCGTGTAAAGTATTTCGGAAAGTGTGATAAAAGATCTATATACATTTTTATTATTATTATTATTTTTAAGATGAATGTTTCTAATCTGTATATTGTAGATTATGTATAGGCCAGAGGGGGTTTCAGGGAAGTTGGACAATAATTAAGAACTCTAAAGACTCTATGTTTAATAGGAATACGGGATGATTTATGAAATATGTGTACTGTATTTATAGTTAATGATGACACATTCACAAATTGAGTTTGTAGTAAACAGAACATGAACCTTTTACAGTCTATGACATGAACACGAGTAGAGCAGCTGATTGGACTGAACTGCAGCACGTGCCGGTTTATAGTGATTCTCGTTCTCGAGTAGACTCGATTCTCGAGTCAAGAACCGGTTGCATCGGTTTTCGGATCATCAGTACACTGAACCAAAACCGTTTCTTTCGGACGTGTCCGTTTTGAGAACAGAGGAGCTGATGATACTGCGCATGTGTGATTCAGCGTGAAGCCGACTGACTCACAGCGCGTCTGAACCGAACTGATTCTTTTGGTATTTGATTCTGAACTGATTCTGTGCTAATGTTATGAGCGCGGGTAAACCGAGGGCTTGAATGAAGGGGCAATCTGGCGAAACGTAAGTTCATTTAATAACAAATACATCGCAATGGTTTATGTATAGTGGTTTCTGCGCTGATGACACCTAATTTATTTACTTTATATCTTCAAGATTTAAATCCTCATATGCACATTATTGCTGTTACTGTATTTGGGTGCGTTGTTGCAAAACTTAATTGTAAACTTTTCATGATTATGAGGTTTTTAACTGACTAAAGTTATGTATGATTACTGACTTTATATATTTGAATGTTTGATAGATGTGACGCCATTACGTCATCGCCAATGACGTCATTACGTTGAGCGTAAAAGAACCGGTGAACCGGTTTTTTCAACCGGTTTATTGAATCGAACCGTCCGAAAGAACCGGTTCGCGGAAAAGAGTCGAACTTCCCATCACTATTGTTTACACTTTTACGCGCATGCCCAGTGTGCATGAATGGTCACGTGACACACGTTTTCTGCTATGTAGTGTAGACTGAGATCGTTTCTGAAACGCAGCTAAAACGCCAGTGTAAACGCAGATTGTTTTAATTCTAAAACGCCGTTTTAAAACGAAAACGCACTAGTGTAAACGGGGCCTGAGGAACTACATTGCTTGGTGGAAGGATACGGTTTTTATTAATATCATTACACTTTATTTGCGGTTTTATTTCGTGAAACCTTACCACGTATGTGGAATAACCGTTTTATAAAAACAATAAGCCCCAAGAAGCCATGGTTTACAGTGATTTTATAACAGCTAAGGGCTTCGCTTCCTGTCGCACCTTAGCTGTTATAAATTCACTGTAAATCATGGCTTTTTGGGGCTTATTGCTATATTTTACTTTTTTAAATATATAATAATTGTAGTATTTCAGCATATTTCATTTACTGTAGTTACCAACAAGCGACTTAAGTTTTTCATCAACCATTTATATATTAATTGAAATTTACATTTCAATAAGTAATATTCTTTATATGTAATTTTATTTCAGTTAACCTATACTTTATTTCAAGTAATGAATTTTTTTTTTTAGGGTTCTGATACTATAATAGTGTCTTATTAATACTTATATAAGATTGGCGTTACCTCCACGTTTTTGAGCAGTAGCACGTTGCTGGAGTTGCGTTGTGCGATCTCCAGTTTGGGAGCGATGCCACACACGCCACAGATCATGTCGTTATAGTCTCGAACCGTCAGACACTCAAACGCCCAGTAACCGCTGCAGAACAGGTCCTGAACACGCGACAGCTGATCCGAGCTCAGCGTGCAGTCTGAGACACACACAGAGACACGGTAACCTCACGCACACACACACGCTCAGCAGATGAGAGATGAGGATAATGAGGAAGAAGCACCTGTGAGCGTCAGTGAGTGTTTGATTATACTGAGAGCAGCGTGTGCGGGTTCATCGCCCAGTCTGATCTGATGTCTCATCTTAAAGAACAGATCCAGTGTCACCAGCAGCTTATTACCCACGTTAAACAGACCTGAGAGAAACAAACACACTGAAACATGAACTGCAGTAATACACATCAACATGGTGCATTATCAGTGCTGGATTTTAGCACTGAAATGAGATTAGTTTGCTTGTTTTTTTTGTTTTGTTTTTCTGGTGAATTTGTTGTGATTTTAAATTTTTTGTATTTTCTGTTTTCGTTTTAATTTGACTTTTTGTTGTTTTATCATTTTTATTTGTTTTTTTTTTTATGTCATTTTAATTTTAGTTAAAGGTTAGTAGTTTTTGTTGTGTGTTTTTAATGGTTTTTATTTTGTTTGTTTTATTATTTTTTATATTTTGTTTTGAGTGCATTTTTATTTTCATGTTTTCAGTTTTTTTTTTTTTTCTTTGTTGTGTTTTTGGCATTTAAAATATTTTCTTTTAAATATGGCTATATATTTGTTTATTTTAATTTTAATTTCAGCTAAAGTTTTAGTAATTTCGTTGTGTTTTTATAATTTTTATTATTATTATTTTATATATGTCTATGGATAAAATTGTATTCATTTTTTTATATACGTTACAGTTATCTTTCAGTAACATCAAGTTAAATGAAATGAAATGAAAAATGCTGCCATAAAAATAAAATAAGTTATTTATTCGTTTTTTTATTTATATATTTACTCAGTTTATATTATTTAACATTCAGTCATATTTATTTACTAGTTTTAGTCATTTTGTTATATGCTTTTTGTCATTTATATTATTATTGGTAGTATTTTTGTTACTATTATTATTTTAAATACATCTATAGAATTTTTTATAACAGTTATATTTTTTATAATTTTGTACTTCAAGTTAAACTAAACTTAAAAATGTTGCCTGGGCAAATAATTGAAATTAAATAAGTTTAAGCTTTGTTTGTTTTTTTACTTTTACATTTATATAAAAGCATTTGAAGAAATTATACACAAAGTATATTTAACATCTGATTTAATGACAAATGAACATATTTTAGTGTGTGTGTGTGTGTGTGTGTGTGTGTGTGTGTGTGTGTGTGTGTGTGTGTGTGTGTGTGTTTACCCGGGTGCAGGTCTGTGAAACTGTGTATGGCCAGACACTGGAGATTCGTACAGACTTTCAGCTGTAGAGTGACGAGACGAATCAAGCACTCCGTCAACAACCAGCATTCCTCCAACCCCGCAAGCGAACTATAAAATACAAAACAGCACATACAACATGTAAATCTCCATCTGAGAAGATGTGAGTTTCGTCTGATTCATCTGCTCTCTCACCTCTGGTCTCCTTTGAGCAGCGGGTCCTGACACAGACTGCAGTGTGTGGCCGCCGGCTCGAAGAAGTTTGGCCATCCACTGCTGTCCTCGCTGTGCTTCTGCTGGCCGTTGAGCTGCTGTATGAGGCTGAAGACGTCCTGCAGCTCGCTCTCGCTCTCGCTCTCGGGGAACTGCAGACAGGAGCGCAGCAGACTGACGGTGGAGTGACGCTGCTGCTCTTTCTGAGCGCTGCTCAGAGGCTGAGACGCATCCAACAGAAGCGCAGAAGCACACACATCCTCAGCGGACGGCTGGAGAAAACACACACACACACACACACACACAACCAGAGGAAACACAATTTCAGTTCAGCTTAAACAAATAATAACAATGCAAAACTCCCAATGAGACTAGAGCTGAATCCAGTTATTATAATTAAAGCTAAAACCATTATAAAATATGGTCATAAAACCATTGCATTATTAGAAATCAAATTATCTGGAATAAAATTAAATTAAACTTATTTTATTTCAGTTGGTTTCCAATATTTTTACTTTTGTTTAGTGACAAACTGACATTAAAAATGTAAAAAAAAACTATAGTTCAGTTAGTTCAAGGCAACATTGTCCATTTTGTTTAGGCTCTCTTAATTTAAAACTGTTAGTAAAAACTACATGGATATATTAAAAGAAAAAACATTACTATAAAATCACAAAAAAAAAAAAAAATTGCTTAAACTTCAAATAAAATAAATGTACACTGAAATAACAAAAAATATAAAAAATATTTCATTTCGATTATTTGCTAAAATATTAAAAACTGCATAGACATATGTAAAAATAAACTAATAAAATACAAATGACAAATACACCACAAAATTACAAAATACAAAAAATGACCAAAATGAAAATTATATATATATATACAATATATACAAAATTGGGTAGCACTTTATTTTACAGTCCTGTTCCTCATGTATATACTATGTTCTTATTATAGTAATTACAATAACTATGTAATAACTAGGTAAATAACTAACCCTGAACCTACCCCTAAACCTAACCTTACCCCATGTAGTTTCCTTGTATTACTAGAACCTTCTTAGATAAATACACTAGGGATGTCCAGATCCGATCACGTGATCGGAAATCGGGCCCGATCGCGTGGTTTCAGACTCGATCGGAATCGGACGTTACCTCCCGATCAGGACTCGGATATATATATATTCTCATTAATTTTTAACACTCCACACAGAAACAGCAACGCGTGCGGCATGACATCACTTTGATTTCAAGAGCTGGTGTGAATAAATATAGATTCAAACTCAAAGAGACATGATAGTTTGCGCATGACCTGATATTTCATTCGGACCCAGGATACAGCGAGATGAACATCACAGAGCGCTAAACTCTCATGCAGTGTGTGTTTCATTCATACTCGAAGCCGGAGCGCGCTCTCGCGCTGATATCAGGATATTCCTAATATGGACAAAAGCGTCCAGCTGTGCTGTGGTGCGCACAGGAAAACAGAAACTTATGCAAACACGAAGACATTAATATACGATCACGACAATAAATTGTTCTTCAAGTCATCTCCAGCAGGTGATAAATAAAGTATGAACAATGCAGTGCTGATTGACATAGTATTTATTACAGTATAGAAACTATTCTGCATTATTATGTGATAAACAGTGTTTGTAGTATATAAATAAATCATTATTGTTTGTTATTCTCCAGCATTTATAGATTTCTAAGCCAATTAAAAGCTAGAAATTAGAGAAAAAATAAAGTTGCCTATACTACCAGTCAGAAGTTTTTGAACAGTAAGCTTGTTAGGGTTGTTTTTTTTTTTTTTTTTTTAAGAAGTCCCTTCTATTCACCAAGCCTGCATTTATTTGATCCAAAGTACAGCAAAACAGTAAGATTTTGAAATATTTTTACTAGCCTATTTAAAATAGCTGCTTTATATTTGAATATATTTCAAAATGTAATTTATTGAAGATCCTGGATCTGTTTTTTCGCTCTTCTTGATTCTTTTTTTATGTATTATAGAAGTATCGGATCGGGACTCGGTATCGGCAGATACTCAAAATCAAATGACTCGGACTCGAGGACAAAAAAACCTGATCGGGACATCCCTAAAATACACTGTAAGTACACTATAAGTACATGTTAGTACACGTACCACAAAATTACTAAAACTTTTATCAAAATGAAAATCTAAAAATAAAAACTAATTAAAAATACTAAAGCAAACAATAATAGTCTATTGATGACACTAAAATGACAGTATTCAGGTGGGATTTCTGAAGCTGATTTGAGTCAGTTTTGGTTTAAGTCGAGTGTCGGCTGTGCAGTGAGTGCTGGAACTAACTGTGAGTTTGTTCTTCTTGGTGGGTTTGTTGGCGAGTTCACAGCCGCAGGTCGGACAGCGTTGAGGTTTGTGTCTGTTCTTATAGACGTAATCACACGCGGGATTCTTACATCGACCACGACCTCTCGCTGTAGACAAACCCAGAGCCTGAGGAACAGAAAACACACTCAATCCTGATCCTGTACATATAGAGACAGACAAACACAAATCTGCTCAAACGTTTGCTGTCTCAGCAGTGAGCACTCACTAGGGAGGATCCAGCTGTTTTCTTGAAGGGCAGCATGGAGAGGATCTTGACGCCGTTGTCTGTGATGATGTACTGGTTACTGCTGACTGTGATGGGCTTCTGAAATCACAGTTAAACAGCTTTTACCATGTTTCACACACACCAGCCTCAAATTATTCTTATAATCATCACCTCAGATTATTATTAGTATTACTATCTCCGATTATTTTAATCATTATTATTATTGTCAATTATCTTTAGATTATTTTTGTTGTTGTTGTTGTTTTTATTAATTTATTATTGTTGTTTTTATTACTTTATTATAACAGATTATTACTGTAATTATTATTTTTTTTTATTATTATTATTATCATTATTGTGACAGTTATTTTTATTTTTAAAATATTTTTCTTCTTGTTGTTGTTATTATTATTGTTATACTTATTACTTTATTATTCCCTCAAATAATTTTTTACTCTTCTCTGATTATTATTATTATTATTATGTATTATTACTATTGTTATTTTTATTGTTCTCTCTGATTATTGAATTGTTCACTTTCAGATTATTTTTCTTCTTGTTGTTTTTAATCACTTTTTTTTATTTTAGCAGATTAATTTTGTACTCTTCTCTCAGATTATTATAATTATTATATTTATTATTATCATCATTATTATGTATTATTCAATATATCATTGCTACTATTATTATTATTAGCACCTTTATTCTCTCAGGGTGAAATGAGGGTGAAGTCACCTGTTGTAAGGCACTGGGTGTGATCATGTGACCCAGCTGTTTGAGGGTGCTGGGTTTCAGTCCAGCGATCTGTTCAGTAGCTGATGGTTTCACTGGAAACAATAACACAACACATTTCACCTCGAGAGTCAACAGTTAATCTGAAGCCTGATGCATTTAAACACAAGAATAACAGATCATTAGATGTTTCTCACCAGCTTTGATGACAGTAGCGTCTGATTTGACTTTCTCAGGAGGAACCGTGATCCACTGCACAACTGCAGACTGAGCAGCCGCATCTGTCAACATCAGACGCATTTCATTTACATTCGCACTTTCTGCACATGTGCATGGGTTCAGGGACTGGTTTAGTGTTTTTAAATAAAGCTTGACTCACTATTATGTGCTGGAGCTGGAAGAATAGCTCGTATCCGGCGTTTCTGTAAAGCACTGCTGGCTTTTTCTCTTGTGACAACCTGAATTTGACCAGCACCCAATGATCTGAAACGAGCAAAACACACAGCCAAAAGAAGAAGATTATGACAACAAAATATTCGTTACTCTATGCATATTGTGCAGTACACACTGTGTGCCGTCCACTAATAAAAAAATTACTATGTGAAACAGTACAAAGTGTGCAATAATAGACATCTCATACAGCAATACAGGCTACACTTTAGTCACATGATCTCATTACGCTGCATATTTAATTCAGCAAGTGCCACCAGTTTATCATTTTTTCACTTTTTTGATTTTTTACCCAATTTTGTGTTAAAAAAAATTCTAGTTGTAGGAAATTTTTGCCGTCGGATCAACTATTAAAAATAATTTTCAGTAATTGAAAGCTGAAATCAAATCAAATATAAATATTAGATTTAAAAAAAATACAAATAAAAACTTGCTAAAATAAATACGTACTAAAATGACTAAGACTGAAATTAATTAAAAGCTAAAGAAAATAATTTTTAAAATGTAAAAAGAAATGAAAGGACCAAAAAAATACTAAACCTTCAAGTAAAATGAAAACTAGACATTTAGAAATAACAATAAATACCATAATTGTATATAAATAATACGACAAATGGACGGTCGAGTCAGTGCATTGCATTGTGGGACACTATAGAAAGTCATCCAGGTATTACAAGCATAACAGAGAATAATGTTCACAGTATGCATACTACAGAAAGACATTGGCGTATGCATACTGTTGTGTTTCTTACAGCACAGCTGTGCATTCGGCGCTCTGCGCTCCAGCAGATGTTTTGACAGCAGCTCCATCAGGTGTTTGTTGGGCTGACGCTGCATTCACCCGCTCTCTCTTTCTACGGGCCGCCCTGCGAGCAGCCGCAGTCCCGCCGTCCGGAGCTTTATCTGAAGAGGGTTTCTGAGGAATAACAGAAGCGCTTGTCTGCTCTTCTGTCCGTTCTGTGTCTTTTGATGACGTCTCATTAGGGTCTGACGGATGAGGCTTGGAGTCGACACACTGTTTTCCTGAAGACGGGTCAGAGCTTTTGACCGAGCTTCTCTTACCCTGTAACAGACAGAAATATAGTTTGTTTTATATTAATATATTTTTAGGATTATAATCAGGAATGCAAATTTAAAAGCCACATTTTCAGTTCAGGAAGCATAGCACAGGTTTGAGGACTCACAGGTGCCACCCATTTCCCCCCGAGGTGTTGTCCGCAGTCAGGGCACTGGGGCGGTTTGTGACGGGTGACGTATGAAAACACACACCCGGGTGTGGTGCAGCTGCCCCGTCCTCGCCGTGTGTATTTGATGGACTGAAAACAGAACAGATGTGTGAGTTACACATATCTGATGCATTATTTGAACAGAAACCTGTACTTATTATAGTTAACTATAACTATCCCTAAAAGTATTAATAAAAAATAAAAAAATTTAAATACTTGATTTTTTTTTTTTTTAACAAAATAAAAAAATCTCTCTATTTTTTGTTGTTGTTGTTGATTTCTCAATTTAATTTAGTTTAACATGATGTCAATTAAATACATTTTTTAAAATAATAATAATAATAATGACAAAACCAAACAACAAAATTAATAAAACTTTAACTAAAATAATTTAGACTTTTTTTTTTTTTTTAAACTAATAATAATTAATAGAAACTATAATAGTAATTAATTGAGACTAAAATAACACTGGTGCAATGTTTTATTTTATTATTTTTTTTAAGTCACTGTGCTGATAAAGTTTGCCTGGTTCATGCTTTCAAAGAAACTACATAAATAATCTCCCGTCTTTTCACTATTTTGGAAAACAGTTTCATCTAAGTTAGTAGGTTGTGGTCAGAAGGAAATGACTCTCATTACGTACAAATATCTGTACATGCTGTTTATGTCTTTCACAGATGATTTACTGACCAGTTTAAATGAGGGTTTGGGTTCTGGTTTCACACTGCTCACTAATGGAAACATCATTATCGGACTTGCTGTGTTAATCACTTTATTTTCCAAGACACCCTGAAAAACACAAAACATACAGTAAATATGAATCACTCATTTACCATTTCTAAAAACCTGTACATTTATTCACTCACTTCATGTTTTAATGTGGATGATTGACAGCTCACCTGATTGGGTATTATAGCGACTAGATGAGTGGCATCTGCTTTGATCTGCGGCATCAAAGCCCCGCCCTCCATTCCACTCTCTATCGCCATGCCAACGTCACCATACGACACCCGAGACTCCTCCCTCTTCACAAGCAGAGCTGGTAGTGTTTCAGTGGCGCTCTGGGTCGGTGCGTCCTCACTGAGCGCCTCGATGGCAATGCACTGCTCCGTCAGCTCCACCTCACTGCCCAGAGTCATGGGGGACACCAGCGTCTCCGGGGCCCGAGGGGCTCCATCCACCAGCGCCTCCGGCTCGCCGTCTCCCTCCACCTGTTCAGCTCCCGCTGAACTCTTGGGCAGAAGCACGTAATTGGCCCTCGGGAGGATCTTGCGGAAACCTGGTACGTCCTGAGAGGACGCAGCTGCTGATTGGCTGCTCTGTGAAAAGAGATGCAAGATTGACAGTCATGAGACATTAGGAGGTGCTTTACTGCACCGAAAATAATGCAACATTTGCCTCATTTTCTTTCAACTAAACATAATATTTCAAAGGGAAATAGACATGTTGTTTACAGTTTTGTGAGGATTAAACTATACAGTCGAAAATAAATTTTTTGATCATATATTACAAAAATATATACACTAATATATGTAATATTGATTCATTTAATAAAATTGATAATTTATATACTATTTGTTTTTGTTAATATTTTCAATTAGATTTTATTTTATATATATTTCCTGTTTTCACTTTTATTTTAAAATGTTCAGCAATTAGCTGAAATATTGTGAGCTCAAGTTTCTTTCTTTTTTTCTTTCTTTAATATTTTATCTCAGTTAATGTTTATTTAAAGTAAGAATAATGTTTTTTATGGTTGTAGTTTTGGTCAACTATAATAACACAGATAATAATAATAATAATTATTATTATTACATAACATTTTTAAATATTTTAAAATATATTATTATTGTAATAAAAATAGTATTTAAGAAAAATAATATAAGAAAGTTTTACTGTACAGGGCTGTAAATTTACATTAGTAATATTTCTGGTTGTCTTTATTTCTTCATTATCAAATGTTAAACCATCGATCTTTTTATTTTGTGACCATAAAGCTTTGTGTGTGTGTGTGTGTGTGTGTGTGTGTGTGTGTGTGTGTGTGTGGATAGCAGCCAGTTTATAAGCACTTCTCATCACTAATTTGGGAAGAAAAACAAACAGTGCCATGCTTCACTCTGAAATCGTATTTATTTAATTAAACACAGCCGTTGAACACTAATAATCCCACTAAGCCAGATCACAATTTCGGTTTTATTACAATTAATCGCACAGACCTACCATATACTTTTCATAACTTTCAAAATGTAAACAGTTTTGATGAATAAAATCAAAAGTTGTCTTCTAATCCATAAGAATTTTTCATGTCAATTCAGGAAAATGCATCTCCACAAGTACATGGAGCTCCATATTTAGTTCCTCAGTGAACAGGCTCACCGGGTCGATGCCGTCTTTCTCCATGCGCGCTCTCTCCAGGTAATAACCTCGATCCGCCACGTTCAGCCTCTTCCAGCTGTCGCTGATGCATTTGTTGATCTCAGACTGTGGCAGGTCCGGGTGCTCCTGCTGGACGCTCTGATGTACGTCAAAGTAATACAGCAGATACGCTGACCTGAGACAGCAGACAATACACATATTAATACACATCACCTGCCTGTGTGTTCATGTTTCAGGGAAGATCTACCTGGGCTTCTTGGGTTTGTCTGCGCTCTCCACGCTGCCTTTGCTCTTGCGTTTCTTCTTGGGTGAAGGAAGTTCCAGAAGCGTGTAGCAGCTCTCCACCTCCATCTCTCCATAGATGGCCTCCATCTGTGAAGAAACAGAGGAAGAGAATCAGTGAGCCTGGATTGAGGATAGAGCCCTTACTATGATGCATTACCAATAAAATTAGAGAGGCATCATTCAACATCGCTCGGGTTAAAAACGGGCGATTAAGGATTTGGAAATACTTTTTTAATGAGAGAAAATAGAGAATTGCTTTTTCATAAGTACAAAAATTATAATGAATGCAATGTGTTATGTCAGTGATGCTGAATTTTAAATATGAAATTTTATAAATCGAAAATTCAGTAACACTGTACAATACGGTTCCATTAGTTAATTAACATGAACAAATAATGAACAATACATTTATTACACTATTGATTAATCTTTGTTAAGGTTAATTAATGAAAATACAGTCAATCATTGTTTGTTCGTATTAATTCACAGTGCATTAACTAATGATAACAAGCACAAGTTTTGATTTTAATAACGCGTCAACAAATATTGATATTAACTTTAACTAAGGTTTATAATTGATGTAGAAGTATTGTGCATTTGTAGTTCATGGTAACTAATGTTAACTAATGCATCTTGCTATATCCACAAATGTAAATGGGCACCACAAAAAAAAATAAAAAATACTTTTGAACTTTTTTTTGCTTAACAGCAAAAAGAAACAACAAAGCAGCAAAAATGACTGTAAATTACTGCAAAGCCATTATTAAATTATTATTAAATTAAATAATATATATTTGCAAATCTATTTTTCTCTATTTAATTTTGTTAAGAAATATCGATGTGGATCTGCTCTTGGCATGATTCGTTACGTTACTCACATGATACTAATGTACTTCAGGGAACTACTGTACAAACACAAAACATGGTAACGTTACTACTTTATAAACAAGGTAATATTTGTTATTATTAGTTAACATTGTGCTGCTGGAGCAGATGCAGGTAAACAACAGCAACATTATTTGGACCGCATCACGTGACACTCCATAACCGCCTTCACACACACAAATATACACATATATATGACTTCAACTGCAGCTTATGTACATAAACGCGTGGTTTAAGAGGTAAAAGCAGGTGTCGGAGTGTTAGCGGGCTCGTCCGAGTGTGTTTTATTCGCTCATTGTTGAGCGCTGATACTGACTGTCCGCGGCCAATGAGCGCGGCTCTTATTGAAGCCTTACCTGAGCGAGCGCGGGATCGGTCCAAACCTGGGCGAATCTCTCCTCACACCGGCGCTAAAGCCGCGGGACCGGCGCTCCGGATCATGTGTGTATGCGGCGTGAGGGCTCAGTCGCTGTTTTAGCGTGTGTTTCCTGCAGTATACTGCTGTAAAATGGCGGAGGAGCGATCAGATGAACGACCGGAGGCCCAATGAGAGTTTGCTCTGCAGCGGCTGCGACTAAATAGTACGACTTTTATTTTCATTTATTTATTTTTACACGAATTTGTTTTATTTTATATGTAGTTAAAGCCATGTAGTGACACATATTTGTTAATAACTTTCCCAGGATAAATATAACTGTCCTTCCCGATGTGGTCGCTTGGTGGCGTCGCGAGCCGATTCCTCCGTTGAGTCGTGTTCAAAACTCTGCATGTTTTCCTAATGCTGGCTTTTGTATCTGAGAGAAATTAGTATCATATAAATATTTTAATTACAGGCATCTTTTCCTGACACGCAAACAGAAATAGTCCTCTTCGGTCTCTATAGAATGAAAGCACCAAACTGTAATGATGAACGACATGGATTGGCCAAAACGCGTAGAGCGATGAGAAAAGTAACGGGTATCACGTGACATCGTCGTCTACTTTAGTATTGTAATGTAATGACACTGAAAAACTTTAATAGATATTACATTGAAAAATATAGATTTATAATGTGATTTTTATTATTTTTACTATCGAGCCGTCATACCTGACAAATTACAGGGACATTTCGAGTCACTAGGCTTTGTCTATTTTGAGAAGTTCATGTATTTATTATTGTAATTTATACATAACGCTTCTTTTTTGGCTTATATTGTTAATTCTTACGAAAACGTAATAAAATAAGATCAAATATATCTACAAGAGTCAGGCGTAATGTGTGGTGTTCGAGCGAGTCGTCATGATTCAGTCCAGGCGAGTCGAGCGCAGATTGAATCGTTTGTCATTTCTGCAGTATGGCGGAGGACAAGGTGAGAGAAAGTCTGGCTGTCTGTAAAACAAACCCTGTTTAAAAAATAATTACGGTAAATTTAATAGCAAAACGGTTATGTCGTGTATATTTAAGCGCTGTACTATCAATGGCACCTGCTGTTTGTTAAATAGCGCTGTTGTAAAGCTTTAATGGAGTTATGTAAAGTCACTGGCATTTGACAGCTCTCATGGAAAAAAAAATCTCAAACATAAGATCTCATCATCTAGAAAGTGCCTTGAAATCAAGTCAAATGGATCACTGTAGTCAATCTGTCTCACGTGGTCTGCTCTGGTCTCACGTGATCTGCTGTGGTCTCACGTGGTCTGCTGTGGTCTCACGTGGTCTGATGTGACATCACTGTGACATCACTTACTACACAGAGCCGTAATTCGCTGACAAGCTACGCAATACCTTGTAATAATTGTAGATGAATCGCATGCGGTTATGAATGCGATATTGCATAGCTTGTCAGTGAATTACTACTCTGTATATTAAGTGCTGCTCCATTTGAAAGCAGGTGATGGACATTTAATCACAGAACTGGCTTTACTGACGAGACACGCTTGACAATCACATGCAATTAATAGTGCAGCCCTAGTCTGATGTGGTCTCAGACGGTGTGCTGTGGTCTCAGACGGTGTGCTGTGGTCTCAGACGGTGTGCTGTGGTCTCAGACGGTGTGCTGTGGTCTCATATGGTCTGCTGTGGTCTCATATGGTCTGCTGTGGTCTCAGACGGTCTGCTGTGGTCTCAGACGGTCTGCTGTGGTCTCATATGGTCTGCTGTGGTCTCATATGGGCTGCTGTGGTCTCATATGGTCTGCTGTGGTCTCATATGGTCTGCTGTGGTCTCAGACGGTCTGCTGTGGTCTCAGACGGTCTGCTGTGGTCTCATATGGTCTGATGTGTGTTGGTTCTGTTTCAGGATCCGGTGACCCGACTGAAGGATCTGGCTCAGCTCAAAGACCAGCTCGAGGAGATCCAGAAGAAGGTGGAGAATGAGGTTCAAGCTGGAATCCCTCAGGTACCACAGAACCAGATCCACGACCGATCCGGATCGGTCCGGTCCCAGCTAATACTAAAGACCACACACAGAGAGTGTGGTGCTGTACTGATGAATAGTTTTGTTTTGTAATGGTCCCCTTGTGAGGGACCCCATTGATAAACTTAAAGGTAGCTGTACGTTTTTGTGTATGAAATCAAATTATACTGTGTGAGGATATTATAATTATTATTTTTCCTGTTTTTGGTTATTTTTATCAGTTTTTAAATTTTTCATTTTATCTACATAGTTTGTATTTTCATTTATATTTTCTGTTTTCATTTTAATTTTAGTTAAAATAACAAGTTTAGTAATTTTGTTGTGTTTAAGTTTGTTAATATAAGTTTTATTAATGTTTATTTCAGTTTTAGTTTTATTAGTACATTAGTATGAACTAAATGAATATGAGAGATGTTGCCTTGCTTAAAACAGTTGTGTGTGTTTGTGTTTGTGTGTTTTATTTCATTTTTAATGGTTTTAGTTAACTGTAACAACCCTGATTGACAACGAAATTCAATAATTGTTTCCCAATTAAATATTTAAATAAAACAAATTGTTAAAATATTTTCTTGGGAAAAAAAAAGATTTTTGACTTGGCTTGGCATTTGACATGTTTATGAATATCATTGTTTTTGTATGTATTGTTGTAATTATATTTAATAATTTTATGCATAAATGCATATTTAATATCTTAAGTGTATTACATTTAAAAAAAAAAAAAATTAAGAACCCCTTACCACCCTCTAAACATCCCCAGACTCCAGTCCGCAAACTCCTGTGTTTACAAGTAAAAATAAGAAAAATCAGTGTTTTCTAAACATTTGAAAACACTGTTTTCAAGTTGCACTTCATATACATTAAGATTCCCAGCAGCTGAAACTGTGTGTGTCTGCCTGTGTTTCTCAGGGTGGCTCAGTTTTACAGTCTCCTTTGCTGAAAGGATTCCTGGCCGGATATGTGATTTCCAAACTGCGTTCCTCAGCCGTCCTGGGAGTGGCTTTGGGAACCTTGACGGGAATCTACGCCGCTCAGAGTTATCAGGTGCCCAACATTGAGACGAGCCTACGAGACTTCCTCAACTCTCTGAAGAAAGGACCAAGTGATTAACAGTGCCTCAGGAGTGAGGAGGAGAACATGTGTCATTGCTGATTGGTTTGTGTCCTTCAGCATCACAGCGGAGCTCCTTCCCTCCTGAACCAAACTCTTGAGTTAGATCAAACCGTGTTTCGAGGTCTGTATGTGAGGGTGGATTTGGACCGTTTTGATGAAAAGTGGGCGTTATCTAGGACTGCAAAATTAATTGAAACAATATCTAAATTACAATAGAGCTTAGTATGATTATCAAATTGCAGTGGCTGCTTATTAATTTTATTAAATATATGTGATGCGTGTTTCAGAGTGAAATGTGGCACTGTGCTCAGTCCGTTTAACATTTAATGAACAAAATTAAGACATTCTTAAATATGAATATTGTAATTTTACAGTTATAAAATCTTGCGTGATATTTTTCTTATTAAATACTCTCTTTTTTTAAAGTGCAATTACAGTAATAATAGTTTTTGTTTCATATTTTTATTTAGTAGTGATAATTTAGTTAAAAAAAATTGTACAGCTGTACTTTGATGAATTTATTATATTATAATATTTTTACAATTTTTTTATTTTACATTGAAATTACAGAAGTAATATTTCTTTTTTGTATATTTATTTAATTGTAATAACAATTAAGTAAAAAAAAATGTCGTTTTACAGCTGTATTATAAAATACAATTCTTATAAACACACATACATATATAGAGTATTATAATATAATTTTTAATAGAAATCATAGATTAATATTTAATATCAATTTTCTTGAATACTTGAATACTTTTTTTTATATATATACAGTGAAATTACAATATTATTATTTTTGTTTAGTAGTAGTAAAACTATACATTTTTATTGTTTTTGTTATTATTTTAGAATCATATGGATATATAATCACAAAATCTTTGGCCAAATTGTGCATCCCTACACACTAGCACAGCAAACCTCAAAATAATTAAATTAAAAAAAAAAAAAATGTCTACAAAAATTTCTATCAGATTTTAGCCCCAAATCCTGCAGCTCTAGCATCCTGTCCGTTTGTTTGGTGCTGCACCGTTGAAGACTTCTGTTTCTACCAGTGCTTTGTGTCAGTCTTTTGCACTTCTTCCTGTACTCTCAGAAGCAGCTGTTGCTGGCAGACGCTGAGCGTGATTGGGATAGATAACCTCCTCGCAGGAGACGCTGGGTTTGTCTCCTTCTTCTTCATCTATTGTTTCATCTCAGGATTGGCAGCCTTTGAGTCTCCAGAACTTGTTGCTGTATGTCTTCTGCGTGGGAATCAATCTCGCAATCAGCAGTGGTTTCTCCACTCTCGCTGGGCTCATTATTGTGGGACAGGCTGCTAACAGGCTGTTCCTCATCTCTTCTTCTATGCTGGTGAATGACGTGATTCTGGGAACACAGCTGACACCTTACTTCCTGTTTCCTGTGCTGCTGCTGATTGGATGGGCCTGTATTACAGGTAGATGGGACGCCACCAAAGATGACTTTATTGATTTATTATGACTCTTTATCTGTAGTGAACCATTTATTTTTTCAGCATGTGCCCTCAGATATCTAGAAGTGCATCTTACTGTGAATGAACATCCTCTCATCGAGACTGAATGTCTGCCAATGTATTGTTTTTACTCATATGCAGTATTTTATTTTCAAAATAAATGTTGAAATGAATGGTACAGCACCTTTATGCAAATTGTAACTGACTTACCAGGTTAAATAAAGGTAACAAATAAATATAATGGATCATTCAGTGGCCTGGTGAAGTGTTTTATTAATTTTTTATTTTTTATAATCTTTCTGATCGTTGTTTTATTTGAATATTTATATTGTTTATTAATACTTTGAAGTTTTTATATATTTTTATATATATATATATATATATATAGGCTAATATATATTATTTATATATATATTTTTTTTTTTTTTAGGTTTCCTTTTAGGTCTAGGTTTTAATTATTATTATTTTTTTTTTTTTTTGGCCATTTAATTTAATTTGCAATCATTATTTAGCTTTATTTTTATTTCCATATTTGTAATTTTACTTGAACTAATCTTTTGAAAATGTATATTTTATTTCTGGATTATTTCAATTAACAAAAAGATGAATGGATTTGTAATAGTCTTAGTATTAGTTAACAGTAACAACACTGTCTCTGATGTGTTTTGTGATTATTGAGGTTTATCATACTTGCAAAGTTGTTTTGAGAAAAATCATAAACTCACGTTATTCTGTTCACTTTCTCAGAAAACAAGATCATATTGTTCAGTTTGTAAATGTATTGTGATTATGTTTAGATATTTGTATTGAAAAAAAATATACTGTGGAAGATATTCCTTTGCATTGCATGCAATATTTAATACCATGGCTAAACAAATTTCTATAAAGTTTCTGCTTTTTATTTAAAGGGGTGGTTCGGGATTTTTGACATCGGACCTCATTTTTAGGTCAGCCTGGTTGTTATTCATCAGTGGAGACATTTTTTTTTTTTTTTAAATTATCCAGTCCTTATATTTGGATAGTTGGCCGATGCTAGGCTAGCGCGAGTCAATGGGTATATGTTAGCCAGCCATTAAAAACCGTTTTACCCACTCCACAGTGCACCAAACGCAAATCAATTATAACACTAGACTATCGATGCAAATGTCCGTTGAGAGAATAATGTTAGAAATCAAACTTACCTTTCATCTCAATGATCCTAAAGGAACTAGTTTCTCAGCCGCTGCGGAATTTTACTTTGCTCCGGTTAGTAATGCGGCAAAAAGTAAACACAGAACAGAAGCGCACTACAGTCGTTACATCCAGCTAACCGGCTCACTCGGTTGCCTAGGTAATCAATACCAGGCTGACTTAAAAATGAGGTCCGATGTCAAAAATCCCGAACCACCCCTTTAAGACATTTGTAGGTCTATGGAAGGGCAAATTAAGACTTTAAGACCCACGGATGAATCAATCTGTTTTGGATCAGATGCATCAAGTGGGACCGAGCTCTTTCCAGAGCTGCTGGATCTCCTCCTGGAGCTGCAGGTTTTGTGAGGACAGATGAACAGCATCCTGAATGGCGTCTAGCAGCAGATTCCTGTACCTCCTCTCAGACAGGCATCTCTGTTCCTCCAGAACCTCACGAAACGCCCTGAACACCTACAAACACAACCAGCACAAAAAACACTCCACTAGATGACAGTATTGTGATATATCAGAATCAGAATGAGCTTTATTGCCAGGTATGTTTACACATACGAGGAATTTGTTTTCGTGACAGAAGCTCCGCAGTACAACAGAATGACAGCGACAGAACATAAAACACATAATAAAAGAATATAAAAATACAAATAAGTAGATAAGGAATGACAATATACAAATTGACAATTGTAGGCAGGTATATTACAAAAATGCAGTTATGTATGTACATGTATATTATGTGCAAAATGTAAGTGTATACTAAGTATGTGTGTTAGATAAATTAAGTGTATGTGTATATAAATATAAAGTGTAGTGTGTTCAGTGTGTATCAGCTGTTCATAAGATGGATTGCCTGAGGGAAGAAACTGTTCCTGTGTCTGGTCGTTCTGGTGCTCAGTGCTCTGTAGCGTCGACCAGATGGCAACAGTTCAAAGAGGGAGTGTGCTGGATGTGAGGGGTCCAGAGTGATTTTAACAGCCCTTTTGCTCACTCTGGATAAGTACAGTTCTTGAATAGATGGGAGAGTTGAACCGATGATTCGCTCAGCAGTCCGGACTACCCTCTGTAGTCTTCTGAGGTCTGATTTAGAAGCTGAGCTGAACCAGACAGTTACTGAAGTGCAGAGGATGGATTCAATGATGGTGGAGTAGAACTGTTTCAGCAGATCCTGTGGCAGGTTAAACTTCCTCAGCTGGCGAAGGAAGTACAACCTCTGCTGGGCCTTTTTCACAATGGAGTCAATGTGAATGTCCCACTTCAGGTCCTGAGAGATAGTGGTGCCCAGGAACCTGAATGACTCCACTGCAGTCACAGTGCTGTTCATGATGGTGAGTGCGGGGAGTGCAGGGGGGTTTCTCCTGAAGTCCACGATCATCTCCACTGTTTTGAGCGTGTTAAGCTCCAGGTTGTTGAGAGTGCACCAGACAGCCAGCTCTTTAACCTCCTGCCTGTAAGCAGACTCGTCACCGTCCTGAATGAGGCCGATGAGTGTGGTGTCATCTGCAAACTTCAGGAGCTTGACAGAGGGGTCCTTAGATGTGCAATCGTTAGTGTACAGGGAGAAGAGCAGTGGGGAGAGAACGCAGCCCTGGGGAGCTCCGGTGCTGATTGTACGGGTGCTGGATGTGTATTTTCCCAGCCTCACTAGCTGCTGCCTGTCTGTCAGGAAGCTGTTGATCCACTGACAGACGGAGGTGGGCACGGAGAGCTGAGTTAGTTTGGGCAGGAGGAGGTTTGGCATGATCGTGTTAAAAGCCGAGCTGAAGTCCACAAACAGGATCCTCACATAGGTCCCCGGTCTGTCTAGGTGTTGCAGAACATAATGCAGTCCAATGTTTACTGCATCGTCCACAGACCTGTTTGCTCTGTAGGCAAACTGAAGAGGATCTAGCAAGGGTCCAGTGATGTCCTTCAGGTGGGCCAGCACCAGTTTTTCAAATGACTTCATGACTACGGATGTTACAAGCCACAGGCCTGTAGTCATTTAGTCCTGTAATTTTGGGTTTCTTGGGGATGGTGATGATGGTGGAGCGTTTTAAGCATGAAGGGACTTCGCACAGCTCCAGCGATCTGTTGAAGATCTTTGTGAAGATGGGGGCCAGCTGGTCAGCACAGGATTTCAGACAGGCTGGTGTAACGCAATCTGGGCCTGGTGCTTTTTTCCTTTTCTGCTTCCGGAAGACCTGGCGCACCGCATCCTCGCTGATCTGTATTGCAGGTGTGGGGGAGAGGGGGGATGCAGGAGGTGTGAATGGTGAGAGTGCATGATTGGAGAGGTGTTCAGGATGGGTTGCAGGAGCTGTTAATGGTGTGAACGGTTGTTTGGAGAGGCATTCAGGGTTGGTTGCAGGAGTTGTTATTGGTGTGAATGGTTGTGTGGAGAGGTGTTCAGGGCAGGTGATGGGTGTTCTTTCAAACCTGCAGTAAAACTCGTTCAGATCGTCTGCCAGTCGTTGATTCTCCACAGTGGTGGTGGAAATATATTAAAGGAAATGCAGCTACACAGTGTGTGTGTGTGTGTGTGTGTGTTTATAAACTATATTCTATATTCCTTTTCATGCTTTCAGTTTGCATTAGCATAAATGTGTCTCGTTTCAGAACTGGAAAAGGTGCCACTATAATGTTTAGTTAATGCTAAATAATAGCAAATTAAACACAATAAAAGACACAATTATTCAACAACAAAAATTTAATTACAAATAAAAAATACAATAAAGTCGCCTCTTTAATATATATATATATATATATATATATATATATATATATATAAATAAGCAAATATTTATTACATATTGCATGCATGTTTGCATGGGCGTCAGTTTGGTTTGAAATGTGGTGGGGACAGAGACGCATTCAGAAGTGCATTTTCAGAAGTGCTGGGTACAATGATGCATTTTTTTTTTCTCTTTCGCGCAGGTCATGTTTTGAAAGACGTCCTGTATCTTATTAATGTAAATAAATAAAAATGTATACAAAAATGTGATGATGTCCGACTCGTTTTATGAAGAAGAAAGCCGTACAAAGCATTAGACATATGATATATGACCCACTAATCTGCTTCATATCATCATATAAGTACCATGTTGACAATATGACATGGCCATGACGTGGTTTAATGTACCTAAACAATGATTACCAAATTTCTCTTTCATGTTGCTTTGTTATAACCACTGAAAACGGGGAAAAAAATCTAACCCAAAATCGGGCCTCGCTCTACATTATCCCGCTTATTACATGGCTACCCACCAAATAAATCAATAATTTGACACAAAATATTGATTTAAAAAAGAGTTTATTGATTTAAACACGATTGTATTGCTTCCGCTAAAGAAAATAGTTCCGTCTCTACGATTAGAATCCTGCCGCGTCCATAGCAACGCTCTGTTTTTCATGGCAACGGTGTTATTATCAAGAAATAACAGACTTCATTCTACAGTGGAATTCAACCAAGCCATGTAATAATTTGATTTAATTCCCAGTACAATTTACCATATCTACACACAACACAACTTAAGCACTACAAATTTTATCAAGATTGAAAAAGCAAAAATACGTGTAGCACATGAACACTATTGACTATCACACCATGATCTGACTGCTCTCAATTCACAACAACATGCATCCATCCAATCTACATCAGGCATTTTGACTAAAACTTGATCCATTCCTCATCATCATCATCATCATCATCATCACAACTATTCCAGAATTCAGCAATAGATTCAAGCAATAATTAAACAAGATACTGACTACTCAACAATCATCTCCCCCAACACTTGCTGTATGAACGCAAACCGTAACTAGCTAATTAAGTTGGTGGCTAAGGAAGTCTAACGTAACATTAATTACAAGAGAAGAATTAAAACAGCCGATCCCTTGTGTGCAAATGCACAAGACCTAGCCATAATACCAGCAAATCTTAAAAGTTATCGCGTCTTACCTTTGTGTCAATGGTCTGCAGACCCTTGCTGTGTGTACAACAACATCCATTTGTTCTACAAGTTATCACTTTGATATGTTATAGTCCATGGCACTAGGATGCAACCTTGTGATATTGTATGAAGGCTAAATGACTTGCTCGTCTTTGATACATTCGCCAGAAATTCTGGCCAATCCCAGCAAAGACTAGGTAGCCTCGTTCCCGCTCGTTCACTGTCCATTCCAAACTGTCAACTCATTTGAAAAACATTCTTTAAAAAAAAGAAGCGCGATAGTCATATAGACGGTTTCATCGGGCGCACGCGCCTGGACCTAAGTTAACTTCCGGTCTGTGTTGTGTATATCGGTCTGGCTGCGGTACCTTCTACAAACGCGGTTAAAGTCAAGGCGATGAGTAGACTGATGGCTCAGGTGGTTGTGCTGCGGGATGTGTTTCCCATACATTTATTTATTTTTGGAAACTCACCACAATTTTAAAACTGATCGATTTTCAAAAAGGCTTCGCTGAATAAACATGAGTAACGTTATGTACTGCACGTTTAATAATAATAATCCCTTACATTTACATGTTTAAATATCAAAACGAGGCACAGGTGTTTTTTATATCGCTGTATTTCTGAAGGAAGACTTGCATGTTATATGCCTGATAAAGCAGCGTGTGTGAGCGTACTTTGTTTACAGCTGTTACTGGGGAAACCTCCATTTCTCGCGCTTTATGTCTATGCTTTAAAACATCTCCTATTGGCAAAGAATGGATTTGCATTCTCATTAAGTCCGCCTGATCCATGCAGCAAACATATTTTGTTTGTTATCAAAAAATATCTACTCTAGAGGGACTTGGCTGATGTTATTGATTCTATTTGGAAGTCTACCGGAAGTTAAGTTAGGTCCGCAAAAGCGCGCATTCGCTGTAACGTTTGTTTATGTTGTTGCCGTTGAAACCGGCATATAGAGAAAATAATAACAGTGACAAGATGACTCCCCCTCCCCCAACCTAGAACGTATCCCAATGTTACAGTTGTTGCAGTTTTAATGAACAGAAAAGCGTGTAGCCAGCGCAGCAGCAGAACTCGAGGTTTAAAAAAAAAAAAAAAGTGGTGGGTACAAAATGACTCATGACGAAATCTGGTGGGGACACGTCCCCCCCGTCCCCCCCGAAATCGACGCCTATGCATGTTTGTAGTTTTCAACAAATATTTCATACATCTAAAAGCCTTCCCTAACTCTAAAAAGTTCCCTAAATTTAAGAATTAAAAGCTGGGATTTTGTTGATTTAGATTTTTTTATTATTATTAATTTGTTATATAATTGTGTTAATATAATACACCTGGGATAATTTTGTGCTCTTTGATATTCCTGTTTTTGTGTTGAATCCTTTATTTCTTCATATATTTATATTGGAATAAAAGTCCTTTCTTAAAATGTTCTAAGGACACTAAGGATAAGAATGGTTCTGTGAAGAACTGCTCACTGAAAGCTCACTTTAAGGAACCAAAGATGGTTTTCTATGGCATCTCCCCTTACGAAACTTTTTTTTTTTTTTATAACTGATTGTAGTTTGAGTACCATCTTTTTTTACCATCATAGAAAAGCAGACTCGGTGTAGATGTTCACCTGCAGACTCTCTTCTCTGAGGCTGCTGATCTGCTGCTGGTGCTGTCTGCTCTGGGTCTCCAGGTCTGCAGACGCCTGCTGGTTCTCTCTGCGCAGCGCCTCCATCTGAAGGACCAGGATGTGTCTCTCTCTGCGCAGGTACCACATCTCGCCCTCCACACCACCCATCTGCAGACGGGACAGAGTCAGTCACGTGTTTGAGCTCTGCTTGTTTAACTCAACCAGAACTCACTCGAAAGCCACAATGATGACAACAATTTATAAACCAATTGACCAATCAGAAGCCAGGACTGGACATATCAGTTTTACAGCACACACAGCGGTGAATAGGGAGAACATTTTGATGTAAATACATGACTGTATTTTTTGGATGTACTGTTTTTTGTTCTTTTTCATGTGTCCTCCGCTCTCACCTGCTCCTCCTGTAACTCTCTCTCCATCTTCATCAGTTCATTCTCGATCAGTCTCTCGTGACTCTCTCTCAGTCTAGTTCTGCGCTCCAGGAGTTTCTCGTAATCCGCCTGAAACACACACACCAGTGCTTAAGAAATCATGAAGTAGAGTATTTTTTCATAAATAAGAGATTATTTTAATGTGTGCATTTTGTATTATTTCTAAACAATCATAATTTCACATTGATTCATAAAGACGAGTCATCTGTAGTTTATGTTTCACTGGTTGATCACATTATGCACACACTGTAAGTGCTGATACTTTCAGTTTTCTAATTTAATTCAACTTCTTCATTACAAATGATTTAAGCATCCAGTGTTGGTATCGTTAGCTTAAACTATCGTTTATTTAAATAAGACTGAAATCAAATCTATCAAATAGAAGAAAAATAGAAATGTTGCCTTGGTAACTAACTGAAATAAAAACAACCATTGTTAATGCTAAAATTACAAATAAAAATAATAATTTAAATAATAAAAATTAAAAAAGGTTGATTAAATAAAGACAATATAAAATAAAATATAAAGATTATACAAAAATCTACAAATAAAAATGTTGCCTTGGAAACTAACTGAAATAAATATGATTAATTAAAGGACAAAAACTACAAATAAAAATAAGAAATAAAGCTGAATAGACATATAACAGCTTAAAATTCATAAAACAAAATTACTAAAACTATTTAAAATCATTTTTGGTAATTTACATAAAGCTAAATTTAAACAAAATACAAATATTACATGAACAACGGCAAATAGAAATGTTAAATAAAAGCGATAGATAGATAGATAGATAGATAGATAGATAGATAGATAGATAGATAGATAGATAGATAGATAGATAGATAGATAGATAGATAGATAGATAGATAGATAGATAGATAGATAGATAGATGACCTAATAATAAATAAATAAATAAAGTTAATAAAACTCAAACAGACATTAAAATATAAACTGAAAATATTTACTTTACTTTGACTAGTAAAAGCACTAAGGGTAGAGGAGGCAGAAGTCAAATGATTAACTGTTATCAGGTGTCAGTAGTGGACTGAGTTTCTCCGCAGTGTCTCCTGATTGGTCACTCACTGTGCTGGTGGCGTGTGATTGGTCGGATTCTCTGTGCGTCTCCTGTAACCTGATCTCCTCTTTCAGCTGTGTGATGCGGTTCACTCTCTCCTGATTCCTCTGGATGCTGGCCCTGCCCTCTGACATCATCACCATCATCATAATCATCATCGTCACCATCATCATCATCCGAAAGACTGAAGTGAGTCTCCTCATGCCTACCAGTAAGATGCATGTCCATTTCCTGTCTGAGGAGGTCCTGCAGATTCCTCTTCCTGTCTGCTGTCTCACACTCTTCTTCAGCTCTTCCTCCGTCAACTGCCTACAACACACAAACACACAAGCTTCAAATCATCCGCGTTAAACTCATGTCTCACACAAAACACCAGCAGAAATGCATTAAATAGATGAGATTATAAGTGTGTGTTACTCACAGAAGAGTCCATGTTCGTGTGTCCACCGGCTCTGAACTGAAGATAAGTGTGTGCGTGCTTGCGTGTGTGTGTGTGTGTGCTTGTGTTTCACTCTCTTCAAATATTCATTAGTGTTCACTTTCACCTGAGTGTGTCTAAATGTGTTGCATTCAGGGTTAATAAAGTTGACTAAAACTATAATATATGTAACTATATATATATATATATGTGTGTGTGTGTGTGTGTGTGTTTTAAAATAAATAAAGTTGCAAAGTATTTATAATATTTCAAAACAATTGTAATAATAAAAACAGTTTCAAACTTAGGCATAAAAAGGGAAAGTTACCCAAATAGCAAAATTATGTCATTAATATCTCACCCTCATGTCGTTCCAACCCCGTAAGACCTCCGTTTATCTTCGGAAAACAGTTTAAGATATTTTAGATTTAGTCCGAGAGCTCTCAGTCCCTCCATTGAAACTGTGTGTATGGTCTACTGTCCATGTCCAGAAAGGTAAGAAAAACATCATCAAAGTAGTCCATGTGACATCAGAGGGTCAGTCATTTTTTGAAGCATCGAAAATACATTTTGGTCCAAAAATAGCAAAAACTACAACTTTATTCAGCATTGTCTTCTCTTCCATGTCTGTTTTGAGAGAGTTTAAAACAAAGCAGTTTGTGATATTATGGAATTACATTTGTTTCAATAATAACGAACGAAACTTTAAAAAACTGAACGTAACTTTTTCAGAAACTATCAAAAATATGCCATTACAAAAGAAGAAAAACACAATGAAAATAGGGAAGTCGTGGCCTAATGGTTAGAGAGTCGGACTCACAAGTGAAAGGTTGTGAGTTCGAGTCTCGGGCCGGCAGGAGTTGTAGATGGGGGGAGTGCATGTGCAATGCTCTCTCCACCTTCAATACCACGACTTAGGTGCCCTTGAGCAAGACACTGAACCCCCAACTGCTCCCCGGGCGCCGCAACATAAATGGCTGCCCACTGCTCCGGGTGTGTGTTCACAGTGTGTGTGTTATCACTGCTCTGTGTGTGTGCACTTAAATGGGTTAAAAGCAGAGCACGATTTCCTAGTATGGGTCACCATACTTGACGTATGTCACGTCACATTTTTAAAATGAAAATATGGAGTCAATTTAACGCTGTGTATATATATGCAAAAATTTTACGTTTTGCAAAAGAAAATAAAGCTTTGCAAACGAAAATGAAAGTTTTGAGGAAAATAAATTAGCTTTTTGCAAACAAAAATTAACAATTGCAAAACATAAATGAAACAGCGCGAAAGCAAAGATTTTGCAATACATATTTTCCATGGTCATATCTATTAATTTATTTGCAACGCTGCTTTTATTTTGCGTGTCAGTCTAGTTTGAGCATGCGTCATCGGCCCGAGACGCAGCTCACACTGATCCAGGTCCTGTCATGATGAGCAGAGACTTTCGAGTGGAGCGTTTCTTTTTATTCAATAGCATTAAAACATTCATGTTTTTGTTTCATTTACTTTTTTAACAAATGTATATGTGTATTAGCAGCGTTTGCTCAAGTTAAAGAAGTTGTTAACATGAACATCTGCTGTTTATTTCTCTCGATGTGCACACTTTTATAGCATTAAAATGTGTATTGTTTCATTTGGTTAACTGCAAATGTTTGTTTAAATTCTCTTAACTTGTGGGAGGACGCCAGCGCACAGAAGCGTCCTTTGCTCACATTTCTATATGGCTCTGGGTGTTTTGACACAAACTTCTTGTGGGGGCGGGCTTAACAGTGATCTACTCTGATTGGATAGTGAGCTTTTGATGGACAGGTGCTCTCTTACCGGGAAGTACAGACGTCACTCAGTGGTGGTGCACATATTGGAAAGCTCTCGTGGTGATTAAATCTGGTCTCTACCGCAAAAATTATTTCTCACAGACAAACTGAAAGACATTTATTTTAAGCTCATACACAGGTTCTACCCTGTAAAGAAGTTTATACAAAGATTTGAATCTGACATTGATCTTACATGCTCTTTTTGTTCGAGTTCTGAAGAAACTGTACACTTATTTTGGTCATGTCACTACACTCAGAAACTTTGGGATGATATTGGTGTGTTTGTCAAGTGTAATATTTTGCCAGGCTTCTCAGTACATATGAAAAACATTATATTTGGGTATTATGACTCTGACCCCACAAATTAAAATATCAGTTTTGTTATTAATTTAAACTTTTTCCTAAACAAATTTCACATTCACAAATTCAAATTCTCCAACTGTAAACCTGTCTTCTCTGTTTTCCTAAAAGAAATGGAAAACTATTTGAATGTAATTTCAGTGTCTACTCATAAGAAAGCTATAAGGACTGTTAGATTTGCTCTGCCTTTGATCTCCTTGTGTCATTTTGTTTAGATTTTGGCCCTCTTTTCTTTAGTTCTATTTTTTTTTTGTGGTTGATATTATGTGATGTATGTTTATACTTTTGTATGTTTTTGTTCTCTGCATTAATAAAAAAAAAAAAAAAAAGCTCTCGCGGTGATTTGTATGCAATACGTCGTGCCTTGTATTACTTAATATGTAAATAATATTTGACCTTCAATCGTCTCAGTCTGTAAAGATGAGCTCTTGTCCTTCAAGGCAGCTTGAAGTAAGCTTGTGTTACTGAAGTAACCAATAACATCGATACAAGTTTTTCATGTTACAGTGTGCTACGGTTTGTTGCGGGTTATTATTGTCATTCAGTAACACAAGCTTACTTCAGGCTGCCTTGAAGGACAGGAGCTCATCTTTACAGGCTGAGACGATCAAAGCTCAAATATTATTTACATATTTAGTAATACAAATCACCGCAAGAGGTTTGTGTCAAAACACCAAACGAAAAACTGGGAAACGTAAGCGAAATCTGTGGCAATGAATTCAGAATCCACGATTAGCGAAAACAAATCTTTGAAAAACATTAACAAAGAATGAAACATATTTGAAGAGCCTGTTAAATTTGTGCGACTGAGTTCATTTTTTCATTGTGTTTTTCTTCTTTTGTAATGGCATATTTTTGATAGTTTCGGAAAAAGTTACGTTCAATTTTATAAAGTTTCGTTCATTATTATTGAAACAAATGTAATTCCATATGATATCCGGTTCGCGAACGAATCATTCGATGTAACCGGATCTTTTTGAACCAGTTCACCAAATCAAACTGAATCATTTTAAATGGTTCGCGTCTCCAATACGCATTAATCCACAAATGACTTAAGCTGTTAAATTTTTTAATGTGGCTGACACTCCCTCTGAGTTCAAACAAACCAATATCCCGGAGTAATTCATTTACTCAAACAGTACACTGACTGAACTGCTGTGAAGAGAGAACTGAAGATAACAAACAAAAGATTGACTCTTTCACGAGTTCAGAACCGGTTGCATTGGTTTTCGGATCACCAGTAGTTCTTTCGGACAGTTTGATTCAATAAACTGGTTGAAGAAAACGGTTCACCGGTTCTTTTGCGCTCGACGTAATGGCGTCATTGGCGATGATTGCAAGCCTTCGGTTTACCCGCGCTCATAACATTAGCACAGAATCAATCACCAAAAGAATCAGCTCGGTTCAGACGCTCTGTGTGTCAGTCTGCTTCACGCTGAATCACACATGCACAGTTATCATCAGCTCCTCGGTTCTCGAATCCGACGCGTCTGACAGAAACGGTTCTTGACTCGAGAACGAGTCAATCATTCGTTTGTTATCTTCAGTTCTCTCTTCACAGCAGTTCAGTCAGTGTACTGTTTGAGTAAATGAATTACTCCGGGATATTGGTTTGTTTGAACTCAGTGTCAGCCACATTAAAAAAAGTTAACAGCTTAAGTCATTTGTGGATTAATGCTTATCTGAATTGCGAACTGGATATCACAAACTGCTTTGTTTTGAACTCTCTCTCACAACAGACACGGAAGAGAAGACAATGCTGAATAAAGTCATAGTTTTTGCTATTTTTGAACCAAAATGTATTTTTGATGTTTCAACAAATTCTAACTGACCCTCTGATGTCACATGAACTACTTTGATAATGTTTTTCTTACCTTAGACAGCAAACAGTTTCGGCCCAGAACCGGCCCAAATCTGGCCCGTGTGATATCCATGTGGGCCAAATGTGGGCCAGATCTGGGCCGAAACTGCTTGCTGTCTGACAGTATACCGTACACACAGCTTCAATGGAGGGACTGAGAGCTCTCGGACTAAATCTAAAATATCTTAAACTGTTTTCCGAAGATAAACGGAGGTCTTACTGGTTTGGAACGACATGAGGGGAAGTTATTAATGACATAATTTTGCTATTTGGGTGAACTATCCCTTTAATAGAAGCTATAATATTTATACTCTTTTGCAGGGAACTAGACATTATAGAGTGAAAATGATCTGAAAGTGCACGAGTCATGCATGAGCTGTATTTCACAGCACACTTCATGTTCACATCTGTATGTGCAGCTGCTCTGCTCTATGAGTAGTTTTGCAAGATTCATTGAAATTTAGTACTCTTATCAAAATGATCTTCTAATGATGCATCTGATGTTTTGAGTCATGTTTAGTGCAGACTGAATAGCACTTACATGATTTTTTCCTGTTATTTTCAATTATTGTTTCTTATTATAATGGTATAAAAGTATTAAAATGGTTTATATGGGGTGGTGTTGGCACAGTGGATAAGACACATGGCTTTGGTGTGAGAGAACCGGGTTCGAATCCACTGTGAGACACCAATGTGTCCCTGAGCAAGACACTTAACCCCTAGTTGCTCCAGAGGCGTGCGACCTCTGACATATATAGCAATTGTAAGTCGCTTTGGATAAAAGCGTCAGCTAAATGAATAAATGTAATGTAAATGTAAATGTTTATAAACTGTTAGCAGCATAACATTTCAGTAAGTTCAGATTTAATATTGAGATTATTCTTTCACACAAACACACACACACACACACAAAACAACATGATAAAAAACTTAACATTGAAAGCTGTAATAAAACAAAATAAAAATATTAAATTATAAAATGTATCTAAAAGTTAAATAATTATTAGAAATGTAGCTGAAATAAGGAAGTAAGATTAAGTATTGAAAAATAGTTAAACGGAAATACACACACTTCTCCGTTTATCTTTGTTTTTATCCTTATATTTTTCTTATCTATTTTATTTAGTTATATTTGTCTTGAATAAAAAAAATAACTGTAAAATTAAATAAATATATAAAAAGTAAAGCTAATTATAGCTAAACAGAAATATTAAGAATTTTTTAGTTTTTAATCTTTTCTAAATAATAATAAAAAAACTATCAAATTAATTAAAAAGTTATAAATAAATGTTAAAAATATACTTTTCTGCAGATTAAACATTTTTTTAAATGAATTTCAACAATACACGGATCAAAATTCTGTTGATTTATGATATTTTGAATCATTTAATTCAATATGAAAAGCACTTATATAATATTTCTTAGTATTTTGTGCCTTATTTAATTGCCACTTTAACATGTTTATCTTTAACATGTTTACACAATAAATGTAATACTGTTAATTTCATATGATCATATGATCTTCTCTTCTTTAAACCACACTGAGATCGGTCAGACAGAATTGAAAATATTCAGGTTTAATAAATAACATATTTTCACTTTTTATGGATAGTGTAAATCATTTTTAAATCAAACAGCGACAATAAACCCACACAGTCTTATTTGGAAACAGCATGTGTTTATTTACAGTCATAATCATTCATGCTACCTCTAACATCACGCTGTGAGTTCAAATTAAAACAGAGAAATGGTATCACACAGAAGATATTAATAGAATAAGGGTTAGCCCAGTGCTAATATGCTGCGAATGTTAATCTATTCTGAATACGAATCAGGAAAAGAGATCTTTAGTAGAAAAGTTATTGGATTTTTCCATCGAATATCATCCATGATGACTGATTGAGCCTCTGGAGCTGAAAGAGGAGAGTTTTTCTCTTTACTGCTGGACGTGCTGATTCACACTGGAGAAACAGAGACACAAATACATCAGAAAATGATTTCAGTCTTTATACTTTAAAATGTTATGTTTAATTCATTTAATTTGTCATTTAATTTATTCTCAAGTTAGCCCAATTTGTAGGTCTATTCAAAGTTCAGTTCATCAAAGAAAGTGTTGATGCACCTTGACTGCAATCGGGTCTTCTTCCACGAACTCTTGTGTCGGAGATCTCGTTGCCGTTTTTATCCACACACCAGCAGTATCCGGTGCTGTGCCAGCACTGCATGGGCTGATAGTTGCCCTGCTCGTCACACTGAGGCTTGAAGAAGCCGGGTTTCATCTGCTTCTGAGACTCCAGCTGACACTTACTCTGAACCTCAACAGCTGTGGGAAGACACACACACGTGTGAGATCTGAGCAGATCAGTGCGTGTGTGTGTGTGTGCGTGTCTCACCTGATTCAGGAGTGCTTTTCACCTCCTCATCCGCGTCCACCAGCAGTGGCAGGCTCGCCATTGGCAGCTGCATCTTCTTTCTGGCAGCTTTCACAGAACATGGAGATTTAGATCAACATTAATGGACGAGACCATGTCATAGATTCAGAATGTTTATCATAAACAGAAGTTTATAGTTTATACATAGTTTATAGTTATAACTTACGATGCAAAACTTTTTACTTATTTTTGTATTTATTTCTATTCTATAATAATATAGTGTATTTACATATTAACTAAAATTATGCATATATATATATATATATATATATAAACATATATATATTCATATTTCAGATTGCTTTCAATCACTGAAAACATATATGATTTATTTATTTATTTGTATTATATATAAATTGGTGATGTACCATCCAGTTGTCCGGTGCCCTCTTTCTGGTTTGTGAAAATTGGTTGCAGTTTCTAAAAAAAGAGAGAAAAAAAAAGAATAAGAATCAGATATTGAAAATGAAGTGTATTGCAGCTGTATTGATGATTGTTTTTAGATCTTTATTCTCACAGTGAGAGGAACGCTGCTCTTCTTGGAGGTCTGGTCAGAGGACTCGTCAGAGAAATCCTTCAGCAGTGGCATGCTCTTCATGGGAAGATGCATCGCCTTTGGAGGAGCACCTGTTAGACCAAACACAGACAATATGGACATTATACAATCAGCAGCAGTGCCAGTTTATTTTTTGAGAACTGCATTTAATTATAGGCCTTGAATGATATGCATGATGTTTTGGTGAAATGGCTGTTTGTATTTTTGCAATGAATGGTGCATGTTGAATCTGTGTTTGATGGTTAGTTCATGTAATTCATTCGGCTGTGTTTCTCACCGGACATCTTTCTGGTGAGCTCCGTCTTCAGCTTCTCCTGGCCGGTGGTCAGAGCGCTGATGTGTTCCTTCTGACCCCAGACGAGGTATGCGGTCAGCCCCTGTCCTGCCAGCAGAAGACAGGCCAGGACCGTCAGTCCGGTCACCTTCAGTGCCTTTGCATTGGAGCTCCTGCAAGAGGATGTAGAACAACATCTGAGACCTGTGCGCTTCTCAAGTGTTTGTATCTGTGTGTGGGTGATGGTTAGCTTTAATCAGATTGTCATCTGTCTAGCACAGAAAGTGAAATTCCCCTTAAAATGGAACTTTGCAATGATTCACAACGTGTCTGTTTTAAATCGTTTGAGATCCTGGGGAATTTTTTTATGTTATTTAAAACAGAGAGAAATTAATTTAGGGAATTTTCATGATCCTCGTTTGTAAGTTGCTCTGGATAAAAGCATCTTCTATATGAATAAATGAAAGCATAAATTAAATGGTTTCAGTTTTTACAAATATTCATCATAGATTATGTTGGCTGGTTGGGTTTTCAGGAGAATTGAGAATGAGAAAAGAAAATGTATGTTTGATTTTAGTTTGTTGTCAAGCATTTATTTTATTTAGATCGTTATTTAGTTAACTTGTAGCCTACTAAAAAAACTAATACTGAAACTAAAATAATAATAGTAATTAATAATTATATAGACATATTTAAAAAGACAAAACACAGCATAATACTTTCAAATAAACAGAAGATACTGAAAATTATGAAATGTATAAAATAATTATGCGATATATATAAAGCATAAAAACAAATCAAACTTGTAAATATTTGTCAATAGCTCACTTAAATTTTAAGTCTATTTGATTTTATCGTATTAAATCTAAATCACTTATAACTGAATATATTAAAATCATTCTGTACAAAAACTTCAAAACAGTCTTGACGCGCTACTGTCTATTTAATAAAAACAACCAATCAATAACATCAGCGACGGTGACGTCACCGGTAGCGAGGCAGAGTTAGTTTTCCTTCTTTCAGGTTTTCGCCTTATTAGATTGGAATTTCACACTAAATAACCCAAACAAGCTATGCACTAATATGAGTTCAATATTTATTCGTGATCATTATCAATGAATGTTTTAATCGCACAATACTGTATTTGAGCAGGCTACCGAAATACAGTAAAAAAATAATGACATAAAAACGTTCCACAGATCATTTCAAAGCATGAATTCTTGAACATTATTGTAATATTAATTACTGCCATGCACTAAATGACTGCAATATATAGTTACTATTTTATGTGCAATGTAAAAATTATGTACCACAAACTTTGCGATCGCAAAAATATAATAAAATAAAATAATTTACCCTGTGCCACCGCGGTTCACGACGGTTTCTTGGCTTGGCACACGTTGAATCAGCCCCTGGTTCTGATACTCATCCATCACTGTCTTTATGTGTGTTTATGTCTCCAGTACTGAAAGGTTTTATGCACCTCTAGAACCCACTTTTCAGGACGTCTGCAGTTATGAAGGTCCCGGATGTGAAGGTAAACCAAAATGTGATTGGCTGATGAGAAGAGCGTCATTTGTTGATAGAGAGACGAATACTTCAAGCTGTAAACATGAGAAATAACACTGAAAACAAATATCCCAATTCCTCTTTCAAATACAGAATAAATCCATATTAAAAATACGGATTTGACACCCATAAGGTTAATCTTTCAACTCTCATTAATAGTGAGTTAAATCACTATAAAAGTATGCTAGAAAATATGCATTCATATATATATATATATATATATATATATTAATCAATCTGACATTTGTAATGCTTATATGTTTCAATCATGCATTTCTGAAGCCTTTTTAAATTATATTAATGATATGTGCTTGAGTTTTATGAGTTCTAGCATACAGTTTACACTGCTGTAAAATATTGTAAATGGCATTACTGTGTATTAAAAACATAAAGATGATGAAATGTGAGGGAATTAGTTCAGGTTCTGCCAAGATACAACTGATCCACGCGTCCATTCATTGGTTTTCCTTTACAAAAATGTTTTGGTTTTTCATGAAAGGCAGAACTGAGAAATGAAGAATCCACAAAGAAGAAATGAAGCTGTGTCAAAACTGTGACATGCCATCTTTTCCAAATATCAAACGTGAAGTGAAATCAGTAGGCTACATGATCTTTGATTTATGGCTTTATTTCCCGGAAAGTCTCTGACGTATTTATCAGAAATAGTGAAGCCAGTTAAAGTCTACAAAAATGGCATTTACTATAAAAACAATGAATATTTGTAAATTATTTTCTGTTGCTGCTGCAAAAACAATCACTGAAGGTCTGTATTCTACGTAATCAAATGATGAGATTTTTTTTTCAGACACAATTCAGTCAAATCTTAGTTTGAGGACTACTATGAAATGAGAAGAAGAGATACAAGATAACTAATCACAACAGGTTTATGTTCTTGCAGTTTGAAGAATGGAATAAAAAACTGATCTAAATAAATTTTTGTGTTTTGTAAAACTATAGGACACAGTGTACTGTATTATTTTTATTTATTTAATTCAGGGAATTTTTCATATAATTGTTTTTCTTTTTACAGTGTAACCTGCTCTATTTACCTTAAATTTATTCATCTTCATGTTTTATTTCACAATAATGCCACTTATTGTATGTAAAGTATTTTTTATGTTAAAGTTACTTAAGTAATGAAAGTAAAAGTACAAGCAAATGCAAAATTGGAAAGGAGTAAATAAATATTCTAATTAGTTTCTATACACAGTTTGAGCAGGAAGACTGTTCAGTTATACTGTAGCTATATCTTCTATTTTGTGTTTTTGGGTTAGCATTCATCTGGTATGAAGATTCTTTCATTCCAACATAAGAAAACATTTCTCACGAATAGACCTATGGAATCTGGATCTGAAGTGGTATTTTTTTTTACACAGACTGTTTAATGAAGCTCATAGGGGACATGGGTGCATTTAACCTGCAGGTATTACAAATGCATAAATAATGCTTAGTTTTAAACATACAATGTTGAAAACTGGAATTTGAAATTATTTAAAACTCATTGTGATTCAACCGATTCATTCAAACAGCTGATTCAATCTCGAATGAAGCATTTGACTGTTTTAAAGAGTTTAAAGAGTCGCTGAATCATTAATTCACTGCTGATTCAAAGCTGATTAATTCAGTAAGGAAACAACATCCTGCATGTTGCTCTGCATGAAGCCAACCTCATACGTAATTCTCCTGGAACTGCTTCCGTGAACAACAATGAGCTCAAGATAGATTAAACTGATTATTACGGTTTAAAAATTTTTTTTTTTTTTACAAAAATGCATCGATTCACTACAGGAGGCCTTTGTTCACCCCCTCATAAGTCATAAACACCTAGGAAGACCTAAGGGTAAGTCATTTATGGGCTAAATTTCATTTTTGGGTGAACTTAAACTTTCAACTGTATTTGTCTTTGAATAATACAAGAGATTTGTTCAAGAACGCTGATTCATTCAGTAATGAAACAAATACATCTTGAGCAAGTCATTGAATCATTCATTCATAAATTACATGTGATTTTGTTTAGTTGTGCATTGTTATTTTCTCCAGAATCAAGAGAGAATCACAACTTCCACTGGGGAGAAAAAATAAATAAATAAATGAATAAAATAACCCAGAATCATGAAGTTCTATTTTCTACACAAACAGCTCTTAAAGAGGTAAGTTTTTACATAGCATGTTGATTTTTGTTCATGGTATTCAGCTCCAATAAATGGTTTCCAAAAAAGAAAAAAAATAACTATGTTATTATGTTGTATTTTATATTTTAGATAAATATATTAGACTATGTTTGTTTTATTATATTACATTACATTACATTATTATATTATATTATTTTATTATATATATATTTTTTTTTCAGATTTGCTGTTGTCACATGACAACTAGAGGCCAAATTCTGAAGAACTTGACCTCTGAAGAAATACATTTTATAAATTTAAAGACAACTGAAAAGCACATAAACACAAAGTAGACAGAGTGTTTTGTGTTCTGGAACTCTTACTGTATATGCTCATACAGTGCTTCATACAACTCATACAGTAGATGCTCATGTTGATGAACTGCATTCAAAACCCCACACCTAAACAAAGAAACAAACAAACATTTCTCAGATATTCTTTCCCTCATGCAACAACGAAAGAAATATAACTGGTCAGTCACATCTTCTAATTTATTTTTGCATTCAATGTTATCATCATCATCATAACTGTAGTGATGTTAAAGATATATACAGGGTCCTTCACTTCCCTCAGCAGATCCTCTGACAGCAGACATGTGAATCACCGGTCTGAAGCGTCCCTCATCGCTTCCTCTTCTGAATTACACGGGAAAACAGATCGAAATAACATCTTCGACATTTTTGGTGTGTTAAAGGATTGTTGAAATTTGGACAAATTATCAATTACAATATATGTTGGCCAGAATAATAATATGATATCTTTATAGGTAGGTTTAGGATTAGGATTTGGTTAAGGAGTTGGTCGGATTAGCCTAATACAGTGCCTACTATGGTCACATAATTTTGTGGCCACGGTTGAATGAGAATTTCACAGCATCCTCGCAGGTTGTGGGAAGCGCAGGGGTTATAGAAGCACTAAGAATGCACAAGGCCATGTACATACGGCAGTGACGTCTCTTGCTGACTAAATGACCTAGTTGAGACAGAAAAGGGGCGTGGCTTCAAGCGACTTAGTCGTCCAATGGCTGCTCAGCCTTCCCCTCCTGCACAGAGAGAACGTGCGGTGCAAACAATGGCGGCTCCAGACAATTTTGATTGGGGGGGCAATGGGGGGTCCTGGTCATTTCAAGGGGAGTCTCATGAAAACCAACAAAAAATACAGTGGACACGGCTAATAACTGCATCGAAAATACATTTTGGTCCAAAAATAGCAAAAACTATGACTTTATTCAGCATTGTCTTCTCTTCAGTGTCTGTTGTGAGAGATTTCAAAACACTGTCGTGTAGTGATATCCGGTTCACGAACGAATCATTCGATGTAACCGGATCTTTTTGAACTAGTTCACCAAATCGAACGGAATCATTTGAAATCTTCTAATTTAATAATTAAGAACAGCGGGTAAAAACTATAGAAAACGATTGTGCCTCTTCATGTTCCTCTTTCTAACCAGCCTCTGTCTCCTGGCTTGCTGTTCCCTGCTCTCTTTCTGTCACTTGTGCCTCTACATTTCCCTCTTTTTCTTCCTCTATCTCCATCTCCTCATCTGATCTATTACTTTCCAATCTCTGTCCATCTAGGAACAAGGCACAATTTACTATTTCAGCATTAATATATTATTTTAACCATCACTACTACTTTTGCACCTAATCAATAAGTCCACCTTAAATATTGATACAAAACATTAAAAAACTGATACACTGGAATATAGTTATTAATATTATTATTACTGTAGCCTATCAACACTTCCGAAACGGTTGAAGCCGGTCCGCTGGGCAGTGGAGTTGCCAACTTGGCCACTTTGTCACTAGATTTAGCGATTTTGTTTCCCAAAAAAGCGACTAGCGACAAATCTAGCGACTTTTTGGACAATCATTAGTTCTCTGAGACTCTCTGCTGCTCGACGAGCGCGAGGTCTTTCTTTTCCAGCGCGAGCCTCTCTCTCTCTGTATCTGCTGTGTCCAGCGAGCGCAGAGAAGAGCAGCATTTTCAGTAAAAAAAAATATATATATATTCTGTTGCTTCTAACTCTTTCACAAGCAAGTATAGCCGACATCAGTCACAGCACAACCACTGACTTTATCGTATGTGTATTTGATTTAATTAGTGCAGATTAATGTTTGAGAGCTGGTTATAGTCTTAATGGACTGCGTTTCAGTCATTATAATATTCTTTCCTTTGTCTGACAACAGAAACATTAAAATATAGTAATAAAAACAGTTTTATTGAGAATTAAATTAAATGGCTGAATTAAATGCAGTATGTGAGCATAGGGAGGCAATATAATACGACGCACTTACGTCATAAATATGCTAATTAGCATGACGTCACAAATTAAAATGTTTCAAAACACCCCCCCCTCTGTTTTTTTCACAAATCGCACCCTGTATATATATATATATATATATATATATATATATATATATATATATATATTAATCAGGAAGAGGGTGGGGGGGTCAAATGGGGGGTCAAAGCGTTTGAGACCCCCCAAGACCCCCCCTGTGTAATGACTGGGTGAAGGAGTGGCAGGAAGTAAGTGCGAGATTAATGAGATTTAATGTAGACAACGAGACAATACAAAAAACTGAGAACAACTAACGCTGGGAGCAGAGCCGGCCCTAGACATTTGGGGGCCCTAAGCAAAATTCGGTTGGAGGCCCCTTTGACCGTTTTAAGTAAGGCCTAAAGAAAAGCAATGACTACCTTATAACTATACTGTACATATTATATCTACTATGTTATTTTTAACATTTAGTCTATTAAATTATGTTTAAATTATTCTATGTATGCTGTATGTAAATTATCTTTTTTATGCTGCTGGTCCTGAGTAAGTATTTTGTTCTTATGTGGCAACATGTACAGAATGACAATATAAGACCTTGAGTTCTTGAGTTGAGTTCCATGTTTGATGTCTAAAAGGAAAATTATGATACCACTAAGCTGAATGGCAGTGCAGTTCAACGAACACACACTGATGAACTTGCTGAATAAGACTGATAAAGTGATTTTCACTGACCTTCAAAGAAACATTTTTAATTGACACCAGAGTTTAAGAGGCACAAACAACAGCCTATATATAATTTAAATGAAATCGAGCAAATAGAATAACATTTAAATAAAATATTATATATAATAATAAATAGAACATTTAAATGTTTGAATTTTTCAAATAAACAAAATTAACAATAACATAAAACACCACAAACAAGATTAATAGTAACAACAATAAGAATTAGGTAATATTTCAATAGAACTATTAAAATCCATATTTGTGCAGAATGATGTGCTCAAAGCAACATGGAGTCACAGTGTGCAGCGCTGCGCTGCTCAAGTGGGCATTTAAAAGTTCACGGCACAAAGCGAAGAAATGTCGAGCGCACAAATCCTAATGTATATCTGTCCAACAGTTTATTGATCATTTGTTTCTTCACAGTTTTAAATTCCAGTTATTGTGCGTTCAATGCCGATACATAGTCCTTGTGATGTGTGTGATCTAACAGGCAGATAGCGAGTCGTTTAAAAACAGCAACAAACATAAAATACAAATACACAAAATAAGTCATTTTATGCAAATCCACAGCCTTTTATCTAGAGATCAAGCATTATAATGTAAATATATCATATGATATATTGGAGAGAGTTTTACCGTGCACGAGACGCGCCCTTTTTGAAAAACGTTTATGAATGGAGAATGATTGACGAGGAAAAACTTGTTTCCGTAAACTTTATTTTAATGATGTAAATAGTAGGCCTGTAGTGATAGTCGATAAATCAATTAATCGCACTATAAAAAAAAAATGAGCTCGATAATTTCTTTTTTCAATTTTTATTTAAGAAATGTAACATGTCACGATGTGTGGTCAGTCTGGAGCGCAGCCTGTGGACAGCCCGTGGCAGACACACCCTTTCCGATGGCAAAGTTGTCCCGGGAATAAAGAGATAACGACTTCACTTGTCTCCATTGAATCCAATGGGGTCGCTGTGTCCATTTCTTTTACTGTCTATGGTGTCAACGCGCCCAGTGAGTTCACACACACACTTTCTTTCCAAAGTGCTCGGGCAGTTGCTCTCAGGGGCGGACTGGACATCTGGATGAGTGAGTCGATCCCGCGGCCGATATGTTTTGTTTGCAAGAGTGTTTTGTCCTCCCTCCCTGTTTAGTTTGGTCTACTCCATTGCGTATCGAGAGAGAGAGAGAGAGAGATCGAGAGAGAGAGAGAGAGATCGAGAGATTTATCCGGTACAGCGAATTTCTGAGCAGCAGGCCATTGTATACGTTCACTTAAAACATAACCGACTGTGTTTACGAGAATACTTGCAGAAACAATTATTTTAGAGTGACTCTAGGGGGCCCTTTGCAATTGCAAGGGTCGCTTATGGCTTGGCCGGCTCTGCTGGTAGGAATGCACAGTCCAAAATGGTGGTGAGGAATGACGAATCCGGAAGGCGGAGGTGAGTTGGCAGCAGGAGAGGGTGACACAGGAACTGCGGGGAAGCGAGCCGAAGGTAAGTGGTGTTGCTTGGTGGTGGGTTGCGTAGAGTGGACGGGGTTCCGGGGAGACACGGACATCCAACGCAGAAACACACAAGAAAGCAAGGCATAGGGTACAAACATGAAACAACGCTCTCACGAACACAAGACGCTAGACAAGCCAATATATAGAGATGAGTAATGAGTGACAGCTGTTGCTGATGACAATTAACGGAGACGCCCACAAACTAATCAGTGCTGACGCGTAACACACAGACTTCACCCACAAAGTGCAAAACCCAGAGATCACGGTTTACCAACCGTGACACCCTGGCGCTGCCGGTGTGTGCAAAAAAGAGAATATTTAGTTTGAAAGAACTCGGGAAAGTGTTCTGGGATGATCAGCCCACTGTGAGGAAGATGTCCTAAAAAGACATGTCTTAACCCAAGCCCATGAAGAAGCCAGACTCCCAATGAATTGGAAGCATAAGCTAGGCAAACAGCTTTTCCAATTCAGTGTAACAGCCTCTGCTTTGACAGTGGGTTGCCTTCTTTGCGCCCACAAAGCAGACGAAAAAACTGCTCCCAAATTCGAAACTGGCAAGTTCTTTCTACATAAGCATGCAGTGCACGCACGGGGCAGGGGAGGGATTCAGCTGTCTCATGCCCCAGAGAAAGTTTGTTATTAGAGGGAGTTTACCCAATTAGAGATCCTCAAACATGACATAAGAGGCAATGATAGCAGCCACATAGACTTTTAGCATTAAAAGGAGAGCTGCATGCATCTCTGCATTCTTGCAGGAAGTTCAAAATTGTGGGGATATCGCAACTCGACGGGCTCTCATGTCTGCTGACACTTTCCTCTTCAAAGTGCATAGAGACCTTGTCGAAGGGGCTCTAGCATCTGTTATCATGTACAGCACTCACTGTGAAACAGTCAACTGGTTCACTCTGCAATGACTTGCCATACATGCAGGTAGTGTCTGAATAGCCCATACTTCCATCTGCTCTTCAGGTACTATTTCTACTGCCTCTTTGGCTAAGAGAGGAGATTTCTGCTTGTAACAGCAGAGCACTCTCTTCTATAGTCACACTTTATAGTGTTCATCACCCAAACCAGCATTCAGGTGGTTTGATAAAGGTCGACAGCAGTGTTTGTGGCAGCAATGGCTGCATACCAGATGCTGACAAATCATTATCACCTAAGTGATGGTGACTGGTGACAGGTGACAGGTCTGTGGCTTGCCCCATGGGGAGCAAGACACCTCTGACAGCTTGAGTTGAGTCGAGTCTCTGGTCTGCCAAACGACTCCTGGGGGACAGGTTTCACTTATATTGCTGACCAATTCACAGCTGACCAATTGCTTGTGCTGCGTGAGTTCATGGGTGGCCAAAGTGCTCATGTGCACTGTACACGGCTGACCACTGCTCCAAGGCAGAATTTGCTTATAACATGTGAACGACTGAGTGACTGGAACTCCTCTGTGTTACATACATGGCTGAACGCTGTACTGAAATAGGTGGCTGTGCCACACAAGGCAGTGCAAGCAGTTGAAAACTGCTCTGTACTCTGCAGGGCTGAGGCAGGGTACTGCTTATGAATAAACGAGCAATTGGAACTTTTCTATGCTTAGTTCATGAATGGTCGATAGAGTGACTGGAACTTCTCCAGGCTCTGCACACTGCTGGCCACTGCTCTAAAGCAAGGGGTTGCTGACATCCGGCCAGTTATTGAGCCCCTGGAATTTTTCTGTGCTCTGCACATGTGCAGGTATTGTGAGAATAAGCAATCGCAGGTATTGTGAGAATAATATGCATTCTGAAGGAGTCATGGGAGGTTTAGGTGAACAAGGGGGATGCGGGAATTGTCATATCGCAATCCCGTCATCTAAACTTTCTATCCAAAGCTGCCGTGCCTTCCGCCCTTTCCACAGGAAAACCGTGGACTTTGCAACACTGAATATGAGGTAAATTGGATGCCATTGGCTATTGTGGAGCAATAGAGTGATTCAGTCAGTTTTCAGCATCTAGGAGTAAAAGAGTTTCACCATACTGTCAAGAGACCGACTCGATATGGGAACCATATAGTTGCAAACTCTCGCGAGACAAATAATTTTATTTCATTTATACATTAAGCAGCGACTTACATCGCATTCAGGCTAACAATTTTCTCTTAACATGTATTCCCTGGGATTTTTTTTTGGAATCCCCAACTTTGTGTTGTCAACGCAATGCTCTACCACTTGAGCTACAGGAACACTTATAAGCAACAGCAGCTTCAAAAACAAGCCCAATATGTTTTGATAATTTATTATCATCAATATTATTTATTATCAATTATGTATTACAAATAACTGAGCCTGAAACATATTAAACTGAAACTACCCTTTTATCCGAAAAACAAAAACATAAGTTATTTTACAAAAATCAGCAAACTGCAACAAAGCAGGATCAAAACTCATCTCCAGTCACCTGTGATTGAAGAGATGGAAAAGGAGAAAATACAAAAGCTTCAAAGGGGAGCTGTAACATACTCTTAGTATTAGTAGGCTATAGGTCTACTTGTTACAAAAACATTGTAAATATAATACAAAAATAGGCTACCATATAAAGGATAAAACTCATCCCACTGCTCTACATCTAATACTTTCATCTCTTGGATTACCGCGTCACGCGCCCTCTTTTAGAATGTGATTTTTTTCCCCAAGACCCCACTGAAAAAAAAATGAAAAAAAGGCGCGTGAGGAGGGGACGGAATATTCGGCAAATTACGCTACAGTGCTTATATTTTTGCAGACTTGCTATTAACTGTACGCAGACAGAATGTATTATCGTCTTCTGACCATTAGTCGTCGCCCTCTAACTCTTTAATAACACGCTGTGTGTGTTGTATCTGTCTCTGTCAGGGCACGTGTGCTTCACTCAGCTGGTGTCTCACCGCAGCAGATGCAAGCAGAACGAAACGGACAGCAGGATTTATCTGAATACAGTCGAAACAGTATCACAGGGTGAGCGTTTCTCCGGATGAGCGGTGAAGGAGTGACCAAGGGCACGCGCACGGGCGCGCTCAGCCCGGTTCTGATGTGAATCAGGTAAGTGAAAACACACTGCATGCTCTGACACTAAACTACAGTCTTGAGGTCGTATTATTTTCTGTGTTTTTTTTTACACAGTACTGTACCAATGATGGGGTCAGAAGTCCCAAAGCTGTTGCACCTGTTGTTACTGTATGACTCAATGTTTAGGATGTTCTGATGTGTTTACAGATGAATGAAGTATGAGTTGGTGTGTTTTTACACATTTTCTTTGAATTTAGCTCATGTTTTAGTAACTTATAGTGGATGCATGAAGCCAGTTCCCCTTACTTTCTGTAAATGCATGCATGCATACATATATATATATATATGTGTGTGTGTGTGTGTGTGTGTGTGTGTGTGTGTGTGTGTGTATGCCAAATGCAGTCACTAAAGTTGAATTATGTACTGTACTGTAACTGAATAAAGTATCGCATGATGGGTAGATTGCATTATTGGCGTTAATTAAATGAACTGTGTGTAAAACCTGATTTAGATTATCTGCACACAGTCACATCATTGACAGACATGTATGCACTGTATTCTCCAGCTCAGATCTTGATTTTTCAAAGCTCAGGAGAGTCTTAAGTTTACATTCTTTAAGCAGAATATGGAAAAAAAAGACCAATAAGACAATGTTTCTCAGTAGATAAATGTATAGTTATGTAAACTTTTGAATGGGGTCACTTGTGTAAATGCAGTTATTTTTTATAAAAAAAAAATTATGCTCCCTTTTTCTGCAAGAAGGCTCTTGTTAGCAAACGGAACTTGAACTGTATGAAGATTTTTTGTATTTTCATGTTAGTTACACAATTGTACAAGTCAGTGTCCTCTTTATTATGATTCTTTTCCGCATGTAAGAATAACAAAGTTTTCATAAAACTTTGTTTTCAATGTTTCATAAATTTGTTTCATACATGTAGAGCATTGCAGATGCAAAGTATTTCTGTCTACAGCTTTTCATTTTAAGCATGTAAACAGAAGCCTCAATTTCCCTCCCAAATACTGATTGCATTCACAGACTCTGTATCAAAAAAGTGCGCCCATATTTTGAGAACTGTGATACTATTTAGGATACATTTTTATTTTCTACAGTGGACTGGTAAATGTCCACTTCATATAGTGCTGTTTTTGTTTTCAGGATAATACAATTTCCAGAAGTTTCTGTAAACGGTACAGTAAAGTGAGAATCAAAAGGAATCGAACAGAATCCTGAGCAGTTTCAGACTTTTTTGCAAAGCTCTTTGACTGATAAGATCAAAACCATTAAGTGAGTATCTTCATTAATGCATGTGTGTGTGTGTGTGTGTTTGCACGTGACTCGTGAACTTCATCCACTTTACAACTGTCGTGTGTGTAAAGTTTATTTGTAGCAGAACTGATGCCTGTAGTATGTTTTCCGGGTCTTTAGGGCGGCAGTGAAGAGTTTATTGGTTGATATGTCTCTTTAAGTGCTAATTGTTTGATAGATTTGATAGATGATTGTGTTTCGGATTCAGTCTGAATCAGATACTTTCCTGTAGGGCTGCATGATTAATTAACATAAAACCGAAATCATTTGAAAATTAAAAAATGAAGACTGTAGATTTTTTTCATTTGTAATGGAAAGTAAAATGAGTATATTGTATATATATATATATATATATATATATATATATATTACAACTGTAAAAGCAATAGTTAATAGTTATTATTATTATTTTTTAAATACCACAGTTTTTATTTTACAGTTATATATTACAATAGTAAAAAACAATTTTTATTGTAATTTTTATATTTTAGTTGTACTAATAGTATTATTAATAATAATTATTATTACTATATTCTTTTTTAATTACTATATTTCTTTATTTTACTTTTTTTAAGTTTAATAGCAGTGATTAATAGTTATTGTTGCTGTTGGTTAATAGCAATGTTGGTGTTTAATCACAAAATAATGGGGAAAAAAAAATTGAATTCTTTGTTTAAATTGCAGTCGCAATTATAAAAAAAAAAGGACAAAATCACATTTGTTTTTTTTCTTTCAAATTCAGTCGTGCTTTTCTGTAACATTAAACTGACATCATTTTGTAAATTAGGAATCATTTTTATTAAATTACAAAATTTTTGTGAGTTGGTATTTTAATTTATAACAGTTACATTCCATTGTTTTGCCTCTTTTTAAAATAAATTGACATAAAACAAACACGGATGTGATTATTACTGAAACTTTTTCTTTAGGTCCGCTCTGTCTTTGAATTCACGTCTTTACATCCGAACATTGAGTTCAGGATTATTATCGTCCTGACAGACTCTGAGCTGCTTTAACCCTTAAATATGCACAATGAGTTACAGTCTGTGTAGAAACACAAACACTGGCAACTCTCAGGAAACTACAAACCTTTATTTATTCTATTCTGAGGAAAGGCAGGTTGGCAAAGAGTGATGGATTGTGGGTAATTTGACATGGAAATCTTCATCTGTTCAGTGGTGTCTAATTTTGGATGATTTTATCACTCAAATCGTTTGCCCTTAAGGTGTACACACACACTCACACATTGACAAAATGTACTATGCACAATAAACACTATATACTATTAAAATATATTCATATGTATTAGTATTTGTCTTGTTTTCCAGTATAAATATCGAAACATCAGTTTTGATCATATTCCTTCCCAATTAAATGGATCTGAATTTTAAGAATGTTTATAGATATTTGTACTGGAAACCAGACAGAACACTGAGTTGGGCTCGGTGTAATGTGTCTTTGTGTCGAGCAGCCTAGAACAGACATTAATCCCTCTGTCGGGCAGGTGGAGAGAGAGGAAGTGAAGCAGAGAGGATCATGGGAGATGTGTGTTGGAGGACAGCAGCTTGTGCGGCGCTCATTTATCATGCAGTGCATTGTGGGGGATATGTGAGGTCAGCGTGAGTTGAGCAGGACGTTACACGCTCGCTTACACAAGGAGGGCTGATGTCTCTCTTCTGATAGATTCCCAACAGTGTCGTAATGAATCTGTTGTTTTCTTGTTATTGATGCTAATTAATGTAAAAATATTTCAAATAACTTTGTTAAAGGCTTTTGCATTTAAATACCACTCAAAATGGCTTGATAAGTGCAGGTCTGTTTTTTCTTTTTTTTGGCTTGATAAGTGCAGGAGGGTTTTTTGTTTTTTAAGCGATCGCTGAATACTGTACACTGCCTACTAATTTGAAGCCATCAGTGTTTAGGTCTTTTACTATTTCTGGAAAAATTCTAATTGCATTTTGAATTTTATTAACGATTTTAGGCTGTTTATATTATTAAGGGATTATTATTATTAGCAGCTTACGCAAACTCTCTATCTTTATATCACAATACAAAAGAGACCGTCTTTGAAAGCAAAATACATTGGCTGTCTCTGATAGGTCTTGTGTTGTGACGGTGGCCCTCCTCTATATGACAAAACAATTGTTAAATTGCACGAGCTTGAATACTACTCACCGTTTTTTCAGGATTCTGTTTTAGTTTATTATTATTAATTATTATTAGTAATTATTTCTTTTCTTGAACTCAACTACATTTTCATAACTTCTACTGTGAGCTTGACAGCAAGCTTTATTTAATTCATTTATTCGATTCTTTATGTATATCCACAATACCATGGTTACAGTTGTTGGTGATTTGTGGATTGAAAGTATTCTAACTGGATTGTTATCGCACAGTGTTTGCACGGTTTCTCCGTGTTGTTGAGAATATCAGTCCTGTTTCATTTTCCTTTAAACTAGCAATATGTGGTTTGTATCGGAGACTTTATGGAATTAAATTTGTTTCAATAATAATGAATTAAACTTTATTAAACTGAACGTAACTTTTTCAGAAACTATCAAAAATATGCCATTACAAAAGAAGAAAAACACAATGAAAATGAAAAAAAAAAATGCACTCAGTCGCACAAATTTAACAGGCTCTTCAAATATGCTTCATTCTTTGTTAATGTTTTTCAAAGATTCGTTTTGACACAAACTTCTCGCGGGGGCGGGCTTAACAGTGATCTACTCTGATTGGATAGTGAGCTTTTGATGGACAGGTGTTCTCTGACCGGGATGTACAGACGCCACCCAGTGGCGCACATATTGGAAAGCTCTCGTGGTGATTAAATCTGGTCTCTACCGCAAACAAATTCTTTTTCACAGACAAAGTGAAAGACATTTATTTTAAGCTCATACACAGGTTCTAGGGGTGCAACGGTACGCAAAAATCACGGTTCGGTACATACCTCATTTTAAAGTCACGGTTCGGTTCATTTTCGGTACAGTAAGGGAAAGAAATGCAAACATTAAACTGCAGGTTGTTTATTACTATAAACTTTTTTAAACAATTTGTTTACACTTTTTTAAAATACTTTTTAATAAAATATATATTAAAATAAAAAAAAGAATAAGAAATAAAATACTGCTGCAAAGTTCTCCACTAAATAAAATACTCTCAGTCTCAAACCAATATCATATAATAAAATATAATGAAAAATATAAATAAATATGATTACAGTGCAGCATTACCAATCCCAGCTTGTAGGCCTGCTCATATTTAAAAAAAATTATATATAACTTTTCCAAAGTGTAAAGTGCAGCATCAACCGTTTCAGTTTTTAGACCTGCTCAGATTTTGTTATTGCGTTGGACAAAAGGTCTGTTTAAATGCCAAAGGGAGCTGCGTTTGAATTACAATCGTTTTTTTCCTACTTGTAGTGATGTTCACACTCGTGTGATGCCTCAAACATAGTCTATTTTGCCGTCAATACTGTTGACGGTGTCCTTTATCAGTAGGCTTTATATTTATGCTCAACATGAAGTATAGATATTGTTGTCGTGAAGACAAGATCCTGGTCTGTCGGCGGTCTCCCTCTATGTCACCTACAGTAGCAGCAGCGCGCCAGCGCCGTGACAGGCACGCTTCTGGTATGTAAAGACCATAGACTGTATAAAAACATGGACGTAGTGTCCGTGACGTAGTCTCCTGAAGTGTGTTTTTGAAGCCTAAAGTGTGTAGAGCGGGCCGTCGCCACCTTGGCAGCGCGTCACCGCACAACTCTGCCGGAAAATCAAAAATGGGCAAAAGGCGGGAGCTAGTTGCTGTAGCCACACCCACCTAGCACGACGGCAGTGTCAGCAGCGGCAATCCACCTGTCACTCAAGTGGCTACGCCCTTAATTATGCAGAACTTTAAGTCTTAATATAATTTAAACGGATGAGTTATAAAAAAAATTCACCCCCCTCACAGTTGTCATGAAGGGCAAAATTAGCTATTTAGACTAAAATCATTTTTTGAACCAGGCTGTAAACATGTTTTTTCCTGCTGTAAAGTTGGGCATTTTAACATGGGGAGTCTATGGAACTGACTCCCTTTTGCAGCCAGCCTCAAGCGGCCAGTCGATGAATTGCAGTTTTAGTCACTTCCTTATTGGCCTCACGAGAGAGAGCGGGAGGTTGGCGCTCGGTAAAGACACAGAAAACGCGAAGCAGCCGTCACGCAACTGACACGCAGCAGAAACGCCATGCTGCCAGTGCATCACCGGCCTTAGAATCATCTGCAGGGCGGGATTTGCTCTGAACGCGGAGACTTCCACCACTTAATATGTTCGTTTGGAAACACAGAAATGTCAAGTGTAAGATTTTGCCAGGCTTCTCAGTACATATGAAAAACATTATATTTGGGTATTATGACTTTGACCCCACAAACGAAAATAAGTTTTGTTATTAATTAAAACAAATTTCACAATCACAAATTCAAATTCTCCAAATTGTTAACCTGTCTTTTCTGTTTTCCTAAAAGAAATGGAAAACTATTTGAATGTAATCTCAGTGTCTAATAAGAAAGCTATAAGGACTGCTAGATTTGCTCTGCCTTTGATCTCCTAGTGTAATTTTGTTTAGATTTGGCCCTCTTTTTTTTATGGTGGATAGTGATTGTATGCAATACGTCGTGCCTTGTTTTACTAAATATATAAATAATATTTGACCTTCGATCGTCTCAGTAAAGATGAGCTTTCAGGAGACAGAGACACGGAGCGGCATCATCTTCCTCCTCCTCTTGTCCTTCAAGGCAGCTTGAAGTAAGCTTGTGTTACTGAAGTAACCAATAACATCGATACAAGTTTTTCATGTTACAGTGTGCTACAGTTTGTTGCGGGTTATTATTGTCATTCAGTAACACAAGCTTACTTCAGGCTGCCTTGAAGGACAGGAGCTCATCTTTACAGAATGAGATGATCAAAGGTCAAATATTATTTACATATTTAGTAATACAAACAATAGCAAGAAGTTTCCAATATGCGCGTCACTGAGTGGCGTCTGTACTTCCCGGTCAGAGAGCACCTGTCCATCAAAAGCTGACTATCCAATCAGAGTAGATCACTGTTAACCCCGCCCCCACGAGAAGTTTGTGTCAAAACACCAAGCGAAAAACTGCGAACCATAAGCGAAATCTGTGGCAATGCATTCAGAATCCACGAAAAAACATTAACAAAGAATGAAGCATATTTGAAGAGCCTGTTAAATTTGTGTGACTGAGTTCATTTTTTTCATTTTCATTGTGTTTTTCTTCTTTTGTAATGGCATATTTTTGATAGTTTCTGAAAAAGTTACGTTCAGTTTTATAAAGTTTCGTTCATTATTATTGAAACAAATGTAATTCCATAAGACTTCTGCTTCAAACTCGAATGTTTTTCACTGGATCTCACAGCGCTGTTTAGTTGTCGGGTGAGAAAAACACATTTGTTCTGAGCTCGGGCTGCACTGTCTTTTGGCAGAGCTAATAAATAATATAAAATATATATTTTTTCCCCTCAGGGAGACCCCTAAGTCAAATTACTTAAGGACTTTAATGCAACCGGGCACTGGTCTATACAGATCATGGATCAACTGCAGTTCGTTGCAGCCGTACTCATTACTGCCACTTACTGTAATGATGCATTACTTATGTTTAGTCAGTCATGAGTATTAAAAGAAATTCAAACACCACAGGTCAGAGGTCACCAAAATTGATCTTTAGGACTCAGTGGAAGACATAAGCAAATATGTTTCATGGAGAAACTATGGCTGGATTGTCATTTAAAAACAATTGAAATTTGATGTTTTAAAAGCAAGGTTTATGTGATGATAGATAGGCTAGTTATATACGATATAGATAGATGGATAGATAGATAGATAAATAGATATAGATAGTATAATGTATAGTATAACGACAGCATCACACCTGCACAGAGCAACTGCAGTGATTATTGACTTTGAGTTTTGGTTGCATATAAATGTTGATTGAACACGGCACTGAATGAGCTGCTCTCTCCAACATGTCATTTTGTTCAGAACAAACCCACAAACCCCAGAGCTGTCAAAAGTAATAAATGAGCGGCCGCTCTGCCCTTCAGGTCTCTATTGGCTGTCTCAAGGCAATCTGCACAGTTTGATCCTCTAGCTTATTCAATAACATAAACGTGTGTGCTGGTTGGTTCGTGTGGGTCGATGGGGTGCAGTAAAGTGTGTGAGGTGTCGTACATGGCCTGAGGTGTTACTGATAATTTTCTCATCATGGATCTGTCACTCATGATTGTGATTCTGACGACCTCGTCCTCTTGTGCTGCTCTCTGGGTTTCTGTTTCAATCATTTACCCACTTTGCGAGGTTTATTTGAGATTCAATTAAAAAGAAAAAAAAAATGAAAAAGTTCACAATGCCCTTTTTTATGAGCTGACCTATATCTGTTGAACACAATGTCCAAACTTAAAGACACTTGACACACGTAAATAAAGGGACATTCTGAGCAGGCACACCAAATTAAAAACAACTGTACTATAACTCTGCAACCATATGATCCATGAAGATCCCAGAAAATTGGTATGCATCATCTTTGTTGGACATCCTAACATCTGCTCTAATATAACTGCTACACATAAATAAATAAAAATAAGGCATCAGCAGACTGCAGTAAAATTGCAGTGCCCAATAAAGGAAAATCTGAAAAAAACTTCTACTAAAAATTCTTGTTTTTAAAAGACTAAATATTAGGAGTGTAACAATACATGAGATTCCCATATTTTTTGGGATTGAACCATATGGGGACCGAACACGTTTTTTCCTCAATGTATTTTGCCAATTATTTTTCACCATTGCGCAAATTAAATAGCCAAAATGTGCTTTTTACTGTTTTGTCTTGCTCTTCAAAGAAAAAATCTTATATAATAAAATATTATATAATAACATATAATGAAATGCATAAAGTATATGCTGCGGTTAGTGAGATGCAGGTGTCCAATCGGATGTGCTGCATTTATAAAAAAATCTTTGGATCAAAACTATGAGTGTGAGGTGACTATTATCCAATAAAATGTATTGCTTTAAGTAGTATTTCTTAAAGTTATGAAGTGGGAAGCAATTATTTTAATTATTTTATATTTGACTATTCTTCCATAATTATTTTACAGTTAATTTATATTTTATAATTACTGCATATAATTTCTGAATTAAGCAATTATGAAGTTTAATATTTTTATTAATTTAAATATATATTATTAATTATAAAATAACTATATATTTACTATCATAATTTAACGTAATTATAAAAAAATATTAAATATATAATTATTTTGTATTTTATAATTTTGTCAATTATTTCAATTCTGAATTATTACAATCAAAAATAATAATTGCTGCGTTAACGGGAGACTCTTGTCAGGCGATAAAAAAAAATATTGCCGTTAATCTATTCTCAAAGTTGGGTTGAGAGCTAGGCGAGCTATGATGACTTACACCTTGAAATTTAAGCGTGGCTGTATACCTAGCCGAATTGCACTGTAGGGGGCGAGAACGAGTCTTCGAACCTGTGTGTATGCGTACTGTGAAATAAATTACCACATCAAACGTGATGTGCTAACATGGATGCAGCTGAAGCCGCCGGGTTTGCTTCAGGGAAATTTTTTTTTCCCAATGGAAACCTCAACAAGACGCATGCCTGTTTCGCACTGCAGTCCGTGTGCGTTATGTATGTGGTGCTGAAGCAGCACGGACTCATACTCCTTGTGCACACAGGATACGTTTGCAGTCGGCTACTCGGTACGTGAACAATCGCTGCACTGCTGCAGACGCAACGCTCCTGAAACGCACTGATTGACCGCAAACGCGTGAACGTTGCAATCCGTTAGAATAGGTGCGTAAAAAAATACAAAACGCATACGCACTGCAGACGGATTATGTGTGAAACAGGCATAAGGTTGTTTGCACCTTGTGCAATGTGGAATTAGTTTACCGCTTTCTCAAGCAGTTTGTGATGCATTTTGGAAACAGGAAACAGCCCCTGGTCTAATGCACCACCTGTCTTGAGAAACCCGTTCTAAAAGACTTACTTTTAGTCATTATTTTATTTGGGTAGCACACATCTGAATGCCTTTGGCAGAATTCAAATGAGCCATTTTAATCTAGATTAATTCCAAGATTACAGTGAGATTAATCTATATTAAAAAAATTAATCTATGCCCACCACTAATATATATATGTATATATATATATATATATATATATATATATATATATATATATATATATATATATATATATATATATTTATATATCTCAATATGTGTGAAGTATTTAGAAGTATATCTTTCCTTATTTTAAATATTTATATAATATAGAATTATATTTAATATTTATTAAACTATATAATTGTATTTAATCTTCAAAGAAACATCAGTGTAGGCTAATAGATTCATATTCTAGATTTAAAAATTTAGTTAATAAATCAAAAGACAAGTTGAAATCCAGAAAGAATTATATTTTTACCACTCACTTGCATTAAAATGCAAGTAGGTAAATAATGTGTCTTATTTATACTTGTTTCATTGGTCTATAAATAATATGAAATGATTATGAATAATAATAAAAAAATATTGTTTTAATATTTTATAATTAACATTTATTAATTATGAAATTATCTAAAATATAAATAATTATTACATATAAAATAATTATGAAATAATATTAAATATAAAGTAATAAGGATATAATTGTTTCACACTTTATTATTATTCATAACTGGCCACCGACAGAGAAATCAGCTTTGAAAAATGTTGATGTTGTAATCAAAACATGTTTTTAATAAATGAGCTCAAGGAAGAATATTTGATAATTTTATTAAAAACGATCATATTAATAATCAACATTAATCACCTACAATGAGTTAATGAATTAAGTACGAGTGCATAATTAATTCATATTTATCCAGATAAGACAAATGAACTGCAAAATCGTCGAAGGAAAAAAAATGTTGGGTCTTATCAATGTAATTAGTTATTTCATGAATATGAATATATTATAGATATATATTTTTATATATATACAGTACAGACCAAAAGTTTGGACACACCTTCTCATTCAAAGAGTTTTCTTTATTTTCATGACTATGCAAATTGTAGAGTCACACTGAAGGCATCAAGGGCTATTTGACCAAGAAGGAGAGTGATGGGGTGCTGCGCCAGATGACCTGGCCTCCACAGTCACCGGACCTGAACCCAATCGAGATGGTTTAGGGGTGAGCTGGACCGCAGACAGAAGGCAAAAGGGCCAACAAGTGCTAAGCATCTCTCGGGGAACTCCTTCAAGACTGTTGGAAGACCATTTCAGGCCATTTGAAGCTCATCAAGAGAATGCCAAGAGTGTGCAAAGCAGTAATCAAAGCAAAAGGTGACTACTTTGAAGAACCTAGAATATGACATATTTTCAGTTGTTTCACACTTTTTTGTTATGTATATAATTCCATATATATTTCCACATGTGTTAATTCATAGTTTTGATGCCTTCAGTGTAAATCTACAATTTTCATAGTCATGAAAATAAAGAAAACTCTTTGAATGAGAAGGTGTGTCCAAACTTTTGGTCTGTACTGTATATATTATTATATATATATATATTTTTTTTTATATGTAATAATACTTTTTTTATGAAAAAAAAAAAATATATATATATTTTAAATTAATAAATAATTACAAAATAATGTAAATCAATATACAATTATAAAAATAACTATTTTAATGGTAACTTTTTTGTATTTGTCATAATTTTATATCATTTCATATTTATAAAATTTTAAATAATTATGAAATAATAGTAAATATAAAACAATTACAAAATAATTGTTTCATGCTTATTTGTATCTATAACTTTTAACTATACGTTTTATTTAAATTTGTTGTTGTTGTTGTACTCATTTACCTATTTGTATTTTTGCTAAACCATTTTTAATATATGATTAATACATGACATCTGAATTTGCTGAATACAGTCCTGAATTGTGTTTCAAGTGAAATGTTTTTGGCTGACGTGTGGTTCCCTTTCATAGGTCACTTCGATGCTGCGGTGACGTCACCGGCTATGGGAACACCCCTCGGTGTGACGAATGTCTGAAGCCCTATACCATCCCGCCAATCCTATTGGCCAAATAGCGATTGGCACCGGCCTACGCATGTGTACGCATCGTATACCTGAGTGCAGCGCGCTATTTCGCTCAGATTTAATTCCTTAAGGGAAGCGAATCATCTGTGCCCTATGAAAACCATCTCGCGTTCTCAGCGGTTTTTTCTTCGAGCAGTGTGTAACTCCTCTTCGCGGACGCTTTGAGTCAACGAAAGGTAAGAGCCGTATAATGGGTTTATCACCAGGAGGCACTCATGAGAGGTTCGTTAGCAGCCTCTCTACATGTTCTCTCCGTGATAGCCTACGGCTACAGTAAAAAAAATAAATAAATAAAAAGAATCCGCGCTCTGGAGTGTAATTCTATAAGTCGCCTCGCGTCTAACCCCCACCGTTTCGCTTCTGCAGTCGCCGAGGCCCCACACGAGGTGGTGGTTTGGGGCAATATGTGCGGCTTGACTATGAATACAGTGATGCACTGGAGTTTTTCCACTTGCTCGCTCTCCCCCACTCGAGCGTGTTAATCAGCAGATTTGCTTTTTCAAACTATGTTTGTCCAACCGCTGCTTCGAACTCAGAGTAGGCTCTGGCCGGCACATGCGGTTCTCTCCCTCCGAACGGACAGGAGAAACGCGCCTCCCCTTCTTCAGTGAGCTATTTATTGTGTTTACCCGCATGGTGGATTCCCCCCCCCCCCCCCCCCCGTGACCCAGTCAAGAAAGGCGCGGGTTTCGCCACCATTGCTGACATGGCGGACTGCTGTTATACAGCGATGCCGCTTTTTAACTAACTCTCTAGCCAAATGGATCGCGCAAAACTCTGCCGCAGCCTAAAGTCTCGTCGAAGGCGTGTCGAGTCGTGTCTAATCTCTGCAAATTTACTTCACTTTATGGCGGTTCTTAACGAGAAAGCCTCTCGTCCTCAACTCCCACGCTCTAACATTGACCGTCTCGCAGCAAAGGCACCTCGAGCGTCATTGGAATGAGCTATCATTTGAGCGCCCCCTCAGACACTCTGCACAATCCAGCTTTCAGAGTTTGAGGGACGGCACAAGAGGCTGGCAAAGAAGGCCAGTTTATAATGGCTCACACAGCTGCCGCGTTCTCGCTAGCGGCGTGGCCCGATGTTTATCTTGTTGGATTAAATCCTGCCGTGGATACGCTTCAGGATTATACACAACAAAACGCAGCGAGTTTGATGCATGCGCTTCCCTTCCTGTTCGCCAGGCACTGTGCCCTCCACTAGAGAGTGCTGTTGGACTGCTAATGCACATCCAACCCTCTCACTTGCAGTCCCCACGCTCTAACATTGACTGGCTCGCAGCAAAGGCACCTCAAGCATCATTGGATTGAGGTATCATTTGAGCGCCCCCTCAGACACTCTGCACAATCCAGCCTTCAGAGTTTGAGGGACGGCGCAAGAGGCTGACAAAGACAGCCAGTTTATAACGGCTCACACAGCTGCCGCGTTCTCGCTAGCGGCGTGGCCGATGTTTATCTTGTTGGTTTAAATCCTGCCGTGGATACGCATCAGGATTATACACAACGAAACGCAGCAACTTTGACGCATGCGCTTCCTTTCTGTTCGCCAGGGACTGTGCCTCCATTAGAGAGCGCTGTTGGACCGCTAATGCACATCCAACCCTCTCACTTGCAGTCTCCACGCTCTAACACTGACTGCCTCGCAGCATCATTGGATCGAGCTATCACTTGAGCGCCCCCTCAGACACTCTGCACAATCCAGCCTTCAGAGATGAGGGACGGCACAAGAGGCGGACTAAGACAGCCTGTTTATGACGGCTCACACAGCTGCTGTAATCATGCTAGAGGCGTGGCCCGATATTCATTTTGTTGAATTTAATTCTGCCGCGGACACGCTTCAGGATTAGACACAACGAAACGTAGTGACTTTTACATATGCGCTTTCCTTGCTTACGGACGCTGTGAGCTTTCCGTGCTCGGATGTTAATGCATGTGGAAATGCTGCAGGCTGGAGGCTTTGAAACCACTACGTTCTATGGGCCGCAAGGTAGCGCTTGCCGTCACGGATACACCATTCAGTTATTCTTTCGGCTTAGCCTTGGCTCATCGAGTATTTTCGAAATGCATGGACGCAATTCTGGCCCTGTTGTGGCTCCAGGGCGTTCGTGTATTGAATTGCCTGGACGATTGGCTGGTGTTAAGCACAATCGCAGACTCAAGCACACTCCCATCGGGATCTTGTGCTGAATCATGTAAACAGCCAGGGCTCATGCACGAATTTCTAGAAGAATGTTTTAATTCCCTCTCGGCGGATAACCTTCTGGAATAAACTTGACTCTCGCGAGATGACAGCAAGACTATCTCTCTCGCGCGCTCAGTCTCTCGCTTCATGCGTACGTCACTTCAAAGTTGGTCGCACAGTGACGGTGAGTTTGTGCCTCAGACTTTTAGGTCTAATGGCAGCATCCCCTGTAATCCATCTGGGCTTAAATCATATGCACCCTTTCAGTGGTAGACGACAAGCCGGAACATTTCACCCCGTTGTCTTCCGCATCGGACGATTTCGGTGACACGGAGGTGTGTTATGTCAATAAGACAATGGATGTCAACCGAATTCCTTCTAGCTGGAGTTCGGCTGGGGATTTGTGCTTCCCGAGAGACTGTCACGACGGACGCGTCTTTGACCGGTTGGGGAGCTGTTTGTCAAGGGCGCTCAGCTCACGGAGTATGGACGGCGACACAACGCAGTTGGCATATAAACAGGTTGGAATTACTGGCGGTTTTTCTAGCTCTCCAGTATTTCTCGAATCTGCTGATCGGCCGTCATGTACTACTCAGATCAGACAACATAGTGGTTGTGTCGTATCTGTATTATCAAGGAGGATTACGCTCTCGCTTGGAGAAGCAAGGGTGGACTTATTCGCGTCGAGCATGACTACGCATTGTCCGCTGTGATTCTCCTTATGCCCTCCATCGCTCCTGGGCTTGGATGCGTTAGCTCACAATTGGCCCAGAACCAGCTTGTATGCTTTTCTCCGATTCGTTAATTACAGCGGTGTTATCGAAAAGGACGAGACGCTTTCTACGAGACGCTTTCAAATGGAAACTGTTTACGACCTGGTGTGGAATTCGTAATTGGATCCGGTTTACTGCCCAGTGGCTTCAGTACTGGAGTTCCTTCAAGACCGTTTCTCTATGGAGTAACGCCAGCCACTCTGAAAGTTTACGTGGCAGCCATTTCAGCTAACCACGTATATATATATATATATATATATATAAGATGGTGCTTCAGTGGGCCGTCACCCGCTGGTCTCTCATTTTATACAAGGTGCACGACGGCTGAGGCCTTTCCGCCCTGTGCGAGTTCCTTCATGGGATTTATCCATTGTGTTGCAAGGTTTTTTTAGGGCATTTGTTAGCCCTTTGAAACTATACCGGATAAAATCCTGACTTAAAGAAAGTTTTTCTTGTGGCTTTATCCTCCCTCAAAAGAGTTGGGGATTTACAGGCTTTTTCTGTTTTGCCCTCGTGCATGGATTTTGCACCAGGCATTGCTGCGACCGAGGCCTAATTATGTCCCTAGGTCGCTTCGAACCCTTTCACTTTCAACAAGTGGTCTTGGAGGCTTTACCCCCTGCAGAGGTGGGGTCATGAGATCTGAGTCTTTGCTCTGTCTTTGCTCTGTTAAAGCGCTGAAGACTTATGTTGACCGAACAGCTCCATGACGTGAGTCCAACCAGCTTGGTCTGTTAGGACACAAAATAGAGGCCATGCTGTCACAAAGCATCGCATGTCACATTGGCTGATGGAGACTATATCTTTAGCCTATGAGGCGCGCGGACTCGCTTCGCCCTTAGGAATTAGAGCTTATTCCATGAGAGCAGTGGTTTCATCACAAGCTTTCTCAGTGGTTCTTCTATATGATCTATATGGTCTGTGCTGCGGCAGGATGTTCCTCACCGAGCACTTTTGTCAAGATTTATAGTCTGGATGTGAGGATGGCTCCTGGCTCCCGGGTTCTGTCCGCTTGAGCAGATGCTTTCCTTGGATTCCAACTATCAGGTACGTCAGGCGTTATGGTATAGCGTTCCCATAGCCGGTGACGTCACCGCAGCATCGAAGTGACCTATGAAAGGGAACATCTCGGTTACGTATGTAACCATGGTTCCCTGAATAGGGAACGAGATGCTGCGGTCCCGGCCGTTCCATACCTTGATAGCATTTCTTCAGTTTATAAAATCTGAGGGAAATACATTCGTCACACCGAGGGGTGTTCCCATAGCCGGTGACGTCACCGCAGCATCTCGTTCCCTATTCAGGGAACCGTGGTTACATACGTAACCGAGATGTTGTTGGGAACCGTGGTTACATACGTAACCGAGTTACTTGTCTTGCGTAGGGCGGTGCCAAGAGCTATTTGGCCAATAGGATTGGCGGGATGGTATAGGGCTTCAGACATTCGTCACACCGAGGGGTGTTCCCATAGCCGGTGACGTCACCGCAGCATCTCGTTCCCTATTCAGGGAACCGTGGAACCGTGGTTACATACGTAACCGAGATGTTGTTTCTCAGATTAGCATCTTCATGACGCACCTATCCAACTACGGGAACGACCGGCTGGGTTTGTTCACCTTCAAACGGCTGCTCAGCTTCCTGCTCTCCTGGACCTGAAACTCCAGGCACTTCCTGCGCTGCAGCTCGCCGACAAATACTTCCAGCTGTTTCCGTCGGACGCCGAGCCCGAGCCGCTCTGGCAGGTCTTTTTGACGACGCCAGTTTAGTGTGATTTAAAACTGTAGAGGAACAAAACAGAAATCTGCATTTGAAATCTGAATGAAATGACTCACCATGTGATCAAAAGCAGGACCTCCAGCACATTCTCTGTGATTGGCTGCTGCTCAGCGTACATTTGCATAAAGCCCAGCATTTCCCAAACTTTTTCTCGGTTCTCCTGTGTGTAACACACTCTCTCTGTCTCAGGCAAATCTCTCAGCGGTGTGATCTTGTGTTTAGGACCCCTGTGAGGATAAAAAACACAAGGACATTTGGTCGAAAGATAAAACCTGTGACCGTTTCCCAAAACTGCTGCTCATTGGGCCTCAGAAAACCGGTGAGGAGCAACAGCACCACCTGATAGACGCATACAGTACTGCACACACTCTTTATGTTACTGTTATTAAATATATTTTTAAATGTTTTTTTTTAATAACCATAAAAACATCTTCATTGATTGAAATAAACATTAACAAAAATAGTGTAAAATACTTATTTTATTAAAACTATACAAGTATTGTTATTTAAACATTTTATTTCAGCTTGTTGCAAAGGCAACATTTTTCCTTTAGTTTAACATTTAATTTTAAAGGATATTAGAAAGCATATTAGAATGATTTCTGATGGATCATGTGACACTGAAGCCTGGAGTAATGATTATGCAAAAAATTCAGCTTTGTATCACAGGAATAAATTACATTTTACAGTATATTCAAATTGAAAACAGCTATGTTAAATAGTAATAATATGTCACAATATTACGGTTTTACTGCATTTTTGAGCAAATAAATGCAGCTTTGAGCAATAGAGACTTCTTTCAATAGCAATCTAGATTTAGTAGTGACGTGCAAACTGAGTTTAATAATTGGCCTCTATCAGCATCTAGAACCTTTCATTACAAATATCAGGAATTTTTGCAAGCTACAGCATTTTGATCTCCTTCCTTCACTTTTTCCACATTATGTTTTGCAGGTTTGACCCGACCCAAAGAAAGGCTTCTGGTGTCAGCTGCTGGATGGAGGAAGAACCAAGTGTTTATGGAAGAGTAAAGGACAGAGATACCCAGACATGGACAGACAAGTAACTCTTTTCACTCATTGAATTTAAAAACAATACAAGTAGAGGAAATGCACGTTCACAGACTGTCTCTTTTCATCAGTCTCGGGTGTTTTTGAGGAACTACAACAGAGATGCTAACATCCAGCTCTCTAAACTGCTGTATAAAAGGGGTCAGGTTCTGCCAGGCTGGCTCAGAGAGGATCTGCTCAACGTCAGGTAACAGAGGCTCTCGATTGGTCAACACCACACACATCTGGAGTCCATTGATGGACCTACAGGAGGAACAAACCTCCTCTGACTGGAGTGTGTTCTTACCTAGATGAGTTTGAACTAAAAGCTAATTCAAAGAACTGGTTTAGTACTTTTAAAATGTGCTGCTGATACTAATTTTGTAATGATTTAAAGTCCAGTATTTATGACTTTTGTCTGTCTTATTGACACTGGATCAGATTCAAACAGACTGTGCTGAAATAATATAAAGATCCTCAAACATATTGCTGCTGAAACAGAGATGCTGGACATTGCACCTTTCTTACTCAAATTTGATGCAGACTCTATTTGATTTTATGAAGTCAAAAATCAAGCCAATGACCTGTGACATCTGATACAGACTTTTTTACATTTACATTTTTCACTAGTTCTCTGTTGTTGTTTTTGTGTGTTCGTGGCAGTTTTACATTTTCTAACGTGGATGTTTACAGTCAATTTACTCTTTCTTCCTGCCGCTTCAAACAGAGGACTTTCTTCTTCTGTGAAGCTTTGTTGAGCGCCAGCAATGACAGACAAGTACTATCAAACATTACTGCGCTATATTCCATCTTTTAGAAATCATGTAAGTGACAAACACAGCGAGCTGTCGTAATGTTATTCATGTTCATTGTATAAAATATCATCTTTCGTGCTTCACAGAAGAACTTCATAGAGGTTTGAACGACTTGAGTGTTAGCTAATCATTGTTTTTGGGTGAATTATCCATTTAAAGTGGCATCTCATTAACTAAGTAATACATTAGAGCAAAATAATACATTTCGTGTACTGTGACTCTTATAACATGAATTTAGAGTTTAAAGTGCCATTTAAGTGTTAATGTAATTTTATTTGTTTTATTTTCTCATTGTGGTTGAAAAACAAAACTGGTGATTTTTTTTAAAGGTAAATGTGTTATTAAACCAATAGTTCACCCAAAATCTAAAATGTAATTTTGTATGCCCTCAATGTAATTTGAAACTCATATAACTTAAGTAGAACACAAAATGTCATCATGTTTAATGTCAGAGAAATCAAACAAACTACTGGCTCTCATAACTGCATTTTCCTTTACTGTTCCTGGCATTTTTATTTATATATATTTAATTTTTTTCGTAAAGGTCACCTGTCATTTGTGTTCACTGGAACCGCTGTGAATTTCTGTCATGCATGAAGGTGAAATTTATTATACATTAAGGAATTGAATATTGGGCAGATGATAAAAAAAAAAAAATCACTCGTGACCTTTGGAAAACCATCACTGTTTTATTACTGCAGGGTTTATATGGTAGTGCCCAAAACCCACTGTATTAACAGTTTCTATGGATTATTGATATGGTAATATGAATATATTTGCGCAGATTGAAGTGTCTCTCACTACATGATTCAGAAATTAATTCTCATGTTTTCTTCTTTAATATTTGACCTGGTCAATCACATGAAGATTAGTGCAAAATAAACCACACTGTTACTAATGCTGCTGGAGGTGTGCGTGTGTGTGTGTGTGTGTGTAGTGGAATATATGGTTTATGAGGACACAAATGTGTATAATGACATGGGTACTACAAACGTAAACATGGTTTATATGGACATTTCCTGTGTCCGTGTAAAACAAAAGGCTTATAACAAAACAGTGTTTTATGAAATTAAAAAATTGGTAGTAGTTTTCTGTAAGGGGTATGTTTACGTGTAGGGCGATATAAAATAGTTTTATTTTCATTACGCCTATGTAGAGTCCCTGTAAACCACAAATGCAAGTATTTATGTGTGTAATTTTTCGATTTTGTATTGTTGTTGCTATAGTTACACCTTTCCCATCTCTTAAGTGTTTTTTTATGAGTTTAAATCACTGATCTATAATAGAGAATATATGTATAGATCAGTGGTTAAATACATTCACATTATGTTTTGACTCCAGAGTTTTAGATTTTTAATGTGAGTTTCTCATGTAAGAGGCTTTTCTAGTGGACCTCTTGAAATGGTCAAAGACTTTATTTGTTGGTTTTTAAAATACATTTCATGACACATTAGTGAGGTAAGTTAGTGCATGCGTTCAACCACACGGTGGCAGCAGGAGCTTTCAATATCATGTTAAAAACCCGTTTACACCAAGGACATAATAATGATAAATGTAAAGTTGAATAATTGCTTTAATTCTCTGACAGTAAAGAAGATCACACCATGACTGTTGAATGAATGATATCATTGGAATCACTTCTAGGATGAGTCTTTCCAGCAGATAAATGATAAAAGCCAGAAGCCTTGGAGTTATGATTGATGATCAGCTGACTTTCTCAGACCACATTGCTAAAACTGTCCGATCCTGCAGATTTGCTCTATTCAACATCAAGAAGATCAAGCCCTTTCTTTTGGAAGATGCTGCACAACTCCTTGTTCAAGCTCTTGTTCTGTCCGCTTGATTGTGCCATCCCAAAGAAGCACAAAGTCACTTTTACGGACTTTTAAATTAAATGTTCCCTCCTGGTGGAATGACCTCCCCAATTCAATCCGGGCAGCTGAGACCTCGGCCATCTTCAAGAATCGTCTTAAAACACATCTCTTCCATCTTTATTTGTCCCTCTAACTTTAACACTCACTATTCCAATTATATTCTTAAAAATAAAAAGCTTTCTAATAGTTCTGTATTCTGTCTGTTTTCATTTAATTTATTATACAAAAAATAAAGGCAAAAAAGACCTCTAACACTAGCTTGGTCTATTCTTTTTCTATTCTGTCGGTTTTCTTTTTTTTTATTATATGATTTAAAAAGCCCTTGCTATGTGTTGAGATAACAGACTTGTTATAGCACTTGCATATCATTTCTCTTTTGTTGATTTTGATTGCTTCCATTGTCGCTATGGATAAAAGCATCTGCTAAATGTAAATTTAATGCATCACACAAACATTTATTTATATATATATATATATATATATATATATATATATATATATATATAATTTATAATTTATAAACTAGACAAGAAAGGGTTTGTCAAGGCAACTACTGAATGGTGGCTTGACAGCCTTTAAAAAAGTTCATACAGTTTGAAGGTTATGTAGCTCTTATGTGATTTAATTCTCGAGCAGAAGAGATATTGCGTGGATCTGAGTAGAAGTTTGAAAGAGACACACGAAAACAGATGGCAAGCAACATTACATGCTTTATTAGAAGTTTTATGACCACACAAATAAACTTTTTTGCCTTGTCTCATTCGCCTTATTCAACTTAAAACTCTGTGTCCTGTGAACTGAAAAGCTGCATGTTATTTCTTACAAACATACAGTTTTGTGGCTCACGACATTAACTGATGGACTGGAGTCATGTGGATTACTCGTGGATTATTATAATGTTTTTATCAGCTGTTTGGACTCTCATTCTGACGGCACCCATTCACTGCAGAGGATCCAGTGGTGAGCAAGTGATGCAATGCACATTTCCCCAAATCTGTTTTGATGAAGAACATTTCTTTACAGTGTTCTTTAGTTCATTTCAGTTTTTTTTTCTGTGAATGCAAATGAAACCTGTTTAGAAAGCCACCTGTCATGGTTTTCCAGCAAAAAGCTCTTCTGAATGCATTGAGAAGTGCTGCAGCGAGCGTTAGATGGATGTGGCCCATTCTGCTGTGATGAACAGGTTTAATGGGCTGTTATCATGGGCTGTCCAGGAAGATTCTAGAGTTGAGTCCTGTTCAACCTCCTGCGATTAATCAACATGAGCTGGAGCTGACATTCAAATCCCTCAGAGATGAGAACGAATGACAGATTGAGCGTGTCAGAGAGGAGAGCGCTGAAATGCAAATGTGCTTGTGTTGCTTGTTGATCCAAGAGCTTCTCTTTCAGACCTCATCAGACTTAATGAGCTCGGAGTCTGCATTCTTGTTAATTTTAAGATCAGCTTGACCTCAGATGTTTCACCCAACATTCCTTATAATTAGAAATACATTTTTATTTATGTATATTTCGGAGAACCTGTTGGTGATTGCTAGGGCCAGATGTTTTCTTACTGTCTGGTGTACATGATCTTCTGGTCTGTTGATGTGACCCTGGTTCCTCCTTCATTGTGGGTCTGTGGGATTCTTTCACCTGTTTTATGGTGCCTCTGATAACTTAGCAAACACAGCTTTCCTTATAAACACATGATTTGAGGAATTACTCTTTGAGGAATAACCCTGTAAATGTCACTCAAAGGCAAATGTGTTTAACTTTACCACCCCCTCACACACACATTTGGTCCCCATTACGTAGAAAATACCGTTACACACACACACACACACACACGCACACACACACACACACACACACACGTTTGTTTTTGTGAAAAGTGGGGACATCTCATAGGCATAATGGTTTTTATACTGTAGAAACTGTATATGCTCTACAACAACCCTACACCTAACCCTAACCCTCACAGGAGACTTTGTGCATTTTTACTTTCTCAAAAAAACTCATTCTGTATGATTTATAAGTGTTTTGAAAAATGGGGACATGGGTTATGTCCTCATAAGTCACCCTCTCCTTGTAATACCTGTGTCATACCCATGTCATTATACAGAGTTGTGTCCTGATGTCACTAAGAGCACGCACACACACACACACACACACACACACACACACACACACACACACACACACACACACACACACACACACACATATAGGTGCTGGTCATATAATTAGAATATCAGCAAAAAGTTGATTTATTTCACTAATTCCATTCAAAAATTTAAACTTGTATATTATATTCATTAATTACACACAGACTGATATATTTACAAATTCAGTATCTCAGAAGATTAGAATATTAATTAAGACCAATACAAAGATATGATTTTTAGAAATCTTGGCCAACTGAAAAGTATGAACATAAAAAGTATGAGCATGTACAGCACTCAATACTTAGTTGGGGCTCCTTTTGCTTGAATTACTGCAGCAATGTGGTGTGGCATGGAGTCGATCAGTCTGTGGCACTGCTCAGATGTTTTGAGAGCCCAGGTTGCTCTGATAGTGGTCTACAGCTCTTCTTCATTGTTGAGTCTGGCATATCACATCTTCCTCTTCACAATACCCCATAGATTTTCTATGGGGTTAAGGTCAGGCAAGTTTGCTGGCTAATTAAGAACAGGGATACCATGGTCCTTAAACCAGGTACTGGAAGCTTTGGCACTGTGTGCAGGTGCCAAGTCCTGTTGACAAAAAAAATCTGCATCTCCATAAAGTTGGTCAGCAGCAGGAAGCATGAAGTGCTCTAAAACTTCCTGGTATACGGCTGCGTTGACCTTGGACCTCAGAAAACACAGTGGACCAACACTAGCAGATGACATGGCACCCCAAACCATCACTGACTGTGGAAACTTTACACTGGACCTCAAGCAGCATGGATTGTGTGCCTCTCCTCTCTTCCTCCAGACTCTGGGACCCTGATTTTCAAAGGAAATGCAAAATTTGCTTTCATCAGAGAACATAACTGTGGACCACTCAGCAGCAGTCCAGTCCTTTTTGTCTTTAGAGGCTTTTGACGCTGTCTGTTGTTCAAGAGTGGCTTGACACAAGGAATGCGACAGCTGAAACCCATGTCTTGCATACGTCTGTGCGTAGTGGTTCTTGAAGCACTGACTCCAGCTGCAGTCCACTCTTTGTGAATCTCCCCCACATTTTTGAATGGGTTTTCCCATTATCCCTATTACTTGTGCACTTTTTTCTACCACATCTTTTCCTTCCCTTTGCCTCTCTATTAATGTGCTTGGACACAGAGCTCTGTGAACAGCCAGCCTCTTTTGCAATTACCTTTTGTGTCTTGCCCTCCTTGTTCAAGGTGTCGATGGTCGTCTTTTGGACAACTGTCAGGTCAGCAGTATTCCCCATGATTGTGTAGCCTACAGAACTAGACTGAGAGACCATTTAAAGGCCTTTGCAGGTGATTTGAGTTAATAAGCTGATTCGAGTGTGGCACCTGGTGTCTTCAATATTGAACCTTTTCACAATATTCTAATTTTCTGAGATACTGAATTTGGGATTTTTCTTAGTTGTCAGTTATAATCATGTGTGTGTGTGTTGTGTATATGTGTGTGTGTGTTAGTGTGTGTGTCTGTGTGTGTGTATATACTTTTTTTTCTAATTATTATTTTTTATTTAGTTTTAGTTAAAAATGAGAAATGTTGAAATAAGTTTATTTTATTTTATATCAGTTAATTTTATTTCCAAGTAATAAAAATGTGTTTTGTGGATTTAGTTTTGCTTAGCTGTAATAAGCCTGATATGAACTCATCTGTAATCAGTTCCTGATATGGGCCAAATTCACATTTTTATATTTAAGCGTTCAAATTCTGTCAAAGCAGCTGCCATCTGGAGACATCAATAAACATGTGTTTGTGTGTGTGTGTGTGTGTGTGTGTGTTTGTTGGATCTGCTGGTGTCTCAGTATGAAGATCACATGCTGGTGCAGTGCAATTTTCTGGTCTTTTGTTAATTAATCAGAAAGAAAAAGGTCACTGAAGTTTTGTCCCAAACTCACAGAACAGTTTCGCTGTTATGAAGGCAAAACAAAGAGCTTTGAGATGCCAATGAGCCATTGTTTTTGTTGAATGGAGGATGAGAAGATGCAAATTGAGTGTCTTTTGAATGTAAGTTTGTCTTCCTCACATACTCATTGTCCTAGGTGATGAGAGAAACACACACACTGGTGAAATGCCTGAAATGAGTTTGCTCACCCTCATGTTGGTCCAAACATAAAAGGAGACTTTTAGTTGAATGTCCAAGCTGCCAAAAAGTTCCAAAACACATAAAAGTGTCATAAAACTTGTCAGTGTGACCCATGCACCACTATATTCCTATTGGTTACATGCAATTGCATTTGACATCATTGACAGAATATGCAGATCAGATTTGAGAGAAAGTAATACGGGTTAAAGGTAGGAGAAAAATGGATGTGTGCCTGTATATTAGATGCTTGTCAACAAAGGGAGAGTTCATCCAAAAGTTACAATTCTGTCGTTATTTACTCCCTCTTATTCGGTCCCAATTATATATATATATATATATATATATATATATATAATTACATTTTTTTATATAATTTTCATATATATATATATAACATTTGTAAAGTTTAATACATTATGGTAATATTTGTCATGCACCTTTTTATGCTTATTTACAACATACTATAGAAATGAAAATCTAATGAGAATCACCATAATAAAATGTGTCTGTCACTCTAATAAATAGTCATTATATTACAGGTGCTTCTCAATAAATTAGAATGTCGAGGAACAGTTCATTTCAGTAATTCAACTCAATTTGTAAAACTTGTGTATTAAATAAATTCAGTGCACACAGACTGAAGTAGTCTTTGGTCTTTTAATTGTAATGATTTTGGCTCACATTTAACAAAAACCCACCAATTCACAATCTCAACAAATTAGAATATGATGACATGCCAAACAGCTAATCAACTCAAACACCTGCTAAGGTTTCCTGAGCCTTCAAAATGGTCTCTGACAATCATTGACACCCTTCACAAGGAGTGTAAGTCGTAAAAATTAATTGCCAATAATTTGGAATTTGGCTACAGTTGTTGTATTCCTCTTGTTAAGCCACTCCTAAGGCGTCTTACCTGGGCTAAGGAGAAGAACAACTGGACTGATGCCCAGTGGTCCAAAGTCCTCTTTTCAGATGAGAGCAAGTTTTGGATTTCATTTGGAAACCAAGGTCCCAGAGTCTGGAAGAAGGGTGGAGAAGCTCATAGTCCAAGTTGCTTGAAGTCCAGAGTTAAGTTTCCACAGTCTGTGATGATTTGGGGTGCAATGTCATCTGCTGGTGTTGGTCCATTGTGTTTTATGAAAACCAAAGTCACTGCACCCGTTTGAAGAAATTTTGGAGCACTTCATGCTTCCTTCTGCTGACCAGGTTTTTGAAGATGCCGATTTCATTTTCCAACAGGATTTGGCAGCTACCCACAATGCCAAAAGCACCAAAGGTTGGTTAAATGACCATGGTGTTGGAGTGCTTGAATGGCCAGCAAACTCACCAGACCTGAACCCCAGAGAGAATCTATGGGCTATTGTCAAGAAAAAAATGAGAAAAAAGACCAGAGACCAAAAAAGCAGAAGAGCTGAAAGCTACTGTCAAAGAAACCTGGGCTTCCATACCACCTCAGCAGTGCCACAAACTGAAACTGAAATTTTCCTCCACATTCTAATTTATTGAGAAGCACCTGTATATTCAGGACGCTGCTCAAACTCTACTGCAGCACCTGCAGCGTGATAGGAATGCAGGGAAATGCTGCTTCCGTCAAGGTGATGCACACTGAGCTGCTGCTGGGGACAGATGCCTTGTCCAAATACCCACACTTGCAGTCTTGGCCACTTGAGAGTGCATGCGCACGACTGTCCAGATCTTAAAAATGCCAAAGTTCAGTGCTCTTAATACACACTAAATCTCGAATAAGAGCGGTATTCAAGACTTAGTGTATCCCATCCTGCAACATGTTAAATAAATCACAAGACTTTCTGCCAAGTTCGCGAAAGGTCTTGGCAACCTTTCCAATGTAAGTTAAGTATTAATAATATTTAGATATTACATGTAATTTAGTAGTAAAACAAAGTGCTACACATTTTATTGCTGTATAGATTAGTATATTTATTTTGTACAACATTTGGAACTGCTTTTTATCACTTAATTAGAGGCTCCACAAATAAAACTACTGAACAGACATTTAGAAGTTGATTTTAAAATAAAAAGTATTTACATTTATTCACTTAGCTGACACTTTTATCCAAAGTGACTTACAATAGCCACATATGTCAGAGGTCGCACACCTCTGGAGCAACTAGGGGTTAAGTGTCTTGCTCAGGGACACATTGGTGTCTCACAGTTGATTCGAACCCGGGTCTCTCACACCAAACACATGCGTCTTATCCACTGCGCTAGCACCACCCCTAAAATTAAAATGAAGCTATATAAACACTTGCATTTTTACAATACTATAAGTGTGTCCCATAAGGTAATGAAAAGTTTGACACACACTTTTAGTCTTCATACTCACTTGAACACTTGGGTAAAATACAGGAAAAATGGACAAAGCTAGAGGTGCTCCTGGGGTAACAGGGATGATGGTGAGCACACAGCTGGACGTGACCTCACAGCAGCACCTGTTTCAGTTGGGTCAGAACGGAGCCAATTTCCTGACTGTCATGCATCAGATGCACACGCAGTTCATCCTGCCTGTCCTCAGTACTCTTCAACACACACCCTCACTGCTGACCCAGGGCACGGCCCACGGAGTGTGTGTCGCTCGCCAGCAGCTGATGGTACAGATCTGTCTTGTGTTTTGAGCACAGTTTGTGGAGATGGTCGCAAGAAGTGAGAGATAGTGTTATTTTAGTGTTAAAATGCTGTAATAGCGTTTATTTATTTTTTTGCATTGTATATATTTTTATTTTTCAAAGGAATGTTGTCGTGTTTTGTAATTTTCTATGATTTTTTAAACATGTATGTATAGTTTTGATTAATTTAAAAAAATGGTAATAATAAATAAAAAGACTTCTCAATGAACTTGCAAATTTCATAAGAAATGCAAAAATGTTTTGGTTTGATCCAGTGTTACGAAGACTAATATATTATAAATAGATTAAAATAGAATGTAACAAATATGTAAATTAAAAATAGCTTGACATGAAATAAAATAAAGTATAAAAAACAAATATATTACAAACTAAAAAAAAATAATAATTTATATATATATATATATATAAACACACACACACCCGATGACGATGAGCCATTAATTATATATATATAATTATATAACAGCAAAAAAAAGAGGAATACATAAACTTACTTATTTTAAGTTAATTTTTGTTTAGTTTAAGTGCTAAAACGACTTAAACTGAAATAAAAATTCACAAAAATAAAATAAATTAGAGAGAGAGAGAAACAAAATTACTAAAACTTAAACTACATTTAAATTATGAATAAATACTATATAATAATGTGTTAATTAAACCTAAATAAGAGTGGGACAATCTGAACTCATTATAATTAAGGTAATTTCTCCCGAAGTGCTTCTTTCACATTCATAGATTCTATTGTTTTCAATGTAATTGCATTTCGAGCAATAGTACACCAAACAAATTGACTATATCACCACATGACCGTCTATGTGCATCTAATGGTGTGTGAAGAAATTTGTCATTCAGTCGTTATATGCTGTGGCCCCAGACAACATGTAAAGTGCATCCTAGTTAAAAAGGCCGGAAAATAATTGCATTAGGAAATATCAAAGCAAATGCCATTTAATGTGAAAACAGATGCACAAAAACAACAGGTTTAGCAGTGTACTGTACAGGATGCAGTGTATGTGGAATGCATAATATAATAAACAATTGTCATTAAGTACATTTACTCTGAAATGAATGAATCTGGATGAGATGATACATGTGTTGGTCTCCTGCTGGTGTGTGATGTGTGTGGTTTCTCATTCAGGACTGTCTGCCTGATGTTTGATTTGAAGGATGAGGGAGAGTCTGACCCTCAGAAACTCGCCCAGATGATGCCGAACCTGGGAGTTTTTATCAGCGTCAAACCCAAGGTCAAGCAGACAGCGAAGGTACTGCAGCACAGCTCCCACAATGCACCTGTCACCAAACACTGCAAACCCATACACTTCTAAATATAGTATTTATACATCATGACTGTATTTGTTATACAACTTGTAATTTTTATGCTGAAAACATGCTACAGTGATGAAAATCTAATCTAATCAATGGAAATTACACAACAAAACTCTATACTTAATTATAATTAAATAAATTAAACAAATTTTATAATACATTGTTTTAATTAATATTAAACATAATAAAACATAATGTTAATGTATTAAAATATATATGATTTTACTTTTTGAGTTGTTCTGCTTCATGGGGTGTGTAGAATATTCGTAGAATGGATGGTATGGTGAGCTGTTAAAGATAATTATTCCCCAGCTGACATTTCACCAAGTATTCACAAGTGAAAGAATATCATGGATCAATGTTGAATTTCCTGCAGAATGGTTTGACTTATTATTATTATTATTATTATTATTATTATTATTGTCATAATTTTTTTAAAGATTTTGTTTAAATTGTAATGCTGATTTATTTTGTACTGTATTTTATTAAGCTTCTTACAACATTTAGCATTACAATTTTTTTTTTTTTTTTTTTTTTTTTAAGTGTTGAAACATCAACTGTCCTTTTTTCAACCATATTTTGCTTGGTTTTATTTTTGCTCATCATATATAATTTTATTTATAATACTGTTTTTTTTGGCATATAAAGTGTTAAATGTTCAAAGGTTTAGAGAGGATCATCGGCAGCCTGTACAAGGCCAGACGTCTGCTGCTGGGCCTGGACTCCACTGAGGTTTAAATGACAACTAAGAATGTGTTTGAGGTCTCAATGACGACAAAGACCCTTGTGGACCCTCTGATGGCCAATAATGGAATCACAGGCTTCTGGATCAACGTACTAATGTAGCAGCTGCACCTAACTGAGACATGTGTGTGTGTGTGTGTGTGTGCACGCTTCATCCTCTTTAATTTCATTCATGTTTGCTTGTAAATAAATAAATCTTCAGGTGCTGTGTCCTCTCCTGATGCCGTGATTGGCTCTCTCTCTGGGTAGCCCACCCCGCGCCTCCTCCCAGATTGGCTGTTTCCTCAGAAGATGGAAGGACAGGAATCAAAGGGGTGGAGTCCAAACTGGGGAAGGTTTGGATGACCATCATGTTTATGATGGACATACTTGTGTACTGTATGCATCTCACATGTGTCTAGAACATGTGCTGCTCGTATTTGACCCCATGATAAAAATAGATAAATAACAATTAAATAAATATATAATAAGAATAATGTTTTCTTTATCTAAATTAATTATAACAGTAAAATTATATGACATTTAATATTTGGTGCTTTTAATTGAATTCTGATTTAAATAATACTTAAAAATTATTATTAAATATAAATATTATTATTCATATGTATTGTTCATATGTAATGAGAATTACAAATAATGGGAATTACAAACAAAATTCTTTAAAACTGAAATAATTATGGTACAAATAATTTCACAATATATAAAAGAAATAGTCCTAAAAATAGTTGTCTTATATAGGGTTATTCTGAAATTTTCAAAGCAGTTTTTTTGTGTAAAAATGTCTCAGCTTTTGGCAGTCCATATAATGAGTTAAATGAGTTGATATAAATCATGGTTGATGTCATTTCCAGTTCCTTTGACACTTTGGAAATGGAAAGGATTAGGTGAATGGTGGTGGATTAGGAGATACCCCCTGACTATGTAAAGTGCTTTGAGTGCCTAGAAAAGTGCTATATAAATGTAAGGAATAATAATAAAGTATGCATTGTATCATGGGAGACAGATATATCTCAAACAGTGTGCTCTAGCTGAATAGAAATTTATAAGATCATACTAATTGATTGGCTGATTCAATAATGCTACTTAATATATCTTCAATTTAAAAAAAGTAAATTACATTTATTGACCGTACAAATTTTTGAGTAAACAAAACCCAAAATTTGATAATTTAATTGTGTCAGATTCCAGAGACTGAAGATCAGCTGCAGAGCAGAGATGGAGTCCTTCGTCACATCACATGCAGAGGTCACAGAGGTTGTAGTCAAGCCATCTGTTTCATCGATGAGAAGCAGCCAATCAGAAACCTCGAGCGAGCCGAACCCACCAGTCACACCTGAGAGGTAAAAGCCTCCATCCTAAACAGGGATGTGTGTTTGGACAGACAGTCAGACGATGCTCTTGATTCCACTCTAGAATATGATGTACAGCACTGAATGCACCTCTCTCTCTCTCTGTGTGTGTGTGTGTGTGTGTGTGTTTCTAAATCAATGAGTGAAGGTGAATGGTGTTTATCTGAACAGAGACAGACGCTGTAGTCTGAGAATTTTCCCATCTGTGGACGCTAATAATGGGGTACAGCACTTTCACATTTTTAAAATGAAAACAGTTGCTTGTTGTAAATGTATCACATCTTCTGTATGAATAGTAAGTCAGAAAGACAGATTTAGCTCTCAGTTAAAGTTCACAAAATCATTTGTATTAACATATACAGGTCCTTCTCAAAAAATTAGCATATTGTGATAAAGTTCATTATTTTCTATAATGTAATGATAAAAATTAAACTTTCATATATTTTAGATTCATTGCACACCAACTGAAATATTTCAGGTCTTTTATTGTTTTAATACTGATGATTTTGGCATACAGCTCATGAAAATCAAAAAATTAGCATATTTCATGCGACCAATAAAAGAAAAGTGTTTTTAATACAAAGAAAGTCAACCTTCAAATAATTATGTTCAGTTATGCACTCAATACTTGGTCGGGAATCCTTTTGCAGAAATGACTGCTTCAATGCGGCGTGGCATGGAGGCAATCAGCCTGTGGCACTGCTGAGGTGTTATGGAGGCCCAGGATGCTTCGATAGCGGCCTTAAGCTCATCCAGAGTGTTGGGTCTTGCGTCTCTCAACTTTCTCTTCACAATATACCACAGATTCTCTATGGGGTTCAGGTCAGGAGAGTTGGCAGGCCAATTGAGCACAGTAATACCATGTTCAGTTAACCATTTACCAGTGGTTTTGGCACTGTGAGCAGGTGCCAGGTCGTGCTGAAAAACGAAATCTTTATCTCCATAAAGCTTTTCAGCAGATGGAAGCATGAAGTGCTCCAAAATCTCCTGATAACTAGCTGCATTGACCCTGCCCTTGATAAAACACAGTGGACCAACACCAGCAGCTGACATGGCACCCCAGACCATCACTGACTGTGGGTACTTGACACTGGACTTCAGGCATTTTGGCATTTCCTTCTCCCCAGTCTTCCTCCAGACTCTGGCACCTTGATTTCCGAATGACATGCAAAATTTGCTTTCATCTGAAAAAAGTACTTTGGACCACTGAGCAACAGTCCAGTGCTGCTTCTCTGTAGCCCAAAGTGGCTTGACCTGGGGAATGCGGCATGTAGCCCATTTCCTGCACACGCCTGTGCACGGTGGCTCTTGATGATTCTACTCCAGACTCAGTCCACTGCTTCCGCAGGTCCCCCAAGGTCTGGAATCGGCCCTTCTCCACAATCTTCCTCAGGGTCCGGTCACCTCTTCTCATTGTGCAGCATTTTTTGCCACACTTTTTCCTTCCCACAGACTTCCCACTGAGGTGCCTTGATACAGCACTCTGGGAACAGCCTATTCGTTCAGAAATTTCTTTCTGTGTCTTACCCTCTCGCTTGAGGGGGTCAATGATGGCCTTCTGGACAGCAGTCAGGTCGGCAGTCTTACCCATGATTGCGGTTTTGAGTAATGAACCAGGCTGGGAGTTTTTAAAAGCCTCAGGAATCTTTTGCAGGTGTTTAGAGTTAATTAGTTGATTCAGATGATTAGGTTAATAGCTCGTTTAGAGAACCTTTTCATGATATGCTAATTTTTTGGGGTTTTCATGAGCTGTATGCCAAAATTATCAGTATTAAAACAATAAAAGACCTGAATTTTTCAGTTGGTGTGAAATGAATCTAATATATATGAAAGTTTAATTTTTATCATTACATTATGGAAAATAATGAACTTTATCACAATATGCAAATTTTTTGAGAAGGACCTGTATATATTTTTTAAGACCTTTTTTGTTTGCTGTTAATTTTAATAGGATCGTGAATCGGAAAGACAGAAGCTTCTGGCAACTCAAGTTTTTTTTAAGTTTTTTATTGTAGGACTTATTTAGGACTTTATTGTAGTGCGAAAAGACAATTGACAACTTTTTTATTATATTAAATTATATTATAACTTAAAACATGTTTTGTAATATAAATATAAAAGTATATAAAACTGAACAAATATTGTATTATATAACATACTGTTATGAAAAAAGTAATAATATTAATATATAAAAATATGTAAAAAATATTGTTAAAATTTGTGAAGTATTTCTACATCATGGGTGCATTTGTTATGTTAGTAAAAAATTAGCTGGCAACATATTGTAACAGACACGCCAGGCTCCAACACCAACCAATCACAGCGCACTCCCTCACCTGAATACTAATCACTCCCACCTGCTCCTCATACACCGGCAATCATCCTCTCCCATAAAAACCACACACATGCACCCAGTCACCGTCCGGTCTCGTTTGCCACAAGGTCTGTACCTGCCTGCTTACTCAAAGGACTAACCTATCTCTCTGCTTACCTCTCTCCAGCGATCTCCAGTGTCTCCCAGTCTCCATCGTGTGTGTGTGTGTCCTCTACCTCCAGCGTCTTGTGTTCATCATCCATTCATCTCCACTACCGCCAACCCCATATCCTCACTGTTCACTACCTGCTCCTCTGCTTGTGCCATAATAAACCGTGTTCTTCTGTTATTCCAGTCTCCTGTCCCTGAATACCCTAACACATATATTATGTTATTACTACTAATAGTAATTATTGCTCTTGTTTGTTTTCATTATTAATATTATATAAAAAATCTAATATTCATTTAGTGCCATTCATTAAGTTAAATTAAAACTGGTGATGCTGATGTACATGACACAAATGACAATGAGACATGTCTAATTTAGATATTATCATGCCAGCAGTAATATGGATTTTGAATTCACCCTCATATTTACTCCAGAGTTTTAAAGATCAAGATCAGCTTGACATATTACAGACTGATTTTCTGCATCATTTTCAGTGTCTCACATCAAAGCATAATCTTTCTATGATCAGATGTGACGATGAAAAGCCCTAAAGATGAGTGATTTAAGTGGCTGGATGGACTCATGCTGCCGCAGGCTCCAATCTCTTTGGCATTCATCATGCTGTATAAAGCTCAAAATGGATTAAAGAGCTTGAGTGTGCCAGAGAGGTGATATAGGGGAGCTATTTAAGCTTTACGCAGTGCCAAGGAAGGTGATAGAGGGACCCATTTCAGAGTAACACGCTGGCAGATTTATAATGGAGTGCAGCCACTGAATATGCAGACAGATGAACAGTCACACACACAAAACACACGAGGAACCTGACATCAAATCATTCTGACTAGATGACACCAGACGTGTGACATGTTCCTCTGCGTACATCTGTTCTGCACCTCTTTTTAATTTCTATTTGTAAAGTATTTATACATCATCAAAAAAATAAAAAATATATTCAATCTTAATAAATAAATAAAATATATTATCTGAGAAACAGAATTTACATAAATGTGCAGTTAGTAAACTCTTAAATTATAACATTTCATGCTTGCTTCAGGAATTTCCACAGAAAATATCAAAATAAGATTGTCCTACTAATATCAAGGTGCTTTTGATTTTATTATTTGTATTTAGATTTTAATTTTGGTTAAGATTTTTAGTAACTTTGTTGTGTTTTCTTTCATTTTTTGTTTTTAGTTATTTTCGTACTTCAAGATAAACTAAAAGAAAATGAGAAATAATTTAAATGAATAAATAATTCAAATAATTGACATAAAATAAGTTACATTTAATATTTTCATTTATGTCAGTAAAAATTTATTTTTAATGTTATTTTATAAAGAAAAAAAATTCTTGGTTTTAGTTAATGAATACCCTGTTACACACTCCAGAAACTGATACAGTGTGTTTTAAACTCTTAAACCACTTCATTTACACACACACACAGAGAGAGAGAGAGAAAGGTAGCAGCACATTCTTCTGCGTGACTGCTTTTTATTTAATCAGTTGATAAATTAGGTGGCAGGTGTTTAATAATGCAAGGGGATCCACACACACACACACACACACACACACACACACACACACACACACACACACACACACACACTTTAATTAGAGCTGCTGTGGTATGCCAGTGTAAATCTGGATGCAGTTCTGAGCGTATAATGTTTCCAGGCATGCACAGCTTTGTGTGTGTGTGTGTGTTTCATAATGCCTGGGATTTAATCTGTGAAAATGTGTGTGTTATAGCCATGCAGCAGAGCCCCGTAATAACTGAGGTTCAAACCCCTACAGACACGTGGAGTGGCTTGGGCTTCTCAAAATCGATGCCCACAGATGCTATAAAAGAGCTGAGAGCCGTGAGCCTCAGCTGCTACAGACCCTACCACAACCAGCTGGTACACATATCTACGGTTACATTTGTGCATTTAGCAGCCACTTTTACCAAAAAATGACTTACAGTAGAGGAGCATTGACAATTCTTCAAAGAACCAGCAGTATTCAGCACAGTCCACCAGAAAGGATCAGGGAGGGTGAAGGTTCTGGAAAGGCACTTTTTGACCACGTTATGAAAGAATAACAAGGTGTTGTGACTGTAGCTGGTGGGAGGGATACATTTGGGAGGCAAATTTGGCTTTTCAAAAATCTAACACTTAGTGTCAGAGTTCAGCATGTTTCCGTCAACACAGTAGCACAACAGTAGCAGTTTTGCACAAGCAAACACCAATCACATTTTCTTCATTATATGTAGAAAAAAAAGAATTCTATTCATCAAAGTATCCTAAAAAGAAAATATTTATGGGTTTCATGAAAATATATGCAGCACTTCAACATTGATAATAACCAGAAATGTTTCTTGAGCAGCAAATCATCATATTAGAATAATTTCTGAAGATCATGTGACACTGAAGATTGAAGAAATGATGCTGAAAATTCAGCTTTGATCACAGGAAAAAATTACATTTTATAGTATATTCACATAGAAAATAATTATTTTAAATTGTAATATTTCACAACATTACTGTTTTTTTTTTTTTTTTTTGCTCAAATAAATGCTGAATTTTTGACATCTCTTGATCTGCTTTCCCTTGGAAAAGAGCAGCAAACCATCTGCTTTTGTGTCCCACATCAGATAGAAAGTCATACATGTTTGTAATAACATAAGTAAATGATGTCAAAAGTTTCAGACTTCTTTGAAAAACATTAAAAAATCTCACCGATCACAAACTTTTGAAATAATGGAATGAAGTTCATCAGAGTTTAGTTACATGAGCAACTGCACATTTCCTGAGTGTGTGCGCTGAATGACAGTCTGCACAATTACCCACCTGTGTGAGGAAACTAGTGGGTGAGGGGTTTATGAAAAGATATATTTCTGATCAGTTGAATACAGTGAGTCTGTATACACAATCACACACACACAATGCAGTGTATTAATGCAGAAAAGTTTCTAAACTCCAATCACAGATGTGTATGAGCACACAGTGAGCAGCACATCCCCGTTCCCTTCACTTCCACCCTCATTTCCTCTCGGCTGGGATAATGAGACTCTCTCAGTTATATATATATATATCTCAATGAAAGCGTTTAATGCCACACTGCAGCACTGATTGAATCTGTTTTTGATTGTTACTGCTAAGGATTCAAACTGAAAAGTTATTGAAATCTGTTTTTGTTTCTTTATTTCTGTTGTGCTTTTTCTGTTCATAAAGTGTAGTTTCATCAAAGACGAAATAAGTAATATTGCAAAATAATTATTTTCTATGTGAATTTATTGTAAAATGTCATTTATTGCTGTTATCAAAGCTGAATTTTCAGCATCATTACTCCAGTCTTCAGTGTCCCATGATCCTTCAGAAATCATTTTGATATACTGATATGCTGCTCAAGAAACATTTCTTATAATTATCAATGTCGAAAACAATTTGCTGCTTCATATCTTTGAAAAAACTGATACTTTTCAGGATTCTTTGATGCAGCATTTATTTAAAACAGAAATCTTTTGTTACATTATAAATGTGTTTTGTCATGAATAAAAACTGGAGAGAAAGACGTGGATCTGTGTCTTCATCACCACCTCCATCATCATCCTCCTCATCCTCGTTCCCTCCTGACAGTCTGTCAGCATCCCAAACATGCAAGTGTGCTGCTAAACTCAACGCTCTGCTGTTTAATTGCAGAGGGTGTGACATATCTTGTTTAATTAGCAGTAACGATTAAATTAGTCGAGCTGCTCATTACACAGCTTAATTCTCCCAGCAGCTTTATTTCAAGGTGAACAATCACTTCACTGAAACTTGTCGAGATTCAGGGCCTACTGGAAATTAAAATATTACGAGCTTCTCATTTCTGACCCTTGACCTGCAGCAGAAGGATACCTGACCGACTCTGAGGGCGGGGCATCCAGACATTTGATTGGCAGGTCTCCCAGTCTCTCCCACGCAGATGATCTTATTGAGTTACTGGCACAGCTGGGTCTAGAGAAATACATCTATATTTTCCAACAACAGGAGGTACACACACAACCCACTCACACGTCCCAGACGGCACACCCACAGACGCCCACGGCGCTATTATCTGATGCATATCACACACAAACCTGGCTCTAAGGAGTTAGAGTGCACCGATTTATTTTAGTCTGCCTGGAAACAAAGTCATGTCTAAAGATTTGAGATTGAACTAGTCAATAGGTTTACCAAAGTTCAGATCTTCAAATGATACACTGAGTTTTGTTTGAGCTGGTTAGTAGCAAGTAAACTAGATTTCCATGAGAAGAACTGTATATTCTGCAGTTTTCTGTCAGTGAAATGAGTCCGTATTTACACTGCAAAAAACGATGCAAAATGATATTTGTACTGGAAAATATGAAGGTTTTTTTTGCAAGAAATATAGCCTTTAATGAATAATAAAACTTGCTTTTCCTTTGAATTAGGTTTATTTTCATGATCCCAGTAGCTTATATTTGTTCTTTAATTTTTTCTATTCTTTAAAATGCACCTTTATTTAAGGACTCTTATATATTAGCAATGTATTACAGACAGAAATTCAGATTTGTGCAATTATTTGAATGTTTTTATATTTTTAAGACACATTAATGGACTTTTTCCCTTAAGATTCTCCTTGAAAATTAAGTATTTGTTATTTTTATTATTGTTGTATATATTTATTTCAGTTTTCTTTGTAAAGATTATATTGTTAAATTATTGTATACAATTCGTTTTCTCTCGAGTTAGATAGATAGATAGATAGATAGATAGATAGATAGATAGATAGATAGATAGATAGATAGATAGAGAGATAACCGTTGGTGATGGGACGATGTGACCTATAGAGTTTCCTATAATGCACCTGGGGCCGGTTTGTGCTCAGGGACCAGTCAAAGTATGACATAATAGATGATTTCCATATAAGACCGAGAAGACAGATGTGCTGTGACTCTCAGAAGAAACATGCAGAGGAGTGTGACCTTCAGTGTGAACCGGCTGCCCACCTGTCCATAACTCACACTTAGTATGCAAGTCTCTGACTCTCTGTACCTCTGTTTCTCTGTCTTCTGTTCTTCTATGCAAAACTTCATTTCCTTTATGTATTGTTCAAATATAAGAATACTTTTAGACCATGTTTAAATATCAGTTGGATATTTCATTAAATGAGAACCAAAAACACATAGTTTCCTGTATTAACTTAAAGTAATGTTGGATTTTAGAGTTGTGGTGTCTATTAAAAACAAAAATGAATCAATAATAAAAAGAAAACTAATATTGGATTATTGATTACAGGATACAAAGTTGGCCCTGTAAAATTAGTAATAAAATAATTATTTTAATAAAAAAAAAAAAGAAAAAAGAAACCTTGATTTTTTTTGTGTGTGTGACACAAACCTTCATTAAAATAAATAATGAAATTATTATTATTTTAATGTAATTTTTTTTTGTGATAATAATTATTATTTTAATTTAAAATAATTTTTTGTGACGCAAAAACCTCAGGCAATAGAGGGCGTCCTATCACTGTCTGTGCCTCTATGACAGTTTACATTTTGTGCATTAAAGCTTCCTGGGAATCATTTTTCCTAGGAAATTAACAAATTATGTAGTTTCAGAACTTTTAAAATTACCGAACCAACTCGACACATTTAAATAAACATACTGTGTGCTAAATGAATAATTAGCTGCTTTTATTCAGCAGAGAAAAATATAAAACCCCTCTCAATATGTTGACACTGCACCCCAGTGCACAAGCGGAAGTTTTCAATTAAAATTATCTGCTTTGAGTGTGCTCAGCGTTTCTCTCATTTACAATTAAATGCATCTCTCCTCTGCATGTCATTCAGCTGGATTTCTCCAATACATCATGAGGATTTCAGCTGTGTCAATATCTTGGCTGTGGCTAATGGGGATTTTCACACTCCAACACTTTAAAAGTGTAAAATGTTAACAGCACATAATCAGAAAACGCACTGACCTGCATTACCCACGTTAAAATATTGCCACTTAACATTAACAGCATTAAGCCAATGGAGTGGAATGGAATAAATTAAACACACAAACACCCCTTCCCCACGCACACGTGCATTTTTGGTTTACAGGGAATCTCCATAGGTCTAATGGTTTTTATATTGTACAAACTGTATTTTCTATTGCCCTACACCTAAACCTAGCCCTTACAGAAAACTACTGGCATGTTTTTTATTTCATAAGACACAGTTTTATGTTTTTTAAGCCTTTTGTTTTATGGGGATGCAGGATGTTTAGAACCATAGAACCTTGTTTACATTGTAGTACCCATGTCATTATACACATTTGTGTCCTCATAAACCATATATACCAGTACACACACACACACACACACACACACACACACACACACACACAGGACTTCTCGACACAGAGAAACTGCCTCATGTCCATGAGTGTCTCACCACAAGACATTCAGTGTTTTAAAGATGACAATTTATGAATCAGCCATTTCAATGTTAGAACCATTAACCCTTTATTTACCACCAGCACAAATATTTAACAAGCCACAACATGCCAGCTTTTTCAGTTTGTGTGACTGCAGTGCCGATGCACTAATGCACCCCCAACTGTCATTAGTTCCATTACAATGCATTTATTGATACTGCACTGAAGTTGTTTTAAAATGTCTAGCATGATGTATTATTGTAGATCTCTCTAAAGCTGTCTCCTTTACACAATTGAGTTAAGGCTGCTCTGAGGCTTCTACGCATGTACGGATTCAGCACTGCATAAAAGACAGAATAATGCAGCTCTTATTCATATATATATATATATATATATATATATATATATGTATATATATATATATATATATATATATATATATATATATATATATATATATATATATATATATATATTCCATTCTTACAGGCTATGAACTAACTCTTCAGGGAAAGTAAGTGTCTTTTTATCACTGTAATATTATGTTAGAGTAGTTGGAATGGAATAATTAAAACCCAAAGCACTTTATAGTTTTGAAAGTCATTTTAAAGGCACCCATTTTGTGGAATGAGTCTCAAAACATTATTTCTGCAGTAGTGATTTTGTGAATGCGCAGCCTCTGAGCAGCATTAAACAGTCTGTGTAGATGCACATTATCATGCTATCTACATAATTTTTTTTTTTTTTATACAAGAACAGTGCAGCTAATGTTAACGTAAATGTTCAAGGCTTCTTGTATTTTTAAGCTAATAATGTAAGAAGTAAGAATTTTAGGTTATGAAAACAAACATTATCTGAGCATTCAAAACCTTTAAATATTAACATAATATAATATATATTAATTCGGACAACAAGCAATTACACCCCCCCCCCCAAAAAATAATTAATAAATAAATAAAATAAATAAAACGTGAACGTTCCCTGTTAGCTGGGAATCCGTTATGCTTTTAATTGCAAGCTGTTGTTTATCATTTTATTTTAATATATTATCACGCTAGTGCAAATTTACCATTTACTGCACTTTGTTACACTTCTAGTATTCACCTATCGGAAGTCTCGCACAGTCAAGGAAAACAGCGTACTTCCGCTTTGCAAAATAAGGTGTACATATGCGTCAGAAGCGTTTTGTTTGCAGCGCTAGAGGTGGCGTAAGTGCAGTGGGCTTGTGGTGCTGAACGGACAGCTCCCTCACTGTAGCACTTGCACTACAGGGAACACCTACAAATATCCATCTAGATAAGTAAAAATATAACAATTTGAAAAAAACAAAAACAGAAAAAATATGATAATGACTTTGGACACCAAATGTACCTGCATTTATAGAATATTCCCATTGCTCTCCTCCCGCAGCTGAATTAACTGTAATGGACAGCAGCCGGTTTAACTTTAGAGCAATTACAGGCTGATTCCAAATAAAAAACCGAGGCTGGATTTAATTTGTTAGGAGTGATCAGGGAGCGCGCGCGTGCTCGTGTATTGATTCCCTCCGCACAGCACTGGATGTTTTAAAGCTTAAAAGTCAACATCTGCGTATTACCTTCAGCTGCACACCTCAATGCGCGTCTTTATTCCCGAGTGAATGCACCACTCCCTTTGTTCTACATCATTTCTTAGACTTCCAGGTGTGAGCGACGTGACAAAACTACTTTCCGTCATAACACAAACGTTTTGATCATTCTAACAGCTGCTTATTGACTATTACATGTGTCGCGTCGCTCTGTGTGGAGAAAGGGAGAGAGAGGGGGAAAGTGGGCGGAGTCACAGTGGAGAGTGGGCGGGGTAGCTCACCGTTCCATTACACGGGTCCGTTTCTCCCGGTCGTGTTCAGTGCAGCAGCTGCGAGAATCGGAGGAAACTCTCTCACTCACTAACCCTCCCGTGTCTCGGATACTTTACGGTCCAACGGACGCGCCGCCCGCCCGGTCTCCAATCACCCGTTCGGGAGCGGAGAACCGTCCCGTCTTGAGGTGAGTGAAGCGAATGATAAATAGTGTCCGTATAAAATGAAGCCAATTAAAGCAGACGCCAGTGAAGCTCGCGCTCGTGGGAAGTGCGACCGTTAAAGTCCGTTGTAAGGATTTTCTCCTCAAGTATGATTAATCATATCATATGGACATATTCAGCGGATTTATAATCCACATATAATCCGCGACCTGTCTGTGAGGCTCTGGAGTTGTTTATTGGATAAGAATCGGACAGCAAGCTTTTTATATTTTATATTTTGGGCGTCCTCTCAAACTCAAAAAGGCTTGACGTCTTTACCTCAAGTGCCCCGCGCATAATTTCACCGGCTCTCTTTCTCTCTCTATCGTTCAGATAATGTTGAGTCTCGGTCTGTTCGTGTCTCTGGTGGGTCTGACGGTGTCCGTTACCGGCAGCAGTGACGGAAACCCGCTGGACAATGATAAGTGGATGAGCACCGTGTCCCAATACGACAAGAGCAAATACTGGAACAAATTCCGCGACGTGAGTATCTCCGTTACATTTCCTTTAGCTGCTGGGACACTCGTGTGTGTTTTGCTTTCTATATAGGGACCACATGTGCCCTCAAAGGTCTTGTAGTCATTATAATGAGCTTAATTTAGAACAGAAGTCAAAGGAAGGTCTTTGTATTTTGTTAGCCTGCTTGGGATTTCTCTAAATATCCCCTGAAGAACAGCAAAGCTGACTGAACATTATTTTGTTGCCTTTGCCACTAGCCTAAATTGGCAAACTAGTTTGTCATCAAAATCTAAAATGTCAAAAGGTGTTTTTTAGGGTTAGGGGTTGTTAAGTGTTTATAATTAACCTTAAAACTATGGATATGTGTATGAGCTTGGTTGTGTTTACATCTGTATGCTGCTCCTACTATGTAGTATGCAAGCATAATATAGCTTAAAATGACTGGTAAATAGAATTTTTGTGCTTTTTCAGTTGAATATTTTACTGTCAAGAAATGGTAGAGGATAAATATGCACACTTTCTGTATAGTATGCAAACGGCAGCATAGGTCAAATGATGTCTGAATACGTAATAGCATAGGTGCTGTCAGATTTGAAAAGCTGAATAATAATAATAATAATAATAATAAATGTCAGGGAACTGAGAAAGCTTTTAAAATATATACTAGTTCTGTAGGTATCAAGACATTTGTTAGTTGTGGTTAAACTGTGCTTGTTTTATTATTTTTGTACCAGGGCCATGGGATAAAAAATACAAATTTTCTCAGAATTGCAAGATATAAACTTGCATTTTGAGATGTAAACCCAGAATGTCGGCAAAGTCATAATTGTGTGAAAAAAGTTACAATTAATATTTTTCATTCCGTAACGGAAACAATAAAACAGAATTGCGAGATGTAAACTCAGAATTCTGAGAAAAAAAGTGTCCGAAAATTAGTCAGAATTCTGACTTTATACTGTATCTCACTATTATGATTTTTTTTTCTCTCAGAACTGTGAAAAATGTCTGAATTGTGAAAAACATAATAATAATAATAATAATAAAGAAATGAGATATTTCTAAATTGAGAGACAAAGTCTAAAATTTTAGATACATCATTACAATAATTTTATTTTTTTATCCTGTGCCAGAAAAATGCATACAAAATAACCACCTTAAATGCAGAGGAATCTGATTTAGCAGGTTTTCAATATCTAGATTCATAAATAAGCACAAACTTTAGTATGCAGTCAAAGTATGCCAGTTGGGATGCAGCCCGTGTTGTGTAATCCACACCGGAGAGACTGAGATCTGGAAACTAAGCACCTGTCTATAAGTGTGTTCAGAGGGTCTCAGCTGTGGGATCCACATGAGAGCGAGGTCCGGAGGCTCTTTATATGGATGAAGTGATTGCAGGAGGTGAAATGAAGAGTCTCTTCATGCCTCTCTCTTTCGCTATGCATCTCTCTCTCCTCTCATTCTTTATCTCTGCCCCTCTTTCCCTCTGTGTCAGTAATTTTTCTGTGTTAATGAGAGGTGATATTATGAATGCTGATGCAGTGGGGGACGCTTTGAAAAGGTGACAAGGACATTAGCACATAAATGAACACACACTCACACACTCTCACGCACTCTCACACACTCTCACACACTCACATGGTTCAAACTGAACAACTGCCAATACTTTGTAAAATTTACTAGCAATATCTGATCGAAAATTGTTTCTACACTTTTTTTTTTCAGTGCATAAAACTTTCAGACTTAAATACTTTTTGAACTTTTTATTTAAACTTTCAGACAAGGCTTTGTAGAGCCATAATGTAAAGTTCGTCTTTTGACAAGCCTTTCTTTACTATTTAGAAATTTTACTTTTTTCAGTTTGTTGATGCCAGTAGATTCGAATTTGAATCACAACTCTGCATCCTGTTTGCTACCTCAATTAAAATTCTAAAAAGTGAATTGGAATTTAAAAAGCATTCTCAATTCTGAACACTCAAACCTGTTGTAACTGAACACCCACCTCTGCCATCAGTTGAATTCTGTATTCTCATATATATATATATATATATATATATATATATATATATATATATCGTAAAACAGTCCTTTTCTAATATATATACAGCACTGTAAATGCTATGCAAAATCTTTGTCAAACATTCTTACCATTGTGCGGTAGATTAGTGAAAATAGTGAGTGTGTGTGGTGTGAATGTGTGTAATAACTTCATTTCAAAATTTCTGTTCCAGTAATTGTCTGAAGCCTGAAATTAGTGGTCGTTTCAAAGGTCATTGTATAATCTGTTTAGGCCTGTCTAATGCAATGCTCTGGCTGAGCATGTTTGATTCAGCAAATTGTTTTTTTTTTTCATTCACTTTTGGTCTAAAGAAAAACTTGCTCAGTAATAGGTCCACTGCAATGAATGTGCGCCGACAGAATGAGAATCCAAACAGCTGATAAAGACATCACAATAATCCACAAGGTATCCACACCACTCCAGTCCATCAATTAATGTCTTGTGAAGTGAGAAGCTGCATGTTTTTAAGAAACTTAATTCATCACTAAAATGTTTTAAACTTCAAACCATTGCTAAAATACAAGTCCTCTATCCATAATATTGCTTTCTCCATGGAAAACATCATCTGGTCTGAATCAAGAGAGAAATATGCACAGATCCAGCACCAGTTCTAAACAAATATGTTGATGGATTACTGGAGTACTGTAAAATATAAATATAAATAAATAAATAGAGCATTTTCAGAACAGAACAGCAAAAACAGGCCTTTACAGCCCATCCAAGATAATTCCTTCCTCCAACATGATTGCCTTTATTGGGTCCACAATGAGGGCATGTCTTCTGGTAAAACTGTGATCAGACCTACTTCTACTTCACTGAAGTTTGCATCTACATCCACATCCTAAGTAGAGAAAGAAAAATATGCACAGTGAGAATTTCTTCTTCATTCCAATACTGGAAATGTTCTAAAAGGATACAGTGACAAAGGGCTGTTGGTTTTACTTTAAGCAACAACTTTGTGCATAATTCTTATTGATGACCAGAGTGAGTGTACAATGATCTGCACAAACATCAAGCACAAGAAAATGTAATCAAGCTTTAAATTATGATCACCAAAGAGAGATGATTAGATTTATAGTATAAGAGTTGCAAAACGGAACTTATTTCAGAAGACACAGCACAATTGTAAATTATAATTTTTGTATGAACTTTTCCTTTTAAATTCTGTTTTGTGGGTCTACTGCATACCTTCAGAAGACTTGGAATATTACACACAAGTTCCATTGACTATTATATTGTACATTATTCTCAATTAATAACATCATAGAAGTGAATTTAGAGAAAACTTTTTACAAGTGAAACTAGTAAGAAAATGTCAGTGGCTGGCCATTTTTGAGGAAAAAATGTCTGTGGAAGAAAATGAAATGAATGCAAAAAATTGAGACTTAAAAGCATTTATCTTAAATTTATCAAAGTAATTCCTCTCCACAAAGAAAATAAAAGAAATGACAGTGAAGTCACAAACATGGCACTTGTAACAAACACAAACTAAAGCATGTCCAGAATTTACATTTCCACTATTCATTAACTGGTATTCTATAAATAAATATTTTTTTTTATTTTTTTATTTTTTGGCCACTTATGCAATGTAGTTGGCCAGTGAGTTAAATGGAAACATCAGGTTTTATTTTAAAACTAAGACTGTTAAAGTCTATGACTTAACTTATAATTAAATACATTTTAATGTTGTTTGTGCTTTGCTTGAGGAGGTGATGGGGTCTGCTAATGACTCACTGACAATTTCAGCGGATAAAACACTCAGAATGCCAGTCGTTTCATACTGCCTACAGATTATTGTAATTATCATAAAAAGCATGCATACTATTTTCATTGCAACTGGCTTGAATGTAGTTTAGCACTCATACTTGCGATTTAATACACTGTGCCAAGTTAAAGGTGCCATAGGATACAAAAATTACTCTTATAAGTGTTTGAACACAGTTGTGTGGCCGCAGTGTGTGAAAATGTCTCAGGTTACGAATGTAACCATGGTTCCCTGAGTAGGGAACGAGACACTGCGTCCTCTAGGGGTTGCTATGGGGAACATCTCGTCGTGAACCATGTCTGAAGCATACGTTGAAAAAACACCAACGAGTTGGCACCCTCTGACACCCTCTGACGTCACTACCAGCGCGACTATAAATAAGCACCAGGAGAACACGTCATCCACTTCTTCGTCTGAAGCTTGGGTCCGAAGCATGGCAGGGAGCTAGAGGACACAGTGTCTCGTTCCCTTCTCAGGGAACTATGGTTACATTCGTAACCTGAGACGTTCCCTTTCAAGGGAACTTCGAACTGCGTCCTCTAGGGGTCGCTATGGGGAACAGTAAACCCATGCTGCCATGCTGAGTGGAGTGCAGGCCAGAATCATGGCAAAGACTAAGTACCAACTCTGCCATTCATGGGAGTTGCTCCAGGGACGTTTAGACGGCTGTCCATGACATTATCCCTTACGGCCAAAGGCCTAAGCCATATACCGCGGAGAGCTGGTGGTTACAGGGGAATTCGGAAGGGGAGGATAAAAGCAGAAGTTAAAAACCCCCAAAGGGAATGAGTAGATACCTAGGTATCACTCCAATTCAGACAAGAATGCTGCCTCGTCTGGATCACATCCCTTAGGTCCCGCTTACCTCCTCGTGACCCACAATTCCTCTTACCCCTGCCCACAGGCAGGGGAGGAGCGTGAGTCACGACACTAGCCTTCTGTGCCCATCTTTGATCCTCAGATCGAGACGGGCCAGGACCTCTATGTTGTTCGGGCTCGGACCTGGACCTTCGTGGAATGAAGGATTTGAAGGCAGCTGAGCGCGCCGTCGTTGTCCACTGGGGGGGTGGAAAAGTCTTAACTTTTGTAAAGAATATCTCTTCGGATTTGAGACTTTAGTCTTTGCAACTTGACAGATCTTCTTCATGCACCAAGTAAACATATGTAAATATACATAGGAATACTATTTGAATTTGCAGTGTACATTTAGCTTTCTACTTCTGGTTGATTTTATGTCAAGATTCATAAAAGCTATGCTTATTTGTAAAGATAATGATGAACAAAATGTGTAAGAATCAACATTTTGTTGGTCCCAGAGTTTATTTTCTGCAGTTTTCCAAAGGCCTGTGGTAAAATCCTATTGGGTTTTTGTTGAGGGAAGCAGGTTGATGCAAAATCTCAGGTTGGCCTACAAAAATACACCATACTGCAGCATTAATTTGGTTTTTGGTGATGTTTGTTAACAGAAGACAAATGAAGTTCTCATCAGTTTTTCTAAAGCACCAGTACATCAATCACCAGTGCAAGTTCATGGTGTTTCATATGCCATAAGGCTATAAAACTCTTTGATTCTAATCGTAACCTTTACTTTTAAAGACCAGTCAGTGTCTGTAGCTTTAAGTTCATTTGTATGCTAGTGTACTCATAACTTGACAAGATTAACTTGCAACAGATTTACACATTAAAAATTCATTTTTTCTCCTCTGGAAAAACTGAACAAATATTTTTCTTGAGTCATCTCACAATATGTTCTGCCCAGACTAACTGTTTCAACAGGAAACACATTATCGCAGGAAAGAACACTGAACTTGTCAAGTTGTTTCTTTAGCAGTGAACGACTGACTATCCTTGCTAAGGGCTGATGGGTCTGAATTGGATGTGGTTGGACAGCAGAGGTGAGGTTACAGCAGGAAAGACTGGATGTGAACGTGAGGTCTGATTTTTAAAATGAAATTAATTCATTAATGAAATGCTGTATGTTTGTGCTGTGCAGCATTGTTAGGTATAAGTCATCATTAAAGTGAGTTTTGAATGCTGAAATCAATCGTTGCCAGAGTTAAATATAGCAGTCTTAGGACAGCAGAGATCTGACCATCATTTGATCATTTGAAAAGTACAAATTCAGGAGGCGTTACACTGACTGTACAGTTCAATTTGATTCAATTCGGTGTCCTTTTATGTCATTTATGAGAGAACTAAAAAAGGGCAAAATCATAAGAGAGACCTTGTTTGTGTGTGGGGGGGGGGGGGGGGTATGGATCCTCTGGGGTCGCTGTGACTGCCATGTAAATGAGCCTTATTACTGAGAAACTGCTCATCGTCTAAACGAGAGGAGCGCTGAGGCCAGCAGAAGAGACGATGGTTTGTTGATGCTCGGTTGTTCTCCAGAGGAAAGGCATCTTGTGATTTACTGTAATCACTGGGATTCAGTGTCTTAAGAGTTTCGGTCTTTCGCTTTCTGATTCGGTTTTGCTATCTGTTACTCCTTTTCAAAGGAAATAGTGTTGAAGTCAGTTCAGAGGATCTGTGAACCTCTTTCAGATCAGACGTGTATTTCCAACTGTGTTTTCACAACAAAATCCGCCCAATTGCTACTCAGAACTAGCCAAAAGCAAGCAAAATTGCATTTTGAGGGGGGCTCCCCATTAAAAACCGCATTCCACAGGCTATAATACACGTTTTTGTTGGGTTTCCTCTCTAAAATTCGCACTCCAGGGGCTAAATATCATGTTATCAGGGTCGCTTTAACCTGCGGACATGAAAAACAACCCGTGGCAACAGTGATAAAGTAGCCCAATTCCACGGGAAAACCGGGGACTTGGCAACATTGAACAGACCTGAGAGTGGATTGTCTATCTTAATAATGCAATTTAGGATTTCCTAACAAGAGATAAGATACGATTTTTTAAGATAGGATAAGTATCCCAAATCAAGTTAAGATTTGCTTCTGTAATACTAATTTATAAAAAATCCTAATTGAAAATATCATATCTTAAGTTAAGTATTCTGTAATATGCCCCCTTCTCTCTGCTTTCTGATGTTACTGGCTCCTGTTTGAAGACCAGCAGGTTTAAGGAGCCAACAAGGAGCCCTTTTCTGACATCCTCTCCTTTGTCCTACGTCTGCCTCCCCTCCCCCTTCTCTCTCTCTCTCTCATTCACTTTCTTTGACACATTGTGACCCTGTGCTCCATCAGCTGTGAAATCAGCCCTGTAACACACACTCAAACACAGACACACCTGCCTAAGTCATCTGCCAAATCACTGACTGTTTTATTCCATCATAAGGGTCATACATCCATATCCAGACATATGCATGTGTTTGTTTTTGCGTCTAGCTGTGCTATTTTATATTTGGTTCCTTCTACCTTTGGCAAGTGTGTGTGTGTAAGTGTGCGGCTGTTTCTATTGATTTGTTAATTCATGATACTGGGCAGAAAAGCCGAACAGAATTGCTGAGGGAACATGGTTGTAAGGGAGGCAGGTGTGTAAACCCACGGGAGTGTGTGTGTGTGTGTGTGTGTGTGTCTGTGTCTGCTGACAGACGGTATTACACTGAGTGCTCACAGCTGGGACTGTGATGACTTTGCTGAGCATGTTCTGTGAATGTGTGCATGATGAGAACAGAGGGATGAAGTGGAAGAGTAAGAGATGCAAGGACAGATTTCAGTTCTGAAGAGAGAAAGAGTTTGGAACTATAGTATTTTCATTCAGTGGAAGCCTATTTACAGAGCCCCTCTGGTCCCACTTTGTCAAAAAAAAATCTATAACTATCTCGTGGCCTCAAGATAGTAACTCGTGGCCTCAAGATATTAACTCGTGGCCTCAAGATAGTAACTCGTAGCCTCTGACACATACTCTGACACAACTCTGTCTGACACATAGACCCTTTGTTATTAAACTGGACCCTGTACTGTAGTGCAATGTAATACTTCACATTCTGTGCAATATTCTCTGTTTTAATATTCAGTGTAATATAGTTTGCTGCAGTTCTGCTTCTGTTTATTAACTAGTACTGTTCATCACAATCAATTCAATTCTGTTAATACAGTAATGTAAATCTTGTAGGCTGCATATCCATAGTCCTTTATAATTCTCAGGAGGAATCCCTCAGGCTGAATGCAGTGTATAGAGTAACACTGATCCTTCCTCCTCCTGATGGTGCGAGCGAGCGGTCAGCAGAGGTGGAAAGAGTACAAAAATATTCTACTCAAGTAAAAGTACCGTTACATTAATGAAATTTTACTTAAGTACAAGTAAAAGTACCAGTCTAAAAATCTACTCAAGTAAAAGTAAAAAGTAGCTCATTTAAAATTTACTCAGAGTAAAAATTACTTAGTTACATTTTAACAGTGGGAGGGAGTCAAAATGGGACAGGCCAAGGGTGTCGAACTCAGTTCCTGGAGGGCCACAGTCCTGCACAGTTTAGATTTAACCCTAATTAAACACACCTGATCCAGCTAATCTAATCATTTAGGCTTATTTGAAAACTACATGATATGTGTGCTGGAGCAGGGTTAGAACTAAACTCTGCAGGGCTATGGCCCTCCAGGAACTGAGTCTGACAGCCCTGGGATAGGTCTATTAATCTCAAACTAGTTGTTTTTAATTAAAGGAATCAGTTATTTAGAATAATAAAACATTTGGGCTGTTACCAGGCAAATCAGTATCAACAAACTCATCTTTTAATGCAGAGGAAATGCAGAAGATTCATTGGAAGTGGCATTTAGATGTATTACACTGTTTAAGGCAGGACAAGAATGCATTTAACCTGCAGTTACAAATGCATGAATAATGTTTTGATATACAAGACATAAAATGTTGAATACTCATTTGAAATGATAAGAAATTAATTATTTAAAAAAAAAATCAAAAGATACTTTATATGTGAAATTAAAATGGCCAGTATGTGTCAGCAAGTCACTGTTAATAAGTGAGTCATTGCGACTGAACCGAATCATTTAAACGGTTGATTCATTCAGGAACGAAACACTGTCACGTTGCTCAGAGACGCAAAACTGTGCTTTGGTGGCTGTGTTTGGAATTATTTTCTGTTGTAGAAATAGAGCTAAAAAAGGCAATATGGTGTCTAAAACACAAGTCTCTTAATTAACATGTTTACTGAATAGGGTGACCACCTGCTAATAAGCCCAAGTGGGGACAAGGGGTACGTTTCTGAGGGACAATGTGGGACACCCCATGGGCAGACTCACTGATAGTGGTTTACCCATTTCTAGCACATACCACCTTACATGGTATATTAATAATGCCCTATTCCCCTAAACATGTGTAATTGCTGATGTATGCTCATGACAGAATTGACAGATGCACTTCCACTTACGATTTACTTTAGCTATTTTATTAATTTTTCATTACAATTTATTCACTTTAAATAAATTATAATATAAAATTATAGGATTAAAATGAATTGTAGTTGCTCAACACCACAGGAAAAGTAAAAAAAAAAAAAAAAAGTCTGACATCACAACTCAAGGGAAGGGAATTCACTCATTCACTAATCCCTATATAGTGTATGGCAGTTGAGTTCACTATATCAGGAAGGAGTGAATAAATAAATAAGTGAACGGATTCGGACAGTGACGTATAACCTACACTGCGCGTGAGACTTGGAGCTGTTGCAAAAACATTACTTTTATATTACATCTACCTAATTTTAGAAAATAATACTAATAGCAATAATACTCAAAATTACTTTATATTGCAGTTATACATACCTCCCGCGTCAGCTTTGTGGTTTCATCGATAGTATATAGTAATAATATATATATATATATATATATATATATATATATATATATATATATATATATATATATATATATTGTAATGCTTTATGTTCATAATCATTAATTGCTATTAAAATAACGCACTGAGAACAAAAATGAACACACATAAACGTTCATAATTATGTATTTATTACTTTTAGTATCTTGACACTTGCTCAAGCAGCGTTTTGAGCTCAGGTAAGATGGTTGTTGAGCGTCCACAGGCGACTGTTAATTTTACATCGGAATACACTACCTGTTATTAACGGAAAAATGTCAATTATCCACCAAATTATCATTTTTGTAAGTTAACAACGATGCCACCTCAGTAAATTAGTCAAATAGTAAACTGAGTTATTGCCTACATAACATATTTTAATATAAATAATGTAGCAAAAACGTTAAAACAGAAATAATAAAGATGTAAACTTCATCTCTCATTCAAACTCGCTCGCTCGCTCTCGCAGTAGCGTGCTGAACTGTCAAGTAATGTTCGTTTGGCTGCCTGGGGCTCGAGGATATAGAGCCATCAACTTTTTTTGAGCAAGCATTGATCTTGCGTGACACAGTCTCAATTTGCGGGACGCATGAATTGGGCTTCAAACGCTGTGCGCGCACGCGCTACGCGGGACGGGTGGTCACCCTATTACTGAACTGTTATATATATGTATGTATATATTCATGATGATTTTTGGAGGAAAAGACGGCCTTCTTTGTGTGATTTTGATTTAATATATGAAATTATATAAATATGTGAATTTTCTGCCCCTATATCTTCAATTTTGTGATCATTCTAAATGCATTTTAGGAGACTGAATCACAAAGTGAAAGAACGCACTATAAATGCGCGCACACATCATTAAAACAAAAATAGCACACTCCTCACCACTGTCTTTTTGGCTAATTTGTGCAAAACCTCTTGCTAAAATGTCAAAGCTTCATTTTAACCACCAATGCAACGATGCAATTATTTAGCTTACCTCTACATTCTTGCGAAGGGTAGCAGGGTATGTCTTGTCGAGATTTTATAAGCTGCTACTTCCTAGGCAAGTACAGCTTAAACTGCATAATAGAGCATACATATGGCCATGGGTTCACTTCATTTCCTTCGAGTTCAACTTCAGAATATGACGGGGTTTCGTTTTCAGCGGTGTCTGCACCACTAACGCCTGTTTTGACCGTCTGCATCTTTCTTGTGATTTTAGCGCCAGTTTGCTCTCCTGCCCATTATTTACTGCCGTAGTTTCCAGGGAGCGATTTATTTTTTTTATTTTTATTTTTTTTTACTCAGTAATTAATCTGTTTTAAAATGTAGCGAAGTACAATACTTCAAACAAAATATACTTAAGTAAAAGTAAAATTACAGATTTAAAAAAGTACTTTAAAAAGTATTAGTACACAAAAAAGCTACTCAATTACAGTAACGCGAGTAAATGTAATTCGTTACTTTCCACCTCTGGCGGTCAGTCACCTGTGTGTAGGATGGCCGAACTTAAGGCCAGAGTACACTTCACATTCAGCGTTCCTTTCCATCTGTGCACAAGCCCTCTTGATGATGAAAATAACGCAGTGCCAACAGTGCACGGACAGCCGAAAAATACTTTTACACAAATGGCAACAGAGCATTTTTTTGCCTTATTGCAACTCTGTTCTAGACTTGCACAATGTTATTTATGTGATAATATGAAGTCTATTAATGTCCGTTAACACAGGCCAGAGACGCTGAAGATGCACAGAGAAAAATACTGTAGCAGGAAGATCATTCACTGTTCATGATGCACAAACTATTTGAAGAAAATCCTCAATATTGATTTGAGGGGTTTATATGTATTTCTGAGGGAGGCTGACTGTTTTGAAAAGTTAACGTGGTATAATTTCACAGCTTGTCAGAACAATGTGTAACAGAGACAGGAGCAGGATGCAAAAGCGCTTTATTAAGAAGGTGAATAACAGAGGCCAGTCAGGAAAACAACACAGGTAGTCCACAACACAGATGGTAGGTCGAAACGATCACAAACTCTGATAGTGGGTGTCGCAGGGACTTTGGTGGACAACCAGTGATGATCCTGGGTGATCCTGTGCTGTATCCCTAGTGACAGCGTTCATAATCCCAGTGCTGAGTGAAGAAAGACACAACGAAGAACAGCACAGGAACAGAAGGGAACACACCGGAGAACCACAACGATCTGACAACATGAGACACCAGTCTAACTAAACGATATGAAATGATATTAATAATATGTATAGGAATTATATAACTAAAATTAAATAACTATAATTACAGATTTAGGTTAAATAAAGATGTCAGTCTTACATTTTTACTTTTTAGGAAAGAAATCAAAGAAAAAAAAAAAATCTAATTCTACTATTTCTAATGTTCTGTATGTTGCTCAAAAGCAAAATATATTGTGTCCAGTAGGGAAAAAAATAAAATAAATTTTACCCAGTGATTTAAAAATAACACATTTCAGAGCAGTAACAAAACCGTGATACTGTGATACTGTGATACCGTGATATTTTTCCTTAAGGTTGTCATACCATCAAAATCTCAAACCGGCCCATGCCTATGTGTGTGCACTGCAAGTGTGCATGAGCGCACAGTCTTCAGGAAAGCAAGTGAGCATTGTATGGTTTAAACACTGGCAAAAATTAGAAAGAAAATATGCAGTTTATAAACTTTTGTGACAATGCGACACCGACATTTGCTTTTTGAGAGCGAAAGAGAGAACGTGCGGTGATTCACTCACGCTGTTTTTGAAATTATGTCTCACAGAAACTTGTTCAAATCACTTCATCAGTTGTTTAATGAAGAAATATGAATTGTAACTCACCTTCAGCATAATATTTTTTCACCCGCTCCGGACAGAGACTGAGAGCCAAACATCTGACGGCAGGCAGCTTGAGATTGGTTTTATGAGATCAGCCTTTTTAGAGACCGCCAATCAATCATCCTAAAGCGATTATCCGCTGATTGTGATCAGTAGCCGATCAGTTGGAGCACCCCTACTTAGTTCCCAGGACAACTACAAGATAAATTAAAATGCTGATGCTGTAAAAGGAGGAGAGACATAAACACATGACAGTATGACTGATATGTTAAGGTGTTTAAAATAAATAAATAAAATATATTTGTTCTGTGGCAAGAATTAGAAAGAAAATATGGAAATCGGTAATATGGAATCCGAAGAAATCCAGGAAATTCCTATAACAGTTGCTGAATAAACAGAAGATTTAACTGCTTTCATTGATTAAACGTGACTAATAAACTTTGACTAATAAAACTATGCAACTAATGACTACGACAATATCTAAGTTTGTCTTATTATAATTTTTATTATAATAAGGTATATAATAATGCAATGCTAAATGAAAGAAACTTTATCACTGCTTAGAATGCTATGAAATATAATTATATCACTTATTCTGTGAAAGAAGCCACATCTTCTCACAGAAGGATTTATTTCAAACACTTGACTGACGTTATGAGTTTGGAGTAAAAACATGTTATTAAATGTGGTATTTTCTAGGGACGCACTAAATGAAGATTCTTGGACGAAGCCAAAGCCGAACAAAATAAAAACACCTGGCCGAATACAGAACACGTTTTATGTCAGCCTATTTTGCCCCCCCCCCTATTTTACATGCAAGTGTAAAAATTTTTTACACTTGCATTTATTAACCAAAATTACCATAATGTGAATGTTGTAATACATTTATTAATAGAGCTGTTTTAGGGTAATTATTATAATTATTATTATTGTATTTTTAATTTTATTTTACAGAACGACAGTAAAATTACTATTATTTATGAATGTTGATGGACTTGTCTCGGCTTTTATTTTGTCAGAATCCCACAGGAAGAGCTCAGTGCTTTTTGTTGACAACAGCATGCAGATTTATACATGATTCTCATTACTAATTTGGGAAGATGTATGTTGCGTGTAAAAAATTGTTACTGAGCAACTGCTGATATTTGAAACAGTGATATTAAAGATACTTCTTTTTCAAAATCATTGATACATTATTAATAACAACCTTTTTTTATTTTTATCTTATTATTTTCATCAACAATATGGTTATCGGCTTTCTTATATATAAAAAAAAATCATTGGTTATCGTACTGGCCAACATTTTCATATCAGTGCATCCCTAATATAAATTCAAAATTTTGAGGAAAAAATTATAATTGTGAGATAAAATGTAAAGATTAGCCTACCTTATTTGTTTATTTATGTTTATTTGTTTGTTTGTTGTCTTTCATAGGGCTGCTTCTCAAAATGTAATGAGCTGGCAACCTAAATAGAAGTTTTGGTCACCATCGGTGTGTTCAGATGTGATAAACTGTGATAAACAAATGATTAAGGTTGGCAGCAATATTTTCTGTGAATAAATTGTAAAATGTAATTTATTGCTGTGATCAAAGCTGATTTTCAGCATTATTACTCCAATCTTCAGTGTCACATGATCCTTCAGAAATCATTCTAATATGTTTTGCTGCTCAAGAAACATTTCTGATTATTAGCAGTGCTGAAAACAGTTGTGCTGCTTCATATTTTTGTTAAAACCGTGATACATTTTATTTTCCAGTATTCTTCTAAAGAACTGTTTATTTGAAATGGAAATCTTTTGAAACATTATAAATGTCTTTATTGTTTAATATAGACATTATAATTATAATTATTTAATTATAATTTAAAATTGATAAAATTATTAATTTCTTTAAAAAAAAAAAAAAAATCTTACTGAACCTCTCAACAGAAATGTAAAATCAGCTGGTCTTTGTTTCTGTGTTTAATCAGACAGTGATCTGTAATAATGTGTGAGGGAATGCTTGTATTGACAGGGCTGCAGACACACCGCTGATCAATCGATCAATCAGCCGTTTGAAAAGTGAGCAAAGTCCTTCTGAGAGACCCGTATCACATGGGCGTGTGTGAGAATATGGAGGTTAATCTCTTCCCAGGACGCAATGCACTTTAATAGCATGTTCTGTAAATTCATGTTTGAGGGATTTAAACACCAGAAGAAAAGCTGCCATGATGCACAAATCAGCTCTAGTCTGTAACATCACTGAATCTGCTGTTAAAAATGAACCATCCATTCATCGTATCATCATGTAACTAAGAATTAGAATCATTGTAATGTGATAATCAAATATAGGTGCAGGTGGGTGGTGGGCAGGTAATTTGAAGCAGCGGACTCGGGTGAAGTTTGAGCTCATCCGTGCACCTCTACACTACACTGACATTGGTCTACAGTAGCAAATAGAGTTGTGACGTTCGCGAACGAACCGATTATTTTGAACGGCTCATAAACATGAACGATGGGAGCCGAGTCGCGGCTGGAGGGGAGCCGTTCTTTCTGTCGTTCTTTTTTCCTATGTGTTTCACACAGATGCACACAAATGAGCTCCTCCGCGAGACAGAACAGTTATAGGGGGAGGGGCGCACCCAGCGCAGGCCAACCCTTTATAGCGTGATGATATTAGTTATTAGTTGTGCACGCATCCTTCACGTGACTACTCCAGTGGAAAAAAACCCTGCATGCCTCTGTCATTGGGTAGGAGCGTTGAAAAAAAGCTGTTTTGCACAGACATTCATTGCAGCCCACTTTGTTATTGTTCATTGACTTGAAGTGGCTGATGTCCTATTTGCAAAGTTTACAGTAGTAGTAGTATGTAGACATTTCCATTTTATTTATTCTAATTTTATCTACTTTAAATATTTTTTGTTTTCTATCAAAATGTTCTTGTGTGATAACAATGTTCTTGTGTGGAAGTGTTTGTAGTAAAAGCTGTTTTGCACAGAAATTCATTGCAGCTGGCTTTGTTTTTGATGTTTATTCGTGAGTAGGTATTGTATGAATAACATAAGTCAACGTAGCTTTACACACACACACTTTGTACTAAAGGTAAATCCAAAATAGTGATCTCACTGTCTAAGCAGAGGGATTTGTGCAACCCTATGGAATATAGTCCACACATGACAAATGAGGTAATAATCAATATTTCAGAATAATTCAAACTCAGATATTGGTGTGTGATATCTGAGTTTTAATTATTTGACTACAAATCTCACCTCATCATTCTTCCCAGTGATTATTTCCAGGATAAACTGAGATGCCTCCAAGCTGGCTTCTTAAAACTGACTAAATATTTAAAAGAGCCAAAAGAGCCGTTCTTTTGAACTGCATTATATGTTCTGTAAAAAACAAAAAACAAAACATTATCTGCGGCATATTAGCCAAAACCCAAAATATCGGCGACAGGCTCATATCAACCGATAACATAGGCTAAACGATATATCGGTCAGGCTCTAGTCCAAATATTAGATAATTTATTCAGAAAAGGTTTGTTTATTTGACATTATGATATTTCAAACATTTATTTGCTTTCTTCTGCCTTCATGTGTGTGTTTCAACCTTCAGCTTTCACACTGTCAGTGGGTTTAGCAAGTGAAGTGAGTATTTTCCTGAATGTTTCTAACAAGCTGTTTGCATCTTAAAGTAAACAGTACAAATATGTCTGTCTGTATCATTAAAGGAGGGGTGTGTGCTTTATTGAATGGTGAAGGTTTTTCCAGCTCACTGAATGGAGGATTTCTCTCTGTGTGGGTGACAGTCTTGACAGTCAGATGGTTGCAGTGTGTCTTTGATGGGAGAGAGGCAGAAGTTGTTTTCCATCAGTCTTGTTTATTGTTTGTCTTCAAGATTCAGCTGTTTTTCTGTCTCTTTTTTTAACCTCCACCCCATCTTCCACTCTCACTGTATTCATCTCTCTCTGATTTATCATATTCCTTGAAGCAAAGCATGCTGCCTCATGCTTGTGTTTGTGTCAGTTTTTGTCACTTATAGCTGGCTTTTTGGAAAGCAACATGCGCCAACCATCTTCCCAAACTTGTAAAAAGATGTGATTATGAACCAGCTGTTGTCAGCAAAAAAGAAGCTTTAAAGTCACTGTGGTTTTCTGCTGAAGTTAAAACTTAAGCCTTATTCGCATGGGATTAGCATTATCTGGGGACCTTATGTGATTTTGAAATTACCCCCCACAGGATAAGTGAAGCCTGTGATTTTACTCGAATTACTGATTTATCTCCTGGATACATGGATGTCAAGGCTTTGAGAGTACCGTTCTATAGTCCAATTAAATGGATAAAAAAAGAAAAAAAGAAAGTAATATAGACTTGTGTGCTGTGTCATTAACATTTCACCAGGTTAAAATAATATCTCAAGCTTTATTCTTGATTTATCTGTAACACATCAACCTCAAAACCTTTTCAGCTTTATTTCTCTGCAAATTGTATGGTGTAGCAATATGACAGCACCCAAAATACTATGAAACACTCCAACGCAGCTCCATTCTTCACGAAAGATGGATAAGAGGGTGCACAGGAAACAAAAACTGCAAAAAAATTATATACGACCTGCCAAATGCTCGCCAAACCACAGAGATGTCGATTCGCACGGGACTAACATTACCATAGGACCTCAGCGAAATATGGTAGGTCATTTACGGTGGAATTTTTATACAAATTACAGACGTGCTGATTTGCACGGAATTAAGATCACAGACAACTTCCGCAATTATTACAAATGACTGGAGTTCACCAGGTAATACTTATCCCGTGCAAATAGGGCTTTAGACAAATTAAGACAGTATTAGTATTGTAATTTGACAGTTCTGTAATAATAATAATAATAATGATAATAATAATAATTAATTATAATAATAATTATTATTATTATTATTGTTATTATTGTTGTTATGGATGTACCAAAACAAAAAAAAAAAAACATTCATAGAGAATAATATTGAGCGGAGCGTCACACGCACAGTGATGATGGCTAGAGGGAGAGTGAAACCTGTGTGCTGAACACTGATGGGTGGTGAGGTGGTCTATATATTTTCAGCTCATATTTTCGGACGTTTTTCTCTTTAGGCCAAAAAACGAATATGCAATTTTCACTCGATAATTTTCGGTGGCCGAAAATTTGGTGCATCCCTAATTATTATTATATTTCTCTATTATTTCTCTTTTTTGTTTTACAGTTAAATATTACAGTAAAAATAAAACCAAATAAGATATTACTATTTATTACGCTGCTCTATGGCATACTTGATTTTGATTAGTCAGTTACGACACTTCGAGGTATGTTATCCCTCGATAACAACCGGTAAAAGCTGATAACACAGGCTCATCCGGGTAACTGAAGTTGGCGCAATACTCTTGCTTGGAGCAGTTTTTTGTTCATCAAAGCTTTGCGCTTGGTTAGCTATTAAAATATTAAAACTCGATTCAATATGTTTTATATTGAATATTATGTGTACAATTATTCAATTATGTCATCCTGGTATCGCAGACTCACTCTGTATGTGTTTCATACAACTTCAGCTGCTGCCATTTTGCAACAATTGTTTTGTAAATGGGAGACAAAACCTTTCAAAGTATATTGAGTGAAATTATATTCATCATCTCATTGATTGTCATGAGCCAGCATTTAATGTCTGAGCAGTCATAAGACCTTGACAACATTAACTTGTAAAAGTTGCTAGCTTCTTGACCATCTATTTACTTAGATTGTCTGTCTTATTTCCAGCCAAAATATCTAAAAATTCTTAAGTCAAGAAGGATTTTTTTAGACAAGTAAAAAATTGTTGTCCTGTTTTCAGAAAAAAAAACAAGCAAAATAATCTGCCAGTGGAGTAGGCAAAATAATCTTAAAAAAAAAAAACAGTTTTATTTGCCTCCCCATTGGCAGATTATTTAGCTTGTTCTAAACAAAAAGTCACTTGTTTAGAAAATCCTTCTTGATTTTAAGAATTTTAAGATATTTGGGCTTGAAACAAGACAAAAAATCTAAGTTAGATAGATGGTCAAGAAGCTAGCAACCTTTACAAGTGAATGTTGTCATAAGTAAGAAAAGCATTTTCTGCAGTGTATATTAAAATGTTTATGTTTAAAACATTAATATCAACATAAATTTATGAATTTAATTGAATTCATGCCACCTTTGAGCCTCATTAAAGATCTGAAAATACACCTACAAGCCACTTTTCTGTTCTTTTGTGCCACCTACAAATTAATTTTGTTAATACTGATTTCATATGATTGGTAACTTATTCTTCTTATCTGGGACTTTTATTTTGACGGCACTGAGAGCGGCAGCGTCTGAGCGCACACCGTGCTCACACTCCCTCTCTTGTTTGGAGTCGTCGTTAACAGTTCTATCTAATACGGAAAGAAGTCTGTCTAATAATCAAATAGAATAGTTAAACAAAGAAATTAATGCATACAAAGTATTATAACAATTGTTTTTATATTAGGCCTATTAGTAATAGAAAGGCAAACATTATAATACTTTCTTGTTCGCCGTCAGCAGTAAGCAAATATGCATTTATGTACTTTAAACAAATCTATAAATGACTAATGAACATTTAATTTCACAAAACTTGCAAGCTTAGAAGAATCCAGCTGTGAGATCTTGTGAAGTATGCATTTTTATCCAGCATGATCGCGTGTTCTCTGCGTGACAGTCGGTCCTTTTGAATTGAATGCTTAAAAATTTTAACTTGTGATTTCAAATTATACTGCGCTTTATGCATTTGCCCACTGTCAAATTCATGTCATTTTCTCTGTGTGCTGTATGTAAAATGAGGGTTACCCTGGTTTTATTTGAAAAATATAATTCCCAGTGCACACAAACTTCCCAGAATACTGAGTCCCCTGTTAGTTACAGTGTTTACTTTCTTTTTAATTATATTTTTATTAAATATTTATTTATTTGTGTAAAATACTGTCATCTAAAGTATAAGCATGTTTCTTTTACACATTTATTTTTTAATCTATTTAATCAATTTTTTAATCTATGTAATCGCGCAAAAAATAGACAAGACGCCGAAACTGGTGCTTCACGGCGCGGGCCGGCCGCCGGGCCTGGTGTGAACCAGGCCTAACGTTCTTGTCGTGGAGGTCTCACTCTCAGGCTCAGTGGGAGATTAATTAATTATAAGGTAAGACAGCGGAGTCCCTGCTCCTAGAGAGTCCAGCGTTCAGCTCTCCTCCAGAGAGACGCCAACAGATTTCTCGCCTGTCTGCCACTGAGTTATCACCCCTCCTGGAAACTGCTGATTCTGGTCTCTGACTCAGACACTTCTGGTACTGTATGCTCGGACTGCATGTCATCAGTAATTAGTGATGCGTGAAACGAGTTGTCAGCTGGATGCCATCAAACAATCCCGAGAAACAGAGAGCAAGAAAGAGGGAATTAGAGCAGTAAGATGGAGAGAAATGGAGGATGAAGGTGCAGAAAAATAAGAAGCAGTGATAGATGTTCAGTCGAGCACCTTTATTATGCTACTTTTGTACTTCCGTGTGCTAGTTAGAATATGTGCGCTAGAGACAATTTATCTCCTGCTGTGTGCAAATATTGCAGCTCTTTTTCATTTGTAGGAGGGAATATCGAGAGCAAAGATGGCAGAAATCCACTTAGCTAAGATAATGCATTGACCAAACCAGAATGATGGTAATGCTTGGTCATGCAGTTTAGTAGCACAATAGATTTATTGGGCAGGACATATTTACATGTGAAAGTGATGAAGAATAGGATAGGATAAACATTTTCAAAACACAAATATCAACAAATATCAAGGACAGAATATTACTCCCCAATTGACAGGGTATCTGCAGAATTTTAAGAATTTTTTAAGACCTGCACAATATAATGAACATCATGTGAGGGTAGGACAATGTCTACGATAACATATAAAACTGCAAAATTACATGAATTTACAGGTCAGGTTTTCTACTTTATCAGGCATGATGGGCAAGATGAAAATACATTTTTCTGAAAACAGTCAGTTCCCTTCAGAGATACATTCATATAAAAACATCCATGCCACGTTTTGACTTTGTAACATATTTATTCAATGAAATCATAGCCTCAATCGTCACATTAAGCCATATCACGATTCTTATCTTTCCATCTTCAAATTCAAGGCATCTTGAAATTATAGTTAAGACTTTTCTTATACCATTTAAGGTATTTAAAACTTTTTATGGCCTTACATTTTGAACACTGTATTTAAGACGATACATTTTGGTAGCCTGACTGGATGACACAATAGTCCTGGGACATTGGGCAAGTGATTTTGCAAGCGCTGACAGAGGAGGATGAGAGAGAATTTGCTCCAAATAAACAGAAAAGTGCCTTTCAAGTGAGAAATGAACTAGATTATACAATGTAGCCATTACTCCATGTCTATGTAATATATACAACATTTTCAGCTAAAATAACTGGACGTTAAACTGTTTGGTTTCTCTTGTTATATCCTTGTTTACCCAACCAGGGCCGTATGCAGGTCCCAAAATTGAGATTGGTAGGGAGGTTTGGACATGCTCTTGACATAAGGCAACGTTTTTGTACAGTGAAAGATTTAGTTACTCACACATAAAAGAGTCATTTATCGCCAGCTACTGGCTTAACTATGGAAGTTGTGCTAAAGTCAACACTATTTAGACTGTCAGTATGAAACGTGCAAACACTGACCAAGGAGTGATACAAAAGTGAAAAATCCTAGATCTATTGGTGAAATACTGGTTAAAATATCAGCATTCTTGGAATCAAACAGACCAGTTGTATTTACAAAAATATATTTATTCAGTAATAGTATTATGACAAAAAATATATACTGTTTGTGGTGTTGTTAAATTGAGCCTACAGTTTCCACTGCAATTAACAAAGATCATGAATGTCTGTGGTAATTAGGAATACCATGATTATAATAATGCTGATCCCATCCTGGCTACAGTAGGGATGGGCGATATGCCGATATTATCGTACATAGACGATGTTTCGTAAGTATTGCGATGTCACCTAATAAGTTGCAAAAAATATTTTACATAGCCCCATAGTCACCATACAGGTTGTAGGAGGGTTGGGAATCGGAAAGCTATTCTAATTTTGGAAATCAGCTCAGATGCGTAAGATCAGGAATCAAATTACTTGTTATAAAATTCATTTAGATTTTTCTTCTCAATTTCTGTATGCACATTTATTGTGATTTCAAAAGATTCAACTGCAAGAAGATGAAATAGAACTCACTTCTGCACTTGCACGCTGATTTCCATGCTGAGCACACACAAACCGCATGCACAAAAGCCGCCTCTTATATATGCAAACTGAACTCAATTTCTCGCATTCTTACACATTCGAATGGATAAATACACACAGACTTATATTAAAATATACCATAAATACAATCGGTTATGCCTTAGGAGAACGTAATGAGTTGAAAACAAGGGTGTATTGGAATCACATTGACAGCAGCCGCCTGCTAGTCATTAATGTTAATCAAAGAACGAAAGGAAAGAAAATCCCTCACTAATCTTGACTGAATCACTTTTGTAACCTCAGTTTATATTTTATTTGTCTGTTGTTCAGTGCTGACTACTGTAATGGCAATGTGCATCTGTGTATGCAATTATTTTGGAGATGCGTTCCAGGCCTTTTCTATTTTGATCTGCAGTTTAATAAACGTTAAACAGAAAAAAAGACAAAAAGTAGCACTGTGTGCGTTTCTGAATATTTATTTAAACAGACTGTATAATGATGAAAAACCAAAAAAGAATGACAGGTATAATTAAAAGGAGCAAATTCCTTCAGCACACATTTCCGTGTAATATTTTTACAGATTTTTTAAACCGTGTATACAATATAATTATTTTACAATATAATTATGCTTTGAGCTTTGACTGATACAGGCTTTCCATTGACATCTGTGTAAGTGATGAATGTAAATATTGAATGAATGAAATGAAAAGTGATTTTACTGAAGGCTACCAGAATGATTATAACTGAGTTTATTCATTACTTTCACAATACATGTACTCACTTTATTAATCCTACGCCTAATATGATGAAAACAGATTCATTAATGTCTCTTGCCTCATCACATTGACAATTACGAAATAAGCCTAATCACGTACATAATTCTAAATAGCTAAATTTGACATAAGTTTATTAGTTACATCCCTGAATATTTCTGTCGGTTGTTTAATATTTCTATCGTAAAACAGAAGTCAAATAGGAAATATTTGGTTTAGCTTCTTATATTTTGCACTTCATAACTGAGGCGTCGAGTTGGAATTTTTACACTCAGCGTCTGTGAACATAAACCCCGCCTACTTTGATTTGATTGGCCATCATCACAAACTGACACTGATGAGCGCTGTAAGACCACTGAAGGCATTTCAGATGAAAAGATCTGTTATTTTTTTATTTATTTATTTTTATCCTTGCGCACCAAAGTAGAATTAATAGGTAATTATTTTACAACTTTTGTTCAGGACCTTGGGACATCAATGGTAGGTAGGGTTGGGAATCGTTAGAAATTTTCCGGTTCCGATTCCGGTTCCGGTTCCAACTAATGGTTCCGGTTCTGATTCCGGTTCCATTAACATCATTAAACAATTATTAAGAAATAGTGGTAAGGAAAAATGCACAATACTCAACTACTCAATGCTCAATACTGTTTATTACTTACTGTCAACTTAATTTAAAGGTTGGCAATGTCAAAATGCAACATATATTACAGTGTACAGATCTTCATAAGTAGGGTGGGGTATTTTTAGAAATTTTCTGGTTCGGCTTCTGGTTTCATTTAAATGAACTTTTTTTTTTTACTATTTTACCTTCACTGAATGTAGCGTTGCTGGAAGGTAGAAAGTAATGTTGAGTAATGCTAGTCTATCAATCATAAAGTCCCTATTTTACAAATAATAATGCAGTCAGGAGATGGTGTGATGCAATGAGTGGTTTCCACATTTTTAAACATTTAAAATGCATTAAAATATATATTTTCTATCACTTTGTTTATCACTCTTGAAATGACCTGTACACTAAATAATCTAACCCTCATACTTGCATAACAATAGCAGTCTATTTATTTAGTGGTCCAAGTTGAAGCCAATATGTATATTAATGACAATATGGGACAAATATAATGTAATTTAGTGGCGGCAGGTGCAGCGCGCTGCTGTTAGATGTACAAAACGATGTGCAGTTATCAAAGGCGCGAGTGCACATACAGTCGCGGGAAACAATGTGTTCGGCAATTAAAGACGGTTAGCAGAGGTGGGTAGTAACGAGTTACATTTACTTCGTTACATTTACTTGAGTAATTTTTTGGGGTAACGAATACTTTTCGGAGTATATTTAAAGATGGGTACTTTATACTCTTACTTGAGTAAATTTTTGGGGAAAAATCTGTACTTTTACTTCGTTACTGTGGGCGACGCTCCTCTCGTTACTTTATCTTAATGCAATAAATGTTATAATGCTTCAGTTTATTCCAAACGCGCCGTCTACTTTTCTCTGGGCAATGAGCGATGCCCATTCGTGAATGATTCATTCTTTTGAGTCAATTCTGTTCAAAGGCTTGATCAAACCAATTGGCAAACGAGTGAATTGGTTCATGAATCAGTTTGAATGAGTCGTTCAGTTCCCTGCCGCACGCGCTGAGCATCTGAAGTGGTTCACTCGGAGTTGTAACGTTTAACAACAGAAAGAGCGTTGAAAACGTGGCTGGAACTGCACTGAATTGAAATCTGCAAAGGTTATTATTTGCTAGCGATGGAGATCCTTAATAGATGAACACCGCGTGTGCTGTCTACTGTTTAACAGGTAATAACTTGGGCTACATTCGATTACAGTACACGATACCACTGTGACATTAGTTTGTTGTACGTGTGTGGCTTATAACAGAGGGGAGTCAAGTTGAATGCAGCTTCCAAAAGACAAAAATAGCCGATTAAGATTTTATTAATTTTAATACAATCACACTGGTGCAAGTACGTTCAGCGAGTCATATTATCAGCTGCTAAATTCAGATCTGTGATTGCTTGCTGGCGCTGAGCCAGAGATAGATGCGTTTATACAGCGCTGCCCATTATAACAAATCACACATGATTCTTTTGAGCTTATTAAAGCATTGGCCAATCAGAGGCGTTCAGATGAGTCATCGCTAAAATGCCGGTGCTTCCTTCACTCACTCCTGACTGAATACCTCTTTCTGGCGAATTCTCTCGCAGAAACAACAAAGTGCAGATGTGTGTACGAATCTTTAATTAAGATATTGATTTCACAGTGTTAACAGTTTCAGTGATTTTAATGGGAGTTTCTGAGAGTGATTGAAATCTAGACTGTCAGTGAAAATTATCTTTAATAATGTAAATGTTATTTGCTCTCTTTCTGAACAATGAAAGATTAGTAGCAATATTTATATCACATTAACTTTCAATGTTAAATTCACATTTAATATAAAGTCAGTCGTATTAAAAATATGCTATGGCATGACACCTATATCTGTTACTTAAGTAAACAGACAGGGTTTTATAATAAATTACATAAATTGGAGTAAAGGCTGATGAAATATATACATTTATACACGCACACATACATTACATACATTTTATCTATATATCTAAATAAAAATAGGCTCAGTATATATGACCCAAAGTAACTAGTAACTAACTACTTGAGTAGATTTTTTATCCGATACTCTTTTACTCTTACTCAAGTAACTATTCAAGACTAGTACTTTTACTTTTACTTGAGAAAATATTTCTAGAAGTACTTTTACTTTTACTTGAGTACAGTTTTTGGGTACTCTACCCACCTCTGACGGTTAGTGGTTAGTGGATGTGCATCATTGGAATCAATGTGCTCAGTAATTAAAGAGGCAGGGAGGCATGTCTGTTATTCGGTTCATGACATCCTTTTTATGGGAAACGCAGAATATTCAGAACACCGGCGCAAGGCTGCTCGCAGCGCTTGGTCACGTGTTGCAACAGAACCGTTTTCGGAACCGAAACTTAGAAATTGCTCATGGTTCCGGTTCTTTTCAAAGAACAAAACCCAAGATGGGTTTTCGGTTCCCATCCCTAATGGTGGGTACGGCTCTGTACCCAACACACACTAACAAATAACAAAGTGAACAGCACGTTTTCCACATCTCAGGTTGCAATTGAACACATTCCCAAAAGCAAACTCACATGTACAGACAATGATGTGCACGGAGCCGTTATAAGATGAACCTGTCTCTCCCTATACAGTATTTCTCTTAAACAGGCACTCAAGGTCACTTGTAAAGGTAGGCGCACTCGTAGTGTTCCCTACAAAGCTATTCAGCAGTCCAGCTATTACATTTAAACTGAATTGTGAGCTTGCAGACTGAATTGAATGTGACTAGGAAAACACTGGTAGGTGTAATGTACTCTATTCATTCATGTTAGAGTCCATATTTATTTGAAAAGAATGATGAAAAAGAGGGATGGAAGTACAGGCACTTAAAATACAATAAATACACATCATAATTGTATGCATTGTATTGAGTTGTTCCCTCTGCATACAGCAACAAACGTTGTGTGACCAGTGATGTCTGATCTGTGAATTTATGACTATGAGTTGATGCTTTTTGATTATTTGTTTGAGAAGATTTACAAATGTTATTGTTTTGAATTAGTGTTCAGATCCCTGACTTACTGAATCAGTCTCACGATCTACTTATGTTACACTTCAGCCAAGTATATAATATATTCTTTTTTTTAAATGTCATTTAAATTTTGACATTTTTAATTTAATTTAATATTCAAATTAATATTTTAATATCTGTCTGTCTGTTTGTTTACAGTGTAGTTGCACTCAATTTCAGTGCTTTATTTCAGAAACCAGGTCCATGTTGTAATGCAGTTGTTTATTTGAAATCTTCGTTATTTTCTGCAGCAGAGGAGGAAACTGCTGGAGATCTTTGGAAACAGTTGGAGTGTCTTTGGTTTTCTGGAAACAGATTTCCAGCTCATTTGTTAATATCATGAGTTATACAAAACAGATGTCAACGTTATGATAACCAATAGAGATGCGCGGGCACACACACACACACACACACACACGCACTGGTGAGTTTACGGATGCTTGCATGGGAGTTGCGTGTGTATGATCTAATTCAGTTTTAAAATGATTCATTTGTCATAATTTTGCACTCATAAATATATATTACATTTGTAATGAAAGTCCATCCTCTTTTTCTCTCTCTTTCTCTTTATGTAGATTGTCTCTGATACTACAGACGAGTCCGAGTGAAGCGTCTCTGTTTTCAAAGTATCTCTGACACTTTCATTTATCTGTCTTGTCTCATCCACTATCTTTATTCTCTCTCTTTCTTCATTTCTCTTGTTCTTTTACAGGAACTGTTGCAAAGATTGAAAACATTGTTTCAAGGTTGTTTCGAATATCACAGAATGAATCCCAATTCGTACTAAAATAGATTTTTAGATTTTCTGAAGAACATGTAAGTAGTGCTTGCCCCTTGTAACTCTGCCATGATTTTTTGATCATTTATTTATTTTTTCATCCAGCATTTAAAAAAAATCATAAGTCTGATCACCTGGTAATATAAAAGTGAAGTATATACTTATACTGTAGTGTGTAGTAGAAGTATATGAATTGGGATTCATGAGGCCTCTTTGTAGTGAATGGCAAATGAAATCACAGTTACACTCAGACAGATCATTCTTTGACCTTCACCGTAGGATTGTTATCCGACATAGACACATACACAGACACAAAAATTATTGTACTCGCTGATTGTAGTGTTGATTCTCCGTGGGATGGAAATTCATGCTGGATGACTGACAGCTCCTCTGCTGAGATTATTATAGGATGTGTTTAGCGGCACTGCTAGACATTACCAGAATTTGCTGGAATCATATTTATTCATTTTTTTTAACACCAAAAGAAAATTATTATTAGAACCATGCATTTACTGTTTAGAACTTTGAAAAAGTTACATATTAACTCATAAACATGTGTTTTAAATATGGGCAACATCTTCTTGTCTGAATGGACGGTTATAAATTTGACTGTGTGAGACTGATGATGTGTCCCAATTCGTATTATCCCCTAAAAGTATGTACTCTTTTTGTGAAGATAAAGTAGATACTTTTCTAGCTGAAAAGTAGGCAAGTTTTGAGTCATTGTCATAATTTGCGTCCTTATTGCACAACACTGTCGTATTAGTTATTTTTATCCTACTGTAAACTGGCCTGTCAATCATCTGATCAAATTTAAAGGAATAGTTCACCAAAAAATTAATATTTACATATACAGTTTACTCAGTTTACTCACCCTTAGATCATCCAAGATGTAGATGAGTTAGTTTCTTCATCAGATGTAGAACACTTGCTCAGCAATAGGTCCTCTGCAGTGAATGGGTGCCGTCAGAATGAGAGTCCAAACAGCTGATAAGAAACATCGCACTAATTCACAAACAATCCACACCACTCCAGTCCATCGATTAACATCTTGTGAAGTGAAAATCTGCATGTTTATAAGGGTGCTTTCACACCTGCCTCATTTAGTTCGGTTGAATCGTACCAGAGTTCGTTTCCATCTTTGGTGCGGTTTGTTTGGGCAGGTGAGAAAGCAGCAATGGCACTTGGCTGCACACCAAAAGCGGACCAAACCAGTGTACCGAGACCTGCTTGAAGAGGTGGTCACGGTACACTTTCAAACGAACTCTGGAGCGGTTCCTTTGTTGTGAGAACGTGATCCATACCCCGTGACGCCATACCCCGAGTAGAGTGAGCCTTGGCTCCCGACAGCGGGGGACGATCAGAGGACTCATAGGTGGTATTGATAGCCTCGACTATCCAACGACTAATAGTCTGCTTAGAAGCAGGAGAACCCCTCTTGGGGGGACTGTAGCATACAAGCAATTGGTCAGTTTTTCTCCACAGGGCAGCTCTGTGGACGTATGTGTCCAGCGCTCGAACTGGACACATACAATTTAGCTTCGCTTGGTCAGGCTCCCGGAAGGGAGGAGGACAGAAGGCCTGCAGCACTACAGGTCGTGGTGAAACAGAGGGAACTTTGGGAACATATCCCGCTCGAGGGTATATGAACGCTTTGGTCATGCCAGGTGCAAACTCAAGATAGGTGGGGGCCACAGAGAGGGCCTGAAGATCTCCTACTCTCCGCAGAGAGGTGATAGCCAACAGAAAGGAGGTTTTAAGTGTAAGATGTCTGTCTGAAATATCTTGAATGGGTTCAAATGGGGGTTTGCACATCGCCTCTAACACCACAACCAAGTCCCACGGGGGAATACGGGACCGTACTGGAGGAAACGTGTAACTAGGGGGTGTCTTCCCAGAGACTAGCCATCGAGAAGGGCGTGGTAGGCCGCAATGGCCGCCACGTAAACCTTCAGCGTGGAGTGGGTCAACCCTGCAGAGAGCCTAGCCTATAGAAACTCCAGAACTGTACCAACTGGGCAGTTTGCTGGGTCTAGCTGGCGGTCTCTGCACCATGAGGTGAAGAGTTTCCACCTAAGGGCATACAGTTTCCTCGTTGAGGGAGCTCTGGATTGGAGGAGGGTCTCAACAACCTTAGTTGAGAGACCAGCTGCTAACAGTTGTGCCCCCTCAGGTGCCACACCCACCGCTTCCACAACTTCGGGCGAGGGTGAATTATCGTGCCCTGTGCCTGTGAGAGTAGGTCTGTCCTGACCGGTATCTCCCATGGAGAGCCGTCGAGGAGCGAAACCAGGTCTGCGAACCATACTCGGCCCGGCCAGAACGGGGCTACTAATAACAGACAGACCCCGTCCCGGTGTACTCTCGCCAGAACTCCAGGGAGCAGAGCAATAGGGGGAAAGGCGTACAGACGAAGCCTCGGCCAGGTCTGTACCATAGCATCCAGTCCCAGGGGAGCTGGATGAACTAGAGAGACCCAAAGGGGACATTGTGATATCTCTTGAGTCGCAAAAAGGTCTACTTAAGCCCTGCCAAATACTCTCCATATCTGCTTCAACACCTCTGGGTGAAGCCTCCATTCCCCGGGCCTCGGCCCCTGCCTTGACAGTATGTCTGCTCCCATATTTAGTTTCCCAGGAATATATACTGCTCTTAATGAGAGGAGTTTGCTCTGGGACCACACCAGGATCTGGTGTGCCAGCTTGTACAAAGGGCGCGAACGCAGACCTCCCTGGTGGTTGATGTAAGAGACCACCGATGTGTTGTCGGTGCGCACCAACACATGGTGACCCCTTAAGTCTGGGAGGAAGTGCTTCAGTGCACGATAAACTGCTAGCATTTCTAGACAATTGATATGCCATGTTAGATGGCGACTGCTCCACGGACCACGGACAGGGTGGCCACTCATGACCGCACCCCAGCCGGTGAGAGATGCATCCGTCGCTAGTACTACACGGCGACAAGGAGCTCCCAGCACGGGCCCTGATTCAAGAACCAAGGTTTCTTCCACATGTCTAAGGCACGGAGGCAGCGCCGCGTGACCTTGATAGTGCGAAGTAGATTGCCCCTCGGGGAAAATCCCTTGGTCTTGAGCCACCACTGTAGGGGTCTCATTGTTCTCCCCCATATGTGCGAGAACAACATCTCGATGCCGAGCCGCAACCTGCTCTGACTGAGCTAAAATCAACCAATCGTCGATATAGTTGAGAATGCGGATGCCCTGCATGCACAGGGGGACCAGAGCCGCGTCTACACATTTTGTGAACGTGTTGTGGAAGGACGGATATGTGGAAGTATGCATCTTTGAGATCTATTGTGACAAACCAGTCATCGGACCTGATCTGAGCTACAATATGCTTGATTGTGAGCATTCTGAACTTCAATCTCATAACTGAATGATTTAAGACCCTCAAGTCTATAATTGGATGCAACCCCCCATCCTTCTTTGGAACTATGAAATACCGGCTGTAAAATCCGGACTCCCTGTCTTGAGGAGGGACCACCTCGATGGCCTCCTTCTCTAATAGGGTTTTCACTTCCTGTTCCATAACCAAACCCTGCCTGGGGCCGACTATCGTCAGGATGACCCCATTGAATTTTGGCGGCGCAGAGCCAAACTGAATACGGTAGCCTTTTTCTACTATGTGCAGGACCCATTGAGATACATTTGGCAGTAGTTTCCATGCTGCTAAATAATCTACTAAGGGAATCAGTCTCTCGAGACTAACTTCTGGTGTAAGAGGCCCCCGCAGGGGCGACGAGTGTCTCAGCCCCGCTACGCGCACGGGCGGAAGATACTGAGACCGATGCTCGATGGGGACCGCTGTGCCCCTGGGCACCGTGTACTGCGGTACTTTGGGACACATCATGTACTTTGCCCACCAAAGCCGATGTTGTTCTGAGTGGCTTTGAGGGCAGTGCCGGGGCCTTCAGAGACGATGCCGCACCGGGGGACAGATAGCTCGCGAGCGTCTGTTCCACCCGGGTCCTCGCTCTATAGCCGTTCTCTCCCATCCCCACCACATTTCTATAGTAATCAGATGAGGGGATGTAGAGGCGGGCCGAGAATGGGGGTTTCCACGACCTGGCGATCTCATCATGCAGGTCGGGAAAGAATGGAAGGCCCCGGCTGGGAGGTGGTTGACTCACGTGCAGGAAGCGTTCATCAAGCTTGCTTCGCTGCGTTTCAGTTTTTTTTCCGGCGGGCCACTCAATACTTAATTTGGCCACCGCACGAGTAACCACCTCCAAGAGCTCCTCATATTGCGGTGAATGGGGTGGCGAATCCCTGTCGACCGACTCCACATCAACCTCCTCGGAGGAAGAGAGGTGGAGCGTCGATCCCTCTCCCTGGGTGGAAGGAACCGCAGAGCGTGCTTCCGACTCCAGGGATTGGGCGCCAGATCTGGCGGAAGTAGAAGGAGATAGGGACTGGCCTGTCTCCATTCCCTCCACCAAATCCACTTGCAAACCCCACGAGTGCAGCCGCCGTTTTGCCTCGGCAGAAGCGGGACCAGCACCGCGGGGAACGCTGGCGAAGGCCCCGTCCTCGAAGAGGGCCCCCCGGGAATAAAGCAGCCGCACCAACATTCGCTCACAGTGCGGACAGTCGGCCCCCTCGAGAGCCGACTCAGCGTGCTTCGCTCCCAGGCAAACCACGCATAAGCTGTGTGTATCCCCACCCAACCTATAGTGCGATTTGGAATCGCCATCACAATGCTTAGATTTCGCCTTGCTCTTCGGCATGTCTAGGAGCTCTAACTGGACAGACAACAGTAAATAAGACTCACAAGACAAACAAGTGACATTCACACACAGAGCGCTTGCTGAAAGACGCGAAGCTGACGCCAGCTGTGCGGCACGTGCTTTTATAGCTTCCTGGTCGCTTACGTCACCCCGCCTGTGACGTCACGCTCTTCCATTGGACTGATTACACACGATATTCAGAGTCGCTCATGCTAAGCGTGTTCCCCAAAGCGCATTTGATGCAGCTCGAGTTCCTGAAGAGGAACGTTGTTTTCAAGCCGCATCCACGCTTCATTATAGAATTGTATTGTTTGCATATTTTGGTGTGTACAAACAATGTACTAGATTATGGCCAGAGCCCGCGCAATCGTCTCTCCATAGTTGTGTTGTCTCCGTGTTGTTTGCTGACTTTCCCTATTATGTTGGAATATTCCCGCACGTAAATTCTGACCAATCGAAAAGCAGTTTAGGAAATACGTCATGGCCAATGAGTGATGTGGATGTTGTCATGTGACTGCATTTTGGTTCGTTTCAACTGGTTCAGACCAAAGCAATCAGTGTGGTGTGAAAAGGAACCAAAAAACCTGAAAAATGCTACAATGTATAATTGTTAGCCCTTGGTTCGGACCAAATGAACCGAACTAGAGATGTGAAAGCATCCTAAGAAACAAATTCATCAAGATGTTTTCAAACATCAAACGGCTAAAATATGAGTCAAAATTAATGCTTCCTCCATTGAAAAAGACATCTGGTCTAAATAAGGAGTTAAATATATAAATATCATTACAGTTTATGGATAATGGACTTGTGCTTTAGCTGGAAACAATGGTTTAAAGTTTACTTCATAAGACATTAATTGATGGACTGGAGCTGTGTGGATTATTGTGATGTTTTTCATGACTGTTTGGACTCTCATTCTGGTGGCACCATTTGCACTTCTAAGTCCCAACAGAGATAGTAGACCTTCCAATTACTTTTGAGACACTCAATTTTCAAATACTATTCAGGATAGTTTGCGCATTTGGATGCACTGTAAATTCTTCAGGATTCTAGAAGCTGCAGTGATGCATTAGTTCTGATCACACAAGAGCTCTTCGTCTGATATAAGCAGGATGTTTGTGCAGCTTAACCGTATGGCAGGGACTGCCAGAGATCAGTCGCTCTCTCTCTCTGTTCTGGTTCTGTCTGGACTGGGGCATTCGAGAAGATTTCTCCTTGTGTGTAAATCCCTGTGATCTTCAGACTGGATGTGCACTGAGACTGGTGAGGGTCTGGGGTGAGACAGAAGAATATTGAGTCAACTGGATATAGACTGATTACAGGCTGACATTTCAGAGTTCATGTGCAGTATGTGGAGTTTATGGAAATGAGTCTTTCTGTGCAGAAAACAGCCCAGATCACACTTATGTCCACATTACAACAGCGAGAAGCATTTGAAATCCTAATAAGACTCTCTGACATCCTGCCTATATCAGACGAAGAGCTCTTGTGTGGTTCAGACACTGTTGTTTTTTTTACCACTTGGGGTAAGAGAGAAAAAAAAGCAAAAAGAGGACAAGAAGTTATATGAGTTATATATAACGTAGTTAAGGAGTTGAATAAAGCTGAATAATTAATCTTTACAACTTTACAACGAGAGTCCCAGCCTAGGTACAACTATTTGAAAATCTGGAATCTGATGGTGCAAAAAAATCGAAATATTGAGAAAATCACCTTTTAAGTTGTCTAGATAAATTCTTAGCAATGTATATTACTAATAAGATATATTTATGGTAGGAAATTTACAAAACATCTTAATGGAACATGATCTTTACTTAATATCCTAATGATTTTTGGCATTAAAGAAGGATCAATATTTTTAAACCAATACAATGTTTTTTTGTCTATTGCTAAATAAAATAGTTGGGGTACATAAAATATACCCCAGCGACTTAAGACAGGTTTTGTGGTCCAGGGTCATGCACACACACACACACACACACACACACACACACACACACACACACATACATATATACAACCCGAATTCCGGAAAAGTTGGGACGTTTTTTAAATTTTAATAAAATGAAAACTAAAAGACTTTCAAATCACATGAGCCAATATTTTATTCACAATAGAACATAGATAACATAGCAAATGTTTAAACTGAGAAAGTTTACAATTTTATGCACAAAATGAGCTCATTTCAATTTTGATTTCTGCTACAGGTCTCAAAATAGTTGGGACGGGGCATGTTTACCATGGTGTAGCATCTCCTTTTCTTTTCAAAACAGTTTGAAGACGTCTGGGCATTGAGGCTATGAGTTGCTGGAGTTTTGCTGTTGGAATTTGGTCCCATTCTTGCCTTATATAGATTTCCAGCTGCTGAAGAGTTCGTGGTCGTCTTTGACGTATTTTTCGTTTAATGATGCGCCAAATGTTCTCTATAGGTGAAAGATCTGGACTGCAGGCAGGCCAGGTTAGCACCCGGACTCTTCTACGACGAAGCCATGCTGTTGTTATAGCTGCAGTATGTGGTTTTGCATTGTCCTGCTGAAATAAACAAGGCCTTCCCTGAAATAGACGTTGTTTGGAGGGAAGCATATGTTGCTCTAAAACCTTTATATACCTTTCAGCATTCACAGAGCCTTCCAAAACATGCAAGCTGCCCATACCGTATGCACTTATGCACCCCCATACCATCAGAGATGCTGGCTTTTGAACTGAACGCTGATAACATGCTGGAAGGTCTCCCTCCTCTTTAGCCCGGAGGACACGGCGTCCGTGATTTCCAACAAGAATGTCAAATTTGGACTCGTCTGACCATAAAACACTATTCCACTTTGAAATAGTCCATTTTAAATGAGCCTTGGCCCACAGGACACGACGGCGCTTCTGGACCATGTTCACATATGGCTTCCTTTTTGCATGATCGAGCTTTAGTTGGCATCTGCTGATGGCACGGCGGATTGTGTTTACCGACAGTGGTTTCTGAAAGTATTCCTGGGCCCATTTAGTAATGTCATTGACACAATCATGCCGATGAGTGATGCAGTGTCGTCTGAGAGCCCGAAGACCACGGGCATCCAATAAAGGTCTCCGGCCTTGTCCCTTACGCACAGAGATTTCTCCAGTTTCTCTGAATCTTTTGATGATGTTATGCACTGTAGATGATGAGATTTGCAAAGCCTTTGCAATTTGACGTTGAGGAACATTGTTTTTAAAGTTTTCCACAATTTTTTTACGCAGTCTTTCACAGATTGGAGAGCCTCTGTCCATCTTTACTTCTGAGAGACTCTGCTTCTCTAAGACAAAGCTTTTATAGCTAATCATGTTACAGACCTGATATCAATTAACTTAATTAATCACTAGATGTTCTCCCAGCTGAATCTTTTCAAAACTGCTTGCTTTTTTAGCCATTTGTTGCCCCCGTGCCAACTTTTTTGAGACCTGTAGCAGGCATTAAATTTTAAATGAGCTAGTTAAGTGGATAAAAGTGTCAAATTTCTCAGTTTAAACATTTGCTATGTTATCTATGTTCTATTGTGAATAAAATATTGGCTCATGTGATTTGAAATTCCTTTAGTTTTAATTTTATTAAAATTTAAAAAACGTCCCAACTTTTCCGGAATTCGGGTTGTGTATATATATATATATATATATATATATATATATATATATATATATATATATTTGATTGAGGATTAACCTATAACGATACTAGAAAGCATGTTTATCAGACCATTTTGTGTTAAATAGACTTTGCAGCCTTTGAAGTCTGCTTTTATCTTATCACCTAAAAACGCTTTGTCACTGTGCACAATATTTGCATATTCCTGATGTTTTGCTGTAGGATTATTAGAAAGGAATGTGACTCAATGGATTGTGAAACCTTTTGTGAATTAATCTGAGTACTCTACCAATGAAATGTAATCTAAATGTGTTTTACACCCGGTCTGCAAGCGAGCGAGCGAACGACGCACCGCATCACATCAGCTCTAGTTCATTTCCATTAAATTCAACAAAACTGTCCATGCCCGCCTGCAGTGTGCACTTCTTCATTCATTATAATCATCCGTGTTATGATTTTGTCGCATACTTGCCCTGCCTGGTTCTAAAACTCCTAATCAACTTCAGATGTCTGTCAGAATTAGGCAAAGCCTGTTCACAACCTCTCTTCACCCTCTCATTCTGCTGCTTATGCTGCTTGTACGGCCTGTACGTCTGTAGTCTATCAGACACTTTCCAAGATCACCTTTGAATTTTCTGCTGCTCAAGGTCTCATTCTTTTTCCTTTCTTTCTGCTTTTATGACCTCTTTCTCACTCTCTGTCTGTAGTGTCTATAACCCTGTAAGAGTGAATTGGTAATTATCTCTGCTGCTCCCTGAGGCCACAGATGCAGACCTGTGTGGGTTATACAGAATCATTAATAATTCACAAAGAGGGCGCTTCTGCTCTTCTGGCCTGGTTCATTTCATATGTTTTTGGTAATAACAGCTTGTCATTGGCTGGGTGATATATATTCACAATGACTTTGCTGATGGTTTAGAATGAAGCTCCATTGTGAATCATAGTCATTTGAATGTGGTTTAATAGTCTCCCAAAGAGCATGTTATTAGATTGGAAAGAAAAGAAAAGATGAAAATAAAAAATCTTTGGGTTAAGCAAACTAAAAAAAATAATATTAATAAAATAAAAAGGAGTGGCAACCTTATCAAGAGCTATGTTCCTAGCAGATAACAATGAGTTTCTAGCCTCCAGGTGGGATGCTATAAAAGAAGGGTCTAATCGTTATTGATTTAAGGAAAGTACATTGCACTTATTCTCCGATATTAAGGAAAACTTTATTACCATCAAGTGATTTCTTTTGGAACTTACAAATAATAAATTATATTACAAATCATAAGGAAAGGGAAATAATTAAGGAAGCCCCAATTAATGTAGAACAGTAATTCACTGATATAAAGGGCTCTATTTTAACGATCCAAACGTAAAGTGTAAAGCGCACGGCGCAGGTGCACTCAGGGCTTGCCCAATACACTTTTGCTATTTTAGCGATGGAAAAATGGTTGGTTCGCCCGGGTGCATGGTCTAAACGGGTTGTCCATATTCTTTTAATGAGTTGGGGGTTTTTTGGGCATAACGTGCAATAAACCAATCAAAGTCTCATCTTCTATTTCCTTTAAGAGCCAGTTGCACTAGTTCCATAACGTATTTCCAATTACCCGGCAGAATTTGGCAAGCGCAAAGACAGACCGAGATGAAACGGAGCTGCTCGTGTGCGAGCAAATAGATAGCCTAATTCTGATACATGTGATGACTATCCATTATGACATTTATATATATAAATCTTATACATTGCAATCCTTTAATTTTAAATATTTGGTATGTTTGTGTGCTGCTGTGCGTCCCTGTATTTAATAAGCAGCGTGTACGCTCTTTAAATAACAAAGAAAAAACATTGCGCCAGACTTTAGACCAGGTTTGAGCTGGTCGATGGCGCAGTCCATTTTCAGCTCCTGAAAATAGCATTGCGCCAGCAATGCGCCGGAACACACCTCTTTTTTTAGACCAGCTCAAAAATGAGCACAAATGCATTTGCTAATTAAACGACGTGCCGCTGGATGGGAAAATGCGAACGGCTCCGAAACTAGCAAACACACATTGCGCCGGGTGTATTATAGGGCCCAAAGAAACAGCACCCATTACATAAAAGACACATGTCGCACTTATACTGCAGACTACTGCTTGATTTCAACAGATAATACACTCCATATAAAGACAAAGTAGGAGTTTTAACTAAACGAAATTAATGAGGATGAGACTTGGGAAAACATATATAGAGGATATAATAAGGGCATCAATAGTCATAACCCGAAAGAGTTTGACTGGAAAACAAAGATGAGTTTTTTAAGGAAACAATTGGCTACATCAAAATCTATTGACAGTCCAGAGACTGAGAAATGTTGGAGGGGGTTTGGGAAGGTACACACCCCCTCCACACGCATATTTTTTGGTTGTCCAAAAATATCTACATTTTTAAAGGGTTATAGGATGAGATTATGAAAATCATGACTTGCCTTTTACTCCCGTTTTTCGTGTTTTAGGATAAGCCCTATGTAGGAATTGTTAACCTCCTAGGGGTAAAAACCAGAGATATATTCTGATACACTTTTATTAAGTGCATGGAAAACCATAAAAATTTACTATATGAAGCCACACCCTCCAAAATCTATTTAGAATTTAGCGTATGACTGCCCAACTCTGAAACTGAAATATTTTCATACAATGGTGGACACCTGTTATTTTGTGTCTTGATGCATTGAAAATTAACTGATCAGTAAGGAATTTTACTTACTCCCTGTTATAAAATATTAAACATTGTTAAATATTAATTACATTATATATCTGTGTGCACAGGTGCTTCTGTTCCCAGCGACATCAAAATAAAAGTCCTCCCTCAAACACATCAGCCAAACAGAAAAATGTATCATCTGATGCAGATTTTTGAAAATATCGTCCTTGGAGATATATCGGTCAACCACTAATTTTGTCCCTCAGAAATGTTCACTTACAACCCTCTGTGGAATTTTACATGCTTGATATATGTTTAATATATTAAAGTAAATATTGCACTTTCTTGCGATTTATCGTTCTGTTGCATGTCAGTGAAAATAATAATGATGAACATTAGAGAACAACAGAGTCTGTTTGGATCCTCTGAGATCCTCTGATTGGGAAAAACAGTAATACCTCTGTTTTAGGCCATTTCAAATCGAATGCATAAATGCATAATTTTAAATGCATAAATAAATAATTTCAGTAAATAATATCAAAATGATTAAAAAAAATCTAAACATAATTTTGTGTTAGCTATATTTATCTCCCTGTCTTAGTTAATGTGTGTTTTGTACATAACATGCCTGCATCTAGTTTTGCTGGTGGCAGGTGAAGGGCCTGTTTGTAGAAACGGCTTCTCTGAGAGCATTAAGGCCTGTTTTGGATATTAAATCCATGAGGAATATCATGAGCATGTTTGGCAGTTGCTATTGGATTTCATGTTGTCATAGCACGGCTTCTGAACCCTGGGCAGCTCTCGGTGGATCTGAACCAACAAGAACTACAAGAGCATCACTCTTAAGTCCCTGTGGGCTTTTGATGGCCTGACATTTCCCCTGATCTTCATGCAGGCCAAGTCAAAGGCCCAGGTTAGTGTCGAGGATATCCGTGAGCTTCCATTCTAGTTTATGATGAGGGAATGTTTTCTTTAGGGTGTTTGAACAGTAGAGCTGTTGGTCCGCTTGTTTCGGTGTAAAGATTGAAATCATACTAAGTAAAAGAAGTATGAAGTATACATGAGTAAAGAAGTGATTCAAACATACAGAGATTCAGTGATGCTTCAGGGGGTCGAAGCAATCAAAGCGAGTATGAAACATTTCTAGAGGATAGGTAGACTGCATTTGTCTGCTGTCGCCTCCACTGATAGACCTTTATTGTTTAAGCGTCGCAGGTGTCATGATGGTGGGCTGAATCCACTGCTCTAATGACAGCATTCACTGGACACTCAGAGTCACTGTTTGATTACTGTCACTCTCATTCAGTGCAGAAGATGAAAAGAATTTCACTGATTGGATTCCAGTGTGTGCCAGCCTGACGACATTTACAGTACATGCACCCTTACAGTGTGGTTTAATACATGAGTTGGACTGCAGTTTTTTTCATGTGCGACTGTAACATAGTGCATTTTATTGATGGAATAAGGGCATTGTTAGCTGTGTTTTACCCATGTTTTACCTTTCCTAAAACTGGCAAACATTTTGCATTTGCAGTAGGCTAATAATACCAACAGCGACAAACGAGGTTTATTGCATTAATATTGATCATTTTGTGCTCTGGGTTGTTGTGTAGCAACAAAATGGCAGTGGCCTGCAAATGAGATTGAAGATGGACAATTATGAAACTGTTGGTGTGCATGTAAACCAGAGTTGTTGTTATAGGTAATTATAGCTAAAACCATTAAATTAAGCATGTTTGTTTCTTGACAAAATAAACATTAGCAGAAATAAAATATATATAAAATAATGTATTTTCTAATGTAGCTAGTTTAATTAAAATAGTAAAATAACTAAAGCTGAATTAAAATATATCCAAACTTTATATACTGTATATTATTATAAATTAATAAAATGACTCTAGTTTTGATATTTGACCACTTAATAAAACATTGTTGATAAACCATTGTTGCAGGAACAGTAATTTAGTAATTTAAGTCAGGAGGGCAAAATAATAAATCTGTATTATGTCAAATTTTGAATAGAAATTCCCCACATATTCATATTCAGTCATGTCATCAGCGGTTTATTTGTGTTCACATAGATTCGCTGAACAGTTTCAATAAGTGATTATAGTCCAAAAATGCATATCTGCGGAGATATATTGATATATTTACTCATGTTTACTTGATGTTTATTCTTCATTTTCTGATTTATGCGATCTGATGATAAATAGCCTCTCCCAGTGCTGTCTCTGTGTGTGCACTCCTTCGTGCTGTGACTCAGACACAGTCTGATTAGTCCTTCGCCTTGTCAATCTTAGTGTCCCATAACAAGACATCGTGTCATCGTGTCACATGCTTCCTTCACTCTTCCGCATTGATATCTGACCACAACAACACAGAGAAACCTCTGTACCCACGAAATATCTAAATAATAAACACACGATTACGTTAGTAAATGGTTGGTATGTGATTTTCTTGAGATTTTGTGCATTTTTATAACAATATTGAAAATGTACATCTGAAATTCTAATTTGTGCAGCGATATAAAAGTCTATAAACAGCACGTTTTTACAATATTAAACGGCCAAATTCCACATGAGATCACAAAAGGAAGTTATTACAAACACTCGATCGGGTTTAAAGGGAGTTTTCAGTAAAAGTGTACTAATAATTTCATAAATAGTCTTATGTAGCTTGATGCTAACGTTAGCTCTAATGCAGCTACATAACAGGTGCGGTTCTATAATAATTCATGTAAGGTCGTAAAAAAATGTTTTCTTATATTTTTATATTAAGACTTTTGATAATAGTGGGGTAAATGTATACAGGGATTGAAGCGATGTGGCTTGGTATACCTTGAAATACCAGAACAAAGGCTAATAATGGCTGAATAAAAACAAAAGAATGATAAAATAATAATGCGGATTATGTCTCATACCTGGCTGATGTGTGAAAGGCTCGTTTCATAAGACCAATAGAATCATGAATGAGGCAGTATTCGGAGCCAAACATATGGAGACAGCAAACAGGAGAGCTTACAGGAGAGTTTACAGGAGATCACAGGGGCCATAAATCAATTTTATTAACCTTTTCTAAAAACACACATGACATTAGAAAATGTTTCTAAGAAAATAGTTCATAAAATTCACAGTTTTACAGATTATATTATGAAATTTCAAATTAAGAATTAGACTTGTGGCTTTAGCTTCACAGTGTTTCTAAAATTATATCCTACATCAACAATTCCTTTAATACATTTAAAAAAATATGTTTTTAATATTTTTATTTTTGGTACATTTCATTTCTCAGGTTTTTTGAAACATTATAAATGTCTTTACTGTCACTTTTAATCAATTTAATGCACCCACGATGAATAAAAGTATTATTATTATATATATATATATTTTTTTTTATCCTACTGACCCCAGTGTATTTGTGAAGAATATTTATTTTATTTACTGCTGAAAACATATGACAACAATAAGATTTAGTGATCCAGCTAAAATATTTTGCTAGCAGTGATATTTAAAAAAGACAAATTCAGTCCAGACTGCCAAATGTGAGTATTTCTGGTAACACTGATGTAATCATGAATGAGCTCACAGTTATTTACTAGAGCAATTTCCTCAGCGCTGATAAATGAGGATTTGTCTAATGCTGTTCTCAGAGTTCACAATGACCTCTAAAGTCCTGCACATGTCCAGCTTCATTTGATCATCTGCTGATGTCTGGGAGCTCTTCTCAAAGTGTTCCACTGTTACTGTGATGGATGATGCTTTATGTACCCAAAACATGTGGAGGAGGACTCGTGTGTGTGTGTGAGAGTATTCTCTCTGATGCTTTTCCCGGTTGTAAAAAGCTTGCAGAATAAAATAAGTGTTAACTTCATCAGAGACCATAATCACCCAAACTCATAAATATACATATTATCCTCGACCACAAGCCATAAATATTCATATTATTACCTTACCACACTTATGATGTATTACGTATTAAAGAAAGTCTTCACTTGGTCCACATTTCTATCCATCAATCACCTTTATTCAGCTCTCAGAGAGTATTGTCATCATCATTTTTGAGTCTTTTATAAATCATTTTAGTGCTGTAATATATCACACTTACTCAGTGTGCTGCATGCGCACACACACACACACACACACACACACACACACACACACACACACACACGCACACTGGCTGAAAGAGCCTTTATTAATCTCTCAGATCAAAGTATATTCCTGTCACACTAAGCGTTCCATTGCCATGGAAAATTAGGCTGATTGCTGTGGTGATGTGGATGCCTGTTTGCATCAGTAGCGCATAGCATATCTTTTTCTCACTCTCATTTTTACACGTATTTTCTTCTTTTTGTGAGAGTTGAAGTGTCTGGGTCCTTCGATACACCCAAGGCAATGTGGCGCCAGGCGTGGCACAAGTGTTTTTTTGCTAGTTTCAGCCTGATGCAGTGATCATTTTAACGTCCTGTGCCATGTTATTTAAATAGATAATGCATTTGCACCCATTTGTGCGCCTATGGGCTTACTGTTCTGAAAATGTGTTCAGGCGCATTGTTGATATAAAAGATTATTATTGCGCCCCTTAAAACATGTCCTCTATGGAGAAGCATTCAGTCTTTGCTCTTGTAAATTTCGCCATGTAAATCGCGAATCTGCCATGGTGCAAGTGCAACTGGTCTTTAAAGAAATTGGAGATGAGACTCTGATTGGTTTATTGCGCGGTACACACAAAACACACCCAAGACTCATTAAGAGAATAGGTACAACCCTTTTAGACCATTTGCCTGGTGCACAGACTGTTTTTCCTATTGTTAAACTAGCAAAAGTGGATTCGGACATGCCCTGAGTGCCCTTGCACCATGTGCTTTACACCATGCCCTTAGATCGTTAAAATATGGCACTCTGTTTTCAAAAGCAGAGTTGTGTGATTGTGCTTAGTTGTTAGAATAAAAAAAAAATACAGTTATTAAAGTTGGGAAATAAAAGAAATGTAGATAAACAAAAAATTTAGGTTACAATATATATATTAAAAAAAATTAGAATGTTGATATTTTAGGTCCTTTAATTGGTCAGTGTTTCTTTTCAGTTTTCTGTTATATTTAGTCATGTTTCAGCTGTTCATATTAGGTTTACATTCAAGATTTGAGGTTAAAATGTGTACAAATATTATATATTTTTTCCCATCATGTTTTAGCAGTTAATTTTAGATTGTTTTACCAATTTTTTTGAAGTTAATATTTTAGGTCTTATAATTTTTAGCAGCTCTTTTCAGTTTTGTTCATAATTTGTAGTCATTCTTATCAGTATTTCAACATTTTACTCAGGTTTTAGCAGTTCCTTTTCCCCCCTTCATTTCCACCCTTTATTTTTAGCCAAGATTTTAAGTTAAAGTGTTTATTGAAATTTTTATATATTATGTCCTGTAGTATGCCAACAGAATTTCAGTTTTTCATAATTTTTTGTCATGTTTTAGCAGCTCTTTTCTCATGGTTTCATCTCTTTTGGAGGTTTTAGTAATTATTTTCAGCTTCACATCATTTTTAGTCATGTTTAGCAGCTCTTTTCTTAGGTTTTCATTATTCATTAGTCATCTTTTTACAGTTCTTTTCAAATTGTGCCCAAAAGTTTGCATGGTTTCTGTTTATGTCAGGAAGCACACTCCACACAGCTGTATTGTTTAACTGTGCCTAGCTTGAAGTGTCTTTAGTTTGTTAGTGTTTTTTCTTGTTAAGACTGAAGTTTTTGCTGTAGAAGAGTTTCAGTTTCTTGTGTGCTTTTTCTTTTAGATCTCGTGGATCAAACTGTGCTGCTAATTCAGAGCGCAGCAGCGAATCACAGCATCTCCTTTACTGAAATATTCTCAGAATGGCTTCCTTTTGATTTTTCTCTTGTGTTTAATGAAGTTTGCCTCACAATCTCTGCGCAAAGTGCCACGCCGCTGCTTCTGTGCGGCACAAATGTGTTGATCTGACAGAATAAAACATCCTTTAACAGCACTTTCCATCCAGTCCTGCTGGATTGTGTGCATGTAATATGAAATTAACTGTATAACTGATCAGGCGTTTCAGAATAATTCAGTCTTATTTCAGTTCTGTATGTGTATCAGAAAGGCCAGCATTTTTAAGTTCCGCTCGTCCTGTAATCGGTTAGCGAGTGTTTTATGCAGTGGCTCAATTTGCATGCATTTGCCTAAATCTCCTTTAATTATTTCATAAATCTGAGATGCTGAAATGTAATTGACAGCCGTGGATGACATTACAGGAGTCTTCTCCGCTCAACCTGATTTTATTAGAGTAACTGAATCAAGTTAAACATCACGGGTGGCACTGAGGTGGGATGTTTTAAGCAAAGGTCTTAATGTAATTTGTTTTTTTTTTTTACCTCGTCTTTTTCATGCCTGGAAATTTTTGTCACAAATAAAAATATTCTGAAATGTTTTTAACTATTTGCTTATTTGTTAGGTCTAGCGCATATTAATTCTGACAAAAAGTGAAGCTCATTAAAAAAATGATGGGAAGTATTTTACAGATGAAGCTTGTAAATATGATGTGCACAAAGGGTTGTCATAAAGATTGAAGCAGTTTCTGTTTCATCTGCAGACAGGTGGCTAAATATATCTCAGACTACATAAAAGATTTGAGTTTAAAATATGTGATTCAGTCTGACTCTTGAATCTGACAAGCTTCAAGTACACTGAACTGCTACAGCACAATGAAAACCATTGGATGCATTTTATTCATTTATTTTTTTGGATAAAATAATTTTTTCCTTTGAATCCACTTAAACTGCCTCGAGAGTGAGTGAAGTTAAACTCTTTTCATCTAATTGTCATTGAAAACATTTTTAGCCCTTCTCTGAGTACACTAAAGTTTCTTCTTCTTTTTTTGAAAGAAATCAGTTTATTCAGCAACGATGCATTAAATTGACCAAGTGTGATGATAAAGACATTAATAATGTTACAAAAGATTTCTATTTCAAATAAATGCTGTTCTTTTGAACTTTCTGTTCATCAAAGAATGCTGAAAAATAAAATGTATCACAGTTTCCCCAAAAATATGAAGCAGCTCAATGGTTTTCAACACTGATAATAAGTAATTTTTCTTGAGGATCAAATCAGCATATAGAATTTTTGAAGGATCATTTGACTATGAAGGAGTGATGATACTGAAAATTCAGCATGACAGAAATTAATTACAATTTGCAGTTTATCAATATAGATAACACATTTTAAATTGTAATAATATTTCACAATTTTAAATTTTTTTACTGTATTTTTGATCAAATGAATCCTTGGTTATACTTATTTCAAAATTTTTACCAGCATCTTAAAGTGGACTTCAGATAAGATGTTCATGTTTATTCTTTTTTATTTTTATTTTTATTTTTGCATTTTTTGAATTTTTTTATTTTTATTTATTTTATTTATTTTGCATTTAGTCATCCTGCAATTTGTTTGCAGCTGGTTTCTACATAGATAGCTGGTATTTGAATAAAACCACCTCCAAGTCATATACGGAGTCCAAGGCAGCAATTCACACATCTTTTGGCAACACAGTAGGGAAGTGTGGGGTGAGCAGTAGCTAATTATTATTTAAAGAGAAATGCACCAGAACAGGTTTCTGTGAACAGAGCTGTTGTGTAATATCCCAGAACACATTTTACTTAATCTGCATATTAAATCCCACAACTCTTTAATCGATTCACAGCAGAGAGCCAGTAGGAGTTTTACAAAGTCTGACAGAAAGAAACTCCACAAATCCTGGGACATCCACTAGCTGGATGCAGAAAGGATGTCAAATGCTGACAGACTGATTTTAGTCATAAGACTTATGATTTGGATTGTCAGTGATGTTGAAGCTCTGTGTTTTGTGGTTTAAGTAAATGAAAATCTGTGCTGTGGACATGAAGTGCTGGATTCAGTATGTTGAGCCAGAGGACAATCAATGAGGTGAAGGACTTCAGTCCTCCTGCGACGGTGTGTGCGTATGTGAAAAGGCTCTAATAAGGTACAGTGTGCAGAGACCTGCACTGCTGCAGATTGTCTACTCTGTGTATGTTCGTATGTGTCATCCTGAATGACAGGGGAAAAAATTATAAAAGTAGCAGTAATTTGGAAGTCTGTTTCGGGAACTTCAGACTGGTTACTGCAGTAACTCATATTTGTTCTCAGAATTGTTATTATTGTGAACTGCGGTGCTGCTCTATTACATTGGAAGTTTGAGTTATTTTAGGATTTTTTCTGGATTTAAAAATAAGCTTTATGCAGCATGATTTTGTTATAAATACAAGCAAAAAATGTGATTGCAGTAATTCACTTGCAATACATTTTGTGAATACTTTTATTCAACAAGGATGCATTAAGGAACGTAGGTAATGTTACAAATTGATTACTATACTAAACAAATGCTCTTCTTCACAAAAATATGAAGCAGCACAACTGTTTTCGACATTGATAATAATCAGAGATGTTTATTGAGCTGCAAATCAGTATATTAGAATGATTTCTGAAGGACCATGACACACTGAAGACTGAACTAATGATTCAGCTTTGCATAGCCGGAATAAAATACATTTTTTAATTTTAATCAAATAAATGCAGCTTTGGTGAGCATAAGAGACTTATGAATATTTAAAAAAACCCATCTCAGTTACATAGGGTAACCCTCGTTCCCTGATTGAGGGAGCGGAGACGTTGTGGCACAGGGGTCACTCTTGGGAGCCAAGACACCTCTGACATCATTGAGAAAAGATCAATGAAATTGGCATGTGGAATAAGGGAAACAACATCTCCATTCACTCCATCAGGGAATGCGGGTTACTATACGTAACAGAGATGTTCCCTTTCAGTCTGTCACTTCGATGTTGTGTCGAAGTTTCTGACACTAGGCATCACTAAACTAAATGCTACAGCTGCTGAACTGCGTTACAAGACCACTAGGGTGCAGATGTTCACAACCAAATGCACCTCTCCTCCTCTTACCATTCCAGTGCCTAAGACTTCTGACCTCACTCACCACCAAGAAGGTCACCTCAGCTGGAACCTTTTCTCATTTTGTTAGGAGAATTGAATAAGTAATGGCTGAAAGTCTTGGTACTTAATGTTGGAAAAAGTATTTGTTCCCCCGGTGGGGGGAAGCCACTACAGAGGTCACATCCTACCTAAAAGGTAACATGTGAAGATCAACCTATATACTTCAGGGCTCTACAGTGTAACCATTTGCATTTGTGACTGAAAACTACTTTGTGTGACTATGAAAAAATAATGAGCACCAGTGCAACTGACCCGATCAGTGTATCTGTGTTTGCGTTCAGAGGAGCTTTAAATGTTTCTTATTTTCTTACAAGGTGTTCCTCCAGCGTTGAGTAATATATCACAGACATATACTAAGTGTAGACAGGGAGTAAATAAGAGTGTGCAGTGTAATTCAAAACAAAGTAACTGTGAGGATCACGTGACCCTTCTGCAGCAATGCACGCCTAGTCCTTCGCTCTGCTCACTTTGTCAGAAATTTTATATATTTTGTCAGTAAATTTTGAACCACTGTTTACCTAGCCCACTATGAGTACCCCAGCAGTCAAGGACGTTCGGAAAAGGTGATCCTGAAAGGTGCTCGGCAGGCATATCCGGTGAAATATATGCAGGATAATGCTCTGCATTTATCCCATCCAAAGTGCACACACACAGCAGTGAACACACACACACCGTGAACACACACACGGCGCCCAGGGAACATTTGGGGGTTCATTGCTTTGCTCAAAGGCACCTCAGATGTGGTATTAAGGGTGGAGAGAGTGCTGTCACTCTCTCATGAATGTGCGTACAACAGTGAAAGCTAGAGATTACAGTTCATAAAGTTTTAAATATGGATATTTTTTTAATACAACACACTGTTTTGCTTCGGAAGGCCTTTATTAACCTCCCAGAGCCGTGTGGAGCACTTTTATGATTGATGTATGCACTTTATTTTGCTTCAAAATCTCGACCACCATTCAATGACATTATAACGTTTGGAAGAGCCGGGACATCTGATTGTATTCATCTGAAAGAATAAAGTCATATACAGGGGTGCTGCCAGGACTTTTGGGCCCCATGACAAAAAATCGAATTGGGCCCCCTCTTCGCAGCTGTTGTCACCACATCTCTAGGACCTAACTGTCCCATCAAAAGCTTTACATAACTCCAATCAAAGGCTTGCAACTGTCTTGCTGCTTGTAGTTCAATACTATTACTAGCAAAATATTTACTGCTGGTGATTTGTAAATGCAAGTGGTAGCTAATTTATATGTAGTTTTCAAATTAAAATAATCATTAATTCTTCTCTCTTTAGACCAAATCAATTAAGCTTATGAGAAATTTGAATCAAGGAATACATTTGGAAACTCTTGAATAAATTATGACAATTTTGATTTTTGGGTGAACTATCCATTTAACAGAAGTGAAAAAGGAGCAACTTATAAAAAATATTATATATGTGTGTGTGTGTGTGTGTGTGTGTGTATATTTTAAAGAAGCACAATAAGACAAATTCAATAGAGATACAAGTTTAACTCATTTTTCACATACGGTAGGTTTTACTTAACATGTGTTCATTTATTTAACGTCTTTTGTTGGTTAAAATTAATTACATAGGTAGACTATTTAATTTGGAATGCTGTCCTTTAAGACGGAAGGCATACATTAAATACTGACACGCGTTCAGTTTTCACACACCTGTTCACGTTCACTTAATCCATAACCTACTGTATTTGCGTAAGATACTCTACACGATAAACATTTGGACTGTTGTGTGTGTATTTGAGCGCTGAGAGAACTGATCGCGCGCTGTAGATGAGAACTGAGGAAGTTGAGCGCGCACGCGAGAGAGAGAACACTTCAGTCAGTGTGATTTCGCCTATCCCGCCTTCACCAACTTTAAGTTAATCGACAACGAATTGTGACTCCCCGGAAAAATGGGACGTCTGTTCACCTCATCCCTGCCCCTTCGGGTGCTGAGGCCATTGTTTCAGATCGCTAGTTCTCATTTTGGATGTCTATCCATCCACTGCAGCTGTTATACTGACTAGATATCCAAACGACCCTTATCCGATCGCAATCCAATGACAGGGGCGCACATTTTGAAAGACAATAGCCTATATGATGCATTCTGAATGTCCAATAGTCCTCAAATAACATTATAGTCCAATATGAAAGTGACGTGACATTCAGCCAAGTATGGTGACCCATACTCAGAATTCGTGTTCTGCATTTAACCCATCCGAAGTGCACACACACAGAGCAGTGAACACACACACACACTGTGAACACACACCCGGAGCAGTGGGCAGCCATCTATGCTGCAGCGCCCGGGGAGCAGTGCCTTGCTCAAGGGCACATAAGTCGTGGTATTGAAGGTGGAGATAGAACTGTACATGCACTGCCCCCACCTACAATTCCTGCCGGCCCGAGACTCGGAACTCACAACCTTTCGATTGCAAGTCCGACTCTCTAACCATTAGGCCTCGACTTCCCTATAGCATCTAATTAACAAAAACACGGCATACATTTCTTCATAATTTCGTCATCAGATATTATTTTTAGCTCATCATTAATTGACTGTCTGCAACTAACAAAACACCGTCACTGATGAGTGCGCTAAGGCAGGGCCAAACCATTTCATGTAGATACAAGGGGTGGTCGGTCAATATGGATGTTTTATTTTTTTGGTCAATGGTGATATTTAACTTTGATTGCCAAAATAAGTAAAATCAAAGACATCATTCATTTTATTATTATTTGAAATATACTCAATGATGATGTTTTATATAGTGTATAATATAATTACAATTTTACAATTAGTTTTTACCTATTTGTTGGGCCCCGTGTCAGTCAGGGGCCCTTGGAATTGTCCTACTTTTCCCCCCTATATGGCGCCCATGGTAATATACACCTAGTATGGTTTGAGGGTGAGTAAATCATTGGGTAATTTTCTTTTTGGGTGAACAATCCCTTTTAAAAGAACCTTTTTTTTTTTTTTTTTTTTTTTTTAATAATCAAAATAATCCTTTTTTCACTATTAAGATCTTTTTGTGGAATGGATGTTAAAAGTTCTTAATTGAACCATCAATGCCAGTATCATTATTTTTTAAGACTGAATGGTTTGGAACTACGTGAGAGTGAGTAGATGATGACAGAGTCTTCATTCTTGGGTAAACTATTCCTTTAAGGTCTTATTTTATTTTATTTTTCTTTTGAGCAATAAAATTGTCCTCTGTTAGGAAGAGACAGGTGTTATGTTGTGAAATGGTTGTGTTGATGTTGACAACGTTTTCAAGTGACGCAGTGTATTGCCTTTTTGTGAGCCCCACTCTGTTACTGGGTAAAACACACACACAGACAGCTTTGCTCCTGCTACATAAAAGAAACCGTTTTAGCTGAAAGTGCCTGACATTTAAATGGAGCTTGAGGCCACTAACAGAGACAGGGACAGAGTTGCTTGTGTGTATGTGTGTGTGTTTGTGTGTGTGTGGTTCCCCTTCGGTGATCCTGGTTGAAAAGGCCAGTCTGTATGTGTGATTCAGAACTAGTTTTGTGTTGTATGTGTGAGTGGCGTTGATATGTGGCATTTATCAGTACCCATAATGCTCTTCTGCTTCATGGGTGGCCTTGTGGATGCTGCGGCCAATCAGAAGAAGTTTGAGCATGATTGATGTTTAATGTGTATGTGAATGTTCGATCAGTGAGACTGTGTGTGTGCAATCATTTCTCAGAGATATTTATAATTGGAGCCTGTAAAAGTGTTATATTATGTGTTCTGTGTTAGTAAGTTTTAATTAATTATGAGGTGAGATGTTATGTTTTATGCAAATGTGTTATTTAAATGATTCTTTAATTATAGAAAATTTAAAACGTAACTTGAAAAATGCAACTTCTTGGAAAAAAAAAGCACTCTAGTAAGAATTAAGTTCACTTTGGATTAAGTGAAATACATGGAAGCAAATAAAACAACTTTTTCAGTTCCTAGTTGGTTTGGTTGCATAACATAAACTTGGGGTTCATCTCAATCAGCTCATTAGTTCGGTACTTAGGGCACTGATAAAGAATTTCCTTTTTAAGGGCTGTTTCAATTATGGAATCCGTCTAGTGCACTAGAACATTAATTCCCTGAAAAATCTCACAATGCACCTCAAAAACTAGGGTGCATCATGCTGACAATGCTCCCTTACTGGAAATTATGTCACATTTCTGAAGCGCAAAACGTAATCCAAAGCCAACTGGATAAATATAATGACATACGATAGAAGATTTGAAAAGACCAACCGATTTTTAAAAAATTTTTATTAGTATATTTCAGCATAAATACACATCACTAGAATGATAGTAGTTAACATGTAGTTAACATTTATTTAAAAAAAATGTTTTAAAATGTTTTTTTTTTTTTTTTTACATTTATAAATCTATATTCATCTGAAATGTTGTAGGAACGTGTAACAGAACAATGTTTTTAAAGAGAATAAAAAATTATATCAAAAAGAGATCCTGCCTGTTGTTGATTAACTCACTATACGTATAAAATAAACATATTCACTGATATAAATAATCTTGATTTTGTAATCCTATATTGTAATCATAATCCTAGTATTTTTCATGAAGAAACTGTAAAAAATATGAATAAACAACAAGTAAGCACTGTAACCAATGGTGCACTCAATTATATTTATTTTATTTTTAATATAAAAATTAATTATTTGAAAATGATTCAGTATGATTTTTAACTTGATAAATCTGTAAAAATAAAATATTTATGCCTCACACTGAATGTTTTTGACTTTAATCGTATGATAACATTTTTCATAAAGTAAGTGTTCAAATATGAATAAACAACAAGTAAACACTTTAACCAACAGTGTGTGACAGAATCACCTGCCTCACCAGCCAAACCAGCCTCCTACACCCGTTCACAATCACCTGATTACTAATCACGGACACCTGCATCCACTTACCACACCATTCAAATACACACTCACCACAGTCACTGTCGGCTGGTCTCAAGGTTATCAGCTTCTCAAGTGGATCTTTTGCCTAGCTGTTGGTCCTGGAAGTCTCTGCTGTCTATTTAAGGACTAGAAGTTTCAGCACAGATAAGACCGTTTTCTCTGCTTCCGTTGATGACTTCAGTTTTGATTCTCCTGAATTGGAAGCTTCTCCTCCGTTGTCTTCATAAACTCACCTGCTTGTTTCAATCTGCCTGTTTGCCTCCAGTTGTGACACATTTAGGCCTGGGTATTGATTCAGATGTCCTGATTCAATTTTGATTTCTTGTTGTGTGTGTGTGTTTTTTTTTTTTTTTTTGTCCATTCAGTGAATTTTAGTTTTAATACAAATGCTCTTGATATTTCTAAAAGGTTTTGATATTTCTAAGTAATTTATTTTATGTATTTTTTGCAAACAAAGTGCTGGACAACTGAGGTTTACAGTTAAAATTAAAAGAAAACCAATGTGACTTATTTCTTTAAAAATAAAGATTTATTAATATGTATTGGCAGTGGTAGCATTAAGTGTTAAGACCGCTAAATAGTAATATATTCTGAAGTATAACATTAAAGAGGTGTGTGTGAACTTGCAAGCATGATGTCAGACACCGGAATATGCTCTGGTCCCCTCCCTGCTTACCGTGGTGACTAGATGCATAGCAGATTGTCATCACTCAATGGCTGGATGTCTAAGTGGTGCAGGCAGAATAACATAGGTTTCATAGACAATTGGATGAGCACTATAGAGACTGTGTCTTGTTCCCCGATCTAGAAAATACAAAAAACGTCCATACCAAGTTAAGAGTAACAATTTAATTGAGGTTCAACAAACAAAAAAATATGCAACACGGATAAACAAATGATAAATCTTGGCTTATTGAATATCAGATGCCTTTCTACGAAAACACTTTTTGTAAATATGATCACGGATCATAATCTAGATGTGCTCTGTTTGACAAACCAGGCTAAAACCTGATGATTACATTTTTAAATGAGTCCACCCCCCAAGATTACTGTTATAAACACGAGCCGCATCTAAAAGGCAAAGGGGGAGGTGTTGCTTCAATTTATAACAAAGTTTTCAGGATTTCTTAGAGGGTAGACTTCAAGTGTAACTCGTTTGAAGTAATGGTGCTTCATATAACATTATCCAGAGAAACAAATGTTAATGATAAATCCCCGGTACAAATGATGTTTGTACTGGCTACTGTATACAGGCCACCAGGGCACCATACAGACTTTATTTTAGAGTTTGGTGATTTTTACATCCGAGTTAGTTCTGGCTGCAGATAAAGTTTTAAAAGTTGGTGATTTTAATATCCATGTTGATAATGAAAAAGATGCACTGGGCTCAGCATTTATAGACATTCTGAACTCTATTGGGGTTAGACAACACATTTCAGGACCTACTCATTGTTGAAATCATACTCTAGATTTAATACTGTCACATGGAATTGATGTTGATAGTGTTGAAATTATGCAGCCAAGTGATGATATCTCCGATCATTATTTAGTTTTGTGCAAACTTCATAAAGCAAAAATTGTAAATTCTTCTACTTGTAACAAGGAAGGTAGAACCATCACTTCTACCACAAAAGACTGCTTTTTAAGTTATCTTCCTGGTGTATCTGAATTCCTTAGCATATCCAAAACCTCAGAACAACTTGATGTAACAGAAACTATGGACTCTCTCTTTTCTAGCATTTTAAATACAGTTGCTCCTTTACGCTTAAGGAAGGTTAAGGAAACCATTCTGACACCATGGTGTAATGAGCATATTCGCACCCTAAAGAGAGCAGCCCGAAAAATGGAGCGCAGCTGGAGGAAAACAAAACTAGAGGTATTTCGTATTGCTTGGTGGGAAAGTAACCTATCCTACAGAAAAGCATTAAAAATGCTAGATCCGATTACTTTTCTTCTCTTTTAGAAGAAAGCAAACATAACCCCAGGTATTTATTCAATACAGTGGCTAAATTAACGAAAAATAAAGCCTCAACAATTGTTGACATTTCCCAACATCACAGCAGTAATGACTTTATGAACTACTTCATACTTCGCATCAGACAGTGCACTATAGACCCCCCGAGGAACAGTTCCACTCATTCTCTACTATAGGAGAGGAGGAATTGTATAAACTTGTTAAATCATCTCAACCAACAACATGTATGTTAGACCCTATACCATCTAAGCTCCTAAAAGAGGTTCTTCCAGAAGTCATAGATCCTCTTCTGACTATTATTAATTCCTCATTGTCATTAGCATATGTCCCCAAAACCTTCAAACTGGCTGTTAAGTCTCTTATCAAAAAACCACAACTTGACCCCAACAAACTAGTTAATTATAGACCGATCTCAAATCTCCCTTTTCTGTCCAAGATACTAGAAAAGGTAGTATCATCACAATTATACTCCTCCTTAGAGAAAAATGGTATCTGTGAGGATTTCAAGTCAGGATTTAGACCGTATCATAGTACTGAGACTGCTCTCCTTAGAGTTACAAATGACCTGCTCTTATCATCTGATCGTGTTTGTATCTCTCTCTTAGTTCTATTGGATCTTAGTGCTGCGTTTGACACAAGACTTGAACACTTTGTTGGCATTAATGGAAGTGCATTAGCATGGTTTAAATCGTACTTATATGACCGCCATCAGTTCGTAAAAGTTAATGAAGATGTATCATATCAATCACAAGTGCAGTATGGAGTACCTCAAGGCTCAGTACTAGGGCCACTACTCTTCACGCTTTATATGTTACCCTTGGGAGATCTCATCAGGAAACATGGTGTTAGCTTTTACTATTATGATGATGATATTCTGCTCTATATTTCTTCGCGGCCCGGTGAAACATCAATTTGAAAAACTAATGGAATGCATAGATATAAAAAACTGGATGATGAGTAATTTCTTACTGCTAAATTCTTAAAAAAAACAAGTGTTATTATATGACCTAAAAACTCTGCATGTAATAACCTAGAACACTGTCTAAGACTTGATGGCTGCTCTGTCAATTCTTCGTCATCAGTTAGGAACCTAGGTGTGCTATTTGATAGCCATCTTTCCTTAGAAAGCCACATTTCTAGCATTTGTAAAACTGCATTTTTCTATCTCAAAAATATATCTAAATTACGGCCTATGCTCTCAGTGTCAAATGCACTGCACGTTCTCAAAACTCAGGCAATTTGATAATACCTAGAATATCAAAATCAACTGTGGGCGGCAGATCCTTTTCCTATTTGGTACCTAAGCTCTGGAATGGGCTAGTTGCATATCTCCGCCATCTTGGATTTCCGATCTTGCGAGTGTGTGCGTAGATATTTCCGGTTGAGCTAAACGTTAGTGCAGAGAACCGGAGAAGTCCAAATATTACCTTCTGTATATTTACAGGATTTATAATATCACTTCAAATGCAAATAAGATATACACTGCTATTATTACTATACTATAAATGTTAACTGAGCCAGTGGATTTGAAACTTGTGTATGTTTGGGTCTAGTTTATGAATTAAATGCACTAATGTTCACTACTGTTCACGAGATGAAAGTAGAACTCATGGTGTGTATACACAGCTACATAATGTATTTTTATCTTACCAAATATGTGAATGTACAAATTACTTATTTCTCGAAAATGTTTGGATTATTATTATTTTTTAATGAAATATTTACCTCGTGAGACGTGGGCTGCAATTTATCTTCAGAAGTATCCATTTCTCAATTGTACACATACATCAGTCGGTTTCATCGTTATTTTCACAACATATTTTATTATTTTACACAAAATTAGTCATGTATTTTTTTCTAATATCTGTTTAATCTGATAATTAATGCAAAAGAATAACAATATACATGGCTGCTCATAGACAGATGATTTATGCTGCAGATCTTTCACAAAACAAATAAACATAGATAAAAACACACATGAATGCAAACAGCGATCTTTTATTTAATGCAAACCTACCATGTGTCTGCCTGCAAGGGCAGACATACTCTTGCAGTTTAAATCTAGATTAAAGACCCATCTCTTTAACCTGGCTTACACATAACATACTAATATGCTTTTAATATCCAAATCCGTTAAAGGATTTTTAGGCTGCATTAATTAGGTAAACCAGAACCGGGAACACTTCCCATAACACCCGATGTACTTGCTACATCATTAGAAGAATGGCATCTACGCTAATATTAGTCTTTTTCTCTCTTATTCTGAGGTCACCGTAGTCACCAGATCCAGTCTGTATCCAGATCAGAGGGACAGTGTAGTCACCCGGATCCAGTACGTATCCAGACCAGATGGTGGATCAGTACCAAGGACCTCTACATCCCTGAAAGACAGCGGAGTCCAGGACAACTAGAGCCCCAGATACAGATCCCCTGTAAAGACCTTGTCTCAGGTGACCACCAGGACAAGACCACAGGAATAAGATGATTCTTCTGCACAATCTGACTTTGCTGCAGCCTGGAACTAAACTGCTGGTTTCGTCTGGTCAGAGGAGAACTGGCCCCCCAACTGAGCCTGGTTTCTCCCAAGGTTTTTTTCTCCATTCTGTCACCGATGGAGTTTCGGTTCCTTGCCGCCATCGCCTCTGGCTTGCTTAGTTGGGGTCACTTCATCTACAGCGATATCGTTGACATGATTGCACAGACTCTATTTAAACTGAACAGAGATGACATCACTGAATTCAATGATGAACTGCCTTTAACTGTCATTTTGCATTATTGACAAAGTTTTCCTAATGAATGTTGTTTAGTTGCTTTGATGCAATGTATTTTGTTTAAAGCGCTATATAAATAAAGGTGACGTGACTTGAAGTTTCTTTGTTAGACTATACTTCTATTTTGACGGGTTGCTGTGATGAACTTGCAGCTGCTGTGTATGTGATATGACAGTAGTTTTGTCAAATTAAACTGTAAAATGCTAATAAAGTGAATTTCAGAGCAGCTGGAGATGTTATTTGTGAATTCGTATCATCATAGTGAGATGGCAGAAGCTGAAAACACCGTCGTCTGCGCTTTAGTATGTGTGTAAGCTACGTTAGTTAACAAAACAGTGCACCTTGACATCCACCAGTCATTCATTGATTGTGGAAATCATGGCTCCTTAAGCGTGATATCAAGTACTTATGTAGATTTATAGCATTTAACCTACATTTCACCTGAGCATTGCAAATTGGCTTTGTTCTTGGTTGTCATCGACTGGATCTCCGCCATGATAAGCACTGAATGAATGACAGGCTTTCTGTTGTAACATCACCCAAGGTAAATCAGGGTGACATATAGTCTAGAACAGTAATGATAAGATTCATGTTAATCAGATCTTGTTTTAAATGTGTGCTGAAATAAATACCGGAAAAGATTGATTCGTGGCAATAAAACGCCATAAAAAAAAAACGATAAATCTGAAAAATTGTTTTTTTTTTTTTTGCTCAGCCCTTGACACAGTGTACTCCGTTATATTGATTTTATTTTGAATTTGCAATAATTAGAAAATCAATATTACATTTTTTTTCTTTTTTAATTCGCTTTTATCGTGTTTACAGTAATCTGTCTGCAGTGAAGTCTGCGTGGACTGGGAATCATATTTTCTCGAATAAATATCAATTAACACTCATTTTACATACAGTACACAGTGAATACACATGTGCTAATCGGTTTTAGGATCGTTGCTAAGAAGTTCTGTTACATTTTTTTGGCTGTTTTTCTTCAATTGAAATTAGAAACCTTCACAAACTACTACTTTTTTGCAGCATGAGGTGTTTTGGGTAAAGATAGCATGCTAATTTGTAGGGCTGCTCCGATCATGATCGGCCGATCGTTATGCGCATCTCGTCAGTAAAGCCGGTTCTCTAATCAGCGGTAAATTCCATCAGGTGCATGATTTCACATAGAGCAGCTGTTACTACACAGAGCCATTGTTAACTGAGAAGATGCGCAAATCCACATTCATTTCAGCATTTATTTGCACATCTTCTCTAATCAATTTACCGCTGATTAGAGAACCGGCTTTACTGACGAGATGCCCATAACGATCGGCCAATCGTGATCGGAGCAGCCCTACTAATTTGGATGTAGCCTAATCCCAGTAGTATCTCATTACAATGGTTTTGCTGTTATTATTAGGGCTGCCCCTCTGTGTTATTCCCCAGTTAGCCTGTTAGCAGACAGTTTTGACTTGCTCCTGTTTTCACTGTGTGATGCTCCCATTGGCCCTTTGACCCAGTTCCCATGACGACTGTCGTCCAGCACCTACAACAATGACACAACAAATTTTTGATCTCTGTGCTTTTCATTCATGTTTCTTCAGCTTACAGGGACCTTTAGTGGAAGACACTATTGTCTTAAGGGAATCATTGTATTATATATACAGACACACACATGCGATATACCCTGCGATGCATGAATCCTGGATGTTGTCATCTGCGATCATGATGAATGCAAGCTTCTCCTGCTTGCATTGTGATCTGTAAACCCTTGCTTCTAAATTAAACTTGTTACCCACCATATTTATTTTAAAATATTTTATATATTCCTTGATGGCATATTTAAGTCCCACTTAAATGGTGGTCCTTCTAGTGGGGCAGAAATTACACTTAAAATGTTACTAGATGTTGGTCACCTCGTGTTGTTTTTTGTTGTTGTTGTTTTTTAGTTCTTTTCTTTCATTCTCTCTGGGTTTTTGAAGCATGTAACAATTTCAGTCTGGCTGCTCACATTCTGCTACCTGCACAATTACAATAAAATCTTTTGGACAAAAAGAAACAACTGAAATGAAAGTGGTTTCTTTTGGTCTTTCTTAGCATATTGTTACTGTACATTAAAGATACGGTCTAGTTTGAACATTATAAATAATGTGTGTGACTATACAATAAGTTTTAAATAAAGATAATCAAGGTGTGTTTTACAATAAAATACTACCTCAGAATCTCACATTGACTCAATGTGGTACTTGCCTGTGTGTGTGTGATTTCTGAGTGAAAATTGTTTCCACACCAGTGTATGTAATCCACATTTTCATTTAAATCATCAGGCAAATGTAAAATGTATCTTGGTAAAATATATAAATGGTAATGTCTGCAAAACTTACATTGAGCTTTCTGTTTTTCTCTCTTTCACGTTCTAATTGCTTCACTCTGTTCTCACCAGGTAAGTGTTGTTTTTACCCTTTAAAATATTGTGTGTGTGTGTGTGTGTTATATGCAGTATTTGTAGAGTGTGTAGCTATTGTTTATAGGACACTAGAGATGCACTTTTTCTGTCTCTGATGATGATATTGATGATGTGCTCTTAGATGCTGCAGCAGAATGCTCAGCTTTATGTTACCTTGTCTACAAAGAGCCTAAACAACAGACTCATGAATTAGTGCAACTGACTAATGAGGACCAACTATTTGTTCATTGTGTTTTCTAAGCTTTCAGAGTAGAGGTCTGCATTACCGCAGTAATGGTTGGACCACATTTCTATTTTCTGGTTTTGAGTGGGCTGAGAGAAATTGTATTTTTTTTTTCACATCAATAATCCATGTGAAACAGCTTCCTTGGAAGTTAGCTGAGGTCTCCTAATGCTTCCTGGTTGTGCGTTTTTGTTCTATCATCTATAAAATTAGAGATGGACATTTTAAAATTTCACATTATTCTATTACTCAAAAAATTATTCTCAAAGAAGGCTTTTATGCATATCCAGTCTGCATTTATTTGATCAAAAATATATTAATATTATAATTAATAATAATAATACTAATAATGGTAACATAATATTTAATATTACATTATTACTATATAATAGAAATCATTCTAATATGCTAAATCGATTCTCAAGACGCATTTCTGTTTTTAATGTTGAAAATTGTTGTGCTGCTTCATATTTTTGTGAAAACCACAAGTTTTATTTTTCAAAGTTCTTTAAAGAAATATCTTTGTACTAGAAATGTCACTTGATTAATTTTAATGGATTGTTGATGATTAACAGTTAATAAAGTACACTTTTTGTTGTTGTTATCGTACTTACCATAAACAGGTTCCACAAAAAATAACAAATAAATGTAAAAATATTGCACAAGATTATTTTCACTGTGTATTTTATCAAATAAATGCAGCCTTTGTGAGCACAAGAGATTTCTTTCAAAACATAAAAAAAAAAAAAAAAATCATAATGATAATCAAACTTTATCACTGGAAACATATAGTGTTAAATAGTGTTTATGTTTGCATGCTATTTTTAAATCTTAGTATGCAGTACACAGTACAGTACAGGCCTTCAGAAAGTGGATGTTTTTACCATGGAGATGGAGAGTGGTGGGACAGGAAAGTTTGAGATGAGAGTCAAAATGAAGAGAGAATTATTTCACATTCTGCATTTGTGCGGTGAGACTAGTTTCAGAAGTTCAAAAGCGCACAAGAAGGTTGTTGTTTATTGTGTAGAAAACAGGTTTATATTGAGCTGGACAGTGTATTGCATGGTCTCTGAACTCAGTGAGCTGTTCCCGGCTGAAATTCAACTTGAACAAACATCAAATACAAAAAGGTTTTAAATTTGTGTTTGAACAAACTGAGACTGTGGCAGAGAATGAGATGAAAATGCTGAATGAGTGGGAGCGAGAGACAATGGACAGCAGTTTTAGAATGGAGCGAGATATTGACCAATCAGAGGCCAGAACCATCTGTTTTATGATCTAAGATAACATATTGAAAAAGAGTCCTAATAATACCTAGAATTTGATGATGCTAAGCTTTCCATAATACACGGTAAGCTTTAATGGACTTATTAAAATAACAAAAGCAGTCAAATGACAAATGTTTTAATGACAAAAATTCATTAATGGCAGCATTCATAATATATAATTTAATACAACACACAAAAAAGAGTGGAAAATATGTTCAAATATGCAATTTAATGTCAAATTTTCAACATAAGCCCAAGTTTATGAATAAATCAGCTTTTTTCACAAAATGTTTAATTTTCTGTCAATGTTGACCTGCTTAAAAAAAACAGACATTATTTTAGAAAACAGCAGCTGCTGCTGCTTCTGAGACTAAATTTTAAAATGTATCTCCTCCTAGAGCTTTCAAGCTAGAACCACTAAACTCGGGTCAGACCTTCAGACTGGTCTGACTCGGGTTGCTTTATCTTTTCTATCTGATCCGGTTTACGGTTTTCGTAAACCAGACTACCAAATCCACCTAAAACCCCATAGACTTTAATTGAGGGGGTGAGAACTTTATACAATAAGACTTATGATGTATTTTAGCTGTCTACTGCCATACACACAACCGGCGCAGCGTCATAGAATGTCTATGAACAGAGTCACGCCCACTTTTAGGGGAAAACAAACCGCTATACAGTATTGGACTAACCTTACAACATGCCAAAGAGTTATTTTGTATGGAAGTCTATGGGAAATCTAGTTTATTTTGCGTATAGCAAACCTTAAAATCTCTCTACTGAGAATACTGCTAAAACCAGCCTAAGCTGATCGATTGCTTTGGCTGGTCTCCCAAGCTGGCTAATCAGGATAGAAACATGCTTTTAACATGGTTTTAAAATGATTTTGGCTACTGTCACGCTGGTCTTAGCTGGTTTTTACTGAATCAGCTGGTTTTAGCTGGTTTTTACTGAATCAGCTGGTTTTAGGTCACTTGCTTATCATGCTAACGACATGCTAGTCACTGCTAATCATGCTAACAACATGCTAGTCACTTGCTAGTCATGCTAGCAACATGCTAGTCACTGGTTAAACATGCTAGTCACTTTGCTAATCATGCTAACAACTTGCTAGTCACTTGTTAATCATGCTAGAAACATGCTAGTCATTCTATCAGCATGCTAGTCACTTGCTTAACATGGTAACAACATGCTAGTCACTTGTCAATAATGCTAATGACATGCTAGTCACTTGCTAATCATGCTAATAACATGCTAGTCACTTTCTAATCATGATAGCAAAATCCAACTCACTTGGTAATCATGCTAGAAACATGCTAGTCACTTGCTAGTCATGCTCTCAACATGCTAGTCACTTGTTTATCATGCTAATGACATGCTAGTCACTTGCTTATCATGCTAATGACATGCTAGTCACTTGCTTATCATGCTAATGACATGTTAGTCACTTGCTAATCATGCTGATGACATGCTAGTCACTTGTTAGTCATGCTAGCGACATGCTAGTCATTTGCTAATCATGTTAAAACATGCTAGAGACATGCTAGTCACTTGCTTAACATGCTAACAACATGCTAGTCACTTGCCAATAATGCTAATGACATGCTAGTTACTTTGCTAATAATGCTAATAACATGCTAGTCACTTTCTAGTCATGCTAGCAACATCCCAGTCACTTGGTATACATGCTAACAACATGCTAGACACTTGTTAATCATGTTAACAACATGCTACAGACATGTTAGTCACTTGCTAATCATGCTAATTACATGCTAGTCACTTGCTAGTCATGCTGGGAACATGCTAGTGACATACTAGCTTCAAACTTTCTGGCTAGGCTTTTTCAAGCCAACTTTAAGTTTGACCACAAACTTTACTATCTAGTTTTTATTTTTGTTACACAAGGGCAGGAGGTGTGTGTGTGTGTGTGTGTGTTTGTGACATATGGGCCTGGAGGAGGTTGAGAAATGTTGATCAAGTCCAACTGCCAGCTGTGCTCTAGTTGACCTCTATCTGCTAAAACACACACACACACACACACACACACACAAACAGTATAAGCGTTAAAGGTAAAAAAAAAAAAAAAAACCTTGTGCGTTTGTGTCATATACATTATTTATTATTTATTACATTCAATTATTGGAGGGCCTGGGCCCTGCATAGTTTAGATTCAACCTAAAGTAAACACACCTGATCCAACTAATCAAGTCCTTCAGGTTTATCTGAAAGCTACATGACGTGTGTTGGAGCAGGGTTGGAGCAAAACTCTGCAGGGCTCCTTGTGTCCAGGAATTAAGTTTGAAACCCTTGCTCTAGTGGCAGAATTAATTGGTGCTGCTGCCGAGCATCACTATTATCATGAGTCATACTTGAGGTTAGAGGATTGTTTAAATTGTTAACGCTTAGTAGTAGACTTCAGTCTTTACATGGTCCTGCAGCATTTGTGAGTGATTCCTTAAATCGAGAGCTGTTGAAGACAGTGTGCTGTTGTTGTTGAAGACCATTGTCAGAAATGAATGGGCTTGGGGAAAGAAGTGCCGCCAAAATGAACAAATGCCATGTCAGATGTAGCTTCTGTTCTGCTTTTGCAGTGTAAATATGACTTTTATTGATGTTGATCAAATTTGATTGGTATTAACCTATACCTAATTGGTTGAATTAATCAATTTAAAGACATGCCCTGGCCAATGTCTTTGACTTCTTTGTTTTCCTATTGTTTTCACGCTTACTGACATTATTACTGAAAAGTAGTTTGACCAATAGCGTGCAAGCGATGGGGGTTTTCCGCAAATATCACATTCGAATATTTGAGCTCACAAAAAACGAATATTCGAATATTCGTTTATTTAAATTAAGTTTAATGAGACAGACGTTATTTTTCAGCAACATTTATTGTTTCCGTCATTTTGAACAAGCTTACACACAATAAGCTTGAACATTACACATCGTGTTTTGTAGCTGAAAACCTTTAACAATGCGTGCAAACAAACAAAAGTACAGATTAAAAGCAAAAAAAAGTGAACAAAGAAAAAAGTAAAGCAGCCTGCAGCAATTAGGCTATTGTAGAACGTAGCCTACACTTAACTTTGAAACTTTTAAAGTGCATTTGCAGCTTTTGACCACTGAGTGGCGCTTTAACATCAATTTATCAAACAAGCGCATCACAGCACATTTTCGCAAATAGACGTCAGTTTTGCCTCGCTGATGTGTTACATTTGACGGCTTCAGTCACGGAAAATGAAAGAAAAAGCATTAATATATTTAATATGTTATATTCACAGATGAAAGTTTGGTACTTATAAAGTTAAGTGCATTTATTAGAACGAATTCAAGCAGGATAAATGTCAAGCCTGTGCCTGAGTCTGTGCTTATATTTTCTCTAAGCTACATGGTATTATTTTATTTGAGATATTAGACATATTTTGAAATATTAGACATTTAAAAGGTGTGCAGTATTATTTATATTATATGAATTATGTGTTATATTATTCAAAAGAAATTGTGGTTTACTTTGCATCGGAGCATTAAAAGTGGTAGCCTATTTTAAGGGGGTAGGCTACATGGATTAATATGCAATGTCAATATTTTCATATATTATGCCTATATTTTAAAATTCCTTTAATAAAACAACATGCATTTTTGCTATTCGTTACCTGTCCTTTATTTTGACAGATAACTTCTTGGGAAAAAGACATTTGTCTGTAAACTGATTAAGAAATTGTTGCATGTTTAAAGTGCTGTACAATTTCGTTCACATTAATTATGCCTAATTAGCCTAAAACAAGAAACGAATAAATTAAGCCTGCACGATTTAGCTAAATCTTTGAAACTCTAAAGAATGGACGGATTAATAAACCGTCCTCACGATTAAACTCAAGTTCTCTCATTACAATCAACAAATTGCACATGATGTAAAAAAGAGCTTCATTAACTGACAACATAAGTGATTTTAAAGGGAGCCTTCTTTACTTGTTTTTAGTGCTGGGCGATAGCATATGGCCTAAAAAAGAAAATCTGATTTATGATTTAAATCGATTTTAAAATCAATATTCAAATGACAAAGACATTTTTCAAAACAAGTTGAAACAACTTATAACTGCAAGATGTTAAAAAACTGTAATGTTATTACCTTAATGCTGGAAAGACCTTTATTTTATTTTATTATTATTTTTTATTATATATTATTTTTTATTATTATTTATTTTGTGTTAATACTAGCCCATCAGCTGTGCAAATTTAGTTTGTGAGGAAAATAACAGTACAATTTTGTAAGTTATTTTATCTAAACAGATGGATTAATTTCTTCAAGATTTCAAAATCAAATAGCCTACTGATAATGTAGTAGCACTGTAAGATTACATTTGTTTGAATGCATTATTGCTAAAGCGATTGCGTGTGAATGTGCTTTATCTTTTTAAATCATGCTTTAACCTGAAAATAATCAGTAAAAGAAACAGACAAACTCCTTAGCCTTTAACATCCCGCTCGACTATTGCAGTCATTATAACCTGATCAAGCTATAGCTAAATATGTTTAACATGAATTCTTGCTGAATATGCAGTTATATTATGGGCTGTTGGCATGAATTGTACTCGTGATGGAGGCTCCAGTCAGAATCACACTGCTCAGCTCATCCTTTGCTCGGCGGCGTGTCTCTGTCAGACTCGTGGTGGAGGGTTGAGCCACTCTGAACTACGGGAGAACTGAGTGGCGCGTCGGTGGATGTTAAAAAGAAAACCGATTTTCATTCAAACAAACCGATGTAAATTACAAATTCGAGTTAATTGATAAAATCGATTTATCACCCAGCCCTACTTGCTTTCATATTATTTAATGAAAAAAAAAATGCAGCTGCATTTAAATGCAGGTGTGTAAAATATGTGCAAGATTTGCACTGCACGTGTGATGGTAGATGTGCAGCTTTTATTCTTATTTATTTTATCTTCATTACAAATCTTGTTTGGTTTCATTTTGGATAATTGCATGTAAAAAATAATTTTTGTTGTAATGCAAAATGTGAATTAATATTCATATGCAAGTATTTGTGCAGAAATTATTAATTCGCATTAATGACAGGGCGCATTAATGTTCAACATTCAACAATCTGTGAATGTTGCATTTCTCTGTCGGAGAGAGCAAGCACTGTTAATTTAATCTTGCAGCAGACAAGAAAACATTTGTTTATTAATAAATAATTAAAATGTCTCATTTTTCACAATTATTAGGCTACTTCTGCATGTACTTTGTGGCAAACTTAATGCATGTGCTTGAGCGCAGAATATATTAAGACTTGATTATGTAAATTTAATATAAACCTCAGATTAGTTGAATATAACAAATGAACGACTAGAACTAGAAAAATCTTACATGGAGGCAGACCATTGTTTAGTCTATAACCAAAACAACAGTCCTATATAAACCAGTTCAGCAAGTGAAAGCCTCATAAGACACTGTCCATATGAAAGAGCAATTCACACCTTTATCTCGACCCCCACAAGCCACACATAACTAACCCCAAAAACCCAACCCCCTCCAGCTGAACAGAATTCGGTTTGTTTTTTGGATCTGAGGAATGGTGCGTAACTGGGCTGAAACATGCCTGCACTCAGCAGCACTACGCTTTGTATTCATTGTATTCTCGCAGCCCATATTATTATTTTCACAAGACCATAATGATAATAACAAATCATCAATTAATAATTAATCATTATTTTACGAAAATCATTGTTATTTGTGATCGTGGGTGTTTGCGGAAGGCTTTCAGACCAAGCGGAATCCTCTGTTCCCGCCTCACAGCGCCGGGACTCGCGCTCAGTGATGCAGCTTCACTGTCTGCGGTTTGACTTTAATGAATCAGATTAAGGCGAATACAACTTATTGATTACGAGCCCAACATTTAGCAAGGCAGGAAAACATTCATTCTAACTGAAGGAAGACGTATTTTATTGAGCTAATGCTGTTAAATAGAGAGAGAGAGAGAGAGAGAGAGAAAACCAGTCTAGGGCTATTCTTAAACTTGGAGCTCATTATATTGAAGTGCAAATACAAACACCAGAAATGTTATGCATTTTATGAATTATGAAATGTTATAAAAAGTATGCATTTTATTTATTCACATGCAGTATGGTTGTTGGTATTTAGCAGTTAAAACCTGTTTTTAAACTTGAATTTAAATTCTATTAAACTAACTTTAAAATATCTAGGAGTTTATAAATTAAAAATGTTCCATCTCTCATTCTATCCTGACAGTTTAAAACAGTTTCTGACAGTTTAAAACCTGTTAACCTGCACCAGAACGCCCTCGTCCTCAAAGCCGCTCCACTCGCACGTGTCAGTGATTATGAATAGATTAAATGAAACAGGAAAAATTTACTATATATCATTATAAAGATCTAAGCCTCAAGCATCGACGACAGATCGCTGTTTTTCAATGGAAAGCTTATAAAGACTGTATTTGCTACATTTGTGTAAGCAGTACACATAAAAAAATAAGCAATGAAAACGCTGTACATACCAGATCCGTCGTAATAACGAGTCATAAACACATCCACAGCTGTAAATCCCGGTTTAGTTGGGAAGGTGAGGGTCCACTGAACGACATCTCATGAAGCACGTTTAGTCCAACGAAGCAATAACATTGTAATATGGATCATAATTTCTTTGTTTACATTTCATTTCTTCAGCGACAGAATTGTTTGCGTCCGTTATGGAATAACTCACGGTCGGAAACTGCGTCTTGGTAGTAAAAACACGGCATGGTTTTGCAGCGTACTGTCACAAACAGAATGAGGTGATCCACCAGAAAAAAGAATGAATGAAAAATAGGCGGAAGATAGTTTATTTGAATTTGGCGCTCTCTCCTCAGAGCTGGTGACGCGCTCTGACGCACCTGTCAGCTGATGGAGGCGGAACTTACAGCGATCGCATTTTCCTTTCTTTTAATTTTAGACAGTTTTTATATATGTGAGAGTGTGTTTTATGCTGAATGTGAATGTATCTGCATGATTACAATCTGTTTGAGTGCAAATCAGCCCAAATCAGCTTGCTATTACTGCATGATCACGGCTATCAAAGTGAACGTGTCTATATGAATAGAGAGAGTGGATTATTTACTTTGGCAAATTTGTGTTATTACCATCTGTATAAGTGGCCATCAGCACATCAGCACTTATTTGCATCGTAATTCATTGTAAAATATGCATCTCTAGCAATCTCAGGATGTTCTATATTGGCAAACAAAGTTAAATCTTTTTTTTTTTATTATTATTATTATTTTTTTTTTTTCTTACTCAAATTATTCTTATTTTATTTTTCTAGTGCTCAAATAAATCATTTATATAATGTCTAAGTTTCTGTCTAGTGTTTTATAATTGAAAAAAACTATGCAGTGGTATGTTTACTGACTAAATAGTTTGTAGAAGCCTTCAGTACTATTGGGAAATATATTTTCTTATATTTGGGGGGTGGGGGGTGTAGACATAGTCTCATAAAAATATTTAAAAATATTTTATATGAGTCTCATTTTTCATTATATTTTATTCAGATTTGAAATAGAAACTCATGAGACATGTGGCTTTCAACCCATTACTTTTCTAGATTGCTCCAGGACTCATTTCATGTATTTTTATATCAAATAAAAAAATATTTAAGAGTGGTAAAAAAAAAAGCACTTCAGTGTTTATAACTTTTAATATTTTTGAGCATTATCAAATCTGGTTGATAAAAAGTGAAGTCCAAAGGGTCTTCTTTCTAAAGACACCACAATTATGTTTTTAACACACTGAAGTAGGAAACTATTACAATTATAAGTTAGGTAGAGCACTTTCATCTGTAAGTCCCAAAATTGGGGGTGCTGGCTAACAGGTTAAAGACGCCTGCGTCGGCGGTACCCGCGGCAGTAAAAAGGGCCTTTAGGCTGTCTACTTAGTGTATGTTAACCTTAATTAATAATCAAATAAATAAAAGTATTTAAACTTTTATAACTTATACAATACCATACAATAAGGTTATTCTAAAAATTGCCCTTATGAAGGGGAAAAAATGCTCGTGAAATCAGTCCTGAGGGGAAATATTGCCCCTTTATGGCAAAGTAGTGGATCAGATGCAACAATTTTACCCACTGGACCATAAAATCCCACAGACGCACATTGAAGGACCAGAGCCACATCTACAGACCAGAAGATCACAGGGAACACCCTCACCACCCACACACCGACTTAAAACCATTGGAAGCGCTTAACGAATGCATTACAAAGTCCTGACACCCGCCCACATCTCTCCAGCATCACAGCCGTGGCAAACATACTCCTGCTCTCTGTAGAGAATTCAACTACAATCTGGATAAATTAACCATCAGTCTTATGCACAGCTATGTAATATCTAGTTTTGACCAATATTGGTCAACCCCCCATTATTCTGGATTCTATGTATATGGTTTAATTAAATACAAATTCAACAGTAATTTATTATTATAATGGTTCTGGCTTCATGATTTAATACCAAAATGAAATTTAATACCAAAATACTTATGTCTGCAAATGCAGACATAAAACACTAACAGTTAATCTTTAAAAATGTAATAAAATACATTGGCCTTTCTGATATGTGACCCTGGACCACAAAACCAGTCTAAAGTCACTGGGGTATAATTTTTAGCAATAGACAATCTCTTAAGAAAAATGGTTCTAAACAGTACCAGAAAAAGGTTCTTTGTCTTGTAACAATAACAGAACCATTTTTAGTGCTAAATAGAACCCTTTTTATAGGGTTCCATAAAGAACCATACTTTGATAATGATATATGGGACTGTAATGGTATTATAAATAACTTTTTAATGATAGTTTATCTTCATTAATATTAGTAATTGACATATTTATATCACTATTAATATTATCTGTATAAATTATTTATTAATATTGTCTTTTACTCCTCTGTCTGCCTGGTATTACAATATCCTGCAGTGTCGGTTAGGGTTTTACACAACAACAACGTGTCAATTAGGTACTTCCATTTTTAATTACATGTGAATTTGTACCAAAATTGACAGTGCTCTAACAGCAGTTATTAGCAGAATACATTAATAAATGACCATTGACACTGAACATAAATAAAAACTCAAAGAAGTAAAACAAAATAGAAACTGGAAATAGTGAAATGATAATCAAAAAATAATCCAATGAAATACTGTATTTTCATAATCCTCTATGATGCCAGTAAGTCCATCATGTTGTGTATTTTGGTGTGATTGAGTGGCCGTTTCTCTCTGCAGATGATGAGGTTGTAGGATGTGACAGCATCTGAAATACACAATTGAGTTCTGAGTTACAATGTGTCTCCTTCCATTTGTTTTTGTAAAAAAAAAAAAAAAACCTTACCATACATTAAATATTTTTGTTACTTAGTGGGGAAGAGGAGAGAAGTATCCTTAACTGAACAGGGCTGGTTTTATGGTTTTATGGTCCAGGGTCACAAATATCAGTTGACCACTAATATTATGACTCGGTGTGCAACTGTCCAAAAGTAAAGCTAAAACAGCTCACACACACACATCGTGTTTCATCTGAGAACTCTTCTCATCTCAGGACTAATCCAGAGTTTTGGCATTAATTCATTCTCCACCTGCCCTTCAGTTTAATCCCTCTTGATTGTATTAACATGTATAAAGCCCTGCGTTATCAGACGGCTGCTCTTGTTCCAAATGAACATTGGATCTAAATGGCTTAAACACTCACAGACTCTCTCTCTCTCTCTCTCTCTCTCTCTCTCTCATTTACAGTGTGTTTTTCATGTTAGTTTTTTCCGTTTTCTTTTTTTTCTTTTTTTTTTTTCTAATATGATGTTTATCTCCATAAACATGTGCAGCATGAGGTTGGTTTGTGGGCAGGGGCGGACTGGCCATCTGTGTGATCTGGAGAATCACAGAACGGGCCGGCCCACCACCCGCCACGCGTGCAGTCATCGCCTGCCCCCCTCCCCCTCCCCCCGCTAATCTGTTTTACACTCCAGTACTGTAGGTGGCAGCAATGCACTTTTAAGTTGGATGCCAGCTGCACTGGCCGTGGCCGCCAAGTAAGAAGAATAAGAAGGGGAAAGGTATGAAAAAATGAACAGCAAAGACGTTAACGTTAGATAGAGGAAGCATAGAAACAAACAAACAATATGCATAACGCGGCCACGGGAAAAAAACGGAAAGAAAAGGGTGGGGCTGAGAAGGTGAGAGAAAAAAAAAGCGGAATTTAGATACTGAAGCCGCTAAATTTCCCAAACTAACTGAAATATATAGCAATATTTTCCAGAAGCAGCACCTCGCAGTTAAATATTAGCAGCAGTGAAGTGAGCCAGACAGCTATGCAGCAACATGCCACCAGTGATGATGATGAGGGACAGAAAGATGAGCTGGTTCCACAGGCAGATCCAGATCCAAGTATGGAACATGAGAGGAGAAAGAGTGTTACTTGCTAGGGATGATGTAAGGAAGTGATATTCAGGTTGCTACATTTTTAATGATTACAGTAGTTAAAACACCTAAAGTTCAACATTTTAGCTGTAAAATTTCACATGCAGTAGCAGAGAAAGACACCCACTCCAGCTCAACATCTAGTCAACATCAGTGCTATTGCTATAATTTGGATGGTATGGTATCATGAGCCACAATTAAAGTCTTGTGACACAATTTGCCAGGCGTTATTGTTGTTGTCGAGTTTACGCACACCAATTGCTTTGGGCCGGGGCCTAGTCAAAGTCCAGGGCCGTTTTTTAGTCCCAGTCCATCCCTGGAGGCAGGTGTGGGTGTTTAATGCTCTTTTATAGCTCAGCAGACCTAATGGAGTTAATGGCATTTCAATTATGTTTCATTTTAAATGGCTCATATCACATAAAATTCAGTTTTCTTAATCTTTTGAGATTTTTTTGAGAGCTCATGCTGCTTTTCTGATATTCATTGAAGTGTCTTTTTCACTTGTTCTTTGAAATGTTTCCATTTCGAATCATTGTTACCAAAGGTGAGATACGTGAAGAGAAAACCAACAATCAGCTGTGGGACTATATTTTATCATAAATCACATACCATAATTCCTGAACATTCTACCGTCTAATAATGGATATGAAATTACTGGTTGATATGTCCCAATCTCAATAAAGTTTACGCACGCTTTTGGTCCGTCAACTAGATCTCACTCAGGACATGCACTGTCTGTGCACTTTCCAGAATTAAATCACTGAGGGTACTCTCTCATATATTTTTGACCTGTTCAATACAGTGGTTATCACAATGTCAATCACTGTTATTTCGACAGTGAATCCAGCATAAATATGCAGATGTCATTGCCAAAACTTTGCAGTGTATATTTGTAGGGCTGTGCAATATAACTAAGGATATGATCATGCGCATCTAGTCAGTAAATCTGGTTCCGTGATTAGTGCTAAATCACCATTACATGCTTTTAAATGGGGGTGGCATTTAATAGAGCCTTAGATCACATACAAGCTATACATACAAGCAATATCGCGTTCATTATCGAAGGCAATTCATCTGGGATAATGAACGCGATATTGCATAGCTTTTCAGTGATCTACGGCTCTGTCTAAATGGCTCTCCATTTAAAAGCAGGTGATGGTGATTTAGCGGTAATCACGGAACCAGGTTTACTGACTAGATGCGCATGATCATATCGTTAGATATATCACCCAGCCCTATGTATGTGTCCGAAAAACACAATTTGAATGAATTTGAATGAATTCTGACAAACTGAAATAAATGTTGGCCATTGTGTTCAAGAAATCAACAGATATGTCTCTGATCAGTGTTGGGCAGGTTACATCCAAAATGTAATGCATTGTATATTAATTCCTATCTTTGGAAAGTAATTTGTTACATTACGATATTACTGTCTCTGAATTGTAATGTGTTACACTACTTTTGAGTTACTTTCACTTTCAAGAACAAACCGCAATTAGATTTAGAGATTATAGCGTTATATAAAGCAGAATGTTATAAGCCCTAATGTACAACAGCTAACTTATAGGCTATTTTAGTTCTCTTCAGTCCACAACAAATCCTTGAAATTTGAATGTATTCCGAACAAAACAAATGAAAAATATAAGTTGCTAAACAAGTCAAAACTAATTAATTTAACGTGAAACGGAAGGCAAACGCATTAGTTCTCAGGCAGCCTACCTCACTCATTCATCACGAATCCATATGTTTCCATATTCACAATGCATTTGATAGCTAAACTATTATTTATTAAGAAAACCAGGCCTTGTACTTGTTACAGAGAGACTGAGACAAGAGACATGCGGATCCATTTGCAAAGTTTTATACTTATACATGGTCAAAACAGGCAAGGGTCAGACAATAATCCAAAGCAGGCTTGTTAGATCGGAGGCTTTTTGCATCCAGAGGGCTTAGCAAGAGGGGTAATCTGACAACATGAGCAATTGTCCAGGCAAGGTGCAAACACAGTCCGAATGGCAAGACGAATAATTCCAGGGCAGGCAGCTGACAGACAGGATGAGATAAACAGACTGGAATCAAGACACCAGTATAACAAGACTAAACTAGATTCAGAAAACTAGGACAGGAAACTGGCTCCGTAAAGTGCTACCACTTAGAGAGCAATAAACGCAAACAATATTTGGCCATAAATGGTGGTGTGAGACTGATTTATATATTGTGTGTTATTAGTAGCAGCTGTGTGTGATTGGTTTCAGGTGAGCTTGTGATTGGTGCAATGGATCATGGGAAATGTAGTTCAGGGTGATGTGTAACAGTCTGTGTGGTGTGAGAGTCAATATAATCGGAGGGTGACCTCTGGTTGCATGTGGATGGAAGTTCATGGACAGGATTCGTGACGTACTTAAGGCGGATTGTACTATAGAATTTTTTAATTAACGAGTGTATCTATTCTATTTGTTTGGTTGACTGTATATTATTCTGATAATGAACAGGCTGCTACGTTTGCAATGTTGTATTGTGTGTGTGTATGAGGCGCCCTTGAGATCAAATAGTGGGAAATAATCCATAATTTTTAATCATACAGCTCATTCGAAAATGTGTTGACTTTTATTTTAGGATGTGCTTTCTGTCATTTCGGTTTACTTTTTGTGAACTTGTTTATAGAGCGCCGGGCCACACAAAAAAATAACCAAACTCAGCAGCATATACACTCATTCTTTTCCTTTTGTTTGGTTAATTATAATTAATAAGTTAATTATATAATATTTAGTTGTATTAATTCTTTATATATGTATATATATATATATATATATATATATATATATATATATATATATATATATATATATATATATATATTAGGGGTGTAACGGTTCACAAAATTCACGGTTCGGTTCGATACAATACACTGGTGTCACGGTTCGGTTCGGTACGTTTTAGATACAGCAAAAAGAAAAAATTGGCAGATAAATGTCCTTGATTTTTAAAAAATGTTTTATTTATTAAAACTAACAAAGTATTTTTTACATTGAACAATGATGGAGCTATTCTTTACCCATCTTCTATGGTGTTTTCTTAGCAGCATACTGTATAAAACAAAAACAGCTCCTTATAAAAAAAATGAAAATGTTATATTATTGTAGTAGTTATGAACAAATACAAAGATGTAACTTTTTATATGGAACTCTATAACTCATTATATTGAGTGTGTTTTTACTCAATTGGTTCTCTATAGGGCTTATGTTTTTTGGAACAAAGGTTCCAAGGGCTCAATTACATTAAGCATGTTCTTAAAACCTAAGTTACGTTTTCCACTACAGAGTAAGGCGCTCGCTCACTTAGTACGCGCTGAAGGCTCGTTGCAAAATGGCTAATGCGTTTAACAGACCAGAAATAGAAGATCCTCCAATAACCAACAGGTCTGGTGTTTGGGTGCACTTTGGATTCCCTGTAAGCTATAATGGTGATGATAGAATCAATGGTAAATAGTAAGGTCTCATATCCGCGGCTATAACGTAAATGTAGCCTTACCAATCGCCGTGGTGATGTCTTTTGCCCTGTTTGAATCCGTTGGAAATGTCTGTCTAAATGCTGCGGGGATAGTTTGTTGCATGTATGGTTCTCCTTTTTTCCGTCTTTTCCCAGATACTGACACACTAAGGTGATGTCGGCGTAAATGAGTTGACATGTTTCAAGTATTCCCGCTGGTGTTTTTTTTTTTTTTTTGTATTCCCGCTGGTGTACCCTAGATGAGACATATCGTTGTTTTTTTTATCCACCACTCTCTTGCCATCACCATTATAGCTTACAGGGAATCCAAAGTGCACCCAAACACCAGACCTGTAGACCAGACCTCTAGAGTAGCCTAACATAAACATATAAGTTTTTTTTAAGTGTTTTTTTCTTCTTCGGGGGTGTCAGGGGCGTTGCCTGTTACGTCGTTTGGGTTATTGGGCTACCTTGTTGAACGCATATCATTATATTTCACAATTTTTTATTTTCCAAATATAATTAATTAGTCCAACGAACCGTTCGGTCCATAATGCGTACCGCGTACCGAACCGAAAGCCTCGTACCGAACGGTTCAATACGAATACGCGTATCGTTACACCCCTAATATATATATATATATATATATATATATATATATATATATATATATATATATATATATATAGACTATAATTGAATAAAAACATAATTTGTTATTTTTAGTTAAACTTAATTTCTGTTGCTTGTCCGTGCTTGTCCACCGCATTCTTTCTCTCTTCTGACCCTGCAGCTCTCGCGGTTAGTGTTTGTGGCACCAGTCTCTATGTTTCTTCAGTTACTCTTGCTATTTCTCGATGTTGAGAGTTCGGTGTCTACAATAGATTGCCCTTGACTATGCCTTCTTGTCATTTTCTCTGCTGAACTGAAAATAACGTGAGTGTGTCCGTGTCACAGATGTAGAATCCGTCTCTGTAGTCATCTCAACCATGGAATTCCAGCAGCAGGAAATAGTCTATTTTAATATTTTTAATATTTATAACTATTTTACCTATTATTACCTATTATAACTATTTATACTAATTTTTTTTCTCTGGTGCTGTTCTGCACGGTTGGTAAATTCACCACTTAATTTTGAGTTAAAATATTTTGTTGTAACATGCATTACCGAGATTGCTACGAGTATAATATTACCCAAATTTTATTAGTATTGCTTTATATTACTGCTTTACAGGAAAAAGTAATATAGGCTATGTTGTTATTTTTATAATGCGTTACTCCCAAAACTCTGTAATTGCCTACATTTGTAATAATGTGTATGTACATACAGCTTGTAATATTTGTTTAAGAACATACATTGTTTAAGAGTTTAGATATTGAGGATTCGGTAAATGCCTGTACAGCCTAAGTTTGTTTTTTTATTATTTATTTACTATTTAATTTTTTTTTTTTTTTTTTTTGCAGAATTCCACAATTTTCCTCCAAAATCAGCACAAAAAATGCAGAATAATTTTTTCTTTTCTATCTAGGACTGCTGATGTGTGAATATGTGCGTGTGCCATTGGGGAAGCCCTCAGGCTGCTTGGCTGTATATATCAGGGGTGTTTCTCTGTCATTTTTCTGGGGTTGTCACTGATTGATCTTTGCTTTCATCTTCATTCTTTGCTCCCTTCTGTTCACTCTCAGACTGCTGCTTTCCCTGCGTTTTTTATTTGCTTTTTCAGGCACCTCCATCACTTGTTCTTCCAGTCTTATTAAAACCAATACAGTAGCCACACAAACACACATAGTTATTCATCCAGAATTCGATCTTCCTGCAGACAGGAAAATAAAAGTCTAATTCTCCTTAAAGGATTATAACATTCATAATTTTTCTATCAGTGATCATTTGCACCCAGTAATTAATAGTTAAATGAGTCATGAATTGCACACACACACCACACTTTGTGAAAAGTGGGGACATCCCATAGGCGTAATGGTTTTTATACTGTAGAAGCTGTATATTCTATCGCCCTTCACCAACCCTACACCTATCCCTAACCCTCACAGGAAACTTTGTGCATTTTTACTTTCTCAAAAAAAAAAAAACTCATTCTGTATGATTTATAAGTGTTTTGAAAAATGGGGACATGGGTTATGTCCTCATAAGTCACCCTCTCCTTGTAATACCTGTGTCATACCCATGTCATTATACAGAGTTGTGTCCTGATATGTCACAAAAACAAGAGCACACACGCACACACACACACACACACACAAACACACACACACACACACACACACACACACACACACACTCTCTCTCTCTCTCTCTCTCTCTCTCTCTCTCTCTCTCTCTCTCAAACACACACACACACACACACACACACACAGGCTGATACATTTATTCATTATCACTGTGATGTGTCCCATTGCACCTGCTGAAAGGAACTGACTCACAGATTTAATGATAATACCTCTTTGGCGCTGACATTGTATCTTTCTAGAAGCTATAGTAAGAAAACAGTAATGGCGGACTGCTGCTTCTCACTCAGACCGGTGTCTATGCTAATAGGACAAAGATCGTCACAAATGGGCGGGACTTTTCCCTAAGATGGCGTGTACGTAGGGAGAAATCTGGAATAGCCCGTTTGGAGGGACTGTTTATGATTTATTAGGATTATAAAAAAAAGAGTGGATGGATTTTTACCATTATAGGCTGGTTGTTTCCACACACTGCGGCAACACAACTGTCTTCAAACACCTTATAAAAGTGATTTTTGCATAATAGGTCACCTTTAAATGTCACATTTAAAGAGTCTGTCCTGATGTGTCAGACATGTGTTTTTATCATTTTTCACTATGGTTTAGGGTCTCCTGCTATATATTTTTACAAATTCATGCAATTATCATTTATGAAAAACACTAATTGTTGTCATCACTATTTGGCACACAGGTGCTCCCATCCCTAGTTGCTATTATGTTGTTTGGGTATTGCTAGGGTCATTCTGGTAGTTGCTATGGTGTTGCTAGGTGTGTTTTTTTTTATTTTTATAAAAGTAGTTGTTTACTAGCTTATATAAAACTCTCAAGTGTGTGCAGTTATTTGTAATAGGAACTTTGAGGCTGATGGACTGTGACTGTGTGTGTGAGTGAAATCTGAATGAGTTACTTGAGATTTAATATTCAAAACATGCCATCTTCACACTTTTGAATTCACTTGAGCACTTTAATTCCATATGCTGAATAATTGCAGTCAGAGAGAAGGAGAGAGGGATGATGGAATAGAAAGAAAGATGACAGGTAAAGGTAAAGGTGGATGCTGGTGTAAATGAAGGAATTCTCTCCTGCCGAGCAACACTGTTTTCATGTTATTATCATATTGACCCGAATATAAGACGACCCTGATTATAAGACCACCCCCCTTTTCCTAGATGTACCTTTTGGAAAAAGGCTTTCTGAAAACCAAATCTTGTTTTTTTTTCTCTCTCTCTTTCTCTTTCTCTCTGTAAAACTTTTTTTTTCTTAAATTTTCATAGTGCATAATTTTCCTATTTTAATTTTTGTTTTGAAAGTATGGTAAATACTGGTAATACACTATAATATATATGATATACACCTATACCGTAAAAATAACAGGTAGCCCATTTGAATTCTATAACATTTAGAAGTGAAATCTTATTGTAGTCTTCAAATCTGGATACTGTCTTATGTTTTAAAATCAGTTACAGAGAAAATTTGGTCCCATCAGGCTAATGACAGTTACAACTCATGCCGCTGTAAGCATTTTGTTTTGTTTTCACTCGCGATCTTTACAACACACATAATATTACTTATTTCATGGCACACTCGTTGTATGCGTTTTTGCCGCCACTTATTGTCGTGGGTGTATTGTTGACATGTCAAAGTCTAGACCCTGAATATATGACGACCGTGTTTTTTTCAGATGTATTTCCAAGAAAAAAAAACATTGTCTTATATTTGGGTCGATACGGTAATATCTTGTTAAAATATCTGCCCCAGCTCATCAACATAAACAGCATTTAACATTTGTTTCACTATTGAAACACATTTTAGGAGCTTTGTTTATAAGCCTTTGACAGCGTTTATGGAATGATATTGCAGACATTATTCAAAAGGAATTGCAAATTGTATTTGCAATTGCGTTTTCAGTTTGTGGACGCATAAAATGTGACATAATCCAAACGCAAATGCAAATCGCGCATTACCGTTTTCATTTTCGATTAAGTGAACGCACAGTGTCTGCCAAATTTAAAATGGAAATGCAAAGTCCGTTTACAATTGTGTTTCCCATATCTTACAAGCTATGAGCCTGTCATATTTAAATAGCAATATTAATTACCACATTTGCCTTTTCACTCTCTCTGCACTGTGCATGTAAACTGCCAAAACTCAAATGGAATCGCAATACCTTTTGCATTTGAATTTCCAACGTCTACACGGAAACCTGTCAATCAAGTGACAGGGGTGGGGCCATTTTATTGGGCGTGTTTGCATTGGGAAGTGACGCCACTCATAGTCAACGTTAATAAATAATTATTAATTAATTTGTGTGGACTTTGTCATCTAAATACTTAATAACCAATAAGATTAAGGATGTGTCTTACAAATTACTTCATCTTTTCTATCCTGTGAAGCTTTAAAAAAGATGTTTCCTGCTATTGACACCTTATGCTCTTTTTGTGGTGCTGAACACGAATCCATTTCTCATCTCTTCTGGGAATGCACATATACAAGTCTGTTCTAGTAGAATTTTTGTATCTTCGATCGTACTAAAATGTACCATGTTTTTACTAGGGTAAATATGAGTTAACGATAGTGTTTATAATTAAGCCACAGTAGCCACAAATGTACAGTTGTCTGAGACGTTATGAAATGTTCCTTAACATCATGAACCATAAAATGTAGTCAGTGTTCTGCTATTGTTTATTTTCATAATAGGTAAACACAGGCCACAAGTTAACACATTTCCTTGATTCAGCAGCTGCACGATGTAAAGCCGAGAGTCCTGTCTTGAATCTAGAGATCTAGTACTGATTCAGTGTAGCTTGGTAGCTCAGTGGTTAGTGACTGTCATCTCTCACGGCATACTGTCTTTTAGCGCGTGTTCGAAACCCGGGCCAACACAGACGTTCTTTATTTTTTTGTTTATCCTACTAACTTCAGCCGCCAAACGGGCGATCATACAGTGAGGAAAATTGCAGTAGTCAAGGCGAGCTGACATGTTATCAAGTACGTTGCTGTTTGCAGAATTACCGGACCTACGTTCCTCGCAGACATCACACTCCCGAGTCGAATGCACAAAGCCTGAACTACTGAGGATGCAAGTCCGAAATCAGCGTACTTTGTATTGAGAAACGCGCGCAGACCTACGTCACCAGTCTATTTGCCTAATCTTCCCGGTGTTACGGTTTAACTGGTTACTGTGTTATCTGGTGACCAACTTTCTGGTTCTTGTCTCCGCTGCAGATGTGCTGGAACGACGGCAGCAGACTCGGCGATTCTGAAAGCACAAACTGACGTGATATTAAGTGTTAATAAACGCAGACTTGCTGATTGCATGATTCAGATATTCTAGTTATTGATTACAAGTTATTAGTATGATCGCATCGTGCAGCTGCTGAATCAAGGAAATGTGACCGTGTTAACTTGTGGCCTGTGTTTACCTATTATGAAAATAAACAATAGCAGAACACTGACTACATTTTATGGTTCATGATGTTAAAGAACATTTCATAACGTCTCAGACAACTGTACATTTGTGGCTACTGTGGCTTAATTATAAACACTATCGTTAACTCATATTTACCCTAGTAAAAACATGGTACATTTTAGTACGATCGAAGATACAAAATTTCTACTAGAACAGACTTGTATATGTGCATTCCCAGAAGAGATGAGAAATGGATTCGTGTTCAGCACCACAAAAAGAGCATAAGGTGTCAATAGCAGGAAACATCTTTTTTAAAGCTTCACAGGATAGAAAAGATGAAGTAATTTGTAAGACACATCCTTAATCTTATTGGTTATTAAGTATTTAGATGACAAAGTCCACACAAATTAATTAATAATTATTTATTGCCGTCGACTGTGAGTGGCGTCACTTCCCAATGCAAACATGCCCAATAAAATGGCCCCACCCCTGTCACTTGATTGACAGGTTTCCGTGTAGACGTTGGAAATTCAAATGCAAAAGGTATTGCGATTCCATTTGAGTTTTGGCAGTTTACATGCACAGTGCAGAGAGAGTGAAAAGGCAAATGTGGTAATTAATATTGCTATTTAAATATGACAGGCTCATAGCTCGTAAGATATGGGAAACACAATTGCAAATGGACTTTGCATTTCCATTTTAAATTTGGCAGACACTGTGCGTTCACTTAATCGAAAATGAAAACGGTAATGCGCGATTTGCATTTGCTTTTGGATTATGTCACATTTTATGTGTCCACAAATTGAAAACGCAATTGCAAATACAATTTGCAATTCCTTTTGAATAAAGTCCGCAATATCATTCCATAAGCGTTAGAGGGGACTGTGTAAATGCCAAATGATCAAGCTGAAAACAAGAACTATTTGTAAAAAAAAGACAATGCAAACAAATAAATAAATAAATAAATAATTCTAGCTAGTCAAAGTCTTTAAAAGTGTGCTGTACACTGTAAAAAACAACAACATGAAAACTAGAAAAACTATTTTTTCTACTTGAAAATTCCATGTATAAGTTAGTGTTACTGCTTCTTTAGAACTATTTATGAAATATAGTAGCAATTTCAGAAGGCAATTTGTTTCTACATTGTTTGTTTGTTTTTTTCAGTGTACTTTAAAAAAACTATAACTGTGGTAGCAGTTTTACAGATTGAATTTAAATTGACAGTTACAATTTCATTAACTGAAATTATGTAAATAGTATACAAAATCTCAGTTTTCTAATTTCATAATATTTTGACAACAACCTTAAAAATCAAAGTTCATCACGTAGCTTTTCCACAAGCTGGAGGTAAAATAATGCACTAAAACGGACACTCAAATAATGCAATAAACATTACTTTAACATGTAAAAACAAAAAAAGATCTAATGAAAGAAAAACAAACTAAAAAGAAACAGTCGCAAAGAAAAATACAATGTCATTGTAAATGATAAAATAAGTTGGTCTTTTTCACTTCTGAAAACTGTGTATTTTATTGTAAAATACAATAAATGACATATTAGATATATTACAGTTTGTCTTTATATAATATCTTGACATCAAACAGGATTTTACCATTAAAATAATGATCAGGTCACTGAGTCTGCACTGTAGATTGCATTGGCAAGATGAGCATTTACTTGCTTTTAACTGAAATTATCTGCTGTTTTTAATTATTGCAATTATTTTCTGTAGGGCTGATGGCTGTATCTGAAGGATGCATTTTGAACTTTCACACGCGCATTTCGATTTTCGCTGAGATCATGTTAATTAGGTTCACCTGACACACAGTTTAAATTAATCTCCCGCAGAGCTCCATTGTTGACAGCCACATTGTTGTTGAGCGTTTGTTGTAATGGTTACGACTGCGGCGATGTAACGGCTGTCATGGCTATCATGGCAGAGCCGGCAGGAGAAACTCCTTCTGAGTCTCTCCTAGATGAAAGGATGCTTTCCTCTCGATCTGTCCCTGGGATCATGTGTGCATGTAAGGTTTTCAAGGCTTACATGAAGATGTCATTCCTTTTGATGGCCTTGTGAACTTCTTCCCTCTTTGATATTTTCAATGCATGGTCGTCATTGTGTCGTGAAGGATTAAAGAATGAAGTTGCAAAGGTGTAATTATAAATTATCGACACTATGAGCCATGTGTTTTCCAAAGATACAGTCACTAACAGACACTCTGGCATTTCCAATTACAGCTCAGTGATTAGTGGCTCTCGTGTTGATTAAGAGGGTTAGGTTAATTTAGAGTAATCATGTCCGGCACTTTCTAAAGTCACACAAACCTCTTATAGCCAATCAAATGCATGAGTGCTGTCTGAGAGGCCAGACACTTTTTCAGACACTTATCCTTCACTAAAACTGATCACTTATTCATCTGATGCTATACAGCTGAAGTGTGCTTCTTTGATTAAATTTATGTGTGTGCATTTCAAGGCTTTTTTTTTTTTTTTTTTTTTTTATCACAGTACACATTGATTCAAGCATCTTACAGAAAATTATGAAAATATTTATAATATCCTCATGCCTTATAGTTGCATTTAGCAGATTAGAGCGGGATGATGTAACAATCAAGGCTTTTGCAGTGCCAAAATCAGTGCTTAGCACAATTCATAATTCAGAGTTTTCAGTATTAACATAATTACTTTGTGCAGAGGTGGAACAGAAGAACACAAAAATGGCATGTAAGTGTATTTTCAAACATTTAATGAGCCTTAGAGGTGGCATAAATGCAATTAAATGTACACATTCATGTTGAGATTAATATTTTAAATATAAGATTTTGAATATAGAAATATTAAATGATTTGAATAACTGAAAAGATATGTTGAAAATGAACCTAAAACTGCATGTACAGTGGGAGGAAAAGCTAAATGGGCATTACCACCGCGCCTACCGCCGGTGCCGCGGCATTAACTGAATTCAGTCGCGTATTAAAATAATTCGCTTAACTACCGCCAGGTGGCGCAAAGGGACGAATTTTGAACTGACTGCAATAATAAAATGACGGTTTGTAAACGAAGATGAAAGGACAAGTAAAACATCAATAGCATTATATTATAACATTTTAACATCCTTAAAAAACATTATAAAATTTAAAGTAAGAGTTCATTTAAAAACGTGGGATAGTCTTAGGCTATAGTAAAAATGTAAAAGAAAGACCTTTACGCAAAGTCTTACTGCTATTGTCATTAAACAGTCATTACTAGGTATATATATATATATATATATATATATATATATATATATATATATATATATATATATATATATATATATATAGGAACACACACACACAGATTAAAAAAATATTTTCATTCTGGTTTGCTCTTAGCGAAAATAAATAAATAAAAACCTTCAAGTTCCATATGCGGAACGAAATGAGAATGGTCCAGCATTAATACCGCACTAACAGCAATAATTCTTATTAACTGCTATTGTTCTTGATTTTTCAAACTGTCTCCAATTATGACTTAACTGTGTGAGCAAAAATTTTGTATGATATATTTCAGCTGTTTTATGCGCTGGTGCCTCACACGCACATATTCATTGTAAACCGCGCAGTTCAGCATGAGCAGCGGTCTACTATGGCATATTTTTGCTCAGTATAATGTTTTTTTCGTCGATACTGAAACACACGTGAACCACAAAGCCTATTTTACCTAATAAATAATAGTTTAGCTGCAAATATGCAACATCACAAATATGGAAACATTTGGATGTGTCCAGAATGAGAGAGGTAAACCCAACAGGTAAGTTACGTGGATATACTGTATATCAATTTATTTTATTTACTTTTTTATTTCATGTTTATCCCATTTTTTTTCAGTGCATATGAAAATTTAAGAATAAAAAAATCCTCCTACCCCCTAAAAATTCTCTTCACATTCACTTGTGCGCTCTTGCTCAATACCTTCCTCTCGCGTTGCTCAGTTGTGGATGATGTAAAAGTGTTTGATATAAAGGTTGCTGTCCCATTTTATACATGAATTACTAATTTAAAAAAAATCTAATAATATTGTTAGTTTCATGGTAACATGCAATCAAGGTCTTGTGTTATTTAGGCTATATTTAACATTCACTGTGGTATTTTCACCCGTTTAAACTTAAAATTCCATGAGATTTTAAATTCAGTTTAATAGTATTAAAAATTCAGATTTAAACTAGTATAAAAACGCATTAAATTGCGTAAATTATTTCTATAAGTTAAAGTAGCCAACCTTAAAATTGTGTTGTCATAACTTTTTCATCGTATTTTTTTTACAGTCTGATAACGAGCTGTATTCGTTTTCTTTTTTTAAAATTATTTTTGTTTTAGTTTATTGAAAATAAATTGGCTAAAATAGAAGGAGACACGTTTAAATTAAAACAACCACAAAAACATGACTAGGTCTTGAGGGAAATATAGGTTTAATATTTTTATTTTTTTTATAGAAACCGGCAGATAAAATACAACTACTAACATATAATATTAACAGATTTTTAAATGTATTTAAAACAAGTGTATTTTAAGTGAAAGTGTCTCCAAAAGTACAGACGTCGGTGGGCAACAGGGTTCCTCGGGGAGCGTAGGAATTTGTTGACTCAGTCCTTTATGCGCTTGCTGTCAGCGCTGGACATGTGGGGAAACCTCTGGGAGACAGTGCTTGTAATATACTGTCTTATGTTCATGGGCAATGCAAATTTACCTCTCGAACCGTCCCAGTTGTTGTTAGTTAATTATATTTATCCATTAGAATTATATATTTTTAATTCTTGTTTTGTTCTGATAAATTTGTTAAATTTAAAGGATTTGTTGTAAAGTGAAGGGAACTAAAAATATCCTGTTGGTACATTATAACATTATTAGGCCAGCCGATATTATTTCTAAATGTAATATAATGCAACTTATACATGACTTATATTTTTTCCTCTCACAAACTTAATTTATTTTTTAGCGTGTTTAAAAAATAAAAAATAAAGAAAACATGCAGAAAATGAAAATTTTCTGCGATTAATCCGTTAAAATGTTATACATCAGAACAGAGCCTGGGCCTAGTATTGGCTATCCAGGGTTTTTTTTTTTTTTTTTTTAATATTTTAGTTTTTTCATTGCATCTGAAAATGACTTGGTTCATCACATTCACTTCACGTGCTCTGGCGCAGATCAGCCTCCCGCGATGCTCAGCTGTGGACAATTAAAAAATGTTTGATATAAAGGTTGCTTTCCCATTTTATACAGGAATTGTTCATTTAAAAAAATCAAATTAAATTGTTAGTTCTAATTATATTGTTAACACAAGTTCGTTTAGGCTATTTAACATGCACTGTGACAGTTTCCTATTTTTACTTATAAACTCCTTGAGAATTTAAAGTTAGTTTAATAGTATTTAAATTCAAGTTTAAAAAAAAGGTTTTAATTGCTTAAATATTTTTATTAATTAATAATATGTTATCATATTTATTCTTGTAGAAAATAATGTGTTTATTCTTTAAGAAAATAAGGGAAAAAATAAGGGACGATCCGAATATTTGTTTTGCTTCACCTATTTATGTAGGCTACAATAATAATAATAATAATAATAATAATAATAATAATAATAATAATAATAATAATAAAATAATGTAGTTAAAAAATACCATTGGCCTGAGTAATTTTGACCATTATAGAATTGTTACTTTAAAGATTAGTGATTTAGGTGGTAAAAATACTGTGAAATTAATAATGGCATGGATTTTAGAGCATAACAACTGAAGGTTTATGAAACATTAGCCAATAAAGCATTTTTTTTTCTCTCTCTCTCTCTCTCTCTCTAACAGCATTAGTTCAATGAAATACGTCTTCCTTCTGTTAGAATGAATGTTTTCCTGCCTTTGCTAAATGTTGGGCTCATGATCAATAAGTTGTATTCAGTGTTGGGAAGGTTACTTTGGAAATGTAATAGGTTACAGATTACAAGTTACCCTGTTTAAAATGTAATAGTAGTTTAACTTTTTCAATTACTTTATTAAAGTAATGTAACTAATTACTTTTGAGTACTTTTTGATTACTTTTCTAAATTTGTGAAAAATAAATAATAATAAATAAAAGCATATACATCAACTTAAATACAGTTATCTAATAAGCATGTGATGTATTCTGTGTAATAAACTCCTGAAATATTGGTGTTTTTTTTAAACTGCTGTCTCTGTATATGATGATAGTTTTCTCAAAATAAGTAAAATGCACATGAAGTGACACAGAGCAGTTCTAGAAATTATGTTTATGTGCTCGTGTACTCCTATATTGAGATGGCAGAGGTTGAAAACACTGCGAGCTTCAGTAGGCCTATGTGTAGTAAATGAAACCATGTCTTTGCCATTAATTTACAGGAGGGGCGGACTGGGAAAAAAAATCAGACTGGAAAATTCAAACTCATACAAACAAATTCATGGACAAAACTATTTTTTGTATGGACCTGACATAAAAAAGGTTTAAATCTTTAATTTGGGGAAATGCAAAATAATTAAAAGTTCTCTCCTGAACTGCACCTTCACTTCCATTTTTCTTTTCAGTCTCTTTATTTTGCCCTGTTATCCATCTCTCTCATGACTTTAATACTCAAGATTGAACAAAACTATACTTTACAATACAATACTCTACAATACTACAATATCTTTATAGAAAAAATCCTAATACTGTACACGAGTCATGTTTTTTCCCTTACAAAAAATCACCATGCTTTTATTAGCCTATATAAAAGTAAAATAACCTTGTAATGGATTTCTATTTTTTTTTGGTAAATAAATACATATGTAAAATAATTTTACATTTTTGGTTATAACAGTTAAACAATAGTAACCATTTTCTCTGGATTTATAGTTAAATATTAAAATGTTAATTTTCGTAAGGGTTGTGTTGTTGTCTGTCGTAGCTCCCCCTTAACCTATAAAAAAAAATCGATTTTTTTTTTCAGCTAAATTACTACTGTAAAATTACAAGAGATAATAATGATGTCCATTATATAGTATTTTGAGTGATGACTGATGAGCAACGTGCTGCTGCTTGATTAAATAAATTAAAAAACAAAGACAAAAAAGCATCTTTACAGATGAAACTGACCTGAAACCCTGAACAGGAGGAGTTCTGCTTCTCTGCTCCAGCAGTCCACTCTATTCTCTCTCTCTCTCTCTCTCTCTCTCTCTCTCTCTCTCTCTCTCTCTCTCTCTCGCATTGATTACTCTGAGTCTGATCCAAACTATTTGGCGGAGGCGCGGAGAGCACGCGAGTCATGACTAACAATTCATGACTTATTAGAGATTTAATTATCAAATGGCGGATTCGCAAATGATCGCTTTAGTACATTCGGCAGGCAATTATACAATATCAAAATCGGCTGCCAGGCCACCGGGAATTGTCCCGGTTCTCCCGGTGTCCAGTCCGCGCCTGATTTCCACAGACACGCAGAATGTGCAAGTCATATATTGCATTTTTGGGGCTTAATATTCACAGACACTAGTCAATGTCATGTTTTGATTCAAGTGTACTGACCTACTTTTGATTTAGTCATCCAAAATGTGGCATATTCCGTCCGCGTTAGGCATTCCGTTTTTATGACTGGATTCTACGAACCAGACTGTATTTCCGCATCACGGAAATTAATAGTCAGTGCAATTTGGGAAAGAAATCAGTTAAATCTGTATGTGGATGTGTGTAAATATTCAAATGTAATCCCCTTTGTAATCGTAAAAAAATTTCATAAGTAACTGTAATTTAATTACTCATTTTTTCTTAGTAACTGTAACTAATTACAGTTACAATAATTTTGTAATTAAATTACGTAACGCCGTTACATGTAACCAGTTACTCCCCAACACTGGTTGTATTCGCCTCAATCTGATTCAGTAAAGTCAAACCACAGACAGTGAAGCTGCATCACTAAGCAGAGACCTGCGCGCTGTGAGGCGGGAACAGAGGATTCTGCTTGGTCTTAAAGCCTTCCGCAAACGCTATGTTCACAAATAACAATGATTTTTGTAAAATAATGATTCATTATCAATTGATAATTTGTTATTATCATTATGGTCTTGTGAAAATAATAATATGGGCTGCGAGAAAATAATGAATACAAAGAGTAGTGCTGCTGAGTGCAGGCATGTTTCAGCCCAGTTACAAACTGTTCCTCACAGCCAAAAAACAGACCGAATTCAGTTCAGCTGGAGGGGGTTGGGTTTTTTGGGGATAGTTATGTATGACTTGTGGGGGTCGAGATAAAGGTGTGAATTACTCTTTCATATGGACTAGGGATGTTAACCGATGACCGTTAACCGGTGGTTGACCGTATCAACGTTAACCGGTCAAAGTTGTTGGTAGTCGGTTAAAAAAAAAAGTGCTATCTAAATTAGGCTATTATAGACAGTGGACTATACGCTACTACAGTTAGCCATCTCATTCCTCATCTTTTTGTGTTAAGTGAACAAATTATCCCTCACATTCAATTTTTCATAACTCGCCTGTTTGTACTTAATAAACCAATAAAAACATTTGGCGCGAGGTCACAGCGTTTGGGTTCGCGCGCTCACAAGGTTTGCGAAAAGTAAAGGCAACAGGCTAAAACACTAAAAATTTAGGGCCAGGGCAGACGACAGGATGAAGCGTGCAAAGAAAGGTAGTGTGTGGGACCATTTCACCAAAAAGAATGAGACAGATGTAAGTTGCAACTTGTGTGATACAGTGCTTAAATATAGTAGCAGCACATCATCTATGATGTATCACCTGAAAACGCGACACCCGCAAGCCTCTTCGGGTGAGAAAGGTAGCCAAAGCCAACCTACCGTGTCATCTATGCTAGCAGGTAGGAAATGTGACAAACGGCGCTCAGAGACTATTACCCAAAAGATATGCGGAATGGTTGAAAAAGACATGCTGCCCCTTGACTTTGTAAGCGGTGAGGGCTTTCTAGAGCTTAGACAAACGCCTTTATTTTCAAAGCGATCACCTTGTACCCAAACCATTTAAAACAAAGGAGCCATTTGTCCTACGATTACATACAACAAGCTCTTCGGTGCCGCGTTTGCCGGACTCATGTTTCGCGCTGTAGGGGATTTTAAAAAAGTGACGTGAGTGGCAGTGTGTGTGTGTGTGTGTGTGTGCGGGAGGCAGAGCGGCAGAGAGATGCAACAGAGTTGCGAAATTGCAGGCGCGGCTCGAAATGGCTGTTATTTCAAATAGCGTACCATATTTTAAACTATTCAGTTAACCGGTTTCAACCGGCTAATGAGGCTCGGTGGTCGGTCAAGAAATTTTTTTGTTTTCGCCATCCCTAATATGGACAGTGTCTTATGAGGCGTTCACTTGCTGAACTGGTTTATATAGGACTGTTGTTTTGGTTATAGACTAAAAAATGGTCTGCCCCCACATAAGATTTTTCTAGTTCTAGTCGTTCATTTGTTATATTCAACTAATCAGAGGTTTATATTAAATTTACATAATCAAATCATAATATATTCTGCACTCAAGCACATGCATTAAGTTTGCAACAAAGCACATGCAGAAGTAGCCTAATAATTGTGAAAAATGAGACATTTTAATTATTTATTAATAAACAAATGCTTTCTTGTCGGCTGCAGGATGGAATTTACAGTGCTGGCTCTCTCTGACGAGGAAATGCAACATTCACAGATTACACAATTCATTTTCGTTTAAAAAACATTTCACGCTTTCTGTAGATATATTTTTAATGAGACACCTCGATATTATGTTAATTAAAAAATTATAAATTCAATGTCAGGAAAAAATTAAAGTGATGAGATGGGGCCTCCCTGTCATTAATGCACATTAATAATTTTTGCACAAACACTTGAATATGAACGTCATGGTTTTCACTCGCTCCAAGAGCGCTCCATCAAAAAAAAAGCACATCCGCCAAAAATAAGTTCTATAAGGAAAAAAAATAAATAAATAAATAAACCCAGTGGCATAAGGAGATGGAAATATAGACTAGAAAATATATTAACAGGTCCTCCGTCCATGACACTGACTCACTGCTGAGCTGCCAGTTTTAATCTGAACAGCTCTTAAAGCTGAGTGGATGGTTAGATGCATGATAGGCTAGTATTAAATAAATAAATAAAAATAAAGGTCTTTCCAGCATTAAGGTAATAACATTACTGTTTTTTTTTAACCATCTTGTTACAGTTATAAATTTGAATGCTAAATGAATGATGTCTGATGAAGAACTGTTAAAACTTGTTTTGTAAAATTTCTTCGTCATGTGAATATTGATTTAAAAATCGCTTTAAATCATAAATCAGATTTTTTTTTCGAAAATAAAAAAAATCTGGGATTTTTTGTTTTTGTTTTGGCCATATGCTATTGCCCAACTTTAAAAGCAAGTAAAGAAGGCTCCCTTTAAAATCACTTCAGTTGTCAATTACTAAAGCTATTTTTTACATATTGTGTATTTTGTTGATTATAATGAGATAACGAGTTTAATCGTGAGGACGGTTTATTAATCCGTCCATTCTTTAGAGTTTCAAAGATTTAATCGTGCAGGTTTAATTTTATTCGTTTCTTGTTTTAGGCTAAATAGACATAAATAATGGGAACGAAATTATACAGTGCTTCACAACCATGCAACAATTTCTTAATCAGTTTACAGACAAATGTCTTTTTCCCAATAAGTTATGTCAAAATAAAGGACATGTAACGAATAACAAAAATGCATGTTGTTTTATTAAAGGAAAAAATATATTTATATTTAAAATATAAATTAAAATATAGGCATAATATATGAAAATATTGACATTTTGCATATTAATCCATGTAGCCTACCCCCCTAAAATAGGCTACCACTTTTAATGCTACGATGCAAAGTAAACAACAATTTTTTTTGAATAATATAACGCATAATTAATATAATATAAATAATACTGCACACCTTTTAAATGTGTCAAATCTAAAATATGGTTTAATACCATGTAGCTTAGAGAAAATATAAGCACAGGCTCAGGCACAGGCTTGACATTTATCCTGCTTGAATTCGTTCTAAGGAATGCACATAACTTCATAAATACCAAACTTTCATCTGAGAAAATTAAATATATAAAATATTTTAACTACAGTGTTTTTCTTTCATTTTCCCTGACTGAAGCCATCAAATCTAACACATCAGTGAGGCAAAACTGACGTCTATTAGCGAAAATGTGCTTTTATGCGCTTGTTTGATAACTTGTGGTTAAAGGGCCACTCAGCGGTCAAAGGCTGCAAATGCACTTTATACCGCCGCCGCGGCGGTACGTGTGGCGGTAAAAAGGGCCTTTTAAATGTCTACTAACTGTAGGCGGCAAGTCACTGATTTTATCACTGAATCGTTCATTCAATTGTTTCATTCGAATGACTGATTTATTCAGGAATAAAGCAAGGGTAATCAAATCATTGACTCTGATTCATTTAAAAACACATGTTTATTTATAAACCAGGCACCGCTTTATTTAAATGTAGATGTGCAGCGCCTGAGCTGTGACTTTGTTTCAAACTATTTACGTCTACAAAATAAAATAAAATCAGGCAATAGAATTATAGTAAGACAATGTTAGTCACTTAATATTAACTTCTTGTTTATTGAACTGTTTTTAAAATCTATCACATTTACAAAATCAACTTAATCATTACATCTGTCACTCTCCTTAGTTCATCCCGATCTTACAATGTTCCATTATAATCAAAAGATCTCTACACTGCACAACAAATCTCTTATTTACAATGCGTTTACTTTATGAAAGGATTTGTGAGCCTATGTCTGTGATACATTCCTCACTGCTGCAAAGTACATAGAAACCTTTGAAGCCCCCGTCAATGCAAACACATATATTTCACCACCGCACACAGTAGTTTTCAGTCGCATTTGCATGTGACTCCGAATATTAGACAGTGTCACACAGCCTTGTGTGTCCCTTACTTTCGATTGCTAGACGCATATGGGAACTCATTACAATCACGCTGTGCTATGAAGTGGAATGACTTAAGATATTAACTTCCATAAGCAATCATTGCCCCTAAGAATTTAATAATAATCCAAGGCTAAAATGGGTTGAGCTTCCTAAGGGGTCATACCCTGCCTGGTTAATCATTCCAAAGTACTCCTGTAGCTTCGACACCAAGGGGTCAAGTTCTAACAGGTGAACTGATGCCAGAGAGCTTGAGCGAGATCTGGTCAAGGGCTCCCTGTCAGATTTGTTAATGCAATGCATGTCACTTCAAGCAAAAAGGACACTGGCCTGTAAGACCGGGTCTTCCAAGTTATCCAAGTTCCAAAGGGGGGGCCACCAGGAGAACCCTGTGTTTCTGTTCCCTTACTCGCCTGATTACCTGTGGGATCAGGGTGATTGGGGGAAAGCATAAATGAGGAGGTTGGGCCAATCATGGGCCAAAGATCTCCCAGATCTCTTGAACCATTTGCGGATGGAGCGTCCACTCCCCTGAGGGGACATTATTTCATAACCGCTACTTGGTTCAATTTGACCGGTACATGCACTGCTCTTCTTAGCGAGCGCAAGTTGAGCTGAGCCCATTTCAGGAGGCGCTTTGCAAGAGCAAAGAGACTCTTCGAGGAGAGGCCTCCTTGATGGTTTATGTAGGACACCACTAACATGTTGTCTGATCGGATTAGCACATGGCGTCCTTGTAAGACTAGCAGGAAGTACAGACAGGCTTGACATACTGCTAGCATCTCCAGGCAGTTGATGTGGAAGCCTTTTTCAGCTTTTCGACCGGCGATGCTGCTGCCATAAGGCCAAGCATCCTCTGAAATGCTTTGAGAGGGAGAGCAGAACTGATCTTGATGGAGGTTGCCATCCTCCGTATAACCAGAGAACAAACCAGCATGACTGTAGCTCTCATATGGGCTAAGTCCAAAATTGTTCCCAGGAATGATATTAGCTGGCTGGGGAACACAGGCTTTTGGCAAAATTGACCCCGAGTCCAAGAAACTCCAGGTGGCTGAGGAGGAGGGTCTTGTGTGATATTAATTCTGCCTCGGACTGGGCCAGAACGAGCCAGTTGTCAAGGTAGTTGAGAATGAGGATAACCATCTGTCTCAGAGGGGAAAGAGCCACGTCCATGCGCTTCATAAAGATGTGAGGGGCCAGGGACAGCCCAAAGGGAAGGACCTTATGTTGATATGCCACTCCCTCAAAGGTGAATCTCAAGAATTGCCTGTGATGGGGGGCTATCTGGATGAGAAAGTATGCATTCTTCAGTTCCATAGAACAGTCTCCTGGGCATATTTATGCAAGGATCTATTTCAGTGTGATCGTCCTGAACGACCTTTTTCATGAGGGAGTAATTCAGGCATCTGAAATGGCATCCGGATGCCACCACCCTTCTTGGGGACGAGGAAGTAACGGCTTTAAAAGCCTGACTTGCTCTGTGCTGGAGAAACGGTTTCTACCTGTGGGCTACCTTGCTTTGCACTGAGGTGGTATATCACCTCTGCACCCAGAAATGAATGGGGTGTCAAGAGATCTAAGAGAGACTGCTTGAGGGCCAGTCTGGCTGTAGCGAGATCTGACGCCATCCTCTTTCCTGTCCTGCAGATCAGGATGATGTCTGAGGCGACGGGTCCGATGCAATCTTGGGTCAGGGACCCTGGCACTTCGGCAGATGTTAGCGTCTTGGCTGAGCGAGAGCATCCCTGTGTCTGCTGAGCTTTAGTGGGCTGAACAGCACCACAAGGCTGGCCATCAATATCCCGATCGCCTGGGTGGTTGTCTTGGTGGTGTGCAGACCCATGTCAGTAGCGCTCCTCAAATCCCTGAGGGTAGCAGGGTCTAAGCCAGACTCGGTGGATGCGAGGATCAATGCCTGAAAGACCTGGAGGACCATTATAGAATGAAGCACCGAAACCACCTGTCCAGCTGAAGTGTAAGTAGGTGGAGAGAGAGCTGATGTGGTCCTACATGGTTTGGACTGATAAGCGGCCTTCGCCGAACGAAGAGGCAGTACAGAGGCGGGCAGAGCAGGGCGCGGACCACTATCTGATGAACTCGTCATGGACCTCCGGGAAGAATGGAGAGGCATGCTGATGAGGGGCTTGGCAGTGCCCTGGCAAGATCCATTCATTCAGACAGCTGCATGAGGGTTCCTCTGGTGGAGAACACTCTTAACCCAGCTCTTCAACCACTTTGAAGAGAATACAGAGAAGCTCGGCATCCATCCCATCCTTGGTGGTGCTAAAGGCGGACAATGATGAGGGGGTGGGGTCAGTCACTGAGCCCAACAGCTCCTCTGCATCCGATGCTGCTGTGGACATGCTGTCTTAGACCTTCCACCAAATGAAATGACTTTGCATGCACCAGCAGAGTGATGCTGATCAGACAGAAGAGGATGTGAGAAAACTCTCTGCGTTGAGAGTGAGGTACGTGGGATCTGGGCTGGCGTAAGTTCGCTTGCAGATGATTGCTCGAGCCCCCTGCCCCGCTGTTTTTTCCTCACAGGTCCCTGGGACGAAGAAAATGGGAGGGCGCAAGTGGCAGGGTTGCTTTCTGAAAAGAAAGCAACATGTGAGCAAAGAGAGGCAAGAAAGACAAAACAATTAGTTACCGTGAGCGCAGTATCTGCATGGGATTTCCCCAAGCAGAAAATGCACTCCTTGTGGCCATCATTGGCGTGCAGAGAAGACTTGCACAAACCGCAATAATGGCAAGGCCTTTTAAACCAAGCCTTGACTCTTTTAGAAGCTCTTTTAAAATTTTAGGATGGTGGCAGGGGTGCCTTTAAATTAAACAATTGTTTTTATAGCCTAAAACAGTTACCGCATACATCGCAAGATTTCCCAAAAATTAACACCGCAACAAAAGTCTAGTAAGATGTTTTGAAAAACCGTCAGATAACTGTTAGTGTGATAACAACAGTGTAAGTGTAACTGTAATTCAGAGATGCAAAGATGCTTTGTTTAACTTGCTGTGCTGCAGGCGCAAGAACTGAAAACTCGGAAATGGACTCTGAATGAGGCAAGTGGAATGGATTTGAGGAAGCAGCATCATGGAAGTTAAGGCTGTAGCTAAAACGTCGAATGGAGTTTGTTATTAGGGCATTCCTGAAGTGGAATGGATTTTACTGATGGCACTCTGAAAACTGAACAGACATATGCGCTGAATTAAACACAATAAAAGTGAGTGGGTCCAATATCATTGGTCTTTAAAAGTGGGTCGGTCTTGTCTCACCCGCATACAATGGTTTCGACACCCATGGTTTCAGAAGTTTGTTTTTTAGTGGTTAAGCGTCCATCTGCCGTCCACCATTCAATCTACAGCCATTGTGTGTGTGTGTGTGTGTGACAGTGAATCTAAGCACACATACACAGTGGTAGCGGGTCTAAGGTGGGCCTAAACTTAAACTCCTAAAGGCAGAGACAGGTCATCACTCTCAGTTTATAGAGCAGGAGAAAGAGCTCATCACTGTGTCTGCAGCTCTCAGGCACTCAGAATTACTTCCATCTCTCAAGTGGCATAGAGTGAGTGTGAAGAGTGTGTCTGTGTTGTAATAGAGTTCTCACTCTCGTGCACAACATCCTGTCAGGCTTTGACAGCTACAGCTGACATTGTGATACATGTATATGACTGCCAGTGTAATTGTGCTCTCACACACACACACGCATACATATTCATATGTATGCATGTGATCTCTGTGTGTGCATGTGAATAGTCACTGCTGTAGCTCTTAACCCTCAATTGGCAAAATATAGGGCCAACCTGGTGTGTTACATCTTCACGTGGCAAATACATGATGTGAAATTGTTCACGTCATGATTAACAACATCCCTATAAAGCCCAAAGCCCAAGTCTAATTGATCAACATGATCAAAACTTTACCGTTAAACCTGTTGCACACAATCTACTACAGGTGATGGTCATAATTAGAATATCATCAAAAACTTGATTTATTTCACTAATTCCATTCAAAAAGTGAAACTTGTATATTATATTCATTCATTACACACATATTGATATATTTCAAATGTTTATTTCTTTTAGTTTTGATGATTATAATGGACAACTGAGGAGAATCCCAAATTCAGTACCTCAGAAAATTAGAATATTGTGAAAAGGTTCAATATTGAAGACACCTGGTGCCATACTATAATCAGCTAATTAATTCAAAACACCTGTAAATGGTCTCTCAGTCTAGTTCTGTAGGCTACACAATCATGGGGAAGACTGCTGACTTGACAGTTGTCCAAAAGAAGACCAATGACACAAAAGGTCATTGCAAAAGAGGCTGGCTGTTCACAGAGCTCTGTGTCCAAGCACATTAAAAGAGATGCGAAGGGAAGGAAAAGATGTGGTAGAAAGAAAGTGTACAAGCAATAGGGATAACCGCACCCTGGAGAGGATTGTGAAACAAAACCCATTCAAAAATGTGGGGGGGGGGGGGGGGGGGGGTTCACAAAGAGTGGTCTGCAGCTGGAGTCAGTGCTTCAAGAACCACTACGCACAGACGTATGCAAGACATGGGTTTCAGCTGTCGCACTCCTTGTGTCAAGCCACTCTTGAACAACAGACAGCATCAGAAGCATCTAAAGACAAAAAGGACTGGACTGCTGCTGAGTGGTCCAAATTTATGTTCTCTGCTGAAAGTAAATTTTGCATTTCCTTTGGAAATCAGGGTCTGGAGGAAGAGAGGAGAGGCACACAATCCACGTTGCTCAAGGTCCAGTCATCTGCTAGTGTTGGTTCACTGTGTTTTCTGAGGTCCAAGGTCAATGTAGCCGTATAAAAGGAAGCTTTAGAGCCCTTCATGCTTTCTGCTGCTGACCAACTTTATGGAGATGCAGATTTCATTTTCCAACAGGACTTGGCACCTGCACACAGTGCCAGAGCTACCAGTACCTGGTTTAAGGACCATGGTATCCCTGTTCTTAATTGGCCAGCAAACTCGCCTGACCTTAACCCTGTAGAAAATCTATCGGGTATTGTGAAGAGGAAGAAGCGATATGCCAGACTCAACAATGCAGAAGAGTTGAAGGCCACTATCAGAGCAACCTGGGCTCTCAAAACACCTGAGCAGTGCCACAGACTGATCGACTCCATGCCACGCCGCATTGCTGCAGTAATTCAAGCAAAAGGAGCCCCAACTAAGTATTGAGTGCTGTACATGCTCATACTTTTTATGTTCATACTTTTCAGTTGGCCAAGATTTCTAAAAATCCTTTCTTTGTATTGGTCTTAAGTAATATTCTAACTTTCTGAGATACTGAATTTGGGATTTTCCTTAGTTGTCAGTTATAATCATCAAAATTAAAAGAAATAAACATTTGAAATATATCAGTCTGTTTGTAATGAATGAATATACAAGTTTCACTTTTTGAATGGAATTAGTGAAATAAATCAACTTTTTGATGATATTCTAATTATATGACCAGCACCTGTACTTGCATTCTGTCGTCTGATTGATAGTTAAGACTTTTTTAGCAAGTAAAATGTATTTTAGTTTAACTGTACAAACGACCACCTTCAGCTTGTGCTTCATGTCTTTTTGCGGTTTCATTTTTAGTTATTTTTATCAAGCAAACATAAGAACTTTGATATTTCATAATGAACACTTGATAGACTGAAGCAGATTAGCTTTACTTGACATTTTTTTTGAAAAATCTGTATGAAATTTTATGAACATTTGTTCATCTCTCAATAAACAAAGTATTTAAATATCATTAAATGTATATAATTCTATGCAAGTATCTGCTGTACTGTTATAAATTTATAAAATCAACTAATATTGATATCACCCAGCATCTGCACCAAATTGCACATTTCTGCTCCGTTTGAGCCTCTTGAGCCTTTTTTACCTCCATATTCTCACTATATCATACAATATGAGCCATAAAAGCTTGATGGATCAAAGATGATGGGTAACAAAAGTCTTAGGAACCTTTTTCCATGACTTTGTTTTTTGTTGCATCATTTTATTCTCAGTGAAAGTAAATGATTGATGACACCATCTCTGCCCTACAAAGCAAAAAGGCAGTAACTGAATTTTTGGTCAAAAATTAGGCTAGTTATTGTCATTTTCATGACATTCAAGGCATCCTTTATGTGACAAAACATCTTATCTGAAATGTGTGTCGTTTTGGAGAAAAATGGTAGTTGTTTTTACAGTAACTACTTAGGCTGGATGACAGGATAACTTTTAAGTCATTTTTCTCAGTTCTGCACTCTGCGTAGTTACTGCCTTTTTGCTTTGTAGGGCAGATCTGTGATCCACAGAAGAAATAAAGTCTTTCTTGAGGAAGTGACAGTATCAGTTTTTGTTGAACGATTGCTTTAGCATTTTTGTAATTACTCAAGTAGCTTATTGCTGTATTAAACACAGATACAACGTCTTCACTAGAGCTCTGATATCAAGATAACAACTGCATCTCATTACCACAGAGGGGCAAAGATCATACATTTACAAATATATGTGCAAACACACACACACACACTTGACCCGACTTGTTAAAAACCTCTAGTCACACGTTCTTGCTGCACAGCCTCGCTACAAATCTTGCATTTAAAGTAGCGCAGTCCTCTTGTTTTAAACGCAAACCTGCCCAATTATGACCCCATGAGACTGTGAAACTAGTTTAGACACAAACGAAGATGACATCACCGGACCCAATTAAAGCATCTAGTGTTGCATCACAATGTTAAGAACAAACTCAAAACAGTCAAAGAAGCTTATCAACTGATAGGGCTTTTACACTGGGCTCGTTTGCTCTGGTCCGAGCCGGAGCGTGATTGTTCCCGGCGCCGCCCGCCCACAGCTTCAGACTCAATGGTTGTATCGAACCAAGGTGCGTTTTCAGTCACCTTACGTCATCGCAAACGCACACAGAAAACCCAACACAGAGAACACAACGTGACTGAGCATAGTTGTAATTTTTCATTTATTTTGGTGCTATTATGCACAGCATAGTGAAGGACAACTGCGTTTCATTGTTCATTGCATGGTGTAATTCAGCACATATCCAGGGGACGCAGTGTTTCTGCTGATCGTAGAAGAAATTTTTTGAGAAGACAGCTGATTGCAAGAAATGCATTTGTATCTTTGTTTACACTGCATGCTTACGAACGAACCCAAGGTAAAGTGTCATCTCCTACACACACATTATATATATATATATATATATATATATATATATATATATATATATATACTTTGACATCTGAAATTTTCTTCTAAAATGAGAATTATTATTGTAATAGCAATGGAAAGGACCCGTTCATTGCCACTGAAGTGAAATAACAGAACCATAATTTCTATAGAACAGAATATAACAGAATAGTTTGTGAAGAAAATTTCTTCAGTGTCCCACAACGTTCCCCTGCAACTCATGGTTCTCGTGTGTTGAGGAAACAATGATATCGACAGTGTTACGCATGCGCAGGATACTTTACTTCCTGAAAAAATACGCACCCGAGTCCACGTTGCTTGCACATTCAATAGTGGTAATAGTTCAGTGGTACCTAGGGCAGAAGAGGGGGGGGGGGCAAGTTTGGGAGGGAGTTCAGCTTCCTGACAGCCTGGGTGATGAAGCTGTCCTTCAGTCAGCTGGTCCTGGCCTGGAGACTCCGCAGTCTCCTCCCTGATGGCAGCAGACTGAAGAAGGTGTGTGACAGGTGGGTGGGATCACCGGCGATGCAGAGGGCTTTGCGAGTGAGACGGGTTCCGTAATTGTGCTGGAAGGAGGGGAGAGAGACACCAATGATCGTCTCAGCTGCTCTCACTATGCGTTGCAGAGTCTTTCAACAGGACGCGTTGCAGGCACCATACCACACACTGATGCAGCTCGACAGGATGCTCTCGATGGTGCCTCTGTAGAAGGTGTACATGATGGGGGGTGGAGCTCTGGCTCTCCTGAGCTGCCACGGTATTTTCGTCCCGCAACGAGAGCTCTGTCCGCTCGATAGCACGTCAGCTGGTCGAGCTGAATAGCAGCGTCTGGAACGCTATTGCTGAGCCATGTTTCCGTGAACACAAAAACACAACAGTCTCTTACAGTCCTCTGAGTTGAACGTAGTAATCGAATGTAGTCCAGTTTATTGTTCCAACGAGCGTACATTAGCCAGTACGATGGTGGGGATGGATGGCTTGTGTGGGTTAGCCGTTAGCCTAGCCCGGATACCTCCACGCCTACCCCTCTTCTGCTTCCTCTCACACCGCTTGTGGAGCCTCCGCTGTGGGCGAGATGCAGTAGTGGGGGTCGGTGATGGTGTAGGCCTCCGTAGCAGACCGAGATCCCGCAGCTGTTCCACGTGCACAGAGTTTAACTGTAAAAATGCGGTTCTGCCTACATCCAGCAGAAACTCGCGACTGTATGAGCGCTTAGACAGATAGACGCGATGACGACGTGCAAAAACACTGCGACTCACAAGACAAAAAACACGAAAACACTGTTCTGTCAGGACAGAGAGAAGCCGTTGTGTGTGGACGCGCCACCATCTTGGTCTCCAGTCAAGGCCATTTAGGCCATAACTGCATTTATGGAGTTGCACTGTGTCTCTGTTTCAACAACAAACAGCAGCATTATTGTTTCTAATGAGAGCTCTGAAGAAAATCCCGCCCACCGTTTTCTGTGTGCTTATACATACAGTCAGCATCTAGCCATAGTTGGGGGCGTGGTCTGGCATGGCGAGGGTGGAGTCAGCGTGGGGGAAAACACTGCGAACATCATTTGTATTTGAATGAATGCAAACACAGACAGGATGAATTTATGAATGAAAGTGTGAAAGTTCTGACACAAAACGAAGTTGTTACGTATCTTCACGCTTTTTAAGTGGGTATACGGAAATCGCTGGCCTTTTCTAATGGGTATTCGGCGTATACCTGTGTATCCCGTAGACTACATCTCTTAGCAGATGCGTTTTCATGCAAGTTTAGGTTCGACACTAGGCTACATAGTTTTGCTTAAGGTAGAATAATAAGGTTAATTATATATGCATGCCACTTTCTAAAACAACCTTAAACAGTTTTGTTAACGTTAATAATAAACACAATGTTAACGTAGCCTACCTCTGATGAAATGCCGACTGCAAACATACACATGTACACATGTTCCCTTGATCATCCTCACGCCTTATTGCTTGTAGCAATTTTGTCCTCCTTTCCGGTTCTGTACGTTTATTAGAAAGGATGTAGAACTTCAATTCATAATTTGTTAGTTTAATGGCAGTACAAAAAAACGACACCGCAACTCTTTGGCATGATTGTCCCGTGTATTTCAATTCCTGCCGAGGCATTTTTTTCCCCCACGGGCTAAATTCACATCACATGACGGGGCGTTCCCAGACCAACCGTCTGTATGTATTGGACTAACTGGAAGACCTGCCAAGAGAGCATTGCAATAATCCAGCATGAAAGAACAAGAGCATGAACAAGGAGTTGTGAAGCATGTTCTGAACGAAAGGGCCTGATCTCCTTGATGTTGATGTGCAGGACCAGACAGTTTTAGCAATGTGGTCTGAGAAAGTCAGCTGATCATCAATCATAACTCCAAGGTTACTGGCTTTTTTTGAATGTGTTATGGTTGATGTGCCTGAACTTGATGGTGAAATTGTGATGGGTTTTGACGATGGGTTTGATGGAACTACAAGCAGTTCTGTCTTGGCAAGGTTGAGTTGAAGGTGATGGTCCTTCATTCAGCTAGAAATGTCTGTTTGACCAGCTAAGATGTGAGCAGCTATCGTCGGATCATCAAGATGGAATGAGAGGTAGAGTTGAGTGTCATCAGCTTAGTAGTTATATGAAAAGCCATGTTTGTGAATGACAGAAATGTGCTGATCACAAAGGTGATCCTTTATATGCACTTCAGCATCTTATTCATCTGTTGAGACTCTTCTTTTCTCATCTATTCTCCATCCGTCTAGTTTCTTTACTTTTTCTTCACATTCATATATGTGTTGTGTGTGTGATCTTTGGCCCTTTTGGTGGTAATGAGAAGCAGTTGTTATCTTGATTATCAGATGTCAAATTAATTTTTCAATTGCAGATTGTTCTCTGGTAATTCCTGCCTGATGTGTTCAGAAGCACTTAGATAATTGAAACGAATAATTCTGTTGAGCACCAAACAGGCAGAGAGACGGACAGACACGCATCGACACACACGTTAGTTTTCCTATCATGGTTAGGGTTTTATATGATCTTTCTATAAATATATTTGAAATACATTTATGTTGTGCTAAGTATACTATAGATACATTTACATATTTATATGCTTAATAAAAATACCCTGGTATTGTACTTTTAAAGGTCCCGTTCTTCGTGATCCCATATTTTAAACTTTAGTTAGTGTGTAATGTTGTTATTAGAGTATAAATAATATCTGTAAAATTCTAAAGCTCAAAGTTCAATGCCAAGCGAGATATTTTATTTAACAGAATTCGCCTACAACGAACGACCCGTTTGGACTACATCCCTCTAGTTCCTGCAGTAATGACGTCACTAAATCAGTTTTTTGACTAGCCTCCGCCCACAGGAATACACAAAAAAGGGGATGTGGTCTTGTTGAGCTCCGACGGAGAAGAGGAAGAGTTGCATTTGTATTTGTCGCCATGTTGTCGAAACGCTGTTATTTTCATCTCGGAGATCAATGGTTACAATTTATGTTTAACTCTGTTCCCGAAAATTATAATCCACATGTAAAACTATGTGCAGCACATTTTGCTGAGGACAGCTTCCTCAATCTCAATCAGTTTAATGCCGGATTCGCACAAAGATAATTCTTGAAAGGTGGAGCAGTTCCCTCTTTGTCTGGAGAGGGCGTTGTTTATGGACCACAACCGGTAAGTGTATTTTATTATTTAAGTTGGTGCGTTTAACAGTTTCTGTAACTTATTACACAAAGGGCAACACTGTTTAGCTTTGTTAACTACAGTCGTGGCCAAAAGTTTTGTGAATTACATAAATATTGGAAATTGGAAAAGTTGCTGCTTAAGTTTTCATAATAGCAATTTGCATATACTCCAGAATGTTATGAAGAGTGATCAGATGAATTGCATAGTCCTTCTTTGGCATGAAAATTAACTTAATCCCAAAAAAACCTTTCCACTGCATTTCAGTGCTGTCATTAAAGGACCTGCTGAGATCATTTCAGTAATCGTCTTGTTAACTCAGGTGAGAATGTTGACGAGCACAAGGCTAGAGATCATTATGTCAGGCTGATTGGGTTAGAATGGCAGACTTGACATGTTAAAAGGAGGATGATGCTTGAAATCATTGTTCTTCCATTGTTAACCATGGTGACCTGCAAAGAAACACGTGCAGCCATCATTGCGTTGCATAAAAATGGCTTCACAGGCAAGGATATTGTGGCTACTAAGATTGCACCTAAATCAACAATTTATAGGATCATCAAGAACTTCAAGGAAAGAGGTTCAATTCTTGTAAAGAAGGCTTTAGGGCGTCCAAGAAAGTCCAGCAAGCGCCAGGATCGTCTCCTAAAGAGGATTCAGCTGCGGGATCGGAGTGCCACCAGTGCAGAGCTTGCTCAGGAATGGCAGCAGGCAGGTGTGAGCACATCTGCACGCACAGTGAAGCGAAGACTTTTGGAAGATGGCCTGGTGTCAAGAAGGGCAGCAAAGAAGCCACTTCTCTCCAAAAAAAACATCAGGGACAGATTGATCTTCTGCAGAAAGTATAGTGAATGGACTGCTGAGGACTAGGGCAAAGTCATATTCTCAGATGAAGCCCCTTTCCGATTGTTTGGGGCATCTGGAAAAAGGCTTGTCCGGAGAAGAAAAGGTGAGCGCTACCATCAGTCCTGTGTCATGCCAACAGTAAAGCATCCTGAAACCATTCATGTGTGGGATTCTCATCCAAGGGAGTGGGCTCACTCACAATTCTGCCCCAAAACAAAGCCATGAATAAAGAATGGTACCAAAACACCCTCCAACAGCAACTTCTTCCAACAATCCAACAACAGTTTGGTGAAGAACAATGCATTTTCCAGCACGATGGAGCAACGTGCCATAAGGCAAAAGTGATAACTAAGTGGCTCGGGGACCAGAATGTTGAAATTTTGGGTCCATGGCCTTGAAACTCCCCAGATCCCATTGAGAACTTGTGGTCAATCCTCAAGAGGCGGGTGGACAAACAAAAACCCACTAATTCTGACAAACTCCAAGAAGTGATTATGAAAGAATGGGTTGCTATCAGTCAGGATTTGGCCCAGAAGTTGATTGAGAGCATGCCCAGTCGAATAGCAGAGGTCCTGAAAAAGAAGGGCCAACACTGCAAAAACTGACTCTTTGCATAAATGTCATGTAATTGTCGGTAAAAGCCTTTGAAACTTATGAAGTGCTTGTAATTATATTTCAGTACATCACAGAAACAACTGAAACAAAGATCTAAAAGCAGTTTAGCAGCAAACTTTTGAAAACTAATATTTATGTAATACTCAAAACTTTTGGCCACGACTGTAGATGTTAGGGCTGTGCAAAAAAATCGAATGCGATTTACATGCGCATCTCGTCAGTAAAGGCGTTCTGTGATTATAAGTACATCTCCAGCACGTAGATCAGGTCAGGATTGCCAGGTTTTCAAAACAAATCCTGCCCACTTGCTTCTCAAAACTAGCCCAATCGTGTTTCCAGGAGGGCAGCGTGGGTTCATAGAACAAGGAAGTAATCAGCCCGTTTTTTATGACAGTGAAAACAGCGGTATACAGATAGGTGAATTGTGTGAAAAATACTGTTTTTTTTACACGCGCAACATGAACACGTTATATTGCACACTGTAAACACAATCAAAGCTTCAAAAAAAAACACAAAAACGGGACCTTTAATATACTAAACTGATATACTTTAAGTCTGCTTAATTTTTCTCCTTGTAGTGGACTACAATGGCTACCAAAAAGTTGAAGGTCAAAATTACAGTTTCAGTGCAGCTTTAAAGGGCTCTACCACGATACCAGACAAGAAATAAGGGTCTTATCTAGTGAAATTATCTGTCATTTTCAAAAAAATAAAAATGTATATGCTTTATAAACCGAAATGCTCGCCTTGCACTGCTCTTTGATGCGCATCCATGACCTCATGTAATACATTATTACGTTGAAAAGGTCACGATTGTGACAGATGTGGAGAAGGAGGACCGTTCAAAAGTTGTATGCTAAATGTTCGACTTGAAAAACACTGTGTCGGTACTTCTGCCTATGACACGCTTGACCTTTTCAACTTGATTACGCATTACATGAAGTCGTGGACGTGCATTGCCAAGCAGTGCAAGGCGAGCATTTCTGTTTATAAAGCATATGCAATTTTTTATTTATTTATTTTTCTTAGAAAATGACCAATCGTTTCAACATTGTAACAACTGAGGATTTTACTATATTTTTTCATTTGTAAAATTCCATCAAAGAATCATATCACTGTTTCTACAAAAATATGAACTGTTTTCAAACATTATATTAATTAAAAAAAAAATCTTAAGGAGCAAATCAGCATAAATTAAAAATTTCAGTTGCATTTTTATCAGAAAGATAATTATATTTTCCCCCATGTTATGCATACCAAACACACACACACACACACACACACACACACACACACACACACACACACACACACACACACACAGGACAGTAAAATAATGAGATTCTGTCAAAGCTACTATAGAAAACATTCCCACACCATATTCTCTCCAGCACACACAAAAGTTTTGATGAGAGTCCGATCTACAGAAATCTATAGTGTGTGTGTGTGATGTGAAAGTGAAGTGTGTGTTCGCTAGAGGAGCAGATAAGAGTTCTACTGTCTGATTGACTCTGTGCAGATATGGACACAAAGACTTCAGCCTGACACCAAGCAGCTCAATCCAGCTTCTCCAGCTTTGTTCTGTTAAAGGTGCTCTAAGTGATGTCACACATTTTTTAGGCCAAAACATTTTTTGTCACATCCAGCAAACATCTCCTCACTATCCGCTAGCTGCTTGACCCCTGAACACACTGTAAAAAAACGGGGTTTCTCTAGACACCACAGGCTCCACAAACAAGAAAAACAAACTGGGCTCACCCGCACCACAAAACATAACAAACTGTTCCAGCCAATAACCGACAAGAAATATTTGGGGGTGGGGTTTGGGGGGTTAGTGCACTGATGAGGAGGAGGGAGGGTCTAGCTAGCTCCCGTTTTGTTTGACAACAATTTGAACGTCAACAAGAAGTTACGACTCCCGGCATCGCTTAGAGCACCTTTAAATGCATAGTTCATCCAGAAATGAACATTCTATCATCATTTACTTGCCCTCATGTTGTTCCAGACATACACCACTTTCTTTCTTCTGCCGAACACAAAGACAGATCAGAGGCCTAATATCCAGAGTGTTGTATTGTATGAAATTGCATCTAGTGCTGTCAAGCTCCAACAATGGGGAAAAAAGCAGCAGTCCATATGACACGTGTGCTGCTTCTGATGTCACACAATAGCTTTGTAGTCATGAAAACTACTTTTATAAAAATAATTTTAGAATCAGTTATTTTAAAGATTTCTTTAAATAAATGCTTTTCTTTTGAATTTTCTATTCATCAAAAAATCATTTTAATACAAAATGCATCGTTTCCACACACACAAAAAAAAAAATGAAGTGGCACAACTGTTTTCAACACTGATAATAATAATAAAGTAACCAAAACTCCATCGGTGACAGAATAAAAAAAAAGATGAAACCAGCAGGGTGTGGTTTATTTCCAGGCTGCAACAGACGTCAGATTCAGCAGAGGATTCATCTGGTTCTCGTGGTTTTGCGCTGATGACCGGTCTTCACAGGAGATTTGTCTCTAGTTGACATGGTCTCCGCTGACATTCAGGATGGTAGAGGTTATCTCAAGGTGCTGATCCACCATCTGATCTAGATACGGACTGGATCTGGTTGGCTCCGGTGACCTCAGAATAAGAATAAAACTGACTAACAGCCGCATAGATGCCATTTTTCTTACGATGTAACAAGTACATTATTATGGGTTGGGTATTATGGGAAGAGTTCCCAGTTGACCTAATTAATGCAGCTTAACAATCCTTTAATGTATTATAGAAAAATTATACTATGTTATGTGTATCCCAGGCAGTGTTGGGAACGTTACTTTAAAAAAGTAATTAGTTATAGTTACTCACTACTTGTTTCAAAAAGTAACTGAGTTAGTAACTGAATTACTCTATAATAAAAGTAACTCGTTACCAGGGAAAGTAATTATTTGCGTTACTGTAAAAAAAAAAATTATTTGCGTTACTGTTTTTTTTAGCAGTTTTCACAAGTGAGTTGAAATAAGTAGAACAGACAGGTGTTCGTACATAACTTTCGAGATTTATTGCACGTCAACAGACAGCAAGAGTTTTATCCTGCACTCTTTGTAAGAAAAGTTTTTTTGGCCACTAGCTTTGTAGATTCGTGTGTCACACATTACATGTACACATTACATGCACGTTCTTGCCTTTACCTTTGAAGTAGTGCTTATATCTCCACCTTGAAAATGCCAACTTTTCATCGGATTGCTCCTGACTCGCCATTTCTCCTGCTGCTGCGAATCTCTGTGTAGCTGTTGCGTGTGTGTGACTGTGTGTGTTTGGCGCCGCTGGCGCGTGTGTGTAAAAACACTGGCTCTGATTGGCTACCATGAAACACATGACTCTGCCTTAGCCAATCATAATCACTTATCTCGTTATTAACCCACCTGCTCACTCGCTGTGTGAGCCAGGGGTGCGTTTGGATTGCATATTAAATCAATGCATAGTAACGCACCGCATTTAACGTTCAGTAACGTTAACGGCGTTGTAACGACGGGAAAAGTAATTAGTTAGATTACCCCGTTACTGAAAAAATAACGTCGTTACCTAACGCCGCTCTTTTAAACGCCGTTATTCCAAACACTGATGCCAGGTGAAAAAGATGTTTTTTTTAATTTAAACTGACAGAGTGTGTCTGCCTCCCAAACAATGCTAGGTTGATTGTTCCAGAGTTTGGGCGCTAAATTGGAAAAGGATCTGCTGCCTGCAGTTGATTTTGATATTTCAGGTATTATCAAATAGAGCGATATGAGCTTGCTCAAGTACTGAGGAGTTAAACCATTTAGGGCCTTATAAGTAGTTAGCAAGTTTTAAAAAGTTGTACAATGTTTAATAGGGAACCAGTGCAGAATTGACAGGACTGGGCTAAAATGGTCATGTTTCCTGGTCCTAGTAAGCACTCTAGCTCCTGCATTTTGGACCAGCTGGAGTTTGTTCATGCAGAGCAGCCACAGGTTATTGTACAGTTGTACAGAAAATGTACAGTTGAACAAAATATTGCTAAATACATTATATTGCCAGTCAAATAAATAAATAAATTAAAATAAAATAAAAACTTTGCAATTCATCCACCCTTGGCAGGTGAGGCAGAAATTTAATTTTGCACCCAGCACTTACACACAAACACACACAGCTAAACGCTGCCCATCAGACTCCAGAAGAATCCTGAGTGCCCAACTCTCTGCCAGGTGTCCATGGCAACATCAGAGTTTTTCTTGTCTCCAAAGAGACCTGCAGGGAAATGACAGATTCTGAGCCTTGAGAGAGAAAGCTGATGAATCAGTGTCAGAGATCCATCTGCTGATTATTCACTATGACTCTCAGAAGAATAAACTAATTAACAGGTCATGTGAGTAGTTTGACCACCTGATTAGCTTACGCTCACCTGTATTATTTTCATGACTATGAAAATTGTAGAGTCACACTGAAGGCATCAAGGGCTATTTGACCAAGAAGGAGAGTGATGGGGTGCTGCGCCAGATGACCTGGCCTCCACAGTCACCGGACCTGAACCCAATCGAGATGGTTTAGGGGTGAGCTGGACCGCGGACAGAAGGCAGAAGGGCCAACAAGTGCTAAGCATCTCTCGGGGAACTCCTTCAAGACTGTTGGAAGACCATTTCAGGTGACTCCCTCTTGAAGCTCATCAAGAGAATGCCAAGAGTGTGCAAAGCAGTAATCAAAGCAAAAGGTGGCTACTTTGAAGAACCTACAATATGACATATTTTCAGTTGTTTCACACTTTTTTGTTATGTATATAATTCCATATATAATTCCACATGTGTTAATTCATAGTTTTCAAACTTTTGGTCTGTACTGTATATATATATATATATATATATATATATATATATATATATATATAGATGCAGGTGCATCTCAATAAATGTTGTGGAAAAGTTCATTTATTTCAGTTATTCCACTCAAATTGTGAAACTCGTGTATTAAATAAATTCAGTGCACATAGACTGAAGTAGTTGAAGTCTTTGGTTCTTTGAAGAAATGTGCTTCATTTTGTCCAAGAGATAACATTATCGCTTGGACAAAATGAAGCACATTTCTTTGTGAACCAGAAATATGTCAAATAACAAAAGTAAATTGAAATTTTAAAACAAACCCCAAATCTAATTAAATGAATAAGACAAAAAAAATCTCTTCATATAAACAAAATGAAATGAATTTAGCGATGAAATGAAGCGAACAAACAAACGCTCAATGTTTTACTCACGTGAGTTGAAACTTCATTAAAAATAAAGTTCAACCACACATTCCTAATATTTGAATTCAAAGGAAGGTTATGCTTTCACAACCAGGCACTGCACAATATTTTGCGATCTTCAATGGCACATTTATTGCTTGGTTGCTCTCCACTCATGTTATTTCCCCACTATGTCATGCGTGAATCAGTGGGCAGGGCTAGCTGATATTCTGTGAAGGTGGTGTTTAGGATCTGGCCCTCGCTGGGTCTGGTGTCAATAAAAGCTTTTATTTAAGTAACAAGGACATTTTCAGTTCTGAAACTCACAGGATATTCTTTTAGTATGATGTCCTCTTATATATCAGAAGCTCAAGTCAAAGTTGATTTCTCAATTCATGACCCCTTTAATGTTAGTTTAATGCATTACTAATTGGACCTTATTGCAAAGTCTTACCCATTTCTTATTTTTATTTAGTTTAAGTTGATTTAATAAATTACTAAAACTGAAATGAAAATAAACACTATATAGACATAATAAACAAAACATAATCAATTAAAGTTAAAACAGAAAATATTAATTTAAATCTATAATAGTATAACTAAAAGTACTCACCACAAATTAATTCCTGTGCACAAAAGAGGCAGAACGACAAAAAATGGTTTTGTTTGGCTTTATTGTCAGCGAGCTTGATCTCCTGCAGGCAAGCTTAAAAAAAGGTTTGTTTTTGACTCCGAAACATTAGTTCAGTGCTCAGTTTTGAGCATTATATCGATAATGAAAGCAGACAGAGCAGTTCAAGCATTTCAAAATAAACGGGAGTAGTTTCACAGTTTAATATAGACGTAATTTCTCCAAATGATTAATATATATATATATATATATATATATATATATATACAACCCGAATTCCGGAAAAGTTGGGACGTTTTTTAAATTTTAATAAAATGAAAACTAAAAGACTTTCAAATCACATGAGCCAATATTTTATTCACAATAGAACATAGATAACATAGCAAATGTTTAAACTGAGAAAGTTTACAATTTTATGCACAAAATGAGCTCATTTCAATTTTGATTTCTGCTACAGGTCTCAAAATAGTTGGGACGGGGCATGTTTACCATGGTGTAGCATCTCCTTTTCTTTTCAAAACAGTTTGAAGACGTCTGGGCATTGAGGCTATGAGTTGCTGGAGTTTTGCTGTTGGAATTTGGTCCCATTCTTGCCTTATATAGATTTCCAGCTGCTGAAGAGTTCGTGGTCGTCTTTGACGTATTTTTCGTTTAATGATGTGCCAAATGTTCTCTATAGGTGAAAGATCTGGACTGCAGGCAGGCCAGGTTAGCACCCGGACTCTTCTACGATGAAGCCAGCTGTTGTTATAGCTGCAGTATGTGGTTTTGCATTGTCCTGCTGAAATAAACAAGGCCTTCCCTGAAATAGACGTTGTTTGGAGAGAAGCATATGTTGCTCTAAAACCTTTATATACCTTTCAGCGTTCACAGAGCCTTCCAAAACATGCAAGCTGCCCATACCGTATGCACTTATGCACCCCCATACCATCAGAGATGCTGGCTTTTGAACTGAACGCTGATAACATGCTGGAAGGTCTCCCTCCTCTTTAGCCCGGAGGACACGGCGTCCGTGATTTCCAACAAGAATGTCAAATTTGGACTCGTCTGACCATAAAACACTATTCCACTTTGAAATAGTCCATTTTAAATGAGCCTTGGCCCACAGGACACGACGGCGCTTCTGGACCATGTTCACATATGGCTTCCTTTTTGCATGATAGAGCTTTAGTTGGCATCTGCTGATGGCACGGCAGATTGTGTTTACCGACAGTGGTTTCTGAAAGTATTCCTGGGCCCATTTAGTAATGTCATTGACACAATCATGCCGATGAGTGATGCAGTGTCGTCTGAGAGCCCGAAGACCACGGGCATCCAATAAAGGTCTCCGGCCTTGTCCCTTACGCACAGAGATTTCTCCAGTTTCTCTGAATCTTTTGATGATGTTATGCACTGTAGATGATGAGATTTGCAAAGCCTTTGCAATTTGACGTTGAGGAACATTGTTTTTAAAGTTTTCCACAATTTTTTTACACAGTCTTTCACAGATTGGAGAGCCTCTGCCCATCTTTACTTCTGAGAGACTCTGCTTCTCTAAGACAAATCTTTTATAGCTAATCATGTTACAGACCTGATATCAATTAACTTAATTAATCACTAGATGTTCTCCCAGCTGAATCTTTTCAAAACTGCTTGCTTTTTTAGCCATTTGTTGCCCCCGTGCCAACTTTTTTGAGACCTGTAGCAGGCATTAAATTTTAAATGAGCTAATTAAGTGGATAAAAGTGTAACATTTCTCAGTTTAAACATTTGCTACGTTATCTATGTTCTATTGTGAATAAAATATTGGCTCATGTGATTTGAAATTCCCTTAGTTTTCATTTTATTAAAATTTAAAAAACGTCCCAACTTTTCCGGAATTCGGGTTGTATATATATATATGTATATATATATTATTAATTTGTTTTGCATAGTTGTAAATGAGTTTGCAAAATAACGTTTGGATTGCAAAACTTCTAGACAGAGGATCATAGCAGAGCATCAGTTTCTAAACTACTGGGATTTCAACATTGATAGTTTCTTGAGCAGCAAATCAGCATATTAGAATGATTTCTGAAGAATCATGTGACACTGAAGACTAGAGTAATGATGCTTAAAAAACAGCTTTGATCATAGCAATAAAGTAAATTTGACAATATATTCGAATAGAAAACAGTTTTTTGAAGTTCTGATAATATTAGAATTTTACTGTATTTTTGATCCAATTAAAGCAGCCTTAGGTGCTTATATTTTCAAATATCGCGTCTAAAAACGCGTGGAAAACGCTAGGCGCGCAGCTTTCTCCTACTTTCCAAAGCGCTCAGCAACCATGACGTGCTCTATCCATGAAGACGCGGAAATTTCAGCAAAGGATAAATGGATTTGCAGCACTAAAAATCGCTTGCAGTAGCTCTGCTACAAAATTTATTTCAAAAATGGCAATCCATATATAGCTATGATCAGCTGTTCCTTGATCTTGGCTGAGCTTTCAAAGTTGTTACGGGAAAGGATGAAACTGATTGGTTAGTTCTTATCACATGACCCGCGGTGCGCTTGCGGCATTTTGAAAAGTTGAGATGTTTTTAACTCGATGCGGTGCGGACGTGCCTGGAAAAAACGAGTACTTTTAGTACTCCAATTACATTGGAAATAACGAACTTGAGTGCACAAAAGATGCAATATGTGAATGGCCCCTTAGTGAGCAGAATGTTTTGACTTTCAAAAACATTAAAATCTTCAAACTTCTGAATGGCAGTAAATGCAGTTATTTGTGATTAAAGGAAAAACTCCACCCGAAAAGGAAATTTTTGTCATTAATCACTCACTCCCATGTCGTTCCAAACCCGTAAAAGCTTAAAACTAAAAAAGAAACTACCCATACACTACCAAGTAAATTACACTGTCAAGGTCCAGAAAAGTATGAAAGACATTGTCAGAATAGTCCATCTGCCATCAGTGCTCTTCTGTATCAACCGCGCCACAAGGATGAGCTGTTTTCTTTCAAATCAAAGCTAAATACGTGTAGAAACAGTGCATCCTTGTGGCACGGCTGACGGCAGAAGTGCATATGGCAATATGGAGAGACATAGAGGATACTGTTGACAAAGGAATTGTTGAATAAAGTCGTTATTTTAATTTTTTTTTTTTTTTTTTGCTTACAAACAGTATTCTCGTTGCTTCAGAATGTTACGGTTGAACCACTGATGCCAGATGGACTATTCTGACTATGCTTTCCATACTTTTCTGGACCTTGACAGTGTAACTTACTTGGCAGTCTATGGCCTCCTGATTTTCATCCAAAATATCTTAACCCTTTCACGCATAGTGGTCACTACAGTGGACAGCTATTAAAAAAACATTTTCTTGAATTTGCATGGGTTGTTATGCCAAAGTTGCACATCAATCTCTTCATTGGACCCTGGTGCATCATCCTATAAATTGCAACCAAGTCACAAATTGCAAGCCTTTGTGTTTCGATTTTTTCCCCCTCCAAACCAAGATGGCCAAGGGTCAGTCAGACATGCCAAGTTGCTCCGAAATATCCACCCATTCCTTCTATCCTAGGAGACTCTTGTAGGTAAAAAAAATATTGCAGCATAAAGCAATATCTATTGAGTCATATCACAGTAAAATTTTCCAAGTTTTGATTTTAGATTGGTTTAGATTGAGAGAAAACTCTGATTAATCACATGTCCACTGTAGTGGACGTCATGCATGTAATGGCTATATTTCAGCTACAATTCATAATTATAATGTGAATATTGTTTTTGAAATTTAAAACTTAAAAACTTAATATGCATTGACTTTTTCTACTGTAAATAAATGTATTTGTATTATTAGAATGTAATTTTCATTGACATCGAAAAAAGTCATGTGATTACATAATGTATGACACTTGTAATGCATTACTTTACTTGTTAGATCAAAAAGTAATCTGATTTTATAATGCATGTTATTGTAATGCGTTTTTTACTAATAACATCAAAAGGTAATCTGATTACATAATGCATGTTACTTGTAATGCGTTTCCTTTCTCATAACATCAAAAAGTAATCTGATTACATAATGCATGTTACTTGTAATGCGTTTCCTTTCTCATAACATCAAAAAGTAATCTGATTACGTAATGCTTGTTACTTTTAATGCATTTCTTTACTCATAACATCAAAAAGTAATCTGATTACATAATGCATGTTACTTGTAATGCGTTTCCTTTCTCATAACATCAAAAAGTAATCTGATTATGTAATGTGCGTTATTGTAATGCGTTTTTTTACTCATAACATCAAAAAGTAATCTGATTACGTAATGCATGTTACTTGTAATGCGTTTCTTTACTCGTTACATCAAAAAGTAATCTGATTAGGTAATGCACATTACTTGTAGTTAATTACTTGTTAGATCAAAAAGTAATCTGATTAGGTAATGCATGTTACTTGTAACACATTACTTTACTTGTAACATCAAAAAAGTAATCTGAATGGGTTATGCATGTTACTTGTAATGCGTTACCCCCAACACTGATCATTTCAGATGAGATTGAAAAAACGTATCGCTAGGTTTCCTCAGAGGAGGGCTATGATAGAAATGTGCATGTCCATCTTGAACATAATCATAATTATCAGCTAATAAGGGTAAATCTCAATACTCTGGTGCACTGGAGGGAGCATCTGAGTGGTTTCCACAGTTGTACCTTGACAGGCTGTAGAAAATTCTGATGGAATCACGTCCTCATGTTCTGATATCATAGATACGCGAAGTGCAACTTGTATGAAGTTGTATGAAGCCATTGCAATATTTTGCATTTATATTTTTTGCATATATTTTATAGTTTTCACATTATTTGATATAATTGCATTGATTAGTTTGTTAAATTCACATACTTTATCTGTTTGATTATTGTCTTATATTTAATACAGTATTTCTTCAGTTTAAACCAACCGCATGCTGTCCACTCAAGTGGACATCTGAAGATCTCTTTGAAAAATTTGTAAAAAAATAAAATAAAAATCAGTTCTTGTTTTTCATGCCCTAAGAGCAATAAAAACACACAGGAAAAAAATCCTAACTGAGGTTATCATAATTCATGCATGAAAGGGTTAAATTGTGTTCCGAAGAAGAACGAAGCTTTAAAAGGTTTGGAACAACATGGGGGTAAGTGTTTGACTCCTAACCCTAAGGTTGTGTGTTCGAGTCTCGGGCCAGCAATACCACGACTGAGGTGCCCTTGACTAAGGCACCGAACCCCCAACTGCTCCCCGGGCGCCGTAGCATAAATGGCTGCCCACTGCTCCGGGTGTGTGTTCACAGTGTGTGTGTGTGTGTCTGTTCACTACTGTGTGTGTGCACTTTGGATGGGTTAAATGCAGAACACAAATTCTGAATATGGGTCACCATACTTTCACTTATGATTATGCAAACCTGACAAACTGACCATCTCTTTCTCTCTCTCTCAGTAATACAGTATGAAGAAATTGTACCGTTTGCAGTGTCTGTTCTGTTAATGTAACGACTCCATTCGTGCTTTATCGGATATCTCGGTGTCCCAGTGTCTTGATGCTCTCAGAACAGCCAATAAAACCATCCCTGGAGATAAGACACGGCCATTATTCCAGCTTTCATTTTTACCTGTATTAACGTCCGGGCTCATCTCCAAGAGAGCAGAGATGAGAACGCTATTATGAGCTGTCGCTTATCTCTCTCCGCCCTAGAGAAAGAGAGACAGAATTACCTTTACCATTATCACAACACACAGTTAAACGCTTCGGTACTCAGTTGTGAAAGTGAGTGACACATCAGCTGCAAACATGCAGATTAAAACCAGAGCATTCTAGGTTTGCTCTTTGGCATTTAACCGGTCTGTTCCAGTTGCGTTGTTGGATGATTATAAATTGCATGCACTAATTCTGTCATGTTGAACATTGAATGCAAATTTTCTGGCTGTGCTTCTCTCTCTTTAATGTGTGAGTTTTAATGAGTTGTTGTTGATTAGATGCAGTAGATGTGCTGGTTAGTGCTGAGACAGCATCAACTACCTTTACCCAAAAGGTTTCCGGACAGTCCCATATAGCGTGTGTGTAAATGTACCCAGTGTCCCGTGAGAAGTGCGACAGCAGAAAGAGCTTATTTTTAAAGGCAGCGCTCTAGTTTTTGGCACTGTGTTGCTCATTCTCACCTTCAGTGATGAGAATGTGAGCTTTAATTTAGACGTGTTGCATCACCCGCTCTCAGCTACAGTGATTTGTAATGGAAGTGCTCTAGTTTTGTTGAGTCACATCTAGGGCCTTATGAAATGTGGTTTATTTTCCCATGTTAAAAAAAAAAAGAAAAAAAAATTCTGGTTTCTGTTTTAATAATCAAAAAGAATGTCTAATCAATTGAATTAATAAAACCTTCATAATAAAATGTAAAACAATTTCATAATGTACTCAAATAAATAACAGAAGTATGAAATGTGTCTTATTTTTTTCCTAAGTTCCATGTTATTTCCCCCCAAATTCCATGTTTTATGTAATAATTTTTCAGGATTTCATTGGAATGGTTTGATTACATTTTAGTAATTAAAAATAATATCTAATCAATTGAATTTATAAAACTTTTATTATATAACATACAAAAAGAATTTATTAAACATTTAACAGTAATAGTGGCCTATGAAATCAGTTTTTTTCCCCCCAAATTCTTTTTTTCTTTTTTATTTCAAAAACTGTGGTAAACAAATGATGCATACATAAAAAAAAAATTGATGAATCTTTTAAAATGTAATCAAATGAAAATGTAACAATTAAACACAAGTAAACAATTTAACAAAAACAAATGTTTTGAGAAATACATTATCTTCTACAGCAATAATGTATTTCTGTCAATTTCTTTTACATTGTATTTTGACAAGTTCTCATGAAGAGCTTTGTGTTTCTATGTATCTGATGATAGTTTTTCTCAAATGAAATGGTGAAATGCTGATGAAGTGATTCTCAGAGCAGCACTGGAGATCATGCGTGAAGTTCATGCATTCGTGTTTCATATTGTGAGACGCAGACAAGCATCAAACATGCTTTAGTATTTGTAGCAGAGCAAATTGAGACACACACATCCTTTAGAGTTCACATTTACAGTCTTTTTTTGCTTTGTTCACAAACTAATATCATGATTTGAATAAGGGCACAGACCAAATTTCGATTTATTCATCCAGAGTTTGAATTCCATGACATTCCATGTTATATTTTGAATTCCGTTTTTATGATTGGATTCTGCGACAACAAAAAAAAACAAAAGAAGATAAAAAAAGACACTTAAGTGCAGTAACAAATCTTTGACTCTTCTGAGAAACACACAGACAAGACAAACAGACAGAGATGTGCATTCAGGAGTCTAGCAGCATGAATATTAGATGACTGTGTATCAAACTCCATTAGCTTCAATGAGTTGATGAGCCACACGCTCACGTCTCTGATGGTTCGAACGATAACGAAGCTGTCTCCGTCTCACTTGACCTCACTGCTTATCCCTTTATCTGTCTGTCTGCCTGAGTGTTTGTTAAAGTCACACATATGGCTTTCTAACCGACTGTGTAATATTATGAGGTATTATGGGACTGAAATGTCCTCGACTGTCTCCTTCATTTCTCTTTCTGCTACATTTTATTTTCTTTCTGTCTTTTTCAATCACACTTTCCTTTCTTTCAGTGTTGGAGCTTTAAAATGAATCAGAGTGTGTCTCACTCGATTCTTTTCCATCCATCCTTTCATTTTTTCCACAGTTGTTTTCATTTGCATCATTGCTCTCTTTCTCTCTCTCAGAACAACATCTCTATGTGCATGAGATTATGAACTGATAATTAGCCATCTGGATTCCATGCTGCGTGTGTGTGTGTGTGTTATTGCAGGATGTGATGCTCTGAATAATTCCATATTTAGATGAAATGATTGGCATTTAGTGAGATGACATTAATAAAGGCAGACAAACACATCAGATCGCACACATTCACACTGCAGCTGGCTGCTATACGTGAAATATTTACTATAGATTCAGTATTATTGTCAGTATAAAATTAACCAGCAAAGAGATGATCGTAATGATTTTAATGCACTTTTTAATTGGTTGAGTTTGAGATTGTTAAAGGCATACTTCACCCCAAAATTATAATTTTGTCATTAATCACTTACCCCCATGTCGTTCCAAACCCGTAAAAGCTTCATTCGTCTTCGGAACACAATTTAAGATATTTTGGAGGAAAACCAGAAGGCCTGTGACTGTCCCATAGACTACCAAGTAAATTAGACTGGTAAATTACTCAAGGTCCAGAAAAGTATGAAAAGCATCATCAGAATAGTCCATCTTCCATATGCCCAAAATGCCGCTACGGTGATGCAGAGAGACACAGAGGAGACAAATTGTTGAATAAAGTCATTATTTTTGTTTTATTCGCATAGAAAAAACTATTGTCGTTGCTTCAGAATGTTACGGCCTCCCGGTTTTCATCCAAAATATCTTAAATTGTGTTCTGAAGATGAACTAAGCTTTTACGGGTTTGGAACGACATGGGGGTAAGTGATTAATGACAAAATGTTTATTTTGGGGTGGAGTATCCCTCTAACACAGATAATTAATATCCTCTGGTTAAAATAAAAAAATGCAATATACATTGTTGAGAATTGTGAATCAGTAATTTTAATGAATCATTTGTTGAGAATTGTGAATCTGTTATTTTAATGAATAATTTGTTGAGAATTGTGAATCAGTTATTTTAATGAATCATTTGTTGAGAATTGTGAATCAGTTATTTTAATGAATCATTTGTTGAGAGTTGCGAATCAGTTATTTTAATGAATCATTTGTTGAGAATTGCGGATCAGTTATTTTAATGAATCATTTGTTGAGAATTGCGAATCAGTTATTTTAATGAATCATTTATTGAGAATTACAAATCAGTTATTTTATTGAATCATTTATTGAGAATTACGAATCAGTTATTTTAATGAATCATTTGTTGAGAATTGCGAATCAGTTATTTTAATGAATCGTTTGTTGACAATTGTGAATCAGTTATTTTAATGAATCATTTGTTGAGAAATGCGAATCAGTTATTTTAATGAATCATTTGTTGAGAATTGCAAATCAGTTATTTTAATGAATCATTTGTTGAGAAGTGCGAATCAGTTATTTTAATGAATAATTTATTGACAATTGCGAATCAGTTATTTTAATGAATAATTTGTTGAGAATTGTGAATCAGTTATTTTAGTGAATCATTGGTCGTGAATTTTTAAAAGGAATAGTTCATCCAAAAATGACAAATTGCTGTTAATGTACTGTAACGATAAAACCTTCATATTCATCCGGAAGAAGGAGGCGGGAACCGGCGGACAATCAAAAACATTTTAATAACAAAATAAACACAAAACAGCGCACCAGCCCCTCACGGACGACTGGTGCGCATAAAATAAGACCCAAAACACAACTAAAAGCCCAGGCCTGGTCCTCTCTCGTCCTTCACTGTCGTCGCTCCAGTTTTATATCCTTCCATCTCCTCCATGGGCCTCGAGACCGGTGGGACGAACAGGTGTAGTTCATCTCCAATCACTCCCCCGGCCTCGCTCCCATGTCCCTCGGCCCCGCCCCACTCGTCACATACCCCCATCGCCCCTCGCAGGCCGGGGGGTACTCCCGAGACTGCGCTCTACTCCCCCCCCCCTCCCTCCGGGGGGGCCGCTCCCGGGGACCTGCGGGAACCTGAGGGTAGGACAGGCGAGGCGAGAGAAAAGGAGATGGAAGGAGGAGCGACAGAGACGAGAGAGGGGAGAGAGGAAAAAAAAAAATAAATAAATTCCGGTTCCCAGACGCACCGCTGCTCGGCCCTCCACCAGCTGGGTGATCTCCTCTGCGGTGCCTGGCGGTGGCACTGGACGGCCCTCGGCGGACGGCACGACACTCCTCCGCCGCCCGGTGGACGGCGACGGCTCCTCCGGTTTTGGGCAGCCGGCAGGATTCCCCCGTTCCCTGCTCCTCCCCGTTCCGTCGGAGGCAGCAGGCTCCGGCCACCTGGCGAACGGCGCCGACTCCTCCGCTCCCTCACGGACGGCAACCGTCTCTCCACATCGTGGGCGGCCGGTAGCGAGCTCGCCCGTCCCCGGCAACTCGCTCCAGTCCACCGCCTCGAGCGTCCATGGCGGCACACTCCTCGCCAGCTCGATGGCACCGCGGATTCACCACAGCGGCGAGGGATCTTCAGCAGCGCGTCCCTCCTTCTCCCGGGCTTCGGCACCACTGTAACGATATCAACCTTCATATTCATCCGGAAGAAGGAGGCGGGAACCGGCGGACAATCAAAAACATTTTAATAACAAAATAAACACAAAACAGCGCACCAGCCCCTCACGGACGACTGGTGCGCATAAAATAAAAACCAAAACACAACTAAAAGCCCAGGCCTGGTCCTCTCTCGTCCTTCACTGTCGTCGCTCCAGTTTTATATCCTTCCATCTCCTCCATGGGCCTCGAGACCGGTGGGACGAACAGGTGTAGTTCATCTCCAATCACTCCCCCGGCCTCGCTCCCATGTCCCTCGGCCCCGCCCCACTCGTCACATGTACTTTTTTTTTTTTCATTAGAACACAAAAGTAGAACACTAAAGATGATTTTTAGCTGAACCCATCTTTGGTGATTAATAAAATGCACTTCAAGAGTCAAAATAAGCATATAGAAAAACATTAAATTAATCCCACGTGACCTGATGATGTATTAAGGTCTAATGATGCAAAAGGATTGGTCTGTGTAAGATAAATGAACATTATTTACAGCATTGTTACCTGAATTCCACAGCCTCGGGAAGCAGGGAAGTCTGATTATTTTCCGCAACAATTTTTCTGACCGTTCATTTCAGTTCAGTTCACTAGTTTACTTACGTAATCATGCAATGACATTAGGGCTGCTCCGATCTCGATTGGCTGATCGTTATGCGCATCTCGTCAGTAAAGCCGGTTCTCTAATTAGCGGTAAATTCCATCAGTTGCGTGATTTCACATAGAGTAGCTGTTACTACACAGAGTCATTGTTAACTGAGAAGCTGCGCAAATCCACGTTCATTTTCAGCGTTTATTTGCGCATCTTCTCAGTTAACAACGGCTCTGTGTAGTAACAGCTGCTCTATGTGAAATCGTTACTGTACTTAAGTACATTTTTCAAGTGTACTTTACTGGAGTAGTTTTATTTTGAGTAACTTTTACTTTTACTTCACTACATTCCAGAGCATAAGATCGTACTTTTAACTTCACTACATTTCATACAACATATTGTTACTTCCTATAATATATCACGTGCTCCGACACGCAGAAGCGGTGTCTGATTCATCATGAACGAGTCTTTTCAAAATAAACTTTACATCGGATCGCAAATCGCACCAAACGATTTGTTTACAAATTAGAACTATCCGATTGCAGCTGTTCTGGAGTCAACCACTCACTGATTCAAATGAACGGTTTAGTGCGAGTCTACAGAAGTAAGAACCGGTAGATCTTGTGAGCACGCGTGTGTCTGATGTTGCTAAAAATAAGTTATTAATGTCGAAATTTAGGATTAATTAATGTAACTGAAAATCATACATAGGTAAAAATTGTCAGTTGTTTGGGAACTAAATCCGCTGTAAAGAGTGATCTATTTAAGCCCACTGAAATGCTCGAGTGCAGACGATGCAGACACATCAATCAGCGTCTCTGTGTTTTAGGTAAAAAAATTAATAAATTAACCATTAAACTAACACAGATTAAATAAAATAACTCATGCATGTTCAAATTCCCCACTGCCGTAATATTAACAGTTTTATTAAAATGCTACCATGTCCTATGTGACGTCTGTTTTTATATTGTTTATCAACAGTAACGTTATATTGTTTGGATTAACTAGACGAGTAGACAGATATGAATGTTTATTCATAACCGAACTGAAAATAAGTAAATATTGTTAGCTGATGCTAACTGTCTAGCTAACAAGCTTGCTGGTGCTAACTTGAGGTAATTTTCATAAATAATGTCCAAATATTTTTTTCTGGGGATAAAAGAAAGGATATGATGTTCAGAACATGGAAACTACAGTAATTATCAAAGTGGGAAGAGATGCACCCCATTTGGCCAGGGGTGTTTTTACACCACAGGCAAGGTTTGAGAAGGAAAAAATCATTATGAAAATATAATTATATTTTCCTTAAAATGTTCTTCCTAACTTCAGGCCTTATTATCATGTCATATATAACTTTGATGTTCTGTAAAACAACAAACTTTCAAATACTTTTTTTTTACTGGTGAAAATCAGATGGTCAACTCTGCTTTCTCTCAGGTACATCACAGTGTAAGCTTCACAGTGAACATTCCTCTCGTCAACGTAGTCCATATCAACAACAAAAATATATCTTGATTCCATATAGTGGTTATTTTGGAAAAAATCCCAGGTATTTTGAGCAGTAGGATTATAAATAAAATATGTGCTAATATAAAATTAAATTAAGTAGCCTATATAAAATTGCAAACATCTATCTTTCAGTACTTTTTTACTTAAGTACATAAAAAATTTAGTACTTTTGTACTTTCACTTGAGTAAAATTGAAAAAGGAGTACTTTTCCTTTACTGGAGTAATATTTTACTATACATATCTGTACTTTTACTCAAGTACTGGATTTGTGTACTTCGTCCACCACTGATGTAGAGAGAGAGAGAGAGATCTTTTTTTCTGTTACTGCATTTGTCCATAATCTCACTTTTTTTTACTTTATCTGTTCCTCTCTTTCCTTCTTGTTTTCTTTCTCTGTGTCAGACTTAAACTCCTGCTCCCTCTCTCTCTCTCTCTCTCTCTCTCTTGAATAATTTACACACTGCTGCTTTTCCATTTCAGTCAGACTTTGGCAGCTGCATATCACTGAGAAGCCAGAGAGAGACACAGAGAGATAATTTCTTTTTTTTTATTATTACTATTATTTTTTAAATTATTTGATAATCAATAATTAGTGACATTGAAGTGGTGGTAAAATATTAAAGTTTTAAATTAAATATCAAGCAACCAGAATACCGCCAAAATACTGTGGAGTTTAGTGTTTTATTGTTTTTTATTGTATTTAATTTCATTTTAGTACAACTTATTTAATCATTTTGCATTTTTGTTATGTGAGTAGAGAGTGAAAGGAAAGCTAGAATGGTCTAATGGTTAGAGAGTCGGACTCCCAATCGAAAGGTTGTGAGTTCGAGTCTCGGGCCGGCAGGAATTGTGGGTGGGGGGAGTGCATGTACAGTTCTCTCTCCACCTTCAATACCACAACTTAGGTGCCCTTGAGCAAGGCATCGAACCCCCAACTGCTCCCCGGGCGCCGCAGCATAAATGGCTGCCCACTGCTCCGGGTGTGTGTTCACAGTGTGTGTGTGTGTGTGTTCACTGCTCTGTGTGTGTGCACTTCGGATGGGTTAAATGCAGAGCAAAAATTCTGAGTATGGGTCACCATACTTGGCTGAATGTCACTTCACTTTTGTTTTGTTGTTAAAAGTGTTCTTAAAAAGAACAGCAAGAGGAAAAGAAAGTGAGAGAAAAGAGGAAAATATCCCATTATTTCCACTTAAAACTCATCTAAAGTTTGTAGGAGTCCCACAGGTATTTATTATATCCATGTTGGAGCAGATTTTATAAGAGATACAGCAGAGCAGACCTGCAGGTCTCTCTCTCTGTGTGTGTGTTTAGGTTACTAGATGCTGGATGATTATTTCATGTTTCTAGTTTATCTAATGCAGCTTAAGTCTACTGTAGTGTGTATGTGTGCTTGTGTTTATGACTTTACCGTCTCATGTCTGACAGCAGATGCATTTCTTTTTGTGTAATGTACGTCTGTGTTTTTAATTTATGAAGAAATATATGGAAAATAATGTATGCGGTCTATGCTGTCAACATCCCATAACCAAACTCTAGTTTAAAGGAGTAGTTCACTCAGAAATGAAAATGTACTCACCGTCAGGCCATCCAAGATGTAGATGAGTTTATTTCTTCATCAGATTTGAAGAAATGTAGCATTATATCCCTTGCTCATCTATAGATCCTCTGCAGTGAATGGGTGCCGTCAGAATTAGAGTCCAAACAGCTGATAAAAACATCACAATAATTCACAAGTAATCCACACCACTCCAGTCCAACAATTCACATCATGTGAAGTGAAAAGCTTTGTTTGTAAGAAACAAATCCATCATTTGGATTTTAATCCATATTATTATTATTTATTTATTTTTTTCAGTGAACTTATTAAATGGTGTGATAGTACTAATGTTAATATAATATAATATAATACTGTTTAATTATTCAATTGTTTTATTTGTCATTTATAGTTCAGACCTAATACATAACTTTTAATGTTTTTTTTTAAATATATATAATATAATAATAACAATTATAATATAATTTTGGTTAATGGTTTAATTCTGTTTTGTCACTTAAGGCGTTTGCACACCGGAGGAGAAGCGTTTTTCATCTATTGCGTTCCGCTACTCCACTATTTAAATTACTAATTATTTACACTATATTAAATTAAAGTGTGTTGTGACGGTTGTGACCTGGTAAATCCACTAGGTGGCTGCCGACGACATTGAATGTAATCACGACAGATAAATACTGTAATATTTAAAAATGTCTCAAGAGAAAAATAAAAGATTAAAAGGACTACGTTTATTATACATTTAATTATATATGTTTACATTTTATTCAAGCTGTACAATGTAAGTAATGGAAGTAGTATTTTGCAGCAGTGTTATCAGAAATCTGAACAGTGTTCTGAGTCGTAGCTGGGCGCCGCGGACAGATGCCGAATGGCGCCACCCGGTGTGTGTACCGTACACTCATAGAAAATAATGTGTTCGAATTTTAAAGACGAGGCGCGACGCGGCGCTGCGCTTCTCGTCCAGTGTGCGACCCCTTTATAGTGCAATTTTTAATAATAACAATTGTTTAACTGCAAAATATAATATAATATAATATAATATAATATAATATAATATAATATAATATAATATAATATAATATAATATAATATAATATAATATAATATAATATAATATAATATAATAATGTGATTAAACACTACTTAATGATGATTAAATTTAATTAGTGAATATTGTTTTTTTGCCCCTTTAATGAAATACTAAATACAAAAACAACGTATTGTAATATTAAAAATATTTAGTTGGAAACTCTTTGAAAATTATGTTTATTTAGTTAATAATATAATACAGTATAATTAGAATTTAATTTAATCAGACTATTAATCAATATTTGTGACACATCTACTTGTCAAAACTCCACAAATTAAAAAAAAATGCCTTTGTTAATTATTTCCTGTATACTGTTCAGCCATATGAGAATAATGCATGCATTCAGACTGCAGCTCTATTGTTTATATGTATTTAAAACAAGGGCTGTATACTGTAGAAAAAAGAAGACAGAGCAAAATGTGCTGAGACAGACTTCTCTTATCAAACTCCCTAGAGATAGAAGAGTGTGTGTTTGTGTTTGTTTTGCCTCTTTGTAATTGCTTGCTGTGCTGTTTTTCTGTGTCCTTTTGTATTGGGTTTGTACAGAGAGGCTATTGCTGTCCCGCCAATTTGTGGCTCTGACACACATTTACTCACATGCATGCGGTTATCCGTGTGGATGCCCTGTCCTCAGAGCTGTGGGAGAAATGATTTAGCTCACTCGTCCATCCGTGCATGAGAAAAGAGAGTGAGGGCTGCAGCATTGCTCTTCCGGAAAGACATTCATCACTATAAATTATGCGCACCGCCTTGAAACGCCCAGGTGACTAACTCTGCTCCCACACACAGGTGAAACCATTCGATAAAGAGCACAGTGACCAGAGGATATCTGTCGCTCCGGATGAATATTAAATATGTCAGAGGGAAAGTAGACAGGGGAAGATGAATGCTGGAGAAAGATTGACAGTTTCAGGGTTTCACCGGAATGGGTTTATAGTGGATTATGCCAAAATGAGGCGATGTAATGCAGATATAATATAATACCATTTTATAATGACAAATATAATGAATGCAAAATTGCTTAAATTAACTTAACCTTAACCAGGTCATTTTGACCCAGAGAGGATTTTCTTTTCCAAAGAAATCCTAGTTAATGTTATCACAATGAAATAAAACTTACTGACTTTTTCCTAATAAGGTATAACAACTTAACCCAATTTTTTTTTTTTTTTCAAATAATTTTTTTGATTTGAATAAAACCAGTAAATTTAGATGTTAGCAATTTCTTTTTCAGTGTTGTGATGTTCCTGGTCAGAAATGACCAAATAAACCAAAAAAAAAAAAGTAAACAAATAAATTCCTTATAAATTTCTCATTATGCTATATTATTACTAAATATTTGATTCATTCTTCTTATCAACTTGTTTTCTTTCAGTAAGCACAGGTTTTGTATATTTCTTTTAGGCCTCATTCATCTGAACGTATGCACCCTTTTTGAGTGAGCATTGGCAAAATTACTCACAAATATATATATATATAAATTTTTTTTTTTTACTCAAAAGCTAAGGTGCATAAGCTCAGATCAATGAAAGAAATCATCATTTCAAAAAGAAATACAACACCTGTGCTAACTGAAAGAAATTGTGACAAAAAGATTGAATCTAGAATTTGGTGATAATAGGATAATGATCAATGTTTAAAATTAATATTCTTTCATTATTTAATCATCCTAGTCACTGTCTGCTTTCATTTGTATGCTGTTTTTATTTTTTTACCCTTCTGACACATTCACCCATTTGAAGAAGGAAAGTGCAGGTTTATCACTGAAGGTCTGATGATAGAACGGCTTCATGGGTCTGTATGTTTCCTCTCTCCTTCCTTTCTCCTGTGTGCTTTCATCATCTCCTCTAGCAGCTGTTGCATGTTGTCAGTTACCACAGACATTATTTGAACTTGTCTCTCTTGCGATGAAGAGCGAGAAACATGTTTGTGGGGAATAGTCTTGTAGTGGATGAGAGGACCAGAGGGTTTAAGAGCCGCTTGTATTTTTCTTTTGCTAAAGCACATGAAATCTTCAGGAAAGTCTGACTTGGAATGAAATCACGAAGAGTGCGGGTGCTCTCTCTTCCTCACTCTCTCTTTCTTTCTCTCTCTCTCTCTCTTTCTTTCTCTCTCTCTCTCTCTCTCTCTCTCTCTCTCTCTCTCTCTCGCTCTCTCTATTTCACTCTCTCTCTATATTTAGCCTATATATTTAGCCTAGAATAGGTAGGTTCATCGCAATCTCATAAAGTTACATTATAATCAATGAAGTTCTCTACGCATAATAAATCTCTTATTTACATTGTGTCTCCACTTTGTTATAATGAGATGATTTGTGCTGAACAGAACACCTGAACAAAAACTTTGGTGATTTGATTCCAACTTAAACGCCATTGATTGGCTGTTGTGCTCAAGAAATCAACAGATATGTCTGTGATTGGCTACATTGCTCAACACTGCAAGATGTTGAAATAGAAACCGATCTCCAGCATAAAGCACTGGCTAGTTTGCCAAATCTGGACTGGTTTATCCCCCCTAAAAAAATTAAAAATATTCTCAGCTCTTTTCAACATTAATAATAATAATAATGATAATAATAACAATACATGTTTTTTTTGTGTGTAGAAAATCAGATTGTTAAAAGGATTTCTGAAGGATTGTGTGACTGGAGTAATGATGCAAAAAATTCAGTTTGAAAGTCAGCTTTGATTGTTCTTGATAAACTGTTTAACTGCACTCGCAAGTGGATATTAAATTATGTTGTGGGATAATTAAATATATTCTAAATAAACTACAAACATAAAATTATATTTATTTTGTCCTCACATTCTTTCTTGTAACTCCTTCCTCTCAGTGGCACAGATGACTGAAAGGCTCATTATGCAGCTCATTATGCAGGCCTTTTGTCTTCTCAGGTGTAAATCACAATGATATTCATGATAGTTGACGCCTACTCGCATATGACTTTTACTTTACATATGACCCAAAGCTTATTGTAACATATTATTTCAAAGCATTTATACCATAATTAAAAGCTTGTGAACAGTCACATAACGTTATTTACTTCAGAAAAATCAACATAACAAGTGTCAAATTTTTAAATGGTTTAAAAAAATGTTTATGGTTATCAAACCAGTGGAATATTTATTTTATTCTTTCAACAAATAACAAATAATTTTAATGCAGCTAGCTCATTATCACAACTTAATACGTGGGAAACAGGAAGTTTCTCATTCAGCACAGTTGGGTGCATCGTTTTATTAACTTTGTGGTTTATTCTTTTGAGTCGTTTGGGACGCGGTGACACAGAAGACCCTCTCACAACATATTGCTTTATAAATCTATTGCGTTTGCCACTCAGAAGTGTTCACGTAATCATGATGCAAGTACATATATTAGTAGTTCCCTGCTTGCATGCGTACTGCGCCCTAATTAAACTGAACCGCGCTCTGGTCCGCAGAGGCAGGTTGCTTCATATGAGGCCACTTCAGCACTGGTTGCACTCCCGAGTCCTGAGATGGGCAGGGCGCCGCGGTACACATCGTGTCACCATCACACCGATGTGTCGCCGCCTATTCAGCCCCTGGTCGGACCTTGCCTTTCTACGGGCCGGCGTGCCCTTAGAACAATTGTCCCGGCACGTTGTTGTCACAACAGATGCCTCCAACTCGGGCTGGGGCGCGACATGCAATGGGCAGGCAGCTTCAGGGTCCTGGACAGGACCTCGACTGCTTTGGCACAACAACTGTCTGGAGTTGCTGGCAGTGCATCTAGCTTTACGACGGTTTCGTCCTCTGTTGCTGGACAAGCACGTGTTGGTCCGCACGGACAACACTGCGGCTGTTTCGTACATCAACCGACAGGGCGGTCTACGTCGCATGTCTCAACTCGCCCGCCATCTCCTCCTCTGGAGTCAGACACGGCTCATGTCGCTGCGTGCTATCCACATCCCGGGGGAGCTCAATCGTGCAGCCGACGCGCTCTCACGACAGCTCACTTTCCCCGGGGAATGGCGACTCCATCCCCAGATGGTCCAGCTGATCTGGAGTCGATTCGGGGAAGCCCAGGTAGACCTGTTTGCTTCCCACGAGTCCTCCCACTGCCAGCTGTACTATTCCCTGTCCCAGGCCCCCCTGGGCACAGATGCACTGGCACACAGCTGGCCTCGGGCTTTACGCAAGTATGCGTTTCCCCCAGTGAGCCTGCTCACACAGACACTGTGCAAGGTCAGGGAGGACGAGGAACAGGTCCTGTTGGTTGCGCCTTTTTGGCCCACCCGGACCTGGTTTTCGGAACTCATGCTCCTCGTGACAGCCCCTACCTGGCGCATTCCCCTGAGGAGAGACCTTCTCTCTCAGGGGCTTGGCACCATTTGGCACCCGCGTACAGGTCTCTGGAACCTCCACGTGTGGCTTCTGGACGGGACGCGGCAGACCTAAGTGATCTGCCCCCAGCGGTGGTAGACACTATCACTCAGGCTAGAGCCCCTTCTACGAGGCAGGCCTATGCTCTGAAGTGGAGTCTGTTCACGAATTGGTGTTCTTCTCACCGAGAAGACCCCCGGAGATGCCCGGTCAGAGTCGTGCTTTCTTTCCTGCAAGAAAGGTTGGAGCGTGGGCTGTCACCCTCCACCCTGAAAGTGTATGTGGCTGCATCACGATGCAGTGGACGGCCGGTCCCTGGGGAGGCATGACCTGATCGTTAGGTTCCTGAGGGGTGCCAGAAGGTTACATCCTCCTAGGACACCCCTGATTCCCTCCTGGGACCTCTCTATTGTCCTGGCGGGACTTCAGAGGGGTCCCTTTGAGTCGCTGGATTCAGTCGAGCTTAAGTTCCTGTCTCTCAAGACAGCGCTCCTGATCGCGCTCACTTCCTTTCCTGCTCAGAGCTTTAGAAGCTCTGAGCAGCTCCTGGTCTGCTTTGGAGGTCAGCAGAAGGGGAAGGCTGTCTCTAAGCAGAGGTTGCCCACTGGATAGTGGATGCCATCGCCTTGGCTTACCATTCCCAAGGCGAGCCGTGCCCCCTGGGGGTGAGGGCCCACTCCACACGGAGTGTGGCCTCCTCCTATGCTCTGGCACACGGCGCCTCTCTGGCAGACATCTGTCGAGCTGCGGGCTGGGCGACACCTAACACCTTTGCGAGGTTTTACAACCTCCGTGTGGAGCCAGTTTCTTCCCGTGTGTTGGGTAACAGGTAATTGGCGGGAAGGACTGGCTGGCTGTCACGCTTGCTGCGCCATTCCCCCTAACACGGGGATGTGAGCGCCTTTCTTCTCCCAGTAGAGTTCCCCGGTTGGCGTACCCTGGTCGAGCATCCTCCAGCACCCTCGGCAGTCAGACTTGGCGGAGCAGTCTGTCGCCAGGACCAGGGCGTTAGCATGCCCGGAGTTCCGGGCTAGGTGTTCATTTGGCTTGGTTCCCTACGGGTAATCCCATATGTGTATTCTTCCACGGTAAGGTTTCCCTCTTGGCAAACCCATGTCTTCCCTTGACAGACCCATTCTGTCAGTCTCTTCGGGCAGCCGTTCCATCCCTACTCCAAGGTAGGACCTGCCTCAGAGACCCCTTCCATATGTAGTACTGCCCCCTGGGTCAGTCCATATCGGTATACCCACATGTCACCTCCCTACGGGTAGGATGTGGTCTCCGTAGTGACCTTTTCCTAAGGCTCGCTTCCCCATTGTCTTGCCAGCTAAAAGAACAAATAGGGAAGATTTGAAGCAATCTTTCTCTGAAGGTTGAAATCACTTCCATTAACTTTATGTGGGCGGAACAGCAGCGTGGCCTTCTCCAGCAGCGATGTACTCACCCTTTGGCCCCTTCGGTACCAAGGTCAGTGAATTTGCGCTGGGGCTTTGGGAAGGTTACGACCTTAAGCGTAGCTTTTGTGACACGCCAGGGCTTGTCAACAATTGCAGCGCCACAGGGTTGTGACGATGTTCAGGTTGTGGCGTTTTCCATAGGACCCCATATGTCATTCATTATAACTCGTAGTGACCGACAGATAGGGAACGTCTCGGTTACGTACGTAACCCTCGTTCCCTGATGGAGGGAACGGAGACGTTATGTCCCCATGCCACAACCTTGAACCGATCGCTGTTGCCGGGACACGTTCTAGGCTCCTGAGTGTAAAACCTAATGAGTGGATGCACCTGTCGCCCTATTTATACCCGTTGGCAAGGGGAGTGGCTCAGGTGTGTTAATCCACTAGCCAATTTTCATTGGCGTTTTCTCTTAAATTCAGAGATGATTGGCCTCCCAAGTGAGACCCCATATGTCGTTCGACATAACGTCTCCGTTCCCTCCATCAGGGAATTAGGGTTTAGTACGTAACCGAGACATTTTGTCCTGCTCTTAAGACATAACTGACCTCGTTTACATTAATTTTGTATCATAAAAGTATTTGGATATGCAAGTGAATTTAACCTCTCACACGGATTCACGCACAGCTGCAGCCATGAGCTTCAGAACGAACACACACAAAGAGCTCGTGAGTATCTGTACGTGAGTTTCATGTTTCCAAAACATACTGCATTCCAAACAGCATAAACAATGCCCTTGTCGAGCATATATAAAGTAAAATGTTCAGAATGATTCTGAAATGTTTTGAATCGATTCAGAATCGTTGAAGAGAGAATCAGTATCCACTGGATAATCAATTTTTTTCTTTTACCTAGTTAATGCATTAACTAACATTTAAACACCAATCACAAAACCTTTCTCACACAAACTGATGAATCCTGTTGAACATTTTCCGCTGTTTTGATGTAGTTTCAAGTACATCTCAGAAGGAGGATGAATCTGCCTCTCAATGATGGAGGGATGAAATGCAATCCCACGAGTCCTCAGGCGTGAGGAAAGACTGCATGAGTTTCTCTCTTCTGGAGTGTGTTATGGATAAACTCTCTCCGGCTTTCCCAGTCTGCAGGGAAGCAGACGGCCGTGTTAAAACTAAATGAACACATTGATTTATTTCCTCTGTGAAGTGGGACCAGGGCTCATGGGAATGACATATGTCAGATAACACACACACACACACACACACACACACACACACACACACACACACACACATACACACACACACACACACACACACACACACACACACACACACAGCGTGGAGGCAGTGGAAACACATCTCGTGCTGGTGCGGACAGGCTCTGTATCTGTAATGGGATCAGGTAGTCATCAATACAGAAGGTGAACTCACCTCATGTTATCGCACACACCTCGTCACGCTGCGCTTGGATTTGAGAAATCGAGTCTGCAGCAGGCGCCGCTTGTGCCGTCAGCTGTGGGTTTGGTTGCATCGAATACTTCTGCTCTCTATTTCAGTTTCATCTGTTTTATTGGGCTGAAGTTTGGATTGTAAGCCGTGTTTGGACTGGATTCATTCTATGTCAGTCAGTTTTTCTACACTTTTTAAGGAGTTCATGTTTTGGTAAACTTTACAGGGTCTTTTAGTTTTTCTATAAAAACGCCTTCAAAAACAATCACAGGTAAAAGCAGCGAGTGAATTGACATGCTAGTAAAAAACAACAACAACGAGTGTATTTTCACATTACTGCACATTACTAATCAGAAATTAACCTTTGATATATTTACACTAGGAAATGTACAAAATATATTCATGAAACACGATCTTTTACTTAATATCCTAATGATTTTTTGTATATAAAAAAATATATTTTATAATAATTTTGACCCATACAATGTATTTTTAACTATTGCGAAAGATATACCCCAGAGACTTTGAATTATAACAGCTAGATACATTGTGATTGGTCAGAAACATATGAGACATAGTGTTGTTCTCATTGACTCAAACTAAAATGATTAAAAACTCTTTTTGTTAATTGAAATAAAATGTAAATACTTAATGAAAATAAATGAAAAACTTTAAATAAATAAATAAATAAAAAAGTTCCCCCAAAATTGACCCAACACTAGTAGAAACCACACACATCCATCTCACCAACTCATGTGTGTTTGTTTGATAAGTTATTTTGCTTTATTGAGCATTTAGTGGTTTATTGATTGAATTAAGTTGTCAGTCACAATGCTTTCATTCAGAAGCTAGTTTTTTATTTTTATCGTTTCAGATTTTATGTTTCATTTATCACAAACACAATGCAGCAAAGCATTTAATTTCTTGGCTGTATCAAGTTATTTTTCTAAAATAAATTGTATTGGCCAGAAAAATAAAGACACAGGCTTCATGGACAAACAAACATTTGGATTTTCTCAGAGACAGTAATAGGGATGAAGAAAACATCTTTCTCTGAAGCACACACAGTAAAAGAAAGTTGCATGATTTACTTTTACTGTATTATCCAGACATTGTTTTTTAGAAAAATCAGTCTCAAATATGATCATCAGGAATGTTTATTTGTTCATCTCTCAATCATTATTGTCTTGCATTTAATTATATGATTTGATCATTATTCAATTAATTATCTAACTAAGACATATTATTGAAGAAATAGAGCACCTACTGATATTTATATCATTTCTGTAAGTATCTTCTATACTGTTAAAAATATCTCATTGATCTATATTACAATCAGAATTTCACTCTTTTTGTCATATAAAAATCAGCATCTGCATCAAATTGCACATTTTTACTCTATTAGTGTTTCTGAATAAAACTGCTCTGTTTTTCTTTTATATTCTCACTATATCAGATTATATGAGCCATAAACTCCTGACGGATCAAATGTAATTCTCAACCAAAAACAAATTTTGTGTCTAAAAGTTTCAATAAACTATTCCATTTCAAAATAAATATTTTTTTTTCACTATTATTTCATATATCAGGCTTTACAGCTGCCCGATTCAGCAGTACACAGCATCTTGAGGCATTTTGTAAAATATTTTTAACTTGACATGCAACGCTTGCACTGCAAACTGAAAAACCAAACAGACGCCCTAAAAGAGCCAAACTATGTCTGTTTGATTAATTTCTACATAGACCAACAATTAAAAAAAACACGCAGATGGGTCTTGGCCCATCCTCCCAAAACCCCAGAGGAACTGGCTTTATTTTTCTGTTGTGTACTTGAGCAGTCAAAACGACAAAACTGCACATTGCTCATAAACACGGGTCACGCTGGTGGCGTTAAGCATGTCTCAGCATTCTCTGGTTTTGTGCTCTGGAGGGACATGTAAACTTTACACAGGCTGTTATGTTCCCTCTGATGATGCTGTAAAGTTGGCATGTCAGATGGTGCAGCTCAAGCTGCTCGTACAGTTTGAAGCTCTCCAAGTCTCTGTTTTTTGATACGCTACTGCTGGAGAGAGCCGCAGGCTTTGTTCTGTGCTATCAGACAGCACCAGAGGAGAAATCAAGGGAGAGAGACCGTGTACGTTTTTAGAAAATCTCATGTGTCTGAGCTGTTAACCCTTAGACCCGTCATTACTGCATTTCCCACAGTCCTTTGGCTTTCAGTTCTGCCAGTAAGCGAGTTTAAAGTGTTTCACCTTGATGTAAGCATTATCTGTAATAACTGGAGAAAGCTATCAGTTAGCTTTCCAGTACATCTTGGATTTCATTTCAAGTTGTTCAGATATTAAGACAATACACAGTACAAGATATATATATATATATATATATACAGTACAGACCAAAAGTTTGGACACACCTTCTCATTCAAAGAGTTTTCTTTATTTTCATGACTATGAAAATTGTAGATTCACACTGAAGGCATCAAGGGCTATTTGAGCAAGAAGGAGAGTGATGGGGTGCTGCGCCAGATGACCTGGCCTCCACAGTCACCGGACCTGAACCCAATCGAGATGGTTTAGGGGTGAGCTGGACCGCAGAGTGAAGGCAAAAGGGCCAACAAGTGCTAAGCATCTCTCGGGGAACTCCTTCAAGACTGTTGGAAGACCATTTCAGGTGACTACCTCTTGAAGCTCATCAAGAGAATGCCAAGAGTGTGCAAAGCAGTAATCAAAGGAAAAGGTGGCTACTTTGAAGAACCTAGAATATGACATATTTTCAGTTTGTCACACTTTTTTGTTATGTATATAATTCCATATATAATTCCACATGTGTTAATTCATACTTTTGATGCCTTCAGTGTGAATCATAGTCATGAAAATAAAGAAAACTCACAATTTTTGAATGAGAAGGTGTGTCCAAACTTTTAGTCTGTACTGTATATATATATATATATATATATATATATATATATATATATATATATGTAATTTTTATGGTAAAAGACTGTAAAAACCAGTGCTATTTATTATCATTGAGATAATACTGTAGTTTTTTTGTTTGTCATTTTTTTTTAGTTACGTTTCAATTTTTTTTTGTTTTTTTTTTCAGTTTTAGTAGTTATTTTAATACATCAATTCAAACTACATGAAAATGAGAATGTTGCATTAGCAACTAGCTGTAATAAAGTAAGTTTAAATTTGTATATATTATTTTATTTCAGTTAAAGGGAACCTATTTATGCCCCTTTTCACAAGATGTAAAATAAGTCTCTGAGGCCCCCAGTGTGTGTATTTAACTCAAAATACTTTACAGATAATCTTTTATAGCTTGTTAAAATTGCCACTTTTAGTGAACGAGCCAAAACGCATAATTTTAGTTTCTTCCTCTTTAAATGCAAATGAGCTGGTGCTCTGAGTAAGAGGGGAGAGCATCAAAAGCTCAAGCTCCTGCAATACCGGTCCTAGCCTTTGCGAATAAAAACTCCACTATTAGTAAAATCCTGTATCTTAACAGAATACACACTCAGATTAAAAGTCACTCATCTGATTGTACTGTGCATAAAAAATAATTACTCAGATGGGCGCACGGTGCAATAAAACAAATGAATCATGGTGCAACTGCATGCTATTACAAACTTTATAAGCCCCACTTGTAATTATGAGCGCGACTAATTCCAGCGGTCAACTTCAGAATGTTTCCATATGCAAATTTAACTCCCACTTTCATATTCACAATCATTCTAGTAGCATGTGAAGGCAGCATCAGTTAAAAAAGACAGACACTGGTAGCTTTAGCAACATTAGCCTTACAGAGTGCCAAGAGGGTATTTCAGAAAGGCAATTTGAAAAACTAACGCGTGATACTTACTTCTTCTGGAGGTGAAGCTGGATCATGAAAAGTTGGTACTGCTCCATCCTTCAGGAGAAACCTTTGTGCAAAAACTGCTTAACACTGACCCTCATTCACAAAGAATGTAAGTGATTCACACAGATATAAACGAATTTCAGTTGAGGGAGCATCTTCTTCAAAAACAAAATTATACCCACCTCGTCTTCAGCGGCTCAGATTTCAGGAGTAAATTTAAATATAATATTGTAAAACGAATTATAATATTCCTGCCTCGTCAAATCGATGTGGATGGTTTGAATGCAAATGTGTGTTGTTTTAACTTCTTTACTCATTTCTTTTCTTTTTTCTTTTTATGTGTCTGTGCTCGCTCTCCAAAATAGAAATGGAAGTGTGGACAAGTGGTTTGGTGTAACTGGGGCAGGCTTTAAGAGACTGAGAAATTTTTAAATGAATGATGTTGGGTTGAAAACATCATTCTAAAACATCTAGAAAACCTTCATGCATTGTGATTGGCCGAATACCTCAAGTGTGTGATGGAAATGTTATCCCCCTTGCCATACTGTGATGCAAGCATCACGCCGCAAAAACATAAAACCATGTCTGCATTTGTGATCGGAGAAACGACAAACAACAAGTGCTGATTAAACTCGTGTTTAATCATCTGTGGCAGATTCTTTAAATATGACAACATACTTAAAGGCTACGAGACAGCATTATTTGTCAGAAGACCGGCCTTATAGGCTACTCTCCCAGAAAACGTCCTCCTCATCTTCCGTAAAATGCGTTGCAAAAATATTTGGTTTGAACTGTTCTGGAACAGTATTGTACAGTAAATACAGCTTAAGGCGTGGACGGGTCTTAAATTTTATAAAGAATATCTCTTTTGGGTCTGTTCACGAACAGCTTGTAGCACTCCAAAGAGAGCGGAAAACTTGAAATCGCATCATATGACACCTTTGAAGAGGCAAATGCCTTCTGAATGAAAGACAGGTTTACATTTTTAGAATTAAATAATTTAGTAGCCACGACAATCAGGGGATCAAATCCATCCAATAACAAACTGTTTAATGTAAATGGTCTCATGAATGATTGATAACTTAATAAAATCCAATGTGATTTCATTAGAATTCATTTGTATTTATAGGTAAAGTGTAAAACTACTGTCAAGTTAATGAATTACAGCCTGGGGCATACAAAAACGAGGTAATTCAAACAACTCATTGACACAGGAAAGAAAACTGCGCTCATCAAGCCATTTCAAGTGTTACATTAATTGACTTTAAACAAATTGATCTCATCTTAAGGTAGGAAATACATATACAAATACCTACAAATACTGATGAGATCACATAGCAAACACATGCACACCCAGAGAAACTACTATAGAAGCTTGATAGTGTTGTGTGTGTGTTGTCACGAGATTACGATCTTAATAATGATATACTGTGTTTATTCCAAACATTTTATCAGCCCCTGGGACAAAAGGTTTGGTTGAAGACCTCAGAGCTGAAGTATTTATTAATAATAATCATGTCTTTATCTCAAAGATGTGTGCGTGCGCTGCTGTTATTGTTTTCTTCCTCTGTTGCACATGGCGGCTGTAATGTGTTCAGAATTACACGTCTTCTCTCATAATATCCTGTATCGCTTCACACATGAAAAAGCCCACAGGGTGTGTGTTTTTGTATGGATGAATGTTGGCGTGTGTGTGTGTGTGTTGCTTTCCAATCTCAGTAAAGGTGTGCTTCCTCTTGATTGATCTTTCATTCATTTAAATCACTCATGTTTGATTGAGTTTATAGAACCAGCTGATGAATTATGTGTGTGTTCACTTCTTGCCTCATATTTCTTTGTTTATTATAATTTTACAATATTTTATGTGTATTATAAGACACATTTTAGGAATACCACACTCACATTTATGTCATTTACATCTGTGATTTAATTGTGATCATGAGACCAACATCACAATTGTTCAATTACTTACTGAGATCATTAACCCAAAAATTAAAATTCTGTCATTGTTTACTTGCTCCTATGTTGTTCCAAACAAGTCTAAGTTTCTTATTTCTGTTAAATGCAAAAGAAGATATTTTGAGGAAAGTGGGTAACCAAAGAGTTGACAGTAACCATTGAATTCCATGATATGGAGAAAAAATATATATATATTATGCAAGTCAATGGCTACCGTCAGCTTGTTGGTTACCCACATTCTTCAAAATGTCTCTTCTGTGTTGAACAGAAGAAAGAGAAATTCTCTTTGTTACAATAAATTCCCTTCATTACAATGTTAAAAAAAAGAAATTAATACTAAGTAACTTACATTTTACACTTCTGATCTGTTTCTCGTTTATCTGTGTTCCAGTCCTGCGTGTCACTGATTCTATACTAATGATGCTCTCCTTAGTGAAATATGATATGCAATCTGTTTATAATCTCATTCTCTTTCTCTTTCTCTGCTGTCTTAAGGAGGTTGAGGTAAGTTAAACAGTTTAACGTTTTTGTATACAAACAATTTTCTCTTCTTTAACATCCATATCCAAAATCCTTTCTTCTTTCTCTTTGTGTGTGTGTGTGTCTTTGTTTGTACTATATATATATATATATATATATATATATATATATATATATATATATATATATATATATATATATATATATATATATATACACAGTTTTGGGAGTAACGGCGTTTAAGTATAACGGCGTTACTAACAGAGTTAAATTTTCAGTAACGGAGTAATCTAATAAATTACTTTTCCCATCATTGTAACGCCGTTATCTTTACTGAGAATGTAAAATGTCGCGTTACTACAGTTTGGTTGAATAAAGCGCGAGGTGTCATGCTTTGGCTAGTGGCTACACATCAGCTGCCTGACACTGTTGCAAATCCGATGATGATTGGCTGAGTGGGCGGTGCCCTGCTCACGCTGCCTTACTGCACGCTCTGACAACATGTTTCTGTAACATGCACGGTATGCCCAGCAAAAAAGACTTTATCCACGTCTGCCTCAAGCAACTCAAATCTTATAAACCACCTCACATCAACACATGCTAACATGTTACTGTACTGAATATTTAATGCTGTGTTCACACCAGACGCGACTTGCGTGAATAAATCTAGTTTTAAAAGTATTTCATGCGAGAATGTAGTTGTTTTAAACTCAAATATGCGGTTTATTTATAAAGACAGTGTCTATTTAAGAATGTGTTTCGCTGATTTTCGAAGGTTGTCTATTGGCGTCTTTGCATTGACTTAACATTGAAATCACTCGCGCCAGACGCTCTATTTGCGTCTGGTGTGAACGCACCATAAGAGTTGGATAGTGTTCTGTTTATTGTGCAGTAACTTTAGGCCTAATATACAGTTACAGAGATTTGCACTAATGGCCAGGTTTCCCTTTGTTTCTTTTTAACCAAGTTTAAATTTGTTTGTCTTAATTTTGTACTTGAATTTTTTTTTTTTCAATATTTATTTTTTATATGTTTTATTTCTATGCATATCATATGGCAGGTTGCAATCTATTGAGTTCAAATAAATAACAATTTTTTTTTAAATAGTATTTTTATTCTTCAATCAGTTAATATAAACATCTTATATTTTAAAGATGTTATAGGACATAATAGCGTTATAGAACATAAAAAATAACGAGTTACTAGTTACTAACTCATTTACATTTTAGGAAGAGTAATTTGTAACTGTAACTAATTACTTTTTTAAAGATGACCAACACTGTATATATATATATATATATATATATATATTTCAAAAGTTTGGGTCTGTAAGATTTTAACAAGAATGCATTAAATTGATAGAAGTGACAGTAAATACATTTATAATGTTACAAAAGATTTCTATTGCAAATAAATGCAGTTTTTTTTTTTTTACCTTTCTTTACTCATCAAAGAATCCTAAAAACATTAAAAGTTTCAACGCTTTCACAAGAATATGCAGCAGCAAAACAAAAACAACCCCAATTGCAGAAAGGTTGGGACATTTTGTAAAATGCAATAAAAGTCAAGAATATGTGATTTGTTAATTCTCTCGAACCTTTATTAAATTGACAAAAGTACAAAGAAGAGATTCCCACTGTTTTCACTGAGAAACTTAAAAGTATTTTGTAAATATAAATACATTTTGAATTTCATGGCTGCAAGACGCTCTAAAAAATTGGGAAAGAGACAAAATAAAAGTGAAAATTATAGAATATCCAAATTAAACTGTTCTTAAAAAGTTAACAGTAAGCAGGTGAACCGGTCACACTCTAAAAAAGTTGGGACAGAGGCATGTTTACCACTATGTCACATCATCCTTCCTTTTAATTATAATGTTTCATCATTTGAGAATTGAGGGTAGTAATTGTTAAAATTTTGCATGCAAAAGATCTGGAGACAGATCTGGACTGATCTAGCACATTCACTCTTTGTCTACGAAACCACACTGTTGTAGCACAAGCAGGATGAGACCTGGCATGTCTTGATCTAATAACCATGGACTTCTCGTGAAATACTTCATCTTGATGGCACTATATGTCTCTGTACAGTTTTAATATATGCCTCCATGTCAATGGTACTGTCACACATCTGTCACAAATGCCGTTTGCTCTGCTGTGCTCATAGACCATGACTGACGTTTGCTTTTTTTTATCTGTCGCTGGTGAAAGTCTGGATGGTCCCTTTGGACTTTGGGACTGAGAACTTGACGTCCATTTTTTTTACAGAAACAAGTTGAAATGTGGACTCATCTGACCACAGCACACATTTCCACTGTCTGAGATGAGCTCTGGCCCAGAGAACCCTGTGGAATCACTGCATAGATTTGATATAGAGCTCTATCCTTGAGTAACAGAGACTCAAGTTGCATTTCTTAATGAAGCAGCAAACTGTGTTCAGTGACAGCAGTTTTCTGAAGTACTCCTGAGCTCATGTGGCTATATTTCACACAGCAGCATGACAGTTTCTTTAGGCCCTTCACACCAAGAGTGGTAACTATAAAGATAATGATATTAGCGTCCACAACAGTGAACAATATCGTCTGTTTATTCTAAGCGCACACTTGTCTGCCGCTTTAAATTCTCAAGCTCGATTCTGTTTGATTCAATGTTTTTATCGATCATCAGCTGGAAAAAAAAAGTTCTGAAAGTGATTCCAATGATACCGTTTCTCTGTACCTTTATCGTTATAGTTGTGGTGTGGACTCTGCTATTCTCAAGACTGAGAATGATTTTTAGAACTATATCTTTATCATTGTCTTTATAGTTGTCGCCCTTGGTGTGAACAGGCCTTTATGCAGTGCCATCTGAGGGCTCAAAGGTACACACTTTCACCTGAGGTTTCCTGTCTTGAAAGAGTAATGATGTTGAAAATTCAGCTTTAACATCGCATTACATTTTACAATATACTGACTTAATCATCATTAATCAAAGTCTCTTCACATCTCGATAGCAATCACTAAGTTAAGTGGTGTAAATGTATTAATATGTGATAATATCGTCTGTAGAAGTCATAGAACCATACAATGTTCATCCAGTCACATTCCTCAGTCCGAGGCTGTCCATCCTACACTCTCTCTATATGCCAATTAAGACAATAATCTGCTCAGTTGTGAGGTAGTTTTGTGTTCAGAAGTGTGTGTGTGTGTCAGTGGGATTTATTTGTCAGCTTTAATGTGTTCATCTGCTCTGTCCCGCTGCCGTCTTCACTCAACATGATGCTCACACACACACACATACGTGGCCATCTCTGAGTGTACGGCTGACCTTTCATGCCCATGGGCTCTAAACTGTCACAGCAGAGCAACATCAGAGAGTGAGAGTTAAGGGACGAGTGAGTAAACAGGAAGTGAAAGAAAGCAGAGGAACAAACACGCAGCCAGAGTCATTTAGTCTCCCGTGAACTGTGAGACAGTTTCTGACTTTCTCAAACACACTCCAGCCGCATTGTCTGACTGCGGGGCAAACATGAGACAGCTAATCTGACAGCAGATAACCACCAGCCTGCCCACAAACCTCATTTACCTCAACCACAAAGAAACAGAGGGGAAGATCAAATGAATCTGTGGTCCGAATTCCTGTCTGTGAAGGTTATTTGTGCAGCAGGTGCTGTGATGTCGTGTGTGTGTGTTACAAATAAATGCTTTCTAGCTCATCTGCATGCCACAAAAACCACTATCACTTGCTGATTTGAAGCCACAGTTAAAAATATATGATATGCATATACTGTAGAGAGAGAGAGAATCATGTAAGAAAAATGTATTAACTTGCAACATCATCCATTAAAACCAGAGATATGATAGTGACTGACTTCATCTTCACCACTACATCTATTGGTAGAGTTGTTCTTTTTGCCAAAAGAATTGATTGTAGTGCTGTCAAGTCGATCACAATTAATCACAGCCAAAATAAAAGTTTGTTTACATATGTGTTTACTGATATCATATATAAATATAAATTACATATATTTCTTAAATATATACATGTGCATCTCAATAAATTAGAATGTCGTGCAACAGTTCATTTATTTCAGTAATTCAACTCAAATTGTGAAACTCGTGTATTAAATAAATTCAGTGCACACAGACTGAAGTAGTTTAAGCCTTTGGTTCTTTTAATTGTGATGATTTTGGCTCACATTTAACAAAAACCCACCAATTCACTCAACAAATTAAAAAACAATCTCAACAAATTAGAATACTTCATAAGACCAATAAAATAAATAAATAAAACATTTTTAATGAATTATTGGCCTTCTGGAAAGAATGTTAATTTACTGTACATGTACTCAATACTTGGTAAGGGCTCCTTTTTCTTTCATTACTGCCTCAATTCGGCGTGGCATGGAGGTGATCAGTTTGTGGCACTGCTGAGGTGGTATGGAAGCCCAGGTTTCTTTGACAGTAGGCTTTAGCTCATCTGCTTTTTTGGTCTCTTGTTTCTCATTTTCCTCTTGACAAAACTCCGTAGATTCTCTCTGGGGTTCAGGTCTGGTAAGTTTGCTGGCCAGTCAAGCACACCAACACCATGGTCTTTTAACCAACTTTTGGTGCTTTTGGCAGTGTGGGCAGGTGCCAAATCCTGCTGGAAAATGAAATCAGCATCTTCAAAAAAAATGGTCAGCAGAATGAAGCATGAAGTGCTCCAAAATTTCTTAGTAAACGGGTGCAGTGACTTTGGTTTTCAAAAAACACAATGGACCAACACCAGCAGATGACATTTCACCCCAAATCATCACAGACTGTGGAAACTCTGGACTTCAAGCAACTTGGGTTATGAGCTTCTCCACCCTTCCTTCAGACTCTAGGACCTTGGTTTCCAAATGAAATACAAAACTTGCTCTCATCTGAAAAGAGGACTTTGGACCACTTGGCATCAGTCCAGTTCTTCTTCTCCTTATCCCAGGTAAGACGCCTCTGACGTTGTCTGGGGTTCAGGAGTGGCTTAACAAGAGGAATACGACAACTGTAGCCAAATTCCTTGACACGTTTGTGTGTGGTGGCTCTTGATGCCTTGACCCCCCAGTCCATTCCTTGTGAAGTTCACTCAAATTCTTAAATCGATTTCATAAGGCTGCGGTTCTCTCAGTTGGTTGTGCATCTTTTTCTTCCACACATTTTTTCCACTCAACCTTCTGTTAACATGCTTGGATACAGCACTCTTTGAACAGCCAGCTTATTTGGCAATTAATGTTTGTGGCTTAACCCTCCTTGTGAAGGGTCTCAATGATTGTCTTCTGGACAACTGTCAGATCAGCAGTCCTCCCCATGATTGTGTAGCCTAGTGAACCAAACTGAGAGATCCTTTTGAAAGCTCAGGAAACCTTTGCAGATGTTTTGAGTTGATTAGCTGATTGGCATGTCACCATATTCTAATTTGTTGAATTGGTGGGTTTTTGTTAAATGTGAGCCAAAATCATCACAATTAAAAGTACAAAAGACTTAAGCTACTTCAGTCTGTGTGCATTGAATATTTTTTTATACACAAGTTAAAAAATGTTAGTTATATAATAAATGATGATTGTTTTGATATTTTGCAATGACATTTGTAATGATAAAAGACTTCCTAATCGTCGGGAAGAAGGAGGCGGGAACCGGCGGACAATCAACAACATTTTAATAAAGCAAAATAAACACAAAACAGCGCACCAGCCCCTCACGGACGACTGGTGCGCGCAAATAAAAACCAAAACACAACTAAAAGCCCAGGCCTGGTCCTCTCTCGTCCTTCACTGTCGTCGCTCCAGTTTTATATCCTTCCATCTCCTCCGTGGGCCTCGAGACCGGTGGGTCGAACAGGTGTAGCTCATCTCCAATCACTCCACCGGCCTCGCTCCCATGTCCCTCGGCCCCGCCCCACTCGTCACAACATTCAAGCGTTAAATGTTCTGTACACTCAGGCAGTATCTTGTGTTTGAAGGACACTGAATGTTGAAGGAGCAGGAACAATAACGTGGCCAGAATGTAAATGATGGTACAGCTTGAAGTGCTTTAGTGTTTTAATTCACACAAATCTACCTCAGATGTGATGCTTACATTAAAAGCCATGTTTTTCTAATTTTGGAACTGTTAGCATGAGCCATGTGTGCTTTTTCATCGAACGAGCATTTACACTGAAATACAATTGCATAAATAATCCTTTTAAATGAATGTTTTAAGTATAACATTTTGAAAATTTAAATATGAAATGTTTCCTTCAAAATGAAATTAAACTCTAAATATGGAACTAAAACCAACTTTAGGTGGTGGTGAGACGCTGTTTTAAGGAGTGAGTTAAAACTGATTTGTTCAAATTAATAATTTATTAATAAACTAAGCAAGTGACTGTCTTATGAATCATTGAATTGATATGTTCAGAATGCTTATTCATTCAGTAATAAAACATTTTGTGAAAATATTTTCATTGGTGAAGTAGAGCAAAAACAGACAATATATAACTGACAATATGAACTTATTGTATATTGAACTTCAAAATCACATTAACAAACAAGCTGTATATCACCTTTGCAATTTGGGGAAAAGGCACACTTGCTCACAATATCATATAGATACTATATCATATATATATTGTATTAACTGTATCTGTAACTGTATATATATATATGAGACAAAAACTCATACGGGGCCTTTATTTATTTATTTATTTGCAAAGTGAGTGATATGTTCAATAACTACGGAGCCCCGCACATGTCATGCAAGAAAAAATAAATAAATTGTGTGCACGATTTACTAATTCGTTCCCTCAATTTTCTAAAACGTGCACACAATAACTATTGCGTTCCCTCGATTTACTATTGCGTTCGTTCGATCTACTAAATCGTGTACACAATTTAGCAAATCGAGGGAACAAATTAGTAAATCGTGTGCACAATTTATAAATCGAGTGAACGCAATAGTAAATCGAGGGAACGCAATAGTAATCGTGTGCACGTTTTAGTACATTGAGGGAACGATTTAGTAGATCGTGCACATGATTTAGCCTTATATTTTTTCCTGCGTGTCATGTGCGGGGCTCTGTAAATAACAAAACAAGAATGGCAAAATTATAGATGATACATATTGTGCACCAATGATTCCTGACTTTGTACCTTCATCATTGTAAACACATTTCTGCTAATTTTTACAAACTGTTCTAATTTTAATTTGTATTGAACTCGAATCGTTCAATCAAAGACACATCGCAAAGGTCATAATTTCCACAGAGAGAAGTTTTGCTGCTGGAACCATTGAAAATAAAGGTTACAACATTCGATTATAAGAGTTTGCAGGATAGAGAAGGTCTGCTGGCTGGAAGGTTTGCAGACTCAGGGTTTGTCATTCTGAGGGTAAAATGAGTTTCACTTTTCCTGCAATTCCCCTTTGATTCGGAGCCATGAGCCCACAGACACATTTGGCCTAGTTTTGCTGAGACCACCATAAACTTTGAGTGGAATTACTGCCTGGCTTTGCTCACGGCCTGAGAGCTGTAGTTTACAGATGTTTACACCAGAATGATAAATGTCTTCTGTAGCTTACCAACAGATGTAACTTATTCTCGCATAAGTTATTGTTTTTAATTACCCTCTTAATTTAATTTAACCAGATATTTTACACTAAAACATCGATCTGCTCGAAGCTGAAGAGCCCCTAATGAGAGTTTGAAGTCAAATATTTGTTTATCCGGCCTGTAGCGGCTCCACTTTGGGACAGGACTGTGTTAGCAATCGAATGTGAAAATGTTGGATGTTGTGTGAGATTCTATCTGGAGTCTGTTGCAGAGATGAAAATCAATCTCTTGCACTCGCTGTCATTTTTGCCCTTCCATAAAACAGTCAGAAGTGATGGGACCTGTGATTTGATTTATTAATAGTATTTTTTTATTATTATTATTTTATTTTATTATTAACTTTATATTACTTTTTGATAGGTGGTATCAGTTTTTATAAATATTTTATTTTATTTATAGGTGGAATCAGTAAAGTATTATTATTATTGTTATTATTATTATTATTATTATTATTAACTTTATATTTAAATTCAATTTTTTGATTGCTGGAATCAGTCAGGTGTTATGTATTGTATTTTATTTTATTATTTTATTTTACTTTAAAATGTGATCTTATTTTTTTACTTTAATTTTTAGTTATTTTTTTTTTTTTTTAGATTTTTTTATGTATATAGTGAACTTTCTTTCATTGTGCATGCAGTTTTTGATGGGTGGAATACGTTTTGACTTTATGAAATGAAGTATGCCAATGTATGGCTTAGATCTGTCATGAACAAAAATAGTTTGCTTGCATTATCACCTCAGGAACACCAATGCAGCGCCTTAAAGTATAAAGAGTCTGGATTAACCTTTATTTAAGCAAGTAAATCAGTTGAGAACCAGTTCTCATTTACAATGATGACCTGGCCAAGAGATAAAAAGCAGGTACAATACAATAAAATCATAACAGTTACAAATAACATAATTATAAAGAGTGACAAATAAAATAATGATTTTGTACTATTGACTGAATTGAAATTTTAAAGGAAGAGAGTGAAATAAATGAACTAAACTGCATCTAAGTCTGCAGATGATTCCAATCATATATAGCAAAAAGAAAAAGTGCAACGACCAAAAGAGGCATGGACTTTAGGTATGAAGAAATGAATGAAACTACTAGAGCACAGATTATGGCTTGTATTATGAATATTAAGGGGTTTAGTGATTGGAAATATGGTGGAGTTTTCCCAATGAATTTGTCTGCAAGAATAAAGAGAAGACCAGTTCATTAATAAAGAACAATAATATAAATTTTATGAAGGAGAGTTTTTAAAGCAGACCTGTGAAATATATCTCCATAATCCAAGATTGGAAGCACTTTCATTTTAACCAAAAGCTGTTCTGAAGAATGCGTAAATGAAGATTTGTTACAATAAAGAAATCCAATACAAGATTTAACCTTTCTGAGCAGTACATTTATGTGAGTTTCAAATGACAATTTGCTATCAAGCCAGATACCATGGTATTTGTAGCATTCAACATAATCATAATCTCAGAGGCATCCACTGAGAACATTTTAGGCAGATATTCAATGTGTGGTAGATTTCTGTTAAAAGTCAGGCATTTTGTTTTATTTGTATTTGAAACTAATTGAAGACTAGAGAAAGCAAATATTGCAATTATCAAGGAAGAACTAAACGTGTAAATGATAGTGTCATCAGCGTATAAATGTACGTGAAAATCACCTGCAATAAGAGCAATCACACAGCGTTTAGTTGATCCTGACAAGCACTTGTTGTCACAGTTGTAAACACAGCGGCTTTCTTCTTTCATTAGGGGGTTTGGTGTCACGGCATCTTTGTTTCCAGGCGGAACGTTAAAGAACGAGACACACACATCTCCCGGAAATCCTGTTTAATTCAACCAATCCGATGAAGACTTCGAAACTCCTGAAGTATTTCCACTTTAATGTTCCGTATGCATCAGACGTTCAGCCTACAGTCCGTGGGCATGACATCTGAGGCTGATACTAGCTGAGAGATGACGTTGAATTAGATCACATGTGAAAAAAGAAGCAATGCTATCAGCCAACGCTTTATCATATCTTTAACCAGACAGTACTCGTAGCTGAATCTGGAAAAGGACCAGTAGTTTGTGTGCAGCTTATGCATCACACAAAGCCAATGTCCAGACACTGGATCAGCAGAAGACCAACAAATCCACCAACTCACGATCAAAAGCACTCAACCAGTACCCACAATACAAGAATGACCGCAGACACACACAGGCAGGCTACAACATTTTTTCCAAAGACTGGTAAAAATAAAGTGCGCCAGCAATACTGAAAAATTAACACAAATGCAGAAACAGAGAGGAGACATGTAATACATAACCAGCTTGTTGCCATCTTGGATTTATGCTCGAGTATGCTCGAGATACAGATAAAGTCTGCTGTAACGCATTTAATTTAGCTTTTTTTATCTTGTACTTTTGTGACTAAAGTTTTTGATAATTTCATTGTTTAGAAGGTATTTTTTAAGCAACATTGCAGAGACCAAAATAATCAAATAGATTTTATTTTATTTTATTTTATTTTATTTTATTTTATTTTATTTTATTTTATTTTATTTTATTTTATTTTATTTTATTTTATTTTATTTTATTTTATTTTATTTTATTTTATTTTATTTTATTCCTTGAGGTTTTTGGTTCAGAGCCAAAATAAAAAGAGACCTGTGAGAGCAGGAGGAAAATCAAATGTAAGTTTGGATCAAGCAGTTGAAGCGAATGCCTTCACAGAGTCCATTTACTACACAGCTTTCATTATAGACATCACCGGACAATCTGTCTGTACACTTATCTCACTCTCAGACAACCAGTCATTGTCTCTGTCTTATTTCACACTGTCCTTTCAATCATAAAGCTATTTTCTTCTTCCTAAAGTTTGTGGAATTGAAGCTTAACTTGTCTTTTTTGAGGATTTTACATGTGTGTCATTGTGTGTTTCTGCAGGATGATTACTTCAGAACCTGGAACCCCAACAAAGCACAAGACCAAGGTAAGAAGATTAAGTAAAAATGCGTGTTTCTTGTTCAGAAGCATTTATCCACTTATCTATCTGACCTTGTAGTCTCATCTCTATCTCTCTCCTAACTGTCCTTTCTGCTTCATACACACTATAGCTATGCCCACATTAATCATAAAAAAACTACAATCAAGTGCTGGAATCTTCATTTCAGTGTATCGATTCTTATCTCTGCTCCAGACATTAATCAATACAGAGAGCCAGAAACACACACACATAGCTAAAGGAAGACATATCATAGACTTCTGTTGTTTTTATAGAAATTATAATCAGTCCTACCCAAATCCTAAAACAAAACGTGTATTTCATTCATGAATAGTTTTTGCAATTGAGGACAGAGGCAGATTGATTTAGTGATTTGGCGGTCCTAGGCAAAATATAGGAATGGGGCCCTATACATTTGCACACATTTACCTAGATCAACCTTGAGGTTCCTTTTCTGTTGTGATGCTTGCTGCTACACAGCGGTGCCCCATAGTTGTTGTGTCCAATGTTTCTGTTTTGTCATGTACATATTATAATGGCTTTCTTTCATGCTGTAGACCACGAAATAGCAATAGATTTACATGATAAAGCTTTTTAGTCTTTTAAACCATTTTTTAAAGAAAAGGGATGAGTCAGAATTATAAATTGTTACATTAATTTAAAATGGGGATATGTGGGTGGATTTTTGCCTTGGTCTGAATAAAAACTGCAAATGGGATTATTGAAAACACACAAACTAATTTAAAAACATACAGAAAAAACAAACATGCAAATTCATTTTCTGCCAGTAGGAGCAGCGCTGTGCACATAAATGCTACTTTACAGATAAAATGAAAATGTCACCAAAACTTTTCTAAAGAGAGGTCGGTTCCGTTCAGAGATTAATTCATATAAAAACTTGAATTACTGAGAATGAAAGTGTGAAAAATAAAGCCTATACTGACAAGGAAAGTCTACTGATGTAATAAAGTGAGCAGCGATTAAAAACAGTGGAGCGGTTTACACCACAAGCAATTAGGGTCATTTACTGTAACAATCTTTTTTTAATCTAGAGCCAAAAAGGCTTCATTCAAGCCCTTCCTGTGTGCGTTGCTTCTCAGTGAAGACACTGATAAGCAGGTATTTTGAAAACAAAAGCAGAAACAAAGTGCACAGCAAAATATATTTATACTTTTGTTAAAACAATGCAGAAAACCACAATGCTGCAAAATATAGTCATTTTTACCTAACGACCGTTCAAATCATTATTTAGCATTATTAATCTGTATGTTAAGAGTATTTTAAAAGTAAAAATATAGTTGTTAAAATTGTGGAAATGATTTGTAGATGGCATCGAAAGGTAACATAAACATTTAAATTACTAGTTAACTTTGTTTTCTTCTCTTGATGAGAGAGTGTTGATTATGTTTGTTTTAAGCAAAATATAAAATTGGATTTTGAAAAGTGTCCCCCCGTCCCCAGTGGAAATTACACTTATTTATTAGAATGAAAGATGACATTGGTCAAAACAATGATAACAGTAACTACAACAACATGTTTTATTTTATATTATTATTACATTTTTAATTTATTAATTTATTTTGTTTATTTTTTTTATTTTGTGGCATGGCCCATGAGAATATTGCCAGGCCAAGTAAAATGTTTGAACATTTTTGAGATAGAGTAGAAGCACGTGCTCAGGAAGATCCATCTGAGCATGTGCTGCTGTGGATCCTGTCATGGACACAATGTTTATACTTCATCTGCTGAGTCACTTTTACTAAATCTGTTTTACTAGAATGACTGTACAGAGCTAATATCACTAACAAGTCTCTTGTCTCAATATAGCTACAGTGCTGCCAACTACAGCTCCAGTCTCATCAACGTATCCATATTTTTATTCAAATGTTCTAATATATATATATATATATATATATATATATATATATATATACACACACACACTAGGGCTGGACGATTATGGCCTAAAATAAAACCTTGATCAATTGAACATTTTACCTCGATTGCGATTAATGAATGATTATTTTTTTTTTTTTTTTTTTTTTTGCCCTCATAGTTGACTGACAAAGTTTGTACTGTAAATATGATTGACTATTAAAGATGAGATATTTTTTCCTATTGAAAGAGCGATCTGACATAGCTCACTATTAGCAATTATTTTATCTATGTTCGTAACATTTCTTACAGATTATTGCTCGGTGTAAGAGATAAATAAAGATCAGATAAAGATAAATTAGCACAGTACCAGTACGAGTGATTGTGTGTGTGAATTAGTCATACCGTCTCTATAATATTGTGAAGCTGGGGGTTGTAAATAGCCCAGTTTCTTCAAAAGTAGAAAAATATGCTATAATAAGTTTTGAGATTCTAAGCTACTTTAGTGATAAATCACAGGACAGCGCTGACAAACTAGTTTCTGCGTTCCTCTGTGCCCGCGATCTTCACAGCTACTGTTTATATGAGTGTTCGTGCCACAATTGCAGCTGTGGCTGAAAAACTAAATTCGAATTTGCAATTAAATATTATCCAAATTCAAATTATATTCGATTTTAAAATGCATAATTTTAGTTAGGGTCAAGAAAAGCTTTTGGCTTCTCTTCTGAGGCCACAAGAGGGCGCATTGGGCAAAATATTACTAATGCACGTTTATTCAAAGCATAAGAAAATATGACTGTGAAAAAAAAGTGCATAATATTTAAAATAATATACATAACATAACATATAACATTGCAGCAGTGCTGCATCTAGTTGCTTCAATTGTATAGGTTAACAAAAACATTCTAATGCAATGTCACTTTTATATTGTCATCGCATCTCGTGCGCCACTGATAAAGGCCAAAGTATAATTTGACCATCCGCATCCACGCACCGTCTGCATTATGTAATTTTCGTCATCAATAGGGCTCGCAGACAGCTACGCATCCGTCCATGCGGTCTCAAAAAGTGCCTGTTACACATCCGATCATCTAATCGCTTGAATGTCCAAACCATAAAACAAATACAACTGACAAAGTTTAGTGAAGACACAAGGCCATCACTATGTGTTGAACCGGTGTTCACCTCCGTGTTTTGCTTTTATGCCACTGACTGGATGGGGCAGAGTCATGTGGCTACAAACGTGGTAGTATGCTTTTAAGGGGGAAGTATTAACAGGATTAAAAAACTGAAATAACCGACATGGGAAAATTACGTCGGTTAGAGGTTCTGAATTTTGGTTTCGATTAATCGTCCAGCCCTAATACACACACACACACACACACACACACACATATGTATGTATGTGTAAAGGTGTAAATTACTTACACTTTAAATATCCTGCATGTATGTATGTATGTATATATGTAAATGTGTATATATATTAGGGGTGTAACGGTTCACAAAATTCACGGTTCGGTTCGATACAATACACTGGTGTCACGGTTGGGTTCGGTACGGTTCGGTACGTTTTAGATACAGCAAAAAGGAAAAATTGGCAGATAAATTTCCTTGATTTAAAAATTTTTTTTTATTAAAACTAACAAAGTGTTTTTTACATTGAACAATGATGGAGCTATTCTTTACCCATCTTCTATGGTGTTTTCTTAGCAGCATACTGTATAAAACAAAAAAAGCTCCTTATAAAAAAAAAATGAAAATGTTATATTATTGTAGTAGTTATGAACAAATACAAAGATGTAACTTTTTATATGGAACTCTATAACTCTTTATATTGAGTGTGTTTTTACTCAATTGGTTCTCTATAGGGCTTATGTTTTTTGGAACAAAGCAGGAATTACGGTCTGTCTGAAATGGGCTCGTGAAGGAATATTGTAACGGGGCTCAATTACATTAAGCCTTTTCTTAAAACCTACGTTTTCCACTACAGAGTAAGGCGCTCGCTCACTCAGTACACGCTGAAGGCTTGTTGCAAAATGGCCAATGCGTTTAACAGACCAGAAATAGAAGATCCTCCAATAACCAACAGGTCTGGTGTTTGGGTGCACTTTGGATTCCCTGTAAGCCATAATGGTGATGATAGAAGGAATGGTAAATAGTAAGGTCTCATATCCGCGGCTATAACGTAAATGTACCAATCGCCATGGTGATGTCTTTTGCCCTGTTTGAATCCGTTGGAAATATCTGTCTAAATGCTGCGGGGATAATTTTTTTCTTGTATGTTTCTCATTTTTTTCGTCTTTACCCAGATACTGACACACTAAGGTGATGTCGGCGTAAATGAGTTGACATGTTTCAAGTATTCCCGCTGGTGTTTTTTTTTTTTTTTTTGTATTCCCGCTGGTGTACCCTAGATGCGACATATCCTTGTTTTTTTTATCCACCACTCTCTTGCCATCACAATTATAGCTTACAGGGAATTCAAAGTGCACCCAAACACCAGACCTGTTGGTTATTGGAGGATCTTCTATTTCTTGTCTGTTAAACGCATTGGCCATTTTGCGACGAGCCTTCAGCGCGTACTGAGTGAGCGAGCGCCTGACTGAGTAGCCTAACATAAACATATAAGTTGGTGTTTTTTTCTTCTTCGGGGGTGTCAGGGGCGTTGCCTGTTACGTCGTTTGGGTTATTGGGCTACCTTGTTGAACGCATATCATTATATTTCACAATTGTTTTTTTTTTTCAAAATATAATTAATTAGTCCAATGAACCGTTCGGTCCATAATGCGTACCGCGTACCGAACCGAAAGCCTCGTACCGAACGGTTCAATACGAATATGCGTATCGTTAAACCCCTAATATATATATATATATATATATATATATATTACTCAATCCTATTCCATTATCATTTATAGGACAATTGTTTATACACTTATTTATTTGCACATTATTATTATTATTATTATATTTATTTATTTCTGTGTGTTGTTGTCTCTGTGCACTGAAAGCTTATGTCACTAAAACAAATTCCTTGGCAATAAAGCTCTTTCTGATTCTGATACTATTTTTTACTTTATTTTTATTGTGATTAATCGCATGATTGTCGCACAAAACTAATAATGCATTCAACTGCTCTATAGGCAAAGGTGCAGTAACATTGGGTTTGCAAACACTTTAAACAAATAAGGTGCTTTTATAAAGCAGTATTCCTTTTACATAGTAGCGGTTAAAATATTTCTTGTGAATTTTAATTTATAACATTAATTGAATTAAATTAAATATAAAACGAGCCATTGATCACTGCTAGGACATTAAAATATTTATAGAAAATATTTCATAGTTTGTTATAGAAAAACAAGTTATGCTCCGAGTCCAGAGCCTTGATCAAAACATTATAACAGGCACCTTCCTATTAGAGACTTGCACGATCGCGGGACCCATTGCAGCAGAGTACAGCACGGGACAACACTTGATGGGCGTGTAGAGACTTGTCTGTGTGGGATGTGGGAGAATAATTAGGGTGTGCTCACACTAGGCAATCTTAACCATACTGGAGCGCGATTGACCCCCAAAGAGGTTCGTTTGACTAGTGTGTTTGCTCCGTTTATAGTCCCTGGCTTGGTTGGAAGAGGTGGGCAAGAGCGCAGTTCAGTTATATATAGATCAGTGAGTGTGAGTGCTAACCGTGCCGGAGCGCAGATCTTCTGATACGTGCTGCATGATTGCGTCAATATTTCTGAGTAGCAAAAGCGATATATGTGTAAAACAATATAGTTATACAACTCAAAATAATAAACCACAAAGTTAACAAAACAATGCACTACACAATCAATCCAAAATGCGGCAGCAAGATACATTTTTAACGATCCTAAAAGAATGAACATCACACCTCTGTTTATCAATTTGCACTGGCTATCAATAACTGCTTGCATAAAATTGAAGTAATGAATTTTTGCCTACAAAACCACCACTGGCTCTGCACCCCTCTACCTAAATTCATTACTTCAGACTTATGTGCCTCTAGAAGCTTGCCCTCTGCAAGTGAACATCGCTTAATTATTCCATCCCAAAGAGGCACAAAATCACTTTCACAGAATTTTAAATTAAATGTTCCGTCCTGGTGGAATGACCTGCTCAACTCAATTCGAGAATCTGAGTCCTCAACCATCTTCAAAAATCGACTAAAAACACATCTCTTCCATCTTTAATTGACCCTCTAACTCTAGCACTCTCTATTCTTATTCTATTCTTAAAATAAATAAATATAAAAATAACATTTGTCACAGCCAGCTCGTTCTTGACCATAACATAAAATAGGAGGACTTGCTCAGATCGATTGAATTGCAAGATTCTTTATTCAAGAATCAAAATAATACAATACCAAAATAATATAACAATGTCTAGGGTTGAAATAATAATCCAATTGGTGAGGACCTGTTGAAAGGCTACAACAAACCAAAGGTTTGAGCCAATGACTTCTCCTGAGGACTGCCGATTCCCTGGAGAAAGTGAAATTAAGAGAATCAGTCCCATCTTTATCAATTAGAGGAGATTATTCAACAGGGGTGTGCAATCCTCCACACCCTCCCAAGTCATCCCGCCACCAGCAGGCGAGGAAAGGAAGCACAGGGTCATAACACCTCCCTCCTCAAAAAGATTTGGCAATGAATCAAAAAAAAAGGAAAGTGAAAGTCAAGCACCATCCAAAAGACTACTACAATAAAAGGTTCTAGTTGTCCAAAAATAACGTCTTCTACTCCACTTCATTCTTCAACACCTCTGGGCCCCAGAAATACAAAGAAAAAGATAAACAGGCAACGCAGACATCATGATGTTACACTCTGGAAAGGGTGTCCGCTATAACATTATCTTTTCCCCTTACATGTTTCTATTAATTACATTAATTTCTAAATGGAAGGGTTGTAGAATGAGACTCCATTGCATAAGTCATTGGTTTCGATTTGTCATCCGATTCAAGGAAACCAAAGGGTTATGATCCATATAAACGATGATTGGGACAGCAATTGACCCTAGATATACCTCAAAATGTTGAACAGCCAACACTAGGGCAAGGGCTTTCTTCAATAGTAGAGTAGACCTGTTGATGCCGGTTAAATTTGAAAACTTGGAAAAGTAACTAACAGGATGTTGATTCCCATTCAAATCTTCTTGCAAGAGAACTGCACCCGCACCGCAAGCACTAGCATCAATTGCAAGACTAAAGGACTTTTCAAAATTCGGGGCTGTCAGAACAGGGCACATGCCAGTAAAGCTTTACAATTTTCAAAAGTCTGCTGACATGTCTAAGACCATTGAAAGTGTATTTTCAGACTTAATAAATTGGTGAGAGGGGAGACTACAGTAGCAAAATTCTCACAAAAACTCAGATAATGTCCCACCATGCTGAGAAATCGTCACAATTCACGATGAGTGGTGGGGATTGGGAAGCTACAAATAGCTTCTACCTTAGTCTAAATAGGTTTCACACATCCATTTCCCACTACCTTACCCAAATACGTAACGGTCGCCTTTCCAAATTCAGACTTAGCAAGGTTGGTAGTAAGGTTAACCTTAGCTAAGCAGTAAAATAGTTCTTTTATCTTATCAAGATGCTCAAACCAGGAGGAACTGTACAGAACAACGTCGTCAAAGATATGCCTCACATCCAGACATTCTATACAGTATATGGTTTACCAGTCGTTGGAAAGTTGCAGGTGCATTACAAACCCCAAAAGGCATTACAGTGTACTGAAGGAAAGCATCAGGCGTAACGAAGGCGGATAACTCTTTTGCACGAGTAGTTAAAGGCACCTGCCAGTACCCCTTTAAAAGGTCAAACTTAGTAACGTATCGGGCAGAGCCAACATGATCGACACAGTCGTTAACATGAGGTAAAGGGAAGCAGTCTGGTTTCGTCACAGCATTGTTTTCGAAAATCTGTGCAAAATCGATATGAGCCATCGGATTTATTCACTAGAACGCAGGGAGAACTCCAAGTTATGAGCAAGCAAATAGTTCACTTCTCTGTAACAAGGAAGTCAGAGAACAGCCATCAACAAAACGATCAACATTAGTTTTCTCAGGGGTGGACAAAACCTCAGATGTGTCAGTAAATTCACGTCGCAGTACCATAGAATCTTCCTGGTCAGAAGACAATGAAGAGCAGGTATTTAGGTCTTTTTGTTTAGGACCTTTGGACACAACAGATCCTTGTTCACCTGTATTAACAGTGTAAAAGAAAGTGTCATGAAGTGGAACCTCTACAACTTGATTTTCAGACAGTGGTTTAGCCATTGATCGAGTAAATGCACAAGCTGGGAACAAATCAGGGAATTCTTTATGGTTTTCAACATAAGACTTTCTGGGTATAGATAATATTATGGGTGGAGCTGCCACACTACTCCCTCCCCAAACATTCCCCCCCAGCTAAATAATTTCCCAGAATAAATGTAATCCCAAGAACTGGAAGTGCAGAACGGACACCAACTACAACATCACCAGATACAATGGCAGAGGAAAGATGGATTCGATGCAAAGGCACTTCAACAAACCTCATCTCAAAACCTCATACTAGTACATGGGTTCCAGTAGCAGCTTCAGAAGTTAAGGGCAAAATTCCTTCTAGAAGAAATGACTGCGCATCTCCCATATCTCGAAGAAGACGCACTAGCACAGTTTTGTTTGAACCAGGCAATGAAACATTTCCTTCAGTGATAAATGGTTTATAATCCACAAAGGTAGTTACACACCGATCAACAGATTTACCACCAAAACTAGGTAAAGTCCGATCTTTCGCATCAGGATTATCATTGAATGGTGAAGTAGAAACCAAAGCAATAGGTTTTGACAGTCTTTCTTTTCTCTTAAGAATAAGACAGTCAGATATTTTATGACCAGGCTTTTTACAATAAAAGCAAACCATGTCTCGTGAGAGTGCAGGCTTACTAGAATGTTCAGCAACTGTCACCTACTCATAACAGGAGACTGTCTTAGCTTGAATGCAAAACTTAGATTTACTCATGTCGTTTTTAAGACTGACTAAACTGAATGACCCACGGTGGGTTAACACAAATTCATCAGCCATGATAGCAGCTTCAGATAGTGTATTCACTTTGTGTTCAGTGAGATACGTAGCTACAGCATGAGGAACACAATGTTTAAACTCCTCCAAAAGCACCAATTCTCTTAACTGATCTTTAGTTGTAACTTTCATTGAAGTGCACCAACGATCAAATAAATTTTCCTTTTCTCTTGCAAATTCAACATGAGTACATTCATCAGTTTTATTCAAGTTCCTAATTTTTTTGGCGATATGCCTCAGGCACGAGTTCATAAGCATGTAACACAGCAGATTTCACAATATCATACTCACCACTCTGTTCCAGTGAGAGAGCAGAATAAGCTTCCTGTTCTTTACCTGTGGAAACACACTGTAACAATAAAGTCCAAAAGCTTTTTGGCCATTTCATGGATAAAGCTACATGTGCAAAATGATAGAAATATTTCTCAATTTCCCTTTCAGAAAATGGCGAAACTAATCTCATATTTCTATGAACATCAAACACAGGTTCACCCACAGCTGAATGCTGTGGTAAATCAGGAGGCAAATCTACTAGCAAACCTTTTGCTGTTTTTACTGCTAACTCCAACTCCAACTTTTCTAACTGAAACGCTCTCTCGTCTCGTTCCTTCTCTATCTCAAGCTCCAATCTTCGCACAGCTAACTGGTCATCTAATTTTCTCTCTGCAAATTCTCTTTCCAACACTCGTTCTTTCATAGCGCGATCGTCATGCTCAGCACAAATTTTCGCAGCATCTAAATACAATTGTTTCTCTTGTAAAGACAAATCTGGAAATGTTATAGCACTTTCACTATCAACCTCACCAGGAGTAAACACATATGATTCACTAGGAGCAATAAACTCAGCGCTTACCACTAAAACTCCTCTATCAACGAGTGATTGCTTCAAAGTAGTCACAATTGTTTCCTTCAGCCTTTTCTCTTGAATAGTAAGATCGATACTGAACATTTGGGCGATTTGCACCATTTGCTCCTTTGTACAACTCTCAAGTAAAGCTTCTGAAGGGCATGCAAACTCACATAAACCACTGCTTTGAAGAGAAAAGCTTAGTTTTCAAAGGTGTACCGGGCTTGTTCTCGACCATAACATAAAATAGGAGCACTTGTTCAGATCGATTGATCGATTGCATGATTCTTTATTCAAGTATCAAAATAATACAATACCAAAATAATATAACATAATGTCTAGGGTTGAGAATAATCCTGAGGACTGCCGATCCCCTGGAGGAAGTGAAATTAAGAGGATCAGTCCCATCTTTATCCTTTCCACAATAAGAGGAGATTATTCAACTGGGGTGTGCAATCCTCCACGCCCTTCCAAGTTATCCCGCCACCAGCAGGCAAGAAAAGGAAGCACAAGGTCGTAACACATTCCCCTTTTAGACTTGCACTCTATTTGTTTACAATCAGCTTGTCCGTGAGGCAAACAGTAATGGTTCTCTGCAATATGTGCCACAGGGGATGGGATCAAACAGAAGTTTTCTTGCTGCTGCAACCATATTTCGAGCACTGTCCGTTCCGATTGTGGTCACTTTTTCTGTAATGTTCCACTTTTGCCACCATTAGGAACTGTTCTGCACATGCATCAGAATAATGTCGTGTGGCTGTTTTAAGTACCGTTAACGCGAAGGACTGAAGTGTCCAGTTACAATTCATGAAGTGCGTAGTAACACCTAGATAGCTGTGATTACTGATTGAAGTCCAGTGATCTCAGAGCAATATATTGTGCTTGAGCCAATTTTTCCTCTTTTGATAGTTTTTCGGTGTCATACAGCTGATTTATTCTCAAAAGTACTGTATGTCTCGCCGGTAGTGTGTAGCTTGTATTGAAGGACGCATTTCGAAAAGCATCCATTATATTATGTTTTTTCATGCTCCCATACTGTACTCCCAAAAAGGAGCATAGTATTGGGTGTTGTTGTTTTTTTCTCCTCACTTTCCTAATGTTATGCTGTATTTCTTCCTCAATTCCCTGTCTTCCTGTTCTTTCTACCCCATTGTATGTATGTTGTGTATGTATGGACAGGTTGATGGCTAATTTCGCTGGTACATGTGACTAGTGACAATAAAGGGCTACTACTACTACTACAGTCCATTAAAATTAAATTAAATTAAATTAAATTAAATTAAATTAAATTAAATTAAATTAAATTCAATTCAATTCAATTCAATTAAATTAAATTAAATTCAATTCAATTCAATTCAAGTTTATTTGTATAGCGATTTTTAAGATAAAAAACATTGCAAAGCAACTTTACACAAAATTAAGTTTCTACAATATTTAGAAGTACCTTATCAGTGTTGACTATCAGTTTATGTGCATATGACAGGACTTTTCTGAAAAATTTATACAAGATGTAGTCAACCAGAAGATGAAAACTATTAACAGCAATTATTATATGATGCAATCACACTTGTAGCAATATTTGGTAGTTCTGTACGCTGTTTCAGGGTTAGCATCATCTGAGGTCCTCTGAGGGTCAGCATCATCTCTTCTCAGGTGTTCTGGATCCAGACTGGAGCTTGTGTAAATCTTAGTCCCGTGGCAAAACAGAGAAACAAATAAAGACATAATTAGCATAGCTGCTGTTCCAAACAAGTAAAATTTATTAGTTTAACCCAAGCTAAAGAATAATAATGTGCATTTGATCAGATACAACTGCAGTCACAAATTATGAGATGCATTATTCGAATGCTTGGCGAAAGAGATGTGTTTTTAATCTAGATTTAAACAGAGAGAGTGTGTCTGAACCCCGAACATTATCAGGAAGGCTATTCCAGAGTTTGGAAGCCAAATGCAAAAAAGTTCTACCTCCATTAGTGGACTTTGCTATCTTAGGAACTACCAAAAGTCCAGCGTTTTGTGACCTTAGGGAGCGTGATGAGTTGTAGTGTGGTATAAGATAGTATAAGTACAGTCTATTTAGATATTGCATTTGTTAGTGTTTCTGAGGATGACTTAATTTGTGGCGATTCTAATTCGCAATATGTTTTGAGTTCAGGTGGTATTTCAGGCTAGAACTGCTTTGATGTTATGCAAGTTTCTTATTGCAGAGAAAGCAAAGGACTTTGGTTTTATCAGTGAATCCATTGTAAAGAGTTTTGAATTAAAATTTTCCCTTCAGAAAGCCATGCAATTATGTGTTGTCATTGTTTTGCATCATGCTTGACTGACTCGCCACTACAGCTTATTGCAAGATGTGTAGTCGTTGGTACAGGTCTGGGGAGGGACAGGGAGTGTTAAATGTGTTAAAAATATTAACGCTTTATTTTGTTTTCAGAATTTAATTCTTTATCTAATTAACGTGTTAAATTACCAGCCCTAATTTTTTTTTCTGTTTGTTTTATTTATTTGTTTTATTTATTTTATTGTTTTTTTTGTGATTTTAGTGCTTAAAAATAAACTATGTGAAAATGTTGCCTTAAATATTTTTATAGTTGTAGTTTTACTTAACGATAATCACCCTTATGCTTATTTGCTTTCTCAAGATGCATTTATTATTATCAATGTTGAAACTGATTCTGCTGTTTTATATTTTTTTGGAAATGGTGATTCATTTTATTTTTCAGGATTCTTTGATGAATAGAAACACAGACAAGATAATTAGACAGTGAAATATTCCTGTGTTATGTAGGATTTTAACACTCTTGTAACACCACATTTCTAGTTAAACTGTTTGCCCAGCATTGCTATATACAGCACATTTGTAACACATGCAGTTGTAATAAATCATTTAAGTATTTCAGGCATGTAGATGATTTTTATATGACAAGGTTGTGGTTTTGATTCCCAGGAAACACAATATTGATTAAAATGTAAACCTTTAATGCACTGCAAGTCACTTTAAATTAATGAATAAATGTAAAGCTGAAAAAAGGGAAATTGCTCTGAAGTAAATGAAATAATTCTTTAAGTGAAAAAATCCTTCACAAATAATTGTGCTAAATCTGCAATAGAGGGTCAGTTTTTTAAATGCTGTTTGATATCAATTTAAGATTCGCTCTGCTGAGCACTTCTGCTAACGATTATGACAAACCTTTATGAATAACCAATCAAGCTCTATTGTTTTTACAGAAACTCCAATAGAGACCAGCAGACAGAGGCATGCATGACCACACCATATGGAGACTGAGAGATTGAGTGTGTTTGTATGTGTGTGTACCATCTGCACTAGTTTAATCCTCTGTGAATGACTCCTTTAAGAAAAGCATGATTTCTGTAACTAATACTGCTTTACTCACACTCTTCTGATCAGCACACCTCACTGATCTTGGTATGTAGTGCCGCACTGAAACCTAGTGATTTGCTCTCTACTCGCTGTATAACACCCTCTTAAGCACCCAAATAAATGACTGACAGTCACACATGTAGTTAGATGTACTGTTCGTACAGCCATAAAAGAGAAAAATTACAAAGTGGCAAAAGATCACAATGAGCCAAGTATGGTGATCCATATTTGGAATTCGTGCTCTGCTTTTAACCCATCCAAAGTGCACACACACAGTAGTGAACACACACACACCGTGAACACACACCCAGAGCAGTGGGCAGCCATTTATGCTGCAGCACCCAGGGAGCAGTTGGGATTCGGTGCCTTGCTCAAGGGCACCTAAGTCGTGGTATTGAAGGTGGAGAGAGCACTGTACATGCACTCCCCCCACCTACAATTCCTGCCAGCCTGAGACTCGAACTCACAACCCTTCGATTATGAGTCCGACTCTCTAACCATTAGGCCACAACTTTTCAATAGTGGTCATTCTAAATTCCCCTTCAGGGAATTTGCGCTGTGTCAGAAACGCTTTGGAATTCAAAACAAACAGCTTCTGTGTCTTCTGCAAGCACTCTGTGTGTGTCAGTTTGAAATATCTGGTGCACAGTCACTACAATATTTGGTTAGCAAGAAAAACAGGCAGCACTTTAGACCATTTGTTTTTTCCTGCCTGCGCTAAATATTACAGGTGTGAATACATATGATAATTGTGTTGTTTGTTCGGGAGTGGGGCACACACAGTTGAGGGGGTTGACTGTGAGCACCGTGCTCCCACTGGGCACAATTTGAGGAGTGTGTCCATGTTTGTGGTCCTTGTGGATCCTGTCCCCCTGTTTCTGAAGCATGGCAGCGAATGAGATAATGGGAATTGCATATGGATCTAGTGGAAGGGTTGGAAACTGGACTCGCCCTTTCTCCACCTTCACCCCCTGGATCTAGCACTCTCTCAGGATTTGGAAGCCCATGTATCGGTTTCTTCCCCCAAATGACATCTCAATGCTGAGGAATTACCACATCAGTCTCTTACATAAGAGCAGCTGTGTCTGTGTGTGTTTATGCTGGGTGCTCCGGTTTCATCCCATAGCCCAAAGACATGCAGGTTAGGTTAACTGAACATTCTAAAATGGTCCCCGGACGTGTGTGTGTATAGATTAACTGGTTCTCGCCATGAATATAGCCATAGATGCTGGATTTGCGTCAAGAATTAAATAAATAAAACATATGAGCAGACTTTATTTCAGCTCATGTGTTTATCTGTGTCCTTGCCTCATCAGCGTGATTTATATGTGTGGTTTGTTTGAGAGAGGAGCAAGCACAGTCAGCTTTTGAGCTTCTTTCATTCATAAAACTCCTGACGTGTACTAGTCTGGAATGTTTTGCTCTGCTCCCACTGGTGTTTTATTTTTTCTCGAGGAAAGAAAATGTTATGCAATGTAGAGTCAAGTGGCTTGGATCTCGTCTTGCTGAGGCAATGCTTTACAGATCTGCAACAAAATTATGCAGAGGGAATCTTTGAGCAGAGTGAAGATTCCCTTTCTCTCTCTCTTTCCTCCAACTGCATGCAAACGTATTGATGTGTTTGCAAGCTATTATTCACAATTCTTTTAAATTGCATGCATTATTATAATATTCAGCTTATGTTTGTCTGGTTGTTGGGCTACATTTTATTCTGAGGAATTAAATGATGAAATAGTCATCTGGCTTTAAGAAGTTTATACTGTATGTCTATTTTAATTTAGCAGAGGGATTGGAGATGGGCCTTACCCTTTCTCCTCCCTCACCCTCTAAATACAGCGCTCAATTGGGTCTCTCATGGGACACTGGGAGACTCAGACCCTCTGAGGAGGTTATCAAGCTGCCAGTTCAGTTTGTCCCTGCCAGTCATCCGCTTCAGGGCACCGAGCTGATTGCTCAAGTGACCAGTCTTGAGAGACTGGTTCCCATAATTGGGAAGAAGCAGTTCACACCTCATTATACAGTGCCCATCTCTCCTTAGTGCCTTCAGGAGGCTGTTCATATAATCCCGCCACCTTTGGTGCTTCGGTGCACAGCAGTCTCCAGTGATATGGTACAAGAATGCTCATCCCCTTAAGTGATGTTGCTAGAGTGGGTAAGTTGGTCACTCCCTGCCAGTCATCTGCTTCAGAACACTGAATAAAACTATCTAGCTACAATAGACCCAAAATAGCATGGGTATCAGAGGCCAGCCTTGAGAGACTGATGGTGTGTCCCAGGCAGGCTCTGGTAGTGGAACAGGAAGTAGTTACTCTCAAGAGCAAAGAGGCCACAGAACGTGTTCCCCCTCTCATGAGTGTGTCCGGGCTCTACATCTGGTACTTCAGTGTTCCATGGAAGGATGTGGGATTGTGTTCCATTCTAGGTCTGTGGTGACAGAATCATTCAGTCAAAACATCACATGGAAGAGCTGGTGTTAAGTCTGAACACAGAGAAGAGTGTACTTTCTGCAGTACAATGAAGCACTTTTCTCTGTGTTGTATGGATTTCAACAAGGATGCAGATTTGTCTCCTGCTGCTTGGTATTTGATTCCCACAGTAGTGAAAACTGTGTGTGAGGCTAGGCCAGTCACTCACTGCAATATAGTTCTATAGACTGTTGGGTCTGATGGCAGCAGTGTCCAGTGTGATATCATTTGGCATTTCATGCACTGACACACTTCCTTCCAGACCTGAGGGACCATGGGAACATGTGCTTGTCCGCACAGACAACACATTGGTGGTGTCCTACATCAAACCCCAGAGGGTGTCTGTATTCTCGCCCACTATACAAGCTGGAACACCAGATCCTCCTGTGGAGTCAGGGAAAACTCCACTCACTCAGAGTAGTTTACATCCCTGGGCACCTGAATCAAGAAGCAGACATCCTGTCGAAACAGGGGTTGAGGCCCAGGGAATGGAGGCTCCATCCTGATGTGGTGGAGAAGGCAGTGTATCTGTGTGCGTCTTGAGACTTAACCATCTATTTCTTTAAGACCCATTTTTGCCGGTCCGAGATTGGCTTTTGAACCTAGTGTCCCTCTTTAACTGCTCTCCCTAAGAGATTCCAATCAGGAGGGAGTCTCTGTCTCAGTCAGGGGATGGAATCGCTCATCCCCGTCTGGAATTATGGGTTTGGCCTTTGAGGGGCCCAGCTCGTAGAAAGAAACTGATGTTGTTGAGACAATACTCCACTCCAGAGCTCCCTCCACGTGGAAACTGTACTCCTTGAAATGGATTGTGTTCACTTTATGGTTTCGGATTACCAGACGGTCCCAGTTAACTGTTCATTTGGTTGAGTTCTGGAGATCCCGTATTGACGGTCATAGCTGCTTACCACATCCCTTTAGGTGGTCAGTCATTGGGAAGAAAACTGTTGGAAACATGTATCCTTCATGGTGCTTTGAGGTTTTCTGCTGCAGGACCAGGAGAAGTATGACAGGAGAAGTGTGTGATGTGGTGGGCTGGTCCCTTCTGCTCAAATTTCTTAGATTTTACAGTCTAGAGTTGGGTACCACTCCAGACTCTCAGGTGCTTGTCTTAGCTGTGCACACTATATTTCCACACTAGACAGGCATTTGTCAACATGGTGGAGTGGGTATTGCCGTTCCCAAAGTGATTCTGGGGCAGTGCGAATTCCCTGAAGGGGAGCATCTCTAGGTTATGTATGTAAACATGGTTCCCCGAGGGTAACGAGACACTGTGTCTCTCTGCCATACTTCCTACATCCCTGTGAGTAGCTTGCTTCATTTGTTTTGGATGCACGTTTAAGCTGTAACATCTGTAACAAAGTCTGAAACATCTCACCATTCCATTGGACTGATTTCACACATGCTTCAGGTCATGCAGAGGCTTTCCTAAATTACCCTAAAAACCAGCCAGAAAAAAAATATAATTGATATTATTGTTTATTTTAAAAAAAATCAGTTTTATTTTAAAATTATCATTTGTTTTTTATAAATTAACTTTTAAAATGTGCTGTTTTTTAAGTTTTATTATTTATTATTTTTATTGTTAGTTTTCATAGATGTTCTATGCTGGTTTTTCAGTTTTATTGTAAAATAATAATTATTATTATATTTTCTAAATATGAAATATGAAATATTACATTTTAAAATGTTATATGCTACAATATTATAAGCTAAATTGTGGGTTATAGTTGATGTGTGCTATTTTGCAGCCGTGTGTGTGTTGCTGTATCTGTCCCAAAGAATGCCAAAGTTTCCAAATTGATCTCCTAAATCATAGTTTATCGATTCACTTCTGCTGAATTTTCATTAGACAAGAGAGACAAACCATTTAGAGCATCATCTCTCTCACTCTCTCTCTCTCTCTCATAAACAGCCTCCCATGGCGCACTTCTGCAAACACACTCACGCTGTGACACATCATGGTTAAACTCTCTCTGACCGTGTAAGCAGTGTGGCTGAGCCTGACTAATTTAATTAGCCTCAGCCTGTAATTATTTACTTTTAAGATAAATGAGGGTTATGATCTTGTCCTTTACAGACATGACAAGGGATTAAATGAGCTCAGAAAGTAATGTGTGTGTTTCTGTGTGTGTGTGTGTTTGAATGCAACATTGTCTTTGCCATAATCTGTTATTGTGGCAAGGCATGCATTCTCAGTGAATTTAATTGTGTGTGGAGGCCTCATTACAGCCTCGTTATGGGGAAATTCTCTCAGAATGCTTCATTTGCATTTGTATGGTTTTGGTGTTGAGTCAGCGTTTCAGAGCCAAACTGCAGTTGCAGCAAATGTAGTGCACAGGGATGGCAACACAACAATCTGCCCTTTAAACTGCCTGCAATTTATGCACAGGGACAATACGGTAGGTATCTTTCCAACTTCACTGAAAGATGCAATTTGAGTACAATTAACAGAGTTTAAATGCAATATGTGTGTTTATAAGGGTAATTTGAGCACATGCTGTTTGTTCTGATCTTCATCCTAAAAAAAAAAAAAAAAAAATTCTTAAACATTAAACTATTTACTAAAACTATTCTTAAAGTTTTTTTTACAACAAAATATATTAATCATTTACTTTCTTTAAAAAAATAAGTTATATTCTGCTTTTCAGTTTTATTTTATAATACTATTTATTTATTTATACTTAAATATTGTCATGTTTCTGGGTTGAGGAAGGAATGAGGAACGAGGAGCAAGGAGACACTTTCCTTCAAACATGGACTTTAATTTGTAAACGGGAAAACTCAGGAACACAAAAGACATTTAACAGCCGACAGAGAAACTAAGAATGGGACTCACTAAATATACAGGACTTGATGAGGGGAAGACGAGGAACATCTGGAACTAATGAAAAAAACATAGGAAACACCTGGGACAAATTAATAGACACAAAACACAGGACAGACTCTGACATAATGCCCCCCTCTGGAAGGCGTGTCCATACCATAACATCCAATGGGGAGGGGGGGTTGCTCTGGAGGTCCCTCAGGACAGACACAATACAGTTAGCCTTCAGAGTGGTACCCATTCAGGGAGTAGGGGACTCGGCAGGCCATGGCAGAGCAGGGGACTTGGGAGGCCACGGCCCCAGCCTCTGCATCTAAGGCTGGGGCCCTACTACCACAACCCCCCCCCCCCCAAAAAAATACTAGGGGAAATTTACGAGGCTGTACTCAGGGCCTGGAGCCCTCCCTGGGCTTAAAGAGGGATCAGGAGCCCTCCCTGGGCTTAACAGAAGATAAAGAGCCTCCCTGGGGGATAGGGAGCCCCACATGGGCTTGACTGGGGATCGGGAGCCCATCCCGGGCAGAACTGAGAATCGGGAGCCCTCTGTAATCTATGCTCTGGGGCTGGGCAGACAATGGAGCAAACTCTGAGGCCTGGGTCGACACCCTTCTCCTCACCCGTAGTTTCTTCTGGATCGGGTGGAAAACCCATGGTCTGGGCCAACACTGGAGCAAACTCTGTGGCCTGGAAGGGTCCTGAAATTTCACATGAACGTCTGGTGAACTTAACTTGGATCGGCCGGCTGACTTATATGAGCCACGGACGGCGGTGGGCTTGGGTGAGCAGAAGGCAGGCTGGTTCTGGCTCAGGGCAGGACACTCTCCAGACACCGGAGGATTCCTTCCTTCCAGCTCAGTCCCTTGGTGTCTGGGAGGTCCATGGGGCGATGGTAGTTGGCCCTGTGCCAGAAAAGTGAGTTTATGGTGGCGTTGTCGAATGCCGTCACCACGACGAGCCGCAGTGCGGCCTAGGGCGATGAACCCTGCGGCAACATAGGAAATAACATAGGAAACACCTGGGTCAAATTAACACACACAAAACACGGGACAGAGTCTGACAATTGTATACATTATTTTTAATTAGATATATAAATTATTTACCTTTAAAAAAAGTTATATGATGATTTTCAGTTTCTTTCTTTCTTTCTTTATAAGCTAGTTTAACTTAATTTAATTTAATGATAATCTAAATGTTCTATGCTGCCTGTTTAATATTATTTTACATTACTTTTACATTTATTATTATATGAACATTTAAATATTATATTAAAATATTATATCCATTTTTTTTCTGATTTATTATTTATTATTATTATTATTATTATTATTATTTATTATTATTATTATTATTATTGTTGTTGTAATTTGTTGTTGTTGTTGTTGTGTATATATAGTAGCACTGAGGCACTTTTGTTGTCACATTCAACCAACCAAACAATAAAACGCATAAACAGGCAGAAAGAGAAAATAGGTGACAGGCCAGAAGGAGGATGACATTATACAGATTTTATAATGCCATTAAAAATGTATTTGTGATGTTTATTTCTTTATAAGAAACAGAGAGATGACACGGCAGAATTCATGAAACCCAAACATCAGCCAGCAGTGAACTGTTCATCTCATCATTAGTGCTGTTCAGTCTGGTCTAATATGGCCTGCGTCTTGGCCTAGATTCACTATGCAAAGCAAATCCCATATGGGACCATAACATGAACACAAAGATATCATCTGCATGAGACATGGCAAGAAAAATATGAACCACAGCAAATCTTTGTTCATCAGGTTCATCACATTTGCCACAAGCCTCAATGTAAATGAAAGTCATAGAGTTTGAAGTTCTGTCATGTGCGGATTGAACACAGAAATACTGTATTCTCAATATCAAAGTGATTAATCTCAGCCATCATTCAGATATGACCCTATGTGAAGATGGCTCTTATTGCAAACTTTATTGGGAATCAAAAGGCTGAAGTCTAGAGTTGGCAATGTCCAAATGCAAGTTAAAGTTGGCTTTGGTGAGCATTAATGCTTGATGAAGTTAGTGTGTCCTTGATAAACCAGATAAACCACTCTCATCCTCATCCTCAACCTCAGCCAGACCTGCTGTCCAGTCATCTTCATTCCCTGTAAGTCCCTTTATGTCACCTCCTCTCAATGGTGGGGCTCCATCTCATGCCTGCTGTGAGTCTACGTCTCCTGGTCCTGATGAGCTTGTGGCCCCGCCTCCATATAATATAATATAAAATAATTGAATTTAATTACCGTATTTTCCAGACTATAAGTCACACTTTTTTTCATAGTTTGGCTGGTCCGGCGACTTATAGTCAGGTGCGACTTATTTATCGAAATTAATTTGACATGAACCAAGAGAAAACATTACCGTCTACAGCTGCCAGAGGGCGCTCTATGCTGCTCAGTGCTCCTGTAGTCTACCACTGAGCAGCATAGAGCGCCCTCTTGCGGTTTTAGATGGTCATGTTTTCTCTTGGTTCTTGGTTCTAAATAAATGTGACTTATAGTCCAGTGCGACTTATATATGTTTTTTTCCATCATCATGACGTATTTTTGGACTGATGCGACTTATACTCCGGTGCAACTTATAGTCCGAAAAATACGGTATGTCCAGTTTAGTTCTTCGCAGTCCTGTGTTCTGTGTTTTTTGTCTATGTAGCACCTTGGTCCTGGAGAAACACTGTCTCGTTTTACTGTATACTAACTGTATAGAGCTGGAATGACAATAAAGCTACTCTGACTCTGACTCCAGCCTCGGATGGTTCCATTCCACTTCATTTCGCCGTCCAGACTCCTGTGACTGTGCTCCTCCCACTCTTGATTCCAGTGTGGACCATCAGCAATTTGGCCTCGTCGGGCTCCTTCAATCAGCAGGCTCCACTTGGGTCAGACTTTGCGACGCCTAGGCGGCAGACTTTGGGGCCACCCGCTGCACTCCTGCCCTCCACCCCTTTGGCTACGGTGCACTCCCTCAAGCTCTGCCTCCTTACTCCTTCCTTGGTTGCTCCAGCTTGCCCTCTGGTCTCTGAATTACCCATCTACATCAATATCACATAGTTTACGTCTTTATGATGATTGGGTTGATGTACCACAAGGAAGGCTAGCCTCCCCAACAAGGTTCCTTTTCTCAACAATCCTCAGCACTGAAAGTGAACACTCGATGCTGATTGGCAAATTTAGGCATAGGCACGAGAGCTCCACTCTCCCCCGGCTCTCCATTTGCAATAGAAATGCGGTGCTTTCTAACTTCAGTAACATGTTATGGTATTACAGCTGTGAAATTACAAACAAAAAATACACATTCTGAGACATGAACTGAAACTGTACGTCCCCTGACGAGCCGCCAAGTTTTTTTTTTTTTTTAGATACATATATCTTACCTTAAACCTTTGAAAGGTAGTGTATCAAGGTTTCCACAAAAATATGAAGCATCAATAACTTTTTTCATCATTGATAATAATCAGAAATGTTTCTTAAGCAGCGAATCAGCATATTAGAATGCATTCTGAAGGATCATGTGACACTGAAGATAGAAAATTCTGCTGTTGCTACTGGAATAAACTACTTTTTACAAAATATTCAAATAGGAATCAGTTAATTGAAATTATAATAATATTTCAGAATTTAACTGTTTTTTGTGATTAAGCAAATGCAGATTTGGTGAGCAGTAGAGACTTCTTTCAAAAACATTAAATAAATGTAATTATTAGAAATTATTTGTCTTTAAGTATACTGCCCTACAAAGCAAAAAGACAGTAACTGCATTTTTGGTAAAAATGAGTTATTGTCATTTTCCTGACATTCAAGGCATCCTTTGTTATGTGACAAAACATCTTATCTGAAATGTGTGTCGTTTTGGAGAAAAATGTTAGTTGTTTGTACAGTAACTACTTAGGCTGGATGACAGGATAACTTTTAAGTCATTTTTCTCAGTTCTGCACTCTGCGTAGTTACTGCCTTTTTGCTTTGTAGGGTAGTATACTGTAGATAAGAAATGTTTACGTCCAGGTCATTTTCTCAGCTCATTCGTCATTGGCAGATATGGCAGAAAGTTAACTTTGAAACTGATTGTGTGTCAGAGAGAAAAAGATCTGATTGGTCATTGGGTCTTTAACCTCTTGACCAGTCAGCTGGCACTAATTAGCCCTGCTGCATTCATCTCTCTCACTTTCTCAATTACTTCATAGGAAATATAGTGTTTTGGATTTCAGCTGATGATCAATATTAGAAATTCTGATTGGCTTTTCTCTCAATCCGGCTGCTCCTGATTGGTCTCTGAGGGCCAATCATTGATTCTGATGCTTGACACACATCTGCATGTGCTACTGAAAGCAGAAATGTTCTTGAATGAATAGATTTTTTTCAATGTTATTCCTTTAGCTTTAATTAATTAGGTGGCAATAATTAACTGCTTTGTGAGATGGTGCTTAAGCTTTCTTTAGAGGTCAGATGCTTTTGAAGGAGAAAATCTGGCTTTTTTTTCAAAGCACATTCATAAAAAGAGAAAAGAGGTTTTCTCTTTTTCCTGGAGTGAAAAAAGTAAACAGTAAACAACGATTTTAAACTTTTCATTTCAATATACACATTTACATTATATTCCACTCTTATTAATGTAAATAAGAACTGAACTTAAATAAACTCATTATGCAGGAGTTAAACAAAAGTTATATGAATTTAGGCATATTTATAGTGGATGCACTTGATCACTTTTCCTGTGGTATGCTGTGTTTTAATGACAGCGAGGAATGCTTTAGGGGAATAATAGTTCATCTTTAAACTAAACTGCAGATCTCATGTTATGAGAAAATATTTTAGTGATAACAATGATCAATGATGCCCACTTAGCTACTTCCATATTATGACAGACACTGCTAGATTAAGTGGTCAAACGGTCTTTTGTCCAGTTTGAATAGGTCCAATGATAATAACTTACTGTACAACCGCAGCTGCATGGAGTTGTTGATGTTGTGTGAAGGCATTTCCACAACATTCTGAAAAATACCACCGTTTTTGAAGGATACAACTTGAGGAAATTGGTAATTTGCATGTTGCCTTTTTAAAAAATTTTGTCAGTGACATGAATTTAGACAAATGTATACACTGCAATAAACATAAGCCAATCTGTTTCCACTAAAAATAGCTAAAAGAAGTTCGACTTATCAGTAAACCTGCAGTAAACCCTATCAGAAACTTGCATGATTTATATGCATGCAAGTTCATCTTCTCTAAAAAAGTTAGATTGTGTATACCATGCTGCCTTGCGCTTTGTGACGAGTGCCTCTTCACGCACTCATCATTGTACCTTGTACGATTGGGTGGGTTGGACTTCTTTGTTTCAAAGGAAAAAAAAATAAACATGCTGTTGTTTATTGCTAAGGCATTGTTAGGAAAACAATTCTATTTTATCGTATTAAACCTGTACTTATAGCACTAGATCTAGAGTTAAATTGCTTTTAAAGGTTCCTGGAGTATGTTCAGAGCTTGGTAAAACTGCCTTTTCTTCCTATGCTCCCTGGTTATGGAATGAGCTGCAGAGTAAAATAATGATAGAAGCACTGCCCTCTTTAAAAGTTTTTAAAAAATCTCTTGTTGACCAAATTAAGGGAAACGTGTGTATGTTTCCTTAAGTAGTTTTTGTTGTTATTTTGAGTGCTGGACAAAATTTTATGAAAGATTCTGAGTTTTATGTTTGTATTTTGTTTATGTGAAACTTTCTGTGCTGCCATCTTGGCCAGGACTCCCTGGAAGAAGAGATTTAATATCTCAACGGGACTATCCTGGTAGAATAAAGGATAAAAAATAAATAAACAAATAAATACAATGGCGAGTCAGGAGCAATCCGATGAAAAGTTGGCATTTTCAAGGTGGAGATATAAGCACTACACTCAAAAAAATTACTCTTTAAACTTATTTAGTCAATTATGGACAGTGGTTCCACACAACCAAATTGTGTTTTGATAACATTAATGGAATTTGTTGAATATATGTAAACTCCTTGTGTTGTGACAACACAACTGAATGAGGTAGAATCTATGTGAAATAGTAATGTCCAACCAAATCAATTTATTCACTTTGCTTCAACTTAAACCGGTTAAGTTAACTGAACATGTTTTGGTTAATTACAATCTAGCCAATTTTGTTTCACTCTATCAACATAAGGAGGTTTGTTTCAAATTACTCATTTCAATTATGGACAGTGGTTCCACACAATTAGTTCTAGTTACTTTAACTAAATATTTTCTATTTAAAGTTACTCACTTCAACAAAGCATTTTTTTGTGTGATTTGTCTTGTAATGAGTCAAAAGACAAGATTTCACAAATTATCAAAGTATATTTGTTAAACAAGCAATAAATAATTACACACAGTTACAGTAAATACAGTTTAAACCACATTAAAGAATTACAAAAAAATTACACAAAATAGCAGAAATATCAAACTACTCATTTTCTAATTGGCATTCATGGGTAACCAATCAAACCTTATTCCAGGAACAGGAACTGGCTCCAGAAATGACTTCTTCAGTACTCCAAATGTGTACCTGAGTTCAGGAGGGTTGCTCAAGTTCAGTCCATATATCAGTCCCAGCAACATGGTTTTGCAGACTGTAAACTGGTAGGTAACTGAAGAACTTTATCCTTTAAAACTCCAACTTCTGCTGAACTGTCTTCAATGACTGCAGCTTCAAATAGATTCCCACGAGTCTTCTGGATCACCTCCTGATTGCTGGCAACATCTGTATCCTAGAAGTATTTAAAAGCATGGAGAACTCAAATTCTTGTGTATTAACTTTAACAAATCATTTATTAACCTTGAAAAAAAAAACTCACCATATACTCCATACTGCTAGGGTCTTCATTTGGAAGAATGAAGAATGAAGAATGAAAATGAAAACAACAAAATTTAGCCTTTGTTTTTTTTTTCCTGAAATTACATGAAAAAAGTCAGTCATTCATCTCCTTATGGGAAATACAGGCAAGCAGAAAATGGTACACACATCTGGACCCTGCACGGTAAGCAACAGAACTGGAATGTTCCCAGACCCAGAAACATAGTAAAGACATTAGTAAAACAGTCATGTGACATCAGTGGTTCAACCATAATTTTACAAAGCTACAAGAATACTTTTTTGTGCAAACAAAACCAAAACAGCGACTTTATTCAACAATTCTTCTCCAAATCGCATCTTCCACCATTATCAACAGCACGTAAATAATGCATGCGCATGGTGATGCTGACCTAGAACATGCATGCGCTGAACCTTGATTACACGCAGAAGAAAGCAATGTTCATGCCTCTTGTTACTCTCCATAATGGCGGCATATTTGATTTGAAGAAGAATTGTTGAATAAAATCGCTATTTTTGTTTTCTTTGCACAAAAACGTATTCTTGTAGCTTTGCAAAAGTGTGGTTGAAGCATTGATGTCACATGAACTGTTTTACTGATGTCCTTACTATGACTCTGGGAACATTTCAGTTGCATTGCAGCCTTTATGGAGGTTCAGAAATCTCTCGCAGTTTCATAAAAATATTAGGGATGCACCGATTGACCCGCCATCAATCGGAAACCGGACGGTTTTTGCTTAAAATACACGATTGGTAATCGGCCGGTCTTTGGCCTTTTTTTCGGCCGATTTTTCCGGAAGTGCGTCCGCGTGCTCAGACTACATCTACATGAGGGTGAGTAATTAATAGGGCTGTCACTTTTGTGAAAAAAATCATTTTCGATTTTTAAGACATAAGTGTTCATTGAATCGATTGTAAAATCGATTTTCCATGTCAAAAAAATAAGACATTTCCTTTTTCAACGTCAAATAACAGACAAACGTAAAGAGAGTGCTGGAAACGCACAAGGCAGCAATATTTCTTATTTATTGGCATGAAGTTTCGTGCAGAATAACAAACAGCAAACAGCAAAAAATATATGTGCAGAGGGGACGGCTGCCATGACAAAAGAAAAACATCAGTGCAGGCTTCAACCCGGCTGCATTTATGATTTAGGCAATTCAAAAATCTCCAAGATTATTTTAAATAATGATTCAATCCATTTCAAACAACTGTTCAAAAAAATTTAACTTTAAATGGACTTGAGAACAGGCCATGTGTCCAGAGCAGAGCGTTTTTTATTCACTATATGTCCAGCTGTTGAGAAGACGCGCTCCGACCGCACTGATGTCCCAGGGACACTCAGGTACAGCTGCGCAATTCTCCACCACAGAAGCTGGTCACTGTCAGCTTGCTATATCATAACTCAGAATCTCCTGTAACTAGAAGCGCGAATGAGGCGAGTTCGCGTCTACCGCGCCGCGAGACCTCCAGACGCTCTATTCGCGTTTGGTGTGAACGCAGCATAAGAGGCCGCTTTCGACGTCACTGGGTCTTCTAGGCACGTAAAATTGCTGGTATTTTTTGTCTAGCTTTCGCAACGCATACTGCACTTTCGGAATTCTTTATTTTCTTTTTCTGCTTTTTTTTTTGAGTTTTGTTACATCTATATTTTTAATTCTTTAATAATTTTAAAATGAATAGTGTACATATTTGGTTAAAATCGATTCCCTATTTTCATTTTCGAAACTTTTTTTGGTTGGTCCGATCGATTGTGCAATCGATTTTTGAACTAAAAGTGACAGCCCTAGTAATTAATGACATGTTTATTTTTGGGTGACCTAGCCAGTTAAACACACCTGAACCAGCTAATCAAGGTTCTTGGGAATTTTAAAACAATAAAGTATTACTAGAAGTTCCAGGCAGGTGAGTTAGAGCTAAACTCCACAGAACACTGGCTTTCCTAGAGCAGGTCTGGACACCCCTGCCTTGCATCAAAATGAATTGTTTTTGGGAGGCAAATTCATTCATAATCTGTCAGTTTATAGTAATACCACATATTTTGTATTAATTGTATTAATAAATCTAATCTTAATCTAGCTGTCTTTTTTTGTCAATTTCCAGTGGCCAGTGAGAGAATAATATTTTAATACGAGGTTGTGTTGAGTGCAGTTGTTATTACCGGTGTAGTGGGCACCAAGAGGGTTTCAGTATTTGTCCAAGCACTCTTCTTCAGTATGCAAACATCTTCATCTTCAAGTTCTGTAGTGCGGATCCAGTTTGGCAAAGACTGTTGATTATAATTGGCCTATGGTAATTCTGTATGTCTCAAATTTTGCACAAATCTGTAAACACATGAAGTGCAATGTGTTACAAAAAAAAAAAAAAACGGTTTAACAGCAAAAACCAATTCAATTATCAAAATATTAAGTGATTTATTTGTGTGAGTGATGAATAGTGTCATGTTTACCATTCCAAAAGGGTGAACCTGATTACATATCTGGAGCATTTGTATAATGTGAATAGCTCAGAGTAGTGTCCGGTTTAAAGTCATTGTATGACCACACCGCCATGTTCATAAACAAAGCTTCAAATACTTTCACTGTGCTGAGCCAGGGCTCTCCAAACTCGGTCACATTACATGGTTAGACATTTATTTATTATTTCGCTTTTTGCAATTAGTTAAATTATACATATTCTAACAAATAAAGGGAATTACTTCCGCTTTTGAAAGTCATTATGTATTACTAGTATACAATTAATTTATACAAATAAATATATTTTGCACACAAAATGAGAAAAGAGAGAAACTCCTATTCGCCATTTGATTAGCTATAGGAGGAAGTAGCTAAATGACAAGTCATTCTGCCTCTTAACATCTCTTATTGTAAGCCATATGTTTAATAAAAGTAAAGGTAAGTGATAGGACGTTTTATTTTTGGATAAACATTTTACTAATAAATACAATCTCTCTTAAAATACCTTATTGGGTTATGATATTTAAAACAGTTTGGTTTGATCTAGCGCAGAACTAAAACTTTAATGAAATATTTCCCACAATTATAAAATAAATGTATGATTAGCTAGCTCCACACTGGAGAGCTGCTTTATAACATGAAATCAAGTTATAATTCTAGCGACACTGACTCTGTATTTTCATGTTTAATATTGAAAAGCTATCTATTGCATAAGGACTGTTATATAAATAAACGTGACTGGACATTTCTTTACTGGAGTGGCTGGAGAACCTCAGAGTTCGTGCAAACATCCACATCGCTGTAATCAAATATGTTCTTAAGAGCTGCTTTTACATCGCGGTCAGTTTTTGTTGTGTTTATGCAGTTATTGAGAGCAAGGCGTGCAGTATATATTTAAATATTCATCCAAGGTTCGGATCGGCTCGGTTTGCTCAAACTGAAGTGCTATCTTCTTCTTTTGAATCGAATCAGGAGAGTGTATTACAATCTTGCGCTACAGCGCCACACTGGTCAAACTGCATTATTGGAGGCTTTCACATTAGGCATACGAGATCAAACAACTAACGTTACTCAAAAACATTTGCCGAAAATGAAAAGTCGACTAATTGTTTCAGCCATATATATATATACTCAAGTCAATACCTTACAGAGAGTCGTGCGCTTTCACATCTCCCAACCGCTCAAAATCATCTATTAATGGTGCAGTAAACCGATTACACAATACTAGACTGCAAAACAAAAGCACCCCAAAACAGAAACTCTAAGAGAAATTAAAGACTTTTGACTTAACACAAGAAAAACTTTAGATTTTCTTACCTGACTGGTACCTCTTGCTCTCCTTCGCACCGTCATCAAATGCGTTGGAAATCGTCACTTCCGGTTTTTTTTTTAATTACAAAATTAAACACTTTACGTTAGTTTAACGATTGATAATTAAGCAAAATTGAAAATGAAACATTTTAAGTTGATTAAGCACAATACAATTGTGTTTTGGCGGAAAACTAAATATACTTGTGTTGTTTTAACAAAACATATCTGTGTAAAACGAACAGTGCCACAAATCCATTTTTTTGAGTGTACTTCAAATTCATTGTAGTCAAAGGCAAGAACGTGCATGTAATGTGTACATGTAATGTGTGACACACGCATCCAAAGCTAGTGGCCAAAAACACTTTTCTTAAAAAGATAATACTTGAAGTGCAGGATAAAACTCTTGCTGTCTGTTGACGTGCAATAAATATCGAAAGTTATGTACGAACACCAGTCTGTTCTATTCATTTCAACTGACTTGTGAAAACTTAAAAAAAAAAAAAAAATTCTTTGACAGTAACGCAAATAGTTACTTTCCCTGGTAACGAGTTACTTTTATTATAGAGTAATTCAGTTACTAACTCAGTTACTTTTTGGAACAAGTAGTGAGTAACTATAACTAATTACTTTTTTAAAGTAACGTTCCCAACAGTGCAGATGAGGTTCTGCACAGTAAAACAAGGCGTTGTAAGCTCTATACAGTATATGGTGATTTCTGGGAGGAGTCAGGGTGGAGATACACATACGCACAATCGTCCCTTGACTGGGATTTATAAAAGGATTTTTGATTTTTGAAATTTAATTTATTGTATTAAATACATGGATTGATAAGGCAATAAGATCAGTTTACTTTGATATGCTAAAACAGCTAATTAACAAAACAAGAAACAATTAATATAAAAAGAAATACAAAAATGAAAATATTAATTCAAACTACAAAATTTTGCAAGGACATAGAAATAAATGACAAAAATCCACCACTTTATTTATGCACAAAGATAAATTTGCTATACTGTATAATTTGTACAGTGCTGTACACACACAAACCAATATTGAATAAATTATTTACATCATTATATAATAATTATATAATCATCATAGTAAATAGTTCTTCCATCATTCTTCCCTCTGTTTTAGCAGTTGCCAAATAAAGTATAATATAGCTATTCCGGTCCGGTTCTGGATCCAAAACTAATGATAAACACTAATAATAACTGTACTCAGACAGGTGACGTGTGCTGTGACGTGGCTGTGGTGCTGCTGTTCTGCTCAGGTCAGACTGCAGTTGCTGTTCGGATGGTGAATTTGATAGAAGGTCTGTGGTTTGATTGAATGGATAATTTCAGCAGGTCTCAGCTGCAGTTCTGCATTTTCTTTATTCTGACTGCCTGAAGATGAGAGCTGCTTCCTGACAGCTTTTCAAGAAAACATCCATCATATCTATTGGCGTGAAGTCTGGCTTTTCCTTTAGTGATTGCTTTAATGAGGAATTCATATTCAAACACTGTGTTTTTGTGTTTGCATGACAAACTCTCTAGTGAATGCTGATTAACAACATGAAAGTAAAATCTCAAACCCACACTAGGGATGGGACGGTTTGTTTATCTAAAGTTTCATTTATTTTGCTTGCCTTTTTAAATAAAGCAAGCAAGAATTTTAAACAGCTTAAAGTAGTTTTAATTATGTTAAATAATGCAATGCAATTTTGTACTGTGTTATTTTAGTATAATTGAGATAATATTATAGTTTTTATTTGATTTTTACATTTTAATATTTTTAATGTGTATTTTGTCATTTATTATTATTAATTATTATTATCATAAATGATTTATTTATTTATTGTGTGCATGTGTGTGAGAGAGAGAAAGATCTGTTAACACATATGTGATTTAATACTCTCACTGTCAAATATTTCCTGATGAATCTGACACCATGGTATGGAGTGATTTGTGTGTATAGGTGTGTGTGCGGTTAAACAGAAACAAAATGTCCTCACAAAGATGGCAATATTCAAAATCCTTGACCTTGTGAGGATATTCTTTGTTTCCCATGAGGAAATTGGGTTATATATAAAAACCATTACGCCTGTGGAATGTCCCTTTAAAACATGGACGCCTGCGTGTGTGTGTGTGTGTGTGTGTGTGTGTGAACTGGTTGGTTGGATAGTTTAGTGTGGAATTGATTTTCTTGTTTCAGTGTATCAATTTGCAAGAGAGACACTTCAAGAAAAAAAAACAGCATGCAAAGCAAACACTGGAAACAAACCACAAAATCAATCAGTACAGCGAATCTGAGAGAGACTGACAGAATGAAATGAAGAGGAGCAGAGGTGTGTGTGTGTGTGTGTGTGTGTGTGTCCATGCTCAAATAAAGCCTATTGTTTTATGTATCATAACTTAAGTGAATAAAAGGTAATAATCAGCAATATGCCATTACATAAATGTCTTTATTTGAATGCTATAGTGTGACATTCCATAACACTAAATTGTTAGAAATATGTATGTATGTTTTTTAATCGATTCATTGAAACAAACTAGAAAATCTAAAATGGACTGCCTATCACTATTATCGAGCCACTAAGAGACAAATTCATAATTAACTTTACTGAACTAAAACAGGATATTAATAGAAATTGATTCCCCTTTGTTAGAATCGATTCCAACCGATTCTTGATTCCCAATAACTCGATTCCCATTCCTACAGATCATTTGATGAGAAAAGTTTAAGACAACATCTTGAGGTCTCTGAGTTATGATGGCAGACTTTAGATATTTAATAAAGCTAGATACAGTTTGAGAGTTTAAGCTCTCCTCTAGGAGATGCATGTGAGATTACTGAGGACTGGAGAAACGTCTGAGACATATATACAATTCTCTTTAATATCTCCTTTCTAGTAGAGACAATTGAGATTTTAAAGAGATCTCATTTGTGATTTGTCTGTCCTCAGGCTGTACACAAACAGTGATTCTCATTTTAGCTGTCTTACTGTTAAAAAGACACGCTCACAGATGCACATACTGCCTCAGGGGAAGATCAGAGAGCAAACATGCAGGAAATTGGTTTGAGGTTTTATTTTGGTGGTGTTTCTGATAGTGGCTAGTTATTTGTTCTCTGTTTGACCCGGTGTTCACAAAGATGGACAGAATGAATGAAGGGAAAGGATAAAGATGAAAGAAATGTACAAAGAATGAAAAAAAAACATTGTTCCTACAATGAATAGAGAAACAGTGCGCACACACACTGGGCTGTGAATTGATTTGGCGTTTAATTCCCCTGTGACACAGTCAGAGAGAGAGAGAGAGACTGAGAACGTGTCAGGCAGAACAAAAAACTTTCTGTGTCATAAATAAAACTGAAAAAGAGGTTCAGGCTAAAATCGCTATGCAGCTGCACACTGTATTTCAAGAACATGTGTATTTTCACGAACCTGCACTGGTGTAAAAATGCGGCAAGTATTTTGATTCAGAATTTCATTCTGTTTAGCATTGACACGCTTCCTGCAAATCAGGTTTATTATTAAATGCAACGTAAAAACAGATGTTTGTGGAGATTTTCTATCAAGCATTGCTCGACTTTGCTCTTTCATTGGACATTGGTCTTTCAGTTCTCAGGAGACTTGGACTTCTCCGTTAGGCTTTGTTTACATATCGTCCTCTCGGATGTCTCAGATATTTCTCATACAATTCCTAGACATAAATTAGACAGAAGATACTGTACAGCTATAAAATGAATGTGCAGAGCAGCTTATTTTAGGCAGTTCGATTCCTTAGACTCCTTACTGTTGTCTTGATTCTTTTGATCAGAGGAACATGTTCACCTAACATTGTGACTATATGATATGAGTTCATCAAATGGCATAAAAGTGTGTTCAGTTTGGGAATTTAAAGTAAAAATGTATGCTTTATGTATTTATCTGTTTATTTATTATGAATTGCACTTCAGTTATCATATATTATTAACAAAGCACACAATGCTGTGCAATACGGTCGACTGATTGTAACTGTTGTTGCAGAAATATGAAGAGTATTTATGCCTAATTCTTTATTTATGTGACAGGTAATATTTGTTTCTTACAGACAGGGAGTCAAACCCACAATCAGAACTGAAACCTAAATCACACTCACAGACCAAGAGCAAAACTGCTGATGGTGAGTCTGTCTATCTATCTATCTATCTATCTATCTATCTATCTATCTATCTATCTATCTATCTATCTATCTATCTATCTATCTATCTATCTATCTATCCATCCATCCATCCATCCATCCATCCATCCATCCATCCGTCCATCCGTCCATCCGTCTATCCGTCTGTCTGTCTATTTCAATTCAAATTTATTTGCATAGCACTTTTTACAATACAAATCGTTACAAAGCAACTTTACAGAAAATTACGTTTCTACAATATTTAGTAGTAGCTTATAAGTGGTGACTGTCAGTTTGTGCGCATATGACAAGACGTGGTCAGCCAGACGATGAACATTATTACAGTTTTTCTCAGTTGCTTTGGTACATTTCTTGAATCATCCTTGAGATTTGCAAAACAGTAAGTGCATTTCTCAAAACAACTCGTACAAATAGCAAAACACCATGGATTACATGCAAAAGCCAGTCTCTTGCTCAAAATCCTTAGTTCATCTCTCAAAAATAAATATCTGTGTCAATGAACCTGTCAGTGCCATCGAATGACAAGTCCTTGTGTCATAGTTTATGGATAAGACAGTCAAATCGCTTAGTCATGTTGTCAATTTAACAGTGTACTCTGGAGGGATGTTCTGATGTAAACTATGGCAACATTTTAGATGACAGTTTAGATGACAGTTATTGTATTGAACAGTATGCCATATGCTCAGTGTTGGGGAGTAACTAGTTACATGTAACGGCGTTACGTAATTTAATTACAAAATTATTGTAACTGTAATTAGTTACAGTTACTAAGATAAAATGAGTAATTAAATTACAGTTACTTATGACATTTTTAACGATTACAAAGGGGATTACATTTGAATATTTACACACATCCACATACAGATTTAACTGATTTATTTCCCAAATTGCACTGACTATTCTGAGACATACCACCCTGATAATTTCCGGGATGCGGAAATACAGTCTGGTTCGTAGAATCCAGTCATAAAAACGGAATGCCTAACACGTTGCTCATCAGTCATCACTCAAAATACTATATAAAGGACATCATTATTATCTGTTGTAATGTTACAGTAGTAATTTAGCTGAAAAAAAATCCGATTTTTTTATAGGTTTAGGGGGAGCTACGACAGACAACAACACAACCCTTACGAAAATTAACATTTTGATATTTAACTATAAATCCAGAGAAAATGGTTACTATTGGTTAACTGTGGTAACCAAAAATGTAAAATTATTTTACAAATGTATTTATTTAAAAATAAATACAAATCCATTTGCAAAAAAAAAAATGTTATTTTACTTTTATATAGGCTAATAAAAGCATGTTTAATTTTTGTAAGGGAAAAACATGACTCGTGTACAGTATTAGGATTTTTCTATAAAGATATTGTAGTATTGTAGAGTATTGTATTGTAAAGTATAGTTTTGTTCAATCTTGAGGATTAAAGTCACGAGAGAGATGGATAACAGGGCAAAATAAAGAGACTGAAGAGAAAAATGGAAGTGAAGGTGCAGTTCAGGAGAGAACTTTTAATTATTTTGCATTTCCCCAAATTAAAGATTTAAACCTTTTTTATGTCAGGTCCATACAAAAAATAGTTTTGTCCATGAACTGGTTTGTATGAGTTTGAATTTTCCAGTCTGATTTTTTTTCCCAGTCCGCCCCTCCTGTAAATTAATGGCAAAGACATGGTTTAATTTACTACACATAGGCCTACTGAAGCTCGCAGTGTTTTCAACCTCTGCAGCCTCAATATAGGAGTACACGAGCACATAAACATAATTTCTAGAACTGCTCTGTGTCACTTCATGTGCATTTTACTTATTTTGAGAAAACTATCATCATATACAAAGAGACAGCAGTTTAAAAAAAACACCAATATTTCAGGAGTTTATTACACAGAATACATCACATGCTTATTAGATAACTGTATTTAAGTTGATGTATATGCTTTTATTTATTATTCTTTAATTTTCACAAATTTATAAAAGTAATCAAAAAGTACTCAAAAGTAATTAGTTACTTTACTTTAATAAAGTAATTGAAAAAGTTACACTACTATTACATTTTAAACAAGGTAACTTGTAATCTGTAACCTATTACATTTCCAAAGTAACCTTCCCAACACTGCGTATGCCATAAATCCATTTCAAAAGTACACATTTACACATTACTGTATGTGGGATATTGATTGAAAGAGACTGGATAGAATTCCCAGTTACACTTTTACTAGTGGTCTGACCCAAAAAATAACAATAAAAAAAAAAACCTTTACAATGTCATTGTCATATATAGAAAAGGAAAAAGATATATGGGCACAAAGATGAAAATAAGTCAATTTTCAGAATTTGTAACTCTTGTGTTGTCCTCTGTCTATACAGTATAAGCTTTCCAACTGAAGATTCATGAGATGAACCTTTGAGCTATTTCAGAGAAATGGTTTATCATTGGTTGATCTACATTCTCTTCATTAGTTAAGATTCACTTGCACAATTCATGTCAAATTGACAAAAAGTCTAATAATAATGTGTAAAAATTAAAATAAAAAGTGTGCTTGGCAGTTTATGACAACTAGATTAACCATTTTGCATTTAATGACTTATACGATGAACTAAAGACTAGATGTTTTGAGCGGTAAGATTATTGCACAGAATACTATGTAAAACATTTTGAGCAACATGACATTAGCAACTGATAATGTAGGAAACCGCAGATAAATGTGCGTAATCAATTGCATAAATGTACAAAAGCAATCGCAACTTGTTCAAAAGAATGAGAATCTGGTTTTATGATGTGTATAGATGACTAGATGATGTGGAGGTTGTACAAGTAGTTTTTGAGAATTTCATTTCTGATTTGGGAAATGCACCAAAGTGACTGAGAAAAACTGTAACAGCAATTATTATTATATGAGCTTGTGTAAATCCTAGTTACCACGGAAAACATAGAAACAAATAGAGACATCATTAGCATAGCTGCTGATCCAACAAAGTAAAATTAATTAGTTTAACCCAAGCTAAAGAATAAGAATCACTAATCATTTGATCAGATGCAACTACACTCACAATTTAAGAGATACATTATTCGAATGCTTGGCGAAAGAGATGCGTTTTTAATCTAGATTTAAACAGAGAGAGTGTGTCTGAACCCCAAACATTATCAGGAAGGCTATTCCAGAGTTTGGGAGCCAAATGTGTAAAAACTCTACCTCCTTTAGTGGACTTTGCTATCCTAGGAACTACCAAAAGTCCAGTGTTTTGTGACCCTAGGGTGCGTGATGGGTTGTAGCATGGTAGAAGGCTAGTTAGGTACGCAGGAGCTAAACCATTTAGGGCCTTATAGGTAAGTAATGATAATTTGTAACTGATACAGAACTTAATAGGTAGCCAGTGCAGAGACTGTAAAATTGGGGTAATATGATCATATTTTCTTGACCTGGTAAGGACTGTAGCTGCTGCATTTTGGTTGTAGCTTGTACTTGTAGCTTGTTTATTGAAGATGCAGGACAACCACCTAGAAGTGCATTACAATAGTCCAGTCTAGAGGTCATGAATGCATGAACTAGCTTTTCTGCATCAGAAACAGATAACATGTTTCGTAGATTGGCAATGTTTCTAAGATGGAAGAATGCAGTTTTTGTCTGTCTGTCAATCAAAACATTTAGTGTAAGTAGGAATTTATAGCAGTAAAATATCTTAACATAACATAAAAACTGTGAAATCTTGCTACAATTTCAAATAGCAGTTTTCTGTTGTAATATATATTAAAATAAATAAAAAAATTCCCATGCTCAAATCTGAATTTTCAGCATCATTAGCATCTCATGAACCTTAAGAAATCATTCTAATATGCTGATTTCCTGGTCAAGAAACATTTCTGATTATTATCAATGTTGAAAACAGCTGTGCTGCTTCATATTTTTGTGGAAACCGCGATTCATTAGATGTTTTCGGGATTTTTGATGAATAGAAAGTTTGTTTGAAATAGAAATCTCTTGTATGTATTTACTGTCAGTTTAGATCAATTTAACGTGTCTTTGCTGAATAAAAATTATAATCGAATTTCTTTGACCAGTAATTAAAAATCCATGATTAAATTGATTGTTAGTTTTCATGAATATTATAGCGCATATATAATGGCTCTGTGACGCTGTGATTAGACACTTGACCCGCATTCCTCTGAGAGAAAGAGAGAGCGAGAATAAGTGGGATTTGAATTAAAAGGAGTCTGTCCAAGTTGTCTGACCCCTCTTGTCCAGCGGGCAGCCGTAGCATCCGACAGCCTGTACGTGTCATGCCGCATTTGAGCCGCAATGGCTGAATCTGCACTAGTATGCTGAGCCAAGAAGCCGGAGTGGCCTCTGGCACTTCATCTAATTAAGCCACGGGGAGGTGAACAGCTGGAGTCAGTGAGTGAACGGACCGTGTGTTTTCTGGCCATCCTGATGGCTCTAACAGCATCTCATTCATTACTCAAGAAGTTTCACATAGAGAGTTTTTAAGTTTATAAGTTTGAATGTTGTTGAGTGTCATATTTAATCCATCAGGCCTGTAAGGTTCATATAGTCTGATACAGTGAGAATATGAAGAAAAAATAAAATAACCTGGCTCTGTTTTATTTAGACTCAAACTGGATAATCAAGCTAAGCTGCTTCAGTCCAGTAAGTGTTCATCATGAAATATCAAAGGTTATTCTTGTATTTACGTTATAAAAATCAGTAAAGATTTGACCGCAAAAAGACACGTGAAGCACAAGCTGAAGATGAACTATAGTACGATTATACTAAAAGACCTTTCACTTTCTACTGTCCATCAGATGACTGAAGATGTAGCAGATTGTGTGTGAGAAGTTTAACAGCAAAGTTTTGATGAACATTTAGAGGCCTTAGACATTCATGAACTGTACATTCAGCTTTATATGGTTAAAATCAACATGTTGTTCACAGCCCATTTTACTTTTATATAATGCGACTTGTGTTCTATTGAAATATAAAATGTAAAAATGTTTGACAGCATCTGATTTTGTCCTCAAATAACTAATTGTGTGGTAAAAAAATGTCTCCATTTGTGAAAAGTAATTGGTCACAACAGTTGAAAAGTAAAATTGTTATTATATTGATGAAATATTGCTTTGACAAGCACTCATTCATTCTTTGGAATAATGTGAATGAAAGTATTGTTCGCAGTAAGATCAGGATCATGTATATGGTAAGGAAATGGGTTGATTTTTATTTTACATTGACTTTTAAAGTCTGATAGCTAGTGAACACAAATATTCTCTCTCGTCTGCAGTTTTTATACGTGATTGCTTGATTTTTGGTTTCAAACCAGGGTTCGCTGAAGCAAAGACTGGCTGCTTCAAATACCAACATTGGAAAGTGCTTCACTTTTGTTAGTTTTTTTGTCACATTGGTTTTACCATCAAAAGCAAACAAGCTCAGACGGCAAGATAAAGCAATGAAAATGCATTATTGTCTCATAGATGAATTGCATGTCATGCAAACTGAATCCAACAGCTTTCACAATAACCGAACAGACAGACTCTGGTCTAGTGTGAAGGATCTGACCTGAGGAAGAGGAAGCTGGTTGAGTGTGAGTTTGTTTTCAGAGCAAAAATGAGACAAATTGTAATGCTGCAGGCCAAAGCAGTTTCATCTGCACTCCTCTGAAAATGAATGGCACCAGCTGAGCCAACATTAGCGTGAGCTGTTTTTCCAGCTTTTTAGGGAGCTCTTCGTCATATCTGAGCCAAAATGGCCGCCGGGCGACAATGAAAGCCAGCTGGGATGTACAGCTGCTATTGGCTGCAGGACAGGTATCAAAGTCTTTGGGGAGAGACGGTGCATTTTCAGCCAGGATGGCTTGCGGCTGCAGATATGTGCTTTGTCAATGAAACACTGGAAAGGAAACTGGGCTGTGGACGGTGACTCGCCTCCGTCACCGTCCCAATTAGAGCTGACGTGCCAAGAGGAGAGAACAACGGATGAAAGAGACTAGTGTTTTTACTGCAGTAATTCCCACCGCAATTCATCACAAAGACAAGATCCCCTTTCCTCTTCTTGTGAAGAAGGAGAGAGTGAAAACAGACGCTCTGAGCGAAGACGGACGCTGTGTGAAACTGCCCTCTGACAGCTGAGAGACTCAACCTCACAGCCACAACAACAAAAGAGCAGTAATGACACGTCAAACAAAACCCAACAACTTATATTTATTTGCTGTATAAGGCAACAATGTTACATAATTAGTTGTGTTTTTTCTTAGTAGTTTAACAGAACACTGAAAAGACTGTGAATGTCGCACCACACAAAATACAAGTTAGATATAAATCTCTCAATCTGTCAAACTTTCAATTTGCACATTATTTGTGTGGATTTTTCACTGCCTATTTCTGTAAGTTACATAATTATGATAGTAGAGGGCAGTAAGTGACCGTAATTGTGATTCGCTCAACTGATATATTCAAAAACACTAATTCAGTCAGGGACGAAATAAGTGAGTGGCTCAGTGAATTCTTGATTCAACTGATTCGTTCAAAAACATCCATTCAAACGGGAATTAAAACAAATGAGTGAAAGCGAATCGTTCACACAACCTGTTTGTTTAAAACCACTGATTAATTCAGATACAAAACAAATGAGTAAGGTACTGTATAATTCACTGAACCGATTTGTTTGAAATCATATTCAAATCATTCAAGAACAAAACAAGCAAGTAAGTCAGTGAATCATTAACTCGACCAATTCGTTCAAACACACCCAGGATTAAAACAAGAAAGGGAGTCAGTGAATCATCCTCTGAACTGATTTGTTCATAAACAGTGATTCATTGAGAATGCCATTATGTTTTTTTGGAAACACATGACAGTAATGCTGCCTTCACATGCTATCGGAAACTTCCTACTTTCCACTTCTGAAGTTGCAAATACAAGTGTGTCGTGTTCACGTGCTTTGTTGTCTGAAAGAACAGAAATCATAGTGGACAGCCTATTCATTATTGCTTGTTTTTGGGGAAATCGTATTAAAGCCAAAAGGTATAGATTAGAAGATATTTTGTCAATATCCAACAGCTTTATAGAAAATGTATTGTCTCATTTATTGGTAAACATATAAACATTACTAGATTTCGGTCAAATCAATATTTTTAATGTGTTCAATACATATACTATGCATCAAATGGTTATTTATATAAATATTCATAACTATAAAGGCAGGAGAAAGTAATGTAGATGTTGTGAGAAAAATGAATGCTACTGCTATGTTTTTCTCCTCTGCCAAGTTTATGGCTCGCCCAACTTGGAAACTCGGGTATCAAAATGATCTCAGAATTTCCCAGTTGTAAATACGACTAGAGAGTCCCGTTCATGTCTAATTTCTGAATAGGAAACTCATATTTATGATAACTTTGATAGCACGAGAGTGCAGCATTAGTGCTGTTGAGGATTTGCTCAGAACTACAATCACTGGTGGAGTGCAAATACACAAATTAATTGAGAATATTGTGTTTAAAACGTAATTTAATCAGTTTAACTTAATTTTTATTAGTATCACATTTGCAATCGTGCTGTTGGTCTGAACGTCAAAACGGATGTCTGATTTGTGTACACTCTTGTTTTCTTGTATGCAGTTAAATTGATCATGCCATTGTTTGTCTTTTGAGAGAGTGAAGGATGACGTGAGTGTGACAGGGCAGATAATCGGAAAGAGCTAATCTGCGTCTCTTGAGCAGTTAGGGCATTCTGGATTCTTGTGTGGTGTTTGGAGTCTCTTTGAGCGCTGTCAGCAACACACACGCACACACACTGTCCTCCACTAACCTCCTCTCTGCCTCTTTTCTCCTCTGCATCACTCTCTTGCTCATCCTGTCTGAGTTTTCAGATGCCCTCAGTGCACTGTGACTGCGCTTTACACATACATAACGACGCACTACAGACTGTTTTGTTTGTTTTATATTAAAGTAATATTAACATCTTAACCCGTTCACACAGAATGTGTTTAGCATTCCACACTGCAACATTAAATAGTTTTTCAGATGTTTTTTTTGCGGCTTAATTTTTCATTTTTTTAATTCACAGAAGGTGCTATTGTGGTTATATACACAAGACATGTTTTTATGTCATGCATGAGAGGCTGCAAAAGATGCAGTGGAATGCAGAAAAATGCTGAACGTGAAAAACTGTTAAGGGCCATTCCCTTATGTTTTTGTGGTTTAAAGGGGTCATATGATGCTTTTTTAAAGATCATTATTTTGTGTATTTGGTGTAACAGAATATGCTGACATGCTTTCATGTTTAAAAAACACATTATTTTTCAAATACTGTACATTATTGTAGGTCCTCTATGCCCCCCTCTCTCAAACGCATCATTTTCTAAAAAAAAAAAAACTCCTACTGACAAGAACAGTCTGCTCTGATTGGCCAACTGACCCAGTGCATTGTGATTGGCTGATCACCTCAAGCAACCCATCGGAAATGTAACGTAATAATGTCCTTAGTTTTACCATCAGTTCAAGCCTGAAAGGGGAACATTTTTACAAAAGATAATAAAATAATATAAAATAATATATCACAATTTAAAAAAAAAAAATCTCACAAACATTAAACATCACATGTTGTTATTGGCTGTTATTGTGCATTTCACTTGTGCATCTCAAGTAGTGTATTTTGTATATTTAATGATGTCCATGTGCCGGTATTCAGTAATGCGATATATCACGGTAATGGATAAGAATGGTATTGTTACCGGGGGCACTTTTAAATACCTTGAATAATTATGTATTACAAATTATTCAGAATTTGGAATGCACTTTAAGAATAATTTTCCCATCAACTGCTCAAACTGCGCAACACAGCTTTATGGTGCTTGAAAGACGCGTGCGCGCTCTGATGTAAACAAGCAAGCATGAGAAGCACATGGCACTGAATGAAAGCACATTCACTCTCTGACAGCAGATGGCGCTAAACTGCAGAAAATACAGCCCTTACCCTGGAAACCTCATAAATAATGCAGCTGTGCTACTTTCAAAAATATATTTTAATAATTGTAAAAAGCCATTCAGAATTGTTTTTCGCGATGGTGTTCATCACAGCACAAAATACTTGCGTCATTAGTTAACATTAATTAATTCATTAGTTTACATAAAATGCCAATGAAAAAATCTTCTGAACATTCATTAATCTTAGGTATTCCAATATTTAATAACACGTTGTTAAAACCGAAAGTTGCAGCTGTGTTATTTAATGAGCTAACTTGAACTAAGACTTCTGTAGCAAATGTAGCTATTGCTCATTGCTCTCTCTCTCTCTCTCTCTCACACACACACACACACACACACACACACACACAAACACACACACACACACAAATGCGTAATCTTAAAGATTCCAAAATGCATTTTGGAAGTTCTTTGTTTGAACATTTGGGTGGCATTACAAATCTTTCCACATAGTGACGTAGACATGTGGAGGCGTGTTTGAATGAGCCATTTCAGGGGGGCGTGGCAGAGTTAACTTTGTTAAAGAATATCTCTTTGGGTTTGAGACTTTAGTCTTTGCAACTTTACAGATCTTATTCATGCTCCAAGAGCTTGTAACACTCTAAAGAGAAAGGAAAAATTTTAATGGCATCATATGACCCCTTTAAAGCACAAGACCCAACACAGGAAAGTAAAAAAAAAAAAAAAAGATGCAAGATCTTGAGATGCATTTTTTCAAGTTGAACACCTTACGTATAACTTGAATGCTACATTTCAGAATGGAGTAGATGCTGCAAAGGACACGAGTGCAGCGGTCAAACTTATCCATCTAGCTCATGTTTACAGAGAAAAACAATGGACAAGGTATGGAAGCCTGTTTCCACCACAGAAAAAAAAATTAAAAGATAATTGGCAATCTCAAAATCATGATTTTTTTGGGGGGGGGGGTGCTTTTCTTCTCAGAATTGCAAGTTTATATCTCGCAATTCTTTAATATATCACGATTCTCTGTACAAACATGTACAAATATGCTTTGTTTACTTTATGGATCATGTTTATATTTCCAAATGAGAACCCAACACAGTACCAACACTGTTTTGCCTATTATAAAATAGACCAATTAATTATTTAACATACATATTGTTGTATTTATCTCTGCATTTCATACAAAATTATATATTATAACACAAAGCGTAGTAGCAAGTTTAGTAAATACATCAACAGCAGGAATGAGATTTACCAGCCAAACACTGAGACAAATATTGTATTAGGCTGCTGAAGAGAAATACTCAGCCAGTTGACTGCATAAACATAGAAATGGGATTCAGTGCAATTAACAACAGAGCACAAAACACATAAACCATGTTTATCCCCATTGTGAACTCGTTTTTAATGTTGCCTTTTTCTCTGTAATTTTGTTGATGGTTTTTGAGGACGAGCACGTCACAACCTGTCCATTCTGACATCTGTCTGACATCTGACTTTGACTGATGAATTTAAAGAGTTTCATTATTGATTAGTTGGATTTATTATTTGTGACAGCATTCTCTGCTGTCTGCAATCAAAACAGACCTCTTTTGAATACCATATCTAGTCTCATGATGTTACAAAAGATTCTCATTTCAAATTCTTGCTGTTCTTTTGAACTTTCTACACTGATAATAATCAGAAATTTTCTTGAGCAGCAAATCAGCATATTAGAATGATTTCTGAAGGATCATGTGACTAAAGACTGGAGTAATGATGCTGAAAATTCAGCTTTAAGTCATATTCACATAGCAAACAGTTATTTCACAATTAAAAAAAAAAAAACATCAAATGTTGTGATTGTGCAGTTCATTTTGTGCATCTCAACGCAGTGTATTTTGTAAGGTTGCATAATTCAGTTTGTGTCTAATGATGGTGTGTGTACAAGATTCAGCCAGTAATGACGTATATTTTAATTATTCTTACCCCTCAATGCTGTAAACATGTTCCTGTCTCTTTAAGTCCACAGGAACCGCCTTTAATTCACTGGCAGCTGGTTTCAGCGCCACATCTGAGCATTAATCCATTAAATGTCTGCCCATGATTTTAATCTCCTAGTCTTTTTATCACCATTAAAAGCGACCCTTGGGTAGTGTAGGGCGTCAGACGTGTGGTCAATTGCTATGGTAACCCCTTTCTCGCTCACTTACGTGTGTGTGTCTGATGTCACGTCTGTATCAGGACTCACCACACTGGCTTTTAAAGATGAGCTCAAGGTTTCCTCTCAAACGTCAGGATTTCGCTTCTTTTCTCCTTTTTTTAAAAAGCTGGATTACAGTGTGCTTGACCTTGAGAAAAACCCAGTCCACTGAGCCAACATAATAAAGACAATTAGCTCCAAACGTGTGTGAGAGGAAGAGGAACAAACTCACACAGACTTTCAAACTTTAAGTTAGGTGTAAATAAATCCACACAGAACATCGAATCAAATCAGTCATATGAACACAGCATGAATGATTAAGCGGTACCTCTTCTCTCTTTCGCTCTCTCAAAACAGCTTCACATCAGCACATCTCATCTGTTCTACAAGAGGACGCTGCATCCTGTAATACAAGATTTTTGCTCATATTTGTGGACAATTAATCGAATTGTCATTTGCCTAATTGGGTCACTGTTGCATCATCACAAACCTGTATAATTTGCACATCTTTATTTATTTATTTTAAATCTTTTAAAACCATCTTTTTAAGCACTCCACAACAGTTTTCTGTGAGCTCACAGTCACATCCAAAGTATGTGTACATAAAGCGCTTCGCCAACATCTCACAAGTGCCAAATTGAGTTATTTTTCGCAGCTTTTTGCACTTATGGGACAAAATACTCTCAAAATTATGTCAGAATGCCCATTCTGGTGAATATACACAAGTAAATGTAAGCAGTTGTTGAGATTTAGAAAGAAAACCATTGGGTATCATCAGTACACTGGATCTGTGCAGTCAGTCTTAAAGGGACAGCAGCCTAATAAAGCTGTACCATCATTAGTGTCATTGATGTTAAACAAACAACAAAAGACCAAATAAATAAATGGGTCAATCACTGCTCTTAACTAAATAACATCTGTAACTATAATTTTAATGATTAATCTGTTTTTAATTGACAGTTTATTCAGTTTCTGTATATTTCTGTCCCTGAAAAATACTGTTAGACCGAACAGTTATCTAAATGAAATTCAGGTCCTGAGTTTAGTTGATCATATTGGTTACATAAATGATAATATTCAGTGATGTGATGATATGTTCTCTGTGTGGAGTAATGTCAGGCATAGTCCCATCTTGTACTTACTATTAAAACAAATAAAAAGCAAATAAGTTGCATTAATAGTTATTCATTTTATTTAACATATGCTATTATACATTTTAACATAGATTTTTATTCTTATGTTAGATATATTCTTGTAAAATAATGGAATATTATTGTTACGGATCACTCGGAGACAGAGGAGTAACAGATGAAAGGTGGCTTTTATTAAATAGACACAAGCAGAGGAGCGGGAAGTGAGGAGTGGATGGGTGTTGGAATCCTTGCCGGGAAGGTAGTGACCACACACACGCACCGTAGGGGTATTGGAGGATCTTGGAGGCAATCCTTGGAGAGGAGATGGAAGAAGAGTCTTCGGAGGTTATCCTTGGAGAGAAGGTAAAGAGGAGTTAGTCCAAATAGTTAGCGCACAGGAATGATCTTGTCGCGAACGTGACCGGACAATGACTGGGTGCGTGTGTGTGGTTCTTATGGTGCTGTGGTGGATGATAGGTGATGCGGATCAGGTGGTGATGATTAGAATTCAGGTGAGGGTGTGTATTGTCTCAAAAGTTATGGAAAAGATATGGAAATTTAATAGTAAAAATGTGTATGAACCCTGGTAGTTGTTTAAATTATGGATGTTTAGTTAATTTTTATTTTTAGTTATTTTAGTACGTCAACTAATCCAAAATGAGAAATGATGCCTTGGAAACTAGCTGAAATATTTTATTTTATTTCAGTTAACATTTATTTTATTTCAAGTAAGAAATATGTTTTTATGGTTTACGTTTTATTTTCAGTTCAGTTTATGCAAATAAAATTAATACAAACTTTAAAAAAGATACAAAAAAATTACAAAATTATTAATACTTTAACTGAAATAAAAACTGTTTAAATGTTTAACTGTAATAGATACTAAAATAATGGTAGACAACCTTCAGTGGCTTATAGATTTTGTAAAATTACTGCAATAGCAATATAAGAAAACATTTATTTAATTCTATAAATGCATTCATAATCATCAGAATAAACATTGTTTAATAGAATTCAGATGATTTTACACTGATTTCAAATGTGTCTCATTTTTTCCAACTTTCTTACACTTGTGGTGTCGTTGGTCAAAAGTGATTTGCCTATAAATGATTGCTTATAAATTTTCTGTTATGCTATATTACTACCAAATATTGGATTCAATCTTTGTCCATTTCTGTTTTTGTTCAGTTGCCACAGGTTTTGTATTTCTTTTAGCCCTCCTTTTTTAAGTGAGCATTGACAAAATGACTCACAAGTAAGGTTTTTTTTTTATTACTTTAAAAACTGGGGTGCATAATCGCAGATCAATGAGGACTACGATAAATCAGTTCCAAAAAGAAATACAAAACCTGTGCTAATTAAATTAGTTTAAAAAGGTTTTTTTTTTTTTTTTTTTTTTAAGAATTTAAGACTTTTTGATAATAGCATTATCAAGAGATTTACTAGCAATTTTTAAAAGGCCAGTCATTTTTGATTGAAAAAGGAAGGATTTCCTGCACAGCACAATGGCTAGACCTTTAATAAATGTAAACTTAAATTGCAGTAACTCAACCTCTTGGCATTTAAATTTAAGTGTGTGTTTTGCGTTGCTTTGTGTATTTTTCTGTGCATGCATTTCACATCTAAATTGCACATGTAAATTGCCTCTTTGGTTCTTTCTTTGATGCTCCTTCCTTAGGCCATTTCAAATTTCTTCTGCTTCTCCAAACATTATTTTAAGGCAGAAGGAAGTCTTAACTTCAGCAAACCATTTAAATGCTTCTATTCTGAAACTAGCCAATAATCAGAGTGCTGCTCATGAATATTCAGTAGTTTTGGGAGACACCGCTCTCCCATGGGGCACCGGGGCTAGAGGCGCACACGTTCCACCCATCACTCATGTCCTGAAGGGCGTTTTCAGTTAACGCTGAGCTTGTTCATTAAAATCTCGCCGAATCCCTGCGGCGTCTTAACTTCACTAGAGATTATCATTTTAATACTTTAAACGTGGAATTATACTTATGTTTTTGCACAAGGTTTCCACAGCTGTTAGTGCTGAATAATCTTTCAATGTTGAATGCTTTCTTCGAGGTTTTTCTCACCGTAGAGCGATGGATGAACGAATGAGCTGTAAGACTTGTCTGAATTAGCTGAAGGTGTGTTCATACCTGCTTAACATCCATTAGTTTTGCTCTGCATTGATTATTGAACTTCAGTGTTATATGTTTACGTTAATTAAAGCATCACATTCAAGCTAATTATTTCCACTGAGAAAGCTTTTTTTTATAGAAGCACTGTTTTATGTTTAGCTTGACTTTGCAGACTGAATCGTCTAGAAAAGAGAGTGAGCTAAATCTGCCAAAACCTTTAACATACAAATGATTTATATTACTGTTTTTATAGTTTATAGTTCTTATTAATATATATATATATATATATATATTAGGGGTGTAACGACACGCGCATTCGTATTGAACGGTTCGGTACGAGGCTTTCGGTTCGGTACGCGGTACGCATTATGGATCGAATGGTTCGTTGGACTAATTAATTATATTTGGAAAATAAAAAAATTGTGAAATATAATGATATGCGTTCAACAAGGTAGCCCAATAACCCAAACGACGTAACAGACAACGCCCCTGACACCCCAGAAGAAGAAAAAAACACCAACTTATATGTTTATGTTAGGCTACTCAGTCAGGCGCTCGCTCACTCAGTACACGCTGAAGGCTCGTTGCAAAATGACCAATGCGTTTAACAGAGCAGAAATAGAAGATCCTCCAATAACCAACAGATCTGGTGTTTGGGTGCACTTTGGATTCCCTGTAAGCTATAATGGTGATGGCAAGAGAGTGGTGGATAAAAAAAACAAGGATATGTCTCATCTAGGGTAGCCTACACCAGCGGGAATAGTAGTTCTGAACAAATACAAAGATGTAACTTTTTATATGGAACTCTATAACTCTTTATATTGAGTGTGTTTTTACTCAATTGGTTCTCTAAAGGGCTTGTGTTTTTTGGAACAAAGCAGGAATTAAGGTCTGTCTGAAATGGGCTCGTGAAGGAATATTGTAACGGGGCTCAATTACATTAAGCATGTTCTTAAAACCTACGTTTTCCACTACAGAGTAAGGCGCTCGCTCACTCAGTACGCGCTGAAGGCTCGTTGCAAAATGGCTAATGCGTTTAACAGACCAGAAATAGAAGATCCTCCAATAACCAACAGGTCTGGTGTTTGGGTGCACTTTGGATTCCCTGTAAGCTATAATGATGATGGCAAGAGAGTGGTGGATAAAAAACAAAGATATGTCTCATCTAGGGTAGCCTACACCAGCGGGAATACAAAAAAAAAAAAAAAAACCAGCGGGAATACTTGAAACATGTCAACTCATTTATGCCGACATCACCTTAGTGTGTCAGTATCTGGGAAAAGACGGAAAAAAGGAGAAACATACACGCAACAAAACTATCCCCGCAGCATTTAGACAGACATTTCCAACGGATTCAAACAGGGCAAAAGACATCACCACGGCGATTGGTAGGCTACATTTACATTATAGCCGCGGATATGAGACCTTACTATTTACCATTCATTCTATCATCACCATTATAGCTTACAGGGAATCCAAAGTGCACCCAAACACCAGACCTATTGGTTATTGGAGGATCTTCTATTTCTGGTCTGTTAAACGCATTAGCCATTTTGCAACGAGCCTTCAGCGCGTACTGAGTGAGCGAGCGCCTTACTCTGTAGTGGAAAACGTAGGTTTTAAGAACATGCTTAATGTAATTGAGCCCCGTTACAATATCCCTACACGAGCCCATTTCAGACAGACCATAATTCCTGCTTTGTTCCAAAAAACATAAGCCCTATAGAGAACCAATTGAGTAAAAACACACTCAATATAAAGAGTTATAGAGTTCCATATAAAAAGTTACATCTTTGTATTTGTTCAGAACTAATATAACATTTTAATTTTTTTTTTATAAGGAGCTGTTTTTGTTTTATACAGTATGCTGCTAAGAAAACACCATAGAAGATGGGTAAAGAATAGCTCCATCATTGTTCAATGTAAAAAAAAAAAACATACTTTGTTAGTTTTAATAAATAAAACATTTTTTAAAAATCAAGGAAATTTATCTGCCAACTTTTTCTTTTTGCTGTATCTAAAACGTACCGAACCGAACCGTGACACCAGTGTATTGTATCGAACCGAACCGTGAATTTTGTGAACCGTTACACCCCTAATATATATATATATATATATATATATAACATTTTTTCAGTTTTAAGCATTTTATTATTTTTGAGATAATTTTTTCTTATCCACGTAAATACATATTGTTTCCAACCCACTCTTCACTTCAAACCAGCGGGTTCAGGACTTCCACCCGTAACGGTAGTAGCCTACTGCTCAGTCCCCTTGCCATGTCGACTCAAATGGATAAGCAGTTGCACTTATTATGGGCTCAACAGTCCTTTTAGGTGTGTATTTAAAAAAATAAAGAAATGCTTATATTATTGCACTGGTCTAGGGAGCGAACCAACTCTGTGACATTAAATGCTGTGGTACTGCAAGATATTGGCACCCTTGCTCCAAAAGTTATAAAAACATCATTTTTTCTTTAAAACAGTTACATAATTTATGTGGAAATGTGTTAAAGTGGAAATCAGTTTACTAAATGATGTAAACGTGACTCACTACTTCACTTTGCAATTACAGCACATGTGTCTTGGTGAGTGAATTTCTTGGGAGTGTGCTCCAGACAGTGCAGATACAATTTACATATAGACATACAGACTTATACAAGATGACAGTGTGCAGTATACACATACATATAGTCAGTACACACAGTGTACTACTAGACATACTTACAGTTAGCAGGACATATTATACACAGTATGTACATACTTACAGTTAGCAGTACAAAATTATACACAGGATGTACACATTCTGCATTATGTAGACATAGATTCACATAATATATGCAAAGGTGCAACAGATTATACCTGAACTGGATATGCAAAATGTCATGGATGTGCATTGGATTGTATCCAGTGGTAGCAGATACATTATTGTATTTAGAGCAGTATATACATAGTCCAGTATTGAACTGTGTTGGAGTTAAAGTGCAGTGTGTGACATACCATACTGTAAATTAAATTATATTTTTAAAATTAAATGTATGCATTTAGCAGACACTTTTATCCAAACCGACTTACATTGCATTCAAGCTAACAATTTTCTCCTAACATGTGTTCCCTGGGATTCAAACCCCCAACCTTGTGCTTGCTAACACAATGCTCTACCACTTGAGCTACAGGAACACTATATTATTATATTCTATTATAATGTATATTAGTCTGATAAAACTATCCCTCAGTCAGCTAGTGCAGGATCAGATGCTGCAGAGATGTCTTTCTGAGGGCAGCAGAAAGAGCAGTCTGTGGAACAGGTGGCTGGTCACTGATGATCCTACGGGCTCTCCTTATACACCGCCTGGTGTAGATGTCCTGGAAGGAAGGAATCTCACCTCCGACAATGTAGCAGGCAGGTCGCATGACTCTTTGTAGAGCTTTGCTGTTGCCAGCGGTTCTTTTTCTAAACCAGGCAGTGATGCAGCCAGTCAGGTTGCTCTCCACAGTGCAGGTATAGAATATTCTGAAGATGTTGGTGCTCATTCCAATCTTCCTCAGCTGTCTCAGGAAGAAGAGGCGTTGATGTGCCTTCTTCAGCACTACGTCAGTGTGTGTAGACCATGTGAGATCCTCACTGAGGTGAACGCCAAGGAACTTAAAGCTGTTTACCCGCTCCACAGGTGTCCTGTCTGTGGTGATGGGTGTATATTCTCTGCTTTGTCTCCTGAAATCTACCACCAGCTCCTTGGTCTTGTCGATGTTGAGTCAGAGGTGGTTCTCCTGACACCATTTAGTCAGAGTGCTCACCTCCTTTCTGTAGGTCATCTCATCATTGTCGGTGATCATCACCTTTGTGTCATCAGCGATTATTATTGTTGTTGTTGTTGTTATTATTATTATTATTACAGTTTAAGTTATTAAAATACATCAAGTTAAACTAAATGAAAATGGAAAATGTTGCCTTGTAAACTAGCTGAAATTAAATAAAATATAAAAAACTTAAACTTATTTTATGTCAGTTAATGTTCAAGCAACAGAACATATGTATGTATGTATGTTACATATGTAACCCTCGTTTCCTAAAGGAACATTGACACTGACATTAAGTGGTCTCACTTAAGAGAAGTAATCACCTCTAAACATTACAAAAAATGGCCAATGACAATTGGCAAGTGGATTTTGCTTGGCAAGCCACTCCCCGTGCTTATGGGTATAAAAGATGGTGGCTTTGTATCCACTCATACAGGTTTGTGCTGAGGAGCAGAGAAAGCATCCCATTATTCAGAGTAGTTCACGGTTGTGGCATGAGGAACATAAAGTCTCCATTACCTCTTTCAGGGAACGAGGTTTATTTACATAACTGAGACGTTCCCTTTCAGTCAGTCACATTCGATGTTACGTCGAAGTTAATATCTACAAGAAGTATACCGGCTTACCAGGGACATTTTCACAATACTAGATTTCAGCAACCGTTAGGGTGCAGAGACACATCTAAAAAGGAATGTAAACAGTAAGACTGGTTGCAGCACAATCAAACAAACTTGAGGGTGTTGATGGCGCAGTGGATAAGACACATGCCTTTGGTGTGAGAGACCCAGGGTTGGAATCCACTGTGAGACACCAATGTGTCCCTGAGCAAGACACTTAACCTCTAGTCTCTCCAGAGGCGTGCGACCTCTGACATATATTTAGCAATTGTAAGTCGCTTTGGATAAAAGTGTCAGCTAAATATGTAATGTAATGTAATGCTATGACCCTAGTTAAGTGGAACACAACAGGAACTGACAGTAAACAAACTGTCTAGGGAAGACACAAGTTTACCAAGGGAAACGGTACTTTGAATGAACCTACAGGATTTCCAAGGGAATCTCATGTATAGCACCAGTCCAGTAAAGGGGGGTAACTAATGACATGCAACCCAAATACTGGACATGGAAACAGACTCCTTCACTAGAACTTACTGGAAGAAGATAAGCATACATATCCTAACCAGTGGAATTGTGCTGCATTCCTTTTTTTCGTACACTACACACTGGAGGAAACTGTCTTCACCCAGCGATTATAGAATCTTGCAAAGGTATTAGGTATTGCGCAGCACGCATCTATGCAGATTTCTGCTAAAGAGGTGTTGTGTGCCAATGCCCTGGAGGAGGCAACAATCTGAGTGGAATGAGCTATCACCCCCAGGGGGCACGGCTCACCTTGCGCCTGTTATGCCAAGGTAATGGCATCAACTAGCCAGTGGGCAAACCTCAATTTGGAGACAGGACCCCTTCTGCTGTCCTCCAAGTTTGGCTGAGTTTGGGATAATGGGAGTTGTCGTCTTCACAATGACAATGACGAGCAACATACACTTTCAAAGTGGAGGGGGACAGCCTCGTCTTCTCTTGCTGGAAGGAAACCACAACAATGTCTGGGCATCTCTGGGGGTCCTCAAATTCCTCTGGGGGTCCTCTGGGGGAGCTCAAACTTGACCAATCAGTGTAAGGAGCCTTGGAAGAAAGGCACTGGGATGTAGCGTGGCTGAGAGTCACATCCGGAGCCCAGATACCAGTCGTCCAGCCTCAAATGTGTTTGGGGGACGGAAGCGAATTCAGAGATCTTCGCTTCCAGAGGAACTGGACTGGGATAAGCTCAAGGGAATGAATGATAGCACAACCTCATGATTGTGGAATCATCCACAAATGCCATCTCAGCATGCTTGCGGCCCAGACAAGTGAGGCAGCAACCATGTCCACCCTAAGGAAACTACCGTAGAAGCACATTGTCGGAAAGACATGTCAAAAGACACTCTCGACTGAACAAACTGTAAGAAATTGCTCTTTCAGGCTGGAGTGCACAGAGATGGAACACACTGCTGACTGCACTCTACAACACAGCCAAGAATCTCCTGCAGAGTGTAGGCTTCTTTGTTTTTCCGTCAATCTCTTGATAGGAGAGAAAGCTTTAACAAAGCAATCAATATATACCTGTATGTACGGCAAGTAGCTTGGCATGTAAATTCCACTTCCCTTTTGTCACTTGGCCATTTCTCATAAGGTGATTGGGGCTCCAAAAATGAGACCTCTAATGTCAATGTTGACATAATGTTGAACGTGACTCACTGAAAGGAAACCCTGGTCATAAAGTGAATAATGCTTGTTTTTAAGGTTTCTTTAAGGGTTTGGGCAGTTAGTCTGTAGTTACTATATTTAGTTTTCCATAAAAGCGGTAGACGTCTATGTTATGTCCTGATTTAATCTCTGTGTAAATGCATATGTGTGTGTGTTGACAGCTCCTGCTGTGCTGTGATAGATGATTCTTCCTACATATAACCTCATTACACTAACGAACACAGCTTGATCTACTCTCTCTCTCTCCATATCCTCCAATCATAACACTATCCTTTATAATCTGCATGTTTAGCACAGTTGAGTGTGGCAGTTCCCTTGTGACTCTTGTGTGATACTCGTCATCTCCATATGGATGCGTCTGACCTCAGTGTCACACATGACTGATTGCAGTATGACCACATTAACCCTGTACTGCAGGACACACTTTTGACTCACTCCAGATTCTTCAACCTAAGTTAGCCGATGTGGGAGGGGCTTAAGGTGTTGAGGGAGCAGCCTTAGACAAAAGGAAGTGGCATAAGATCAGTTGCTAGATGGACATGTACATAAAGGCAGTGTCATTTGAAGTTTGTGCAGAGATTTTAATTGCAATTTTTCGTATTGCAAGATGAGTGGACGATGAATGGGCAAACCGATTATAAAACATTTAAACATTTTTTGTTTCAGTGATATTTTTGAATATTATTTTACTATTTGTTTGTATTTTAAATAAGGTTTTACTGTTTTTTTTAAAGGATTTATATTTACATTTAAATTTATATAAGTAAATTGTTTAGTATTTTAGTACTTCAGTTTTTTATAGTTTTAGTTGCATCTAGTGGAACTGACGAAACCAGTGGGACTGTGAGACACATCGCCTATCTAATGAGATCTTAAAATGACTTTGAAATCTATTTCTGGAGGCAGTAATACATTAATAAGAGAGAGAGTTTCAAATGCTGTTGAGTCTGTGTTGTGTAATTCAGTGTCTCTAGGTGTTTTGCTCCAGTAGGGTCGTACATTATTAACGCTCAGTGTTTGAGTTAACCTCAGATCGTGAACTTTAGCACTACCGGTTATTCCCTTGTAACAGAAGCCCAAACTAATAACACATTTGAATATTCACATGCATGTGCGCATATTCTCATACTTTCCTCCTGTATTCAACTGTCATTATATTTACTGTGATTTCTTACACACACACACACACACACACATACACACACACACACAGACATATATATATATATACATACTGATAAATCATTCATAAAAAGACCAGGAGCATACATTAAGGAATAGTTCACAAAAAAAGAGATTTGAAGGATCTGAAAACGTATTCACCCTCAGGCCATTCAAGATGTAGATGCAGGGGCGTAGTTTATGGGGGGGATGGGGGGGAGGTAACCCCCCCCAATATTCAAATCCATCAGTTACAACCCCCCCAATATTTCAACATGAAAATCACAGTAGATCAAATGAAAAATATAATATGAAAAAATAGAATTCATTTATTTTGTAAAAATAATTTTGTTCCTAATCAAATATGAGTATGTCATAATAAATCAGACAAAAATACTCCCCCTCCATTGAACCGATTGGTAACGCCCAACCAATGAGTCGCACTTTCACCAAAACAAGCGAGTGGTGTTTGAATGGGAGAGCACACGGTTAATGTTAGCGCCAAAAATGAAGAGAAGCGCTGCACAGCGGACTATATTTAACTGCTGGTCAGAGAGGGATGCAAAAAAAAGAAAAAAATACAGCATGTACTGACAATGAGGTATGAGAATATTGTGTAATAGTTAGTATACACACCACATATATTTTTATCTAGCTAATCTTTTGCAATGTATTTAGCTATAACTATCCGTATAACAAGTTACCAAAGCAGCTGTCTGTTTTGCTAGTATATTTTTCAATAGTGTCTGTAATTATCAACGACAAAAGTATTCACATCGGTGTTTGTTTTTTACTAAATTAATCAGACTTTTGAACGAATTGCACGAATGAACGATAGAAGTGTCTAACTCATTAAAACAGTGAAACGCTGCCGCCTACTGGCGGTTTCAATACTTCATTTCTTTCTTTTGATAATCTCTACTATGTTAGATGATTATACACAAATTTCATAATGTTATGAGGTGTATAATCTCTTAACATTTTTTATAACAGATTCGAGGTAAATATAGCTGCAGGGTAGAAAAGTCAGCAGAGGGAGAGGAGGAGCAGGTGATCAGGTAAAGAAGATGCATTCAATCAATAAAATAAAATAGGAAACTGTATAGAAAAACAGCAGCTTTGTAAAGTTAGGCTATACATTAATGCCTTTAATGTTTTAAAGATGTGTTTCCCTTTAAAAAAATAAAATGCATTAAGGTGGAATGTAAAATCTTAAAATAAATGTCTAAATGTTGTCTCTTTCATATTTGTATATGTTGAATTTGTAATCAGTTAAAGCATGTTGCCAGATAGATAGATAGATAGATAGATAGATAGATAGATAGATAGATAGATAGATAGATGATAGATAGAAAGAAATAAATTATCCAATAACAATACACATAAAAAAAAATTTTTTTTGAAAAAAATAACGGCCAGCATACAACGTTCAACCCCCCCAATGTTCAAACCAAATCTACGCCCTTGTGTAGATGAGTTTGTTTCTTCATGAAAACTGATTTGGAGAAATGTAGTATTCCAGCACTTGCTTCCCAATGACTCATCGGCAAAAGCTGTGTGTTTTTAAGAAACAAATCCATCAAGACGTTTTTAATTGTTGCTTTCGAACCCATAATCTACAACAATGCTTTCTCCAGTGAAAATGTCACCCTGTCTGAAACAGCAGAAAGATATGCACACATGGGCGTCAGTTTGGTTTGAAATGTGGTGGGGACAGAGACACATTCAGAAGTGTATTTTCAGAAGTGCTGGGTACAATGATGCATTTTTTTTTTCTCTTTCGCGCAGGTCATGTTTTGAAAGACGTCCTGTATCTTATCTTATTAATGAGTTATTATTAACTCGTTTTATGAAGAAGAAAGCCGTACAAAGCATTAGACATATGATATATGACCCACTAATCTGCTTCATATCATCATATAAGTACCATGTTGACAATATGACATGGCCAGTGTTGGGAAGGTTACTTTGGAAATGTAATAGGTTACAGATTACAAGTTACCCTGTTTAAAATGTAATAGTAGTGTAACTTTTTCAATTACTTTATTAAAGTAATGTAACTAATTACTTTTGAGTACTTTTTGATTACTTTTCTAAATTTGTGAAATTAAAGAATAATAAATAAAAACATATACATCAACTTAAATACAGTTATCTAATAAGCATGTGACGTATTCTGTGTAATAAACTCCTGAAACATTGGTGTTTTTTTTAAACTGCTGTCTCTGTATATGATGATAGTTTTCTCAAAATAAGTAAAATGCACATGAAGTGACACAGAGCAGTTCTAGAAATGATGTTTATGTGCTCGTGTACTCCTATATTGAGGCGGCAGAGGTTGAAAACACTGCGAGCTTCAGTAGGCCTATGTGTAGCAAATGAAACCATGTCTTTGCCATTAATTTACAGGAGGGGCGGACTGGGAAAAAAATTCAGACTGGAAAATTCAAACTCATACAAACAAATTCATGGACAAAACTATTTTTTGTATGGACCTGACATAAAAAAAGGTTTAAATCTTTAATTTGGGGACATGCAAAATAATTAAAAGTTCTCTCCTGAACTGCACCTTCACTTCCATTTTTCTCTTCAGTCTTTTTATTTTGCCCTGTTATCCATCTCTCTCATGACTTTAATACTCAAAATTTAACAAAACTATACTTTACAATACACTACTCTACAATACTACAATATCTTTATAGAAAAATCCTAATACTGTACACGAGTCATGTTTTTCCCTTACAAAAAATTACCATGCTTTTATTAGCCTATATAAAAGTAAAATAACCTTGTTTTTGTTTTTTTTGCAAATGGATTTGTATTTATTTTTAAATAAATACATTTGTAAAATAATTTTACATTTTTGGTTATCACAGTTAAACAATAGTAACCATTTTCTCTGGATTTATAGTTAAATATTAAAATGTTAATTTTCGTAAGGGTTGTGTTGTTGTCTGTCGTAGCTCCCCCTAAACCTATAAAAAAAAATCGGAATTATTTTTCAGCTAAATTACTACTGTAACATTACAACAGATAATAATGATGTCCTTTATATAGTATTTTGAGTGATGACTGATGAGCAACGTGCTGCTGCTTGATTAAATAGATAAAAAAACAAAGACAAAAAAGCATCTTTACAGATGAAACTGACCTAAAACCCTGAACAGCAGTTCTGCTTCTCTGCTCCAGCAGTCCACTCTATTCTCTCTCTCTCTCTCTCTCTCTCTCTCTCTCTCTCTCTCTCTCTCTCTCTCTCTCTCTCTCTCTCTCTCTCTCATTGATTACTCTGAGTCTGATCCAAACCGTTTGGCGGAGGCGCGGAGAGCGCGCGAGTCATGACTAACAATTCATGACTTATTAGAGATTTAATTATCAAACGGCGGATTCGCAAATGATGGCTTTAGTACATTCGGCAGGCAATTATACAATAATGATATTAAATAGGGGGCAAAATCGGCTGCCAGGCCACCGGGAATTGTCCCGGTTCTCCCGGTGTCCAGTCCACGCCTGATTTCCACAGACAGGCAGAATGTGCAGGAGTCATATATTGCATTTTTGGGGCTTTATATTCACAGACACTAGTCGATGTCATGTTTTGATTCAAGTGTACTGACCTACTTTTGATTTAGTCATCCAAAATGTGGCATATTCCGTCCGCGTTAGGCATTCCGTTTTTATGACTGGATTCTACGAACCAGACTGTATTTCCGCATCCCGGAAATTATTAGGGCGGTATGTCTCAGAATAGTCAGTGCAATTTGGGAAAGAAATCAGTTAAATCTGTATGTGGATGTGTGTAAATATTCAAATGTAATCCCCTTTGTAATCGTTAAAAATTTCATAAGTAACTGTAATTTAATTACTCATTTTTTCTTAGTAACTGTAACTAATTACAGTTACAATAATTTTGTAATTAAATTACGTAACGCCGTTACATGTAACTAGTTACTCCCCAACACTGGACATGGCCATGACGTGGTTTAATGTACCTAAACAATGATTACCAAATTTCTCTTTCATGTTGCTTTGTTATAACCACTGAAAACGGGGGGAAAAATCTAACCCAAAATCGGGCCTCGCTCTACATTATCCCGCTTATTACATGGCTACCCACCAAATAAATCAATAATTTGACAAAATATTGATTTAAAAAAGAGTTTATTGATTTAAACACGATTGTATTGCTTCCGCTAAAGAAAATAGTTCCGTCTCTACGATTAGAATCCTGCCGCGTCCATAGCAACGCTCTGTTTTTCATGGCAACGGTGTTATTATCAAGAAATAACAGACTTCATTCTACAGTGGAATTCAACCAAGCCATGTAATAATTTGATTTAATTCCCAGTACAATTTACCATATCTACACACAACACAACTTAAGCACTACAAATTTTATCAAGATTGAAAAAGCAAAAATACGTGTAGCACAGATCCATCCAATCTACATCAGGCATTTTGACTAAAACTTGATCCATTCCTCATCATCATCATCATCACAACTATTCCAGAATTCAGCAATAGATTCAAGCAATAATTAAACAAGATACTGACTACTCAACAATCATCTCCCCCAATACTTGCTGTATGAACGCAAACCGTAACTAGCTAATTAAGTTGGTGGCTAAGGAAGTCTAACGTAACATTAATTGCAAGAGAAGAATTAAAACAGCCGATCCCTTGTGTGCAAATGCACAAGACCTAGCCATAATACCAGCAAATCTTAATAAACATAAGTTATCGCGTCTTACCTTTGTGTCAATGGTCTGCAGACCCATGCTGTGTGTACAACAACATCCATTTGTTCTACAGGTTATCACTTTGATATGTTATAGTCCATGGCACTAGGATGCAACCTTGTGATATTGTATGAAGGCTAAATGACTTGCTCGTCTATGATACATTCGCCAGAAATTCTGGCCAATCCCAGCAAAGACTAGGTAGCCTCGTTCCCGCTCGTTCACTGTCCATTCCAAACTGTCAACTTATTTGAAAAACATTCTTTAACAAAAAGAAGTGCGATAGTCATATAGAGAAATAATATCAGCATTATGTCAAAAAGAAGTGGACAGGACATCAGAGCTTTTTTTAAAGCCAAGCAGACATGCACAGTAAGTGCGGTATCTTATCGGCTAAATGAATAACCCATTCTGTCACTCTTTTTGACAAACAATGTTATTAGCTAGCTAGCTAGCTAACAGTTACGCACGTCAGCTGAGCTGCACCTACCTCAGTGACACGATGACTCCCCCTCCCCCTCCCCCAACCTAGAACGTATCCCAATGTTACAGTTGTTGCAGTTTTAATGAACAGAAAGGCATGTAGCCAGCGCAGCAGCAGAACGGCTAAATTGAACTCGAGGTTTTCAAAAAAAAAAAAAAAAGTGGTGGGTACAAAATGACTCATGATCGAAAATCGAAATCGACGCCTATGTATGCACAGATCAAGCACCGTTTACAAGCACCATTTACAAGCCAAAACAGTCCAAAACAGCTCTATACAAATGTGTGGTTGGATTTTGATATGAGAGGAGAGTGGTTTTACTTTTTCACTGGAGGAAGAGTTATTATGGATTATGAACTCATATTTTAGCCAAAAACAGTGTTTTGAAGTTAAAAACATCTTTATGATGCATTTGTTTCTTATAAATATGCAGCTTTATGCTTCACAAGATTTTAATTGATGGTCTGGAGCAGTGTCGATTATTGTGATGTTTTTATCAGCTGTTTGGACTCTCATTCTGATGGCACCCATTCACTGCAGATGATCCATTGGTGGGCAAGTGATTTAATGCTGAATTTCTCCAAATCTGATGAAGATTCATTCACATCTTGGATGGCTTGAGGCTGAATACATTTTAGCAAAGTTACATTTTGGGATGAACTATCCCTTTAAGAAAGTATATAAAGTTAATTTTGATTTCATATTGCCTCCTGTCTCCCTAGTGTGCATTTGAATGAGCTGATTGACACTTGATGCCAAAGTGTGCAGATGGCACAGATGGCATTTGGTAGGAAGATGCCCTAATGCAGAGGGCATTGACAGGACAAGTGTGCGTGTGCGCCTGTGTGTGTGTTTTAGGCTCTGTTAATGTTATATATTTACATTCTCTCTGTGGAAACAGGATCACAGCATGATAATTACACAAATTATGAGTGTGTGTTCAGAAAATGAAGGTCTCATTCGTCTGAATGTTTTTTGTTTAGCTGGTGACATTCAGAATTCGGCTGTAAGCTGATTGGCCATTAGGCAGCACAGACTCGTTCTGATTTTTATAATCACAGGTATGAATGCTGAAGCCGGATTTACTAACTTCACCTCATTCACCCTGCAGCACTATTTACACTATTTAAAACAGAAGCAGAATAAGGAGGCATTCATTTTAAGATGTCTCCTGTGATATGATTATGGAAATGAGATTTACCTGAATATTTCACAATATTATGGTTCTGTTCAGATCAGTGGCGGCTCCTGCCAATTCTCTGAGGGGGGGCAAATGTTTGCTCGATTAATGAGGATAGGTCACCCATTCAATTGATAAATTAATGGCTAGTTAAGATGAAAAGGGAACTGAACTACTATATTATTAATTAAACATAAACTGACATTAGGAATCAATCTCTTGCTCTCCTTATGTTTCTACATGCGTGCAGCAAATTAAGACTGATGCCAGGATGTGGTTTTTCCAAAAAAACGTTTTACTTCGATTTCAGTTTAATAAGAAATAATAGAAATCACATAAATCACTGTTTACGCAACTCAAATACATTACACTGCTCACTTAAATTACTCACTTATTACGCTGCTCCCTACTATCCATATGCATCTTTGCTCTTTCGTGTTTTTCACCTTCTCCGAGAGATGATGCATTTCGGAGACAAATTAGCAGAATAAAGCATCAGCTACTTCGCAGTCTATTAGCATTTTTCTCCGCTCATACAAAGTCCTCGAAAATCCTTGTTTATACGACTTCCCGCCCTTTGTAGATATTTGTTTGTGTTTAAATTTGGTCTTTGTTGTCCTAATACTTTAATTGCCAATTAATCCTTATGGCTACAATGAAAGAATGGTATTTCTTTCAATAACCCATTAGAATTAATCTGCACTGAGGTAACGTTCCCCGTGATGTTGATCAAGTTCAGTTGACAAAGGCATAGCTGTCCCCGTCTCTCTGTTTTTTTTTTCACATTTGATAAATATATTAAAGTAGTTTACATTTTTTTTGTTGTTGTTAAAATTCTAAATAGTTTTTAAATATTATTGGATGTCACTGTTCCCCCCAGTCGTTGCACAAGGTTACACACAATGACGAAAGCACGTGAGGGCTAGCCCTCCCGGAACTCATTGAGATTGCATTGCAGTGTGTGTGTTGTCAAATTTGATTAAGATGTTTTCTTGATCTTGACTTATTTCTATTTGCATGTGTTTTCTGAAGTTACAGCACATTGAGCTCTCTTGGCCACCGTAGCATTGAAAGTTAGATATTATTTAATCTGAACAAAACCGTTGTGTTGTGCAGTTATTGATTGACAGCAGATGAGACGCCCACATTCGCAGCAATCCGTGACATGCGAAGGGTTAAAGGTCGATTTGTGATGTGTATGAAAGCTTTTGAGGTCACATCTGGATAGATGAGGGCTACCGTTGCTGTGATACTAAAGTTGAAAGGTCGTTCTTGATAGAGAAAAGCTAATACATGTGCAATTTACACAGAGAATCAATGCAGGCTGAATTTTAATGCGTGTGGTTTAAAGCAGCCAAACGGGGGTCATCATTTATTCACCCAGTGTGTTTCTTTCTTGCATACAACAGAAAAGTAAGGTCTGTACTGTTTTACTCATGCGGTTTTAGAGGATGTCAAAAATCCGGCATTTTCTGAAAAATATGGTGTTGAAGTACAGGATAATACTGCAGGTCACACACACGCTCACACAGGTGGCTGTAAGAGGATATATATGGAGCCAGTGTTGCACTTTTATAATAATAATTGACTTACTATCAAATGTTTATGAGCATATTTCTCTCTCTCTTTTTAATTCAAGCCATAAAAATGATAAAACTCACAGCCCTGAGGGGCAGCAGGTTTCCATAGCGATGTCACCAGAGACATATGATGATAGAGGAATCACACATCGAATAAACCAGCGCGGATGGGTTTTATTTTTCAGTGAAATTAATTCTTCATCACACTCACTCCTGTAATAAAACACAGCAGACGGAGATGAATGTGGACAGTCAATCGTAGACAAGAAGAGATGAATGAAATGACACACTACTAATGCTATTTCTACAGTATGTAGAATGAATACTTTGCACAGTATATCTTAAAGTGGATGTATTCATAAAATACTGTAGCCTGCTATTGATTGCCTTATGCACAGTACGCAAAAGAGACCATTGTGAATCCCATCATGCAGTGTGCCTGACTTGACCTTTAATTTCTTGTGTTTTCTTGTATCTTGTTTCTTCTTGTATCAATAATATCAACAAAAAATTTGTAAACATCTAATGTTTTTATTTTATTTTTTATTATTTGGCCAGTACGTATTTGATTGTGTTTACAGTGTGCAATATAACATGTGTTCATGTTTCGCGTGTAAAAAAACACAGTATTTTTCACACAATTCACCTATCTGTATACCGCTGTTTTCACTGTCATAAAAACGGGCTGATTACTTCCTTGTTCTATGAAGTCCCTCCTTCACATACGTAACGAGTTCTGATTGGACCAGCGGTTCCTGTGTTGTGATTCGACAGCAGCTGAGTGCACGCGGCACTCCTGGAAACGCGATTGGGCTAGTTTTGAGAAGCAAGTGGGTAGGATTTGTTTTAAAAACCTGGCAATCCTGACCTGAACCATAGACAGTAAAAGAACGCACGTGCTGGAGATGTACTTATAATCACAGGAGCGTTTCTACTGACGAGATGCACATGAAAATCACATTAGATTTTTTTGCACAGCCCTCACATCTAGTTAACAAAGCTAAACAGTGTTGCCCTTTATGTAATAAGTTACAGAAACTGTTAAACGCACCAACTTAAATAATAAAATAACACTTACCGGTTGTGGTCCATAAACAATGCCTTCTCCAGACAAAGAGGGAACTGCTCCATCTTTCAAGAATAATCTTTGTGCGAATCCGGCATTAAACTGATTGAGACTGAGCAAGCTGTCCTCAGCAAGCTGTCCTCAGCAAAATGTGCTGCACATAGTGTTACATGTGGGTTATAAATTTCGGGAGCCGAGTTAAACAAGTACAGCGTCCCTGGGAAGCCCAAACAAAGGTGATTGGACTCCGAGATGAAAATTACAGCATTTCAACGACATGGCGACAAACACAAACGCAGCTCTTCCTTCTTCTCCGTTGGAGCGCAACAAGACCACGCCCCCCATTTGTGTATACATGTGGGCGGAGGTTAGTCAAAAAACTGTTTTAGTGACGTCATTACTGCAGGATCTAGAGGGATATTATTTATACTCTAACAACAACATTACACACTAACTAAAGTTTAAAATATGGGATCACGAAGAACAGGACCTTTAAATATGCAGCTAACACTCAAAATAAAATTTTCCTGAAAACTCACAAGTAATCCAAACCACTCCACTCCATTAAATAACATGATGTGATGTGAACCTTAAATCATTGCTTCCAGCTAAAATTAAAGTCCATAATAAATTGTAAATTGCTGCAGAATCAGACCAGACTGCTCTTTCAGACTGTGTTATGGATTATGGACTTGTATTTTTCATCTTAATGATGGATTTGTTTCTTACAAACACAGTTTTTTACTTCATAAGACATTGATTGATGGACTGGAGTGGTGTGGATTGTGCTTGTGGATCATTGTGATATTTTTATCAGCTTTTTGGACTCTCATTCTGACAGCACCCATTCACAGCAGAATGAAGAAACAAACTCATCTACATCTATCTTGGATGGTCTGAGCGTGAGGACATTTTCAGCAAATGTTCATTTCTGGATGAACTTTTCCTTTTAACATTCCGTGTAGTGAACTGCTATTTGAAATGGATATCATTATTGCGATGCATAGTTGCACATGCTATGTTTAATAAAGTGTGAAGTATACATTATATGCTGTGCAGTATACAGGTGCTGGTCATATAATTAGAATATCATCAAAAAGTTGATTTATTTCACTAATTCCATTCAGAAAATGAAATTTGTATATTATAGTCATTCATTACACACAGACTGATATATTTCAAATGTATGTTTCTTTTAATTTTGATGATTATAAAAATCCCAAATTCAGTATCTCAAAAAATTTGAATATTGTGAAAAGATTTAATATTGAAGACATCTGGTGCCACACTCTAATCAGCTAATTAACTCAAAGCACCTGCAAAGCCTTTAAATGGTCTCTCAGGCCCTGTCCACACGGACACGGGTATTTTTATAACCGTGACTTTTTTTACGCGGTTCGGCCTTTCGTCCACACGAAAACGCAGTTTCAGGGCACCGAAACCGAACATTTTTGAAAACTAAAAAAATCATTCTCATGTGCTGATTTGCTGATGATCAATATTTAAAACAGATGACCACATTTTTTTCAGCATTCTTTGATGAATAGAAGGATCCAAAGATTAGCATTTATGTGAAAGAAAAAGCTTTCGCAACATTATACACTATTCCATTCAAAAGCTTAGAGTCAGTATAAAATTATTATTATTATTATTTTTTTAGCAAGGATGATAAAGGCATCATTTTACAAAATATTTATATTTCAGATAAATCTTCTGAACTTTCTATTCATCAAAGAAACCTTAAAAATATTCTACTCAGCTGTTTTTAAAATTATCATAATAAGTTTTTTTTTGTTTTTTTAGCAGAATATCAGTATTTGTGTGACAGGAGTAATGATGCAAAACAAAATCAGCTTTGAAATCTCAATAAATTACATTTTGAAATATATTAAAATAGAAAAGTTATTTTAAATAGGCTAGTAAAAATATTTCAAAATTTTACAGTTCTGCTGGAGATGACTTGAAAAAAACACATTTTGTCGCAATCGTGTCTGTTTTTCTCATAGACTGTATAAAAGGTTTTTCTGTTTTCATACAACGATAGTTGGACGCTGTTGCCCATATTAGGAGTTTCCTGGTATGATTTTCTGCGCGAGAGCGACCTCCGGCTTCGAGTATGAATTAAACAATTAAACACACACTGCAGGAGAGTTTAGCGCTCTGTGATGTACGTCTCGCCTTCTAGGTCCAAATAAAACATCAGGTCATGCGCAAACTATCCTGTCTTTTTGAGTTTAAATTTTAATTTATTCACACCAGCTCTTGAAAACCTCTATACGAACACACTTGACCGAAAAAGTGCGGGGGACGAATTTCCGTGTTATCAAAAGTGGGGGGGGGGGCACATCCCCCGCGTAATCTACGCCCCTGATTGACACCTTGTACAAGAAGGGCATGACACAAAAGGTCATTGCAAAAGAGGCTGGCTGTTCACAGAGCTCTGTGTCCAAGCACATTAATAGAGAGGCGAAGGGAACGAAAACATGTGGTAGAAAAAAGTGTTCAAGCAATAGGGATACCCGCACCCTGGAGGGGATTGTGAAAAAAAAACCCATTCAAAAATGTGGGGGAGGTTCAAAAAGAGTGGACTGCAGCTGGAGTCAGTGCTTCAAGAACCACTACGCACAGCATTCCTTGTGTCAAGCCACTCTTGAACAACAGACAGCGTCAGAAGCATCTAAAGACAAAAAGGACTGGACTGCTGCTGAGTGGTCCAAAGTTATGGTCTCTGATGAAAGTAAATTTAGTATTTCCTTTGGAAATCAGGGTCCCAAAGTCTGGAGGAAGAGAGGAGAGGCACACACAGAGCCGGCCAAGCCACTAAGCGACCCTTGCAATTGCAAAGGGCCCCGTAGCCAGCAGAGGGCCCCCTAGAGTCACTCTAAAAATAATTGTTTCTGCAAGTATTCTCGTAAACACAGTCGGTTATGTTTTAAGTGAACGTATACAGTGGCCTGCTGCTCAGAGAAATTCGCTGTACCGGATAAATCTGTCTCTCTCTCTCTCTGTAAAATAAACGACGTTAAAGGGGGTGTGTTTCAAGATAGTACGCAATGGAGTAGACCAAACTAAACAGGGAGGGAGGGCAAAACACTCATGCAAACAAAACATATCGGCCACGGCCGCGCGATCGACTCACTCATCCAGATGTCCAGTCCGCCCCTGAGCGCAACTGCCCGAGCACTTTTGAAAGAAAGTGTGTGTGTGTGTGTGTGTGTGTTGGATTCAATGGAGACAAGTGAAGTCGTTATCTCTTTATTCCCGGGACAACTTTGCCATCGGAAAGGGTGTGTCTGCCACGGGCTGTCCACAGGCTGCGCTCCAGACTGACCACACATCGTGACATGTTACATTTCTTAAATACAAATTGAACAAATAAATTATTGCGGCCGAATTATCGAGCTCATTTTTTTTCATAGTGCGATTAATTGATTTATCGACTATCACGACAGGCCTCTGATTCTCCGCTGCCTGTCTCGATCCCTGCTTGTTTCTGATTACGATTCTGGTTATCCCTGACACACCTGACGCCATTCCTGATTTCTGCCTGTTTGACCATTCTTTAATAAAATGCTGCATATGGATCCGAACGCCTCCGACTCCTTGTTACAGAAGACTTCGCCAAACCAGGATCCAGCAGCTTTAAGGAGTAAATCCAGGTCAGCCATGAATCCAGTAAGCCAACTTATGCGTTTACGTCATGGAATTAGGCCCATCGAGGACTATGTGAAGAACTTTATTGAGTTTGCCCATTTATCTATCATGGACGAGATGTGCCTGATGATATTTTTTCGTGGTGGCCTATCTGAGCCGCTTGGCTCACTCATGCCTTTGCATGATCCTCACTGGACTCTGCAGTATTGTATTGATCTGGCACTCCAACTGAGCAGCTCTGCATATACTGTGGGTGTTGTGGAGGAGGAACACAGCACTTTTGCAGTATCCACCACTCCTGAGCCTTGTCCTGTTATGGCCGCCAGCCCAGCGCCTCTGCACAAGATGGCCGCCAGCCCAGAGCCTCTGCACAAGATGGCCGCCAGCCCAGCGCCACTGCACAAGATGGCCGCCAGCCCAGCGCCACTGCACAAGATGGCCGCCAGCCCAGCGCCACTGCACAAGATGGCCGCCAGCCCAGCGCCGCTGCACAAGATGGCCGCCAGCCCAGCGCCGCTGCACAAGATGGCCGCCAGCCCAGCGCCGCTGCACAAGAGGGCCGCCAGCCCAGCGCCGCTGCACAAGATGGCCGCCAGCCCAACACCGCTGCACAAGATGGCCGCCTCAGTTGAATTTCCATGAGCAAAGTCAAGTCACCGTTGATCTTCATGAGCAAAGTCAAGTCACCGTTGATCTTCATGAGCAAAGTCAAGTCATCAACGATCTTCATGAGCAAAGTCAAGTCATCAACGATCTTCATGAGCAAAGTCAAGTCACCATTAACCTCCGTGAACTAAGTCAAGTCACAGTTGATCCTCAGGAACCAAGTCAAGTCACCAACGATCTTCATGAGCAAAGTCAAGTCACCAACGATCTTCATGAGCAAAGCCAAGTCACCAACGATCTTCATGAGCAAAGTCAAGTCACCAACGATCTTCATGAGCAAAGTCAAGTCACCGTTGATCTTCATGAGCAAAGTCAAGTCACAGTTGATCCTCAGGAACCAAGTCAAGTCACCAACGATCTTCATGAGCAAAGTCAAGTCACCAACGATCTTCATGAGCAAAGTCAAGTCACCAACGATCTTCATGAGCAAAGTCAAGTCACAGTTGACCCTCAGGAACCAAGTCAAGTCACCAACGATCTTCATGAGCAAAGTCAAGTCATCAACGATCTTCATGAGCAAAGTCAAGTCACCATTAACCTCCGTGAACTAAGTCAAGTCACAGTTGATCCTCAGGAACCAAGTCAAGTCACCAACGATCTTCATGAGCAAAGTCAAGTCACCAACGATCTTCATGAGCAAAGTCAAGTCACCAACGATCTTCATGAGCAAAGTCAAGTCACCAACGATCTTCATGAGCAAAGTCAAGTCACCAACGATCTTCATGAGCAAAGTCAAGTCACCAACGATCTTCATGAGCAAAGTCAAGTCACCGTTGATCTTCATGAGCAAAGTCAAGTCACCGTTGATCTTCATGAGCAAAGTCAAGTCACCGTTGATCTTCATGAGCAAAGTCAAGTCACAGTTGATCCTCAGGAACCAAGTCAAGTCACCAACGATCTTCATGAGCAAAGTCAAGTCATCAACGATCTTCATGAGCAAAGTCAAGTCATCAACGATCTTCATGAGCAAAGTCAAGTCACCATTAACCTCCGTGAACTAAGTCAAGTCACAGTTGATCCTCAGGAACCAAGTCAAGTCACCAACGATCTTCATGAGCAAAGTCAAGTCACCAACGATCTTCATGAACTAACTCAAATCACCAACGATCTTCATGAGCAAAGTCAAGTCACCATTAACCTCCGTGAACTAAGTCAAGTCACAGTTGATCCTCAGGAACCAAGTCAAGTCACCAACGATCTTCATGAGCAAAGTCAAGTCACCAACGATCTTCATGAACTAACTCAAATCACCAACGATCTTCATGAGCAAAGTCAAGTCACCAACGATCTTCATGAGCAAAGTCAAGTCACCATTAACCTCCGTGAACTAAGTCAAGTCACAGTTGATCCTCAGGAACCAAGTCAAGTCACCAACGATCTTCATGAGCAAAGTCAAGTCACCAACGATCTTCATGAGCAAAGTCAAGTCACCAACGATCTTCATGAGCAAAGTCAAGTCACCAACGATCTTCATGAGCAAAGTCAAGTCACCAACGATCTTCATGAGCAAAGTCAAGTCATCAACGATCTTCATGAGCAAAGTCAAGTCACCAACGATCTTCATGAGCAAAGTCAAGTCACCAACGATCTTCATGAGCAAAGTCAAGTCACCAACGATCTTCATGAGCAAAGTCAAGTCACCAACGATCTTCATGAGCAAAGTCAAGTCACCAACGATCTTCATGAGCAAAGTCAAGTCACCAACGATCTTCATGAGCAAAGTCAAGTCACCAACGATCTTCATGAGCAAAGTCAAGTCATCAACGATCTTCATGAGCAAAGTCAAGTCATCAACGATCTTCATGAGCAAAGTCAAGTCACAGTTGATCCTCAGGAACCAAGTCAAGTCACCAACGATCTTCATGGGCACAGTCAAGTCACAGCTGATCTTCATGAACCCAATCAAATCACCACAGATCTACCAGAGCCTCGTCACATCTCAGCCGAACTCCCAGAGCCTCGTCACATCTCAGAGCTCTCGTCCTATCCTGTCACGGCCAGGGAGGCCGTCAATGAGCTCTCATTCATTCCGGTCTGGGCTATGGAGACCATCCACCAACTCTCTGTCTGTCCTGTCATGACCACGGAGGTCCTCCATGAACTAACCACCTGCCCTGTAATGGCCAAGGAGGCCAGCTACCATCTCATCACGGCCACGGAGGCCGCTATTAACCTGTCAATGTTCTCTGTTTCAGTCCCACCTGAGCAGACTTGCGGTCCGGTGCCATCGACTCCACTGTGGTGGTCCTCTGCTTCGCCCTGGTGGGCTTCTGTCCCGTCTGCTCGGCTGTGGTGGTCCTCTGCTCCGCCCTGGTGGGCTTCTGTCCCGTCTGCTCGGCTGTGGTGGTCCTCTGCTCCGCCCTGGTGGGCTTCTGTCCTGTCTGCTCGGCTGTGGTGGTCCTCTGCTCCGCCCTGGTGGGCTTCTGTCCCGTCTGCTCGGCTGTGGTGGTCCTCTGCACCGCCCTGGTGGGCTTCTGTCCCGTCTGCTCTGCTGTGGTGGTCCTCTACTCCTCCCTGGTGGGCTCCAGCTCCACCTGCTCCACTCTGGTGGGCTGCCACGCCACCTGCTCTGCCTTGGTGGACCCTTGTTCCAGATTTAGGCCCAAGGCGGGCTCCCGTTCCCGAGTTAAGCCCATGGCGGGCCCCTGTTTCCTATGCCAGGCCCAGGAGGGGCTCCTGTTTTCCTGAGTTAGGCCCAGGAAGGGCTCCAGTTCCACCTGCTCTGCCCCAGTCCACTGCACTTCCTCATGGACCTGGCCCTTCATCCCTCCCCCTGTTCCGCCTCCTTTGGGGGTGGGCTATGTCACGATTATTAGATGGAGTGCCCATGAACTTCATTAGAGGGCACTCCACTCAGGACCATTCCACCCATCAACCACCAGATGTCACTTGGACACTAGCACCTCTCATACTGTTGCACCACACCCGAACTACATTACCCATGAGTCACTGCATCACAATCACCCTGCCACACCTGCACCTCATTCATCAGCCAATTTCCTTGCCACACCTGCACCTCATTTACACACACACATAAAAGCAGCACATTCACTCTCACTCACTGCGAAGTCTTGTTTAGCCAGTCTGACATTTCCGAGCGTTTTCCCTGTGTTTATTATTCCTGTGTTTTGACCTTTGGACTGTTTATTCCGACTCTGATTCTCCGCTGCCTGTCTCGATCCCTGCTTGTTTCTGATTACGATTCTGGTTATCCCTGACACACCTGACGCCATTCCTGATTTCTGCCTGTTTGACCATTCTTTAATAAAATGCTGCATATGGATCCGAACGCCTCCGACTCCTTGTTACAGAAGACTTCGCCAAACCAGGATCCAGCAGCTTTAAGGAGTAAATCCAGGTCAGCCATGAATCCAGTAAGCCAACTTATGCGTTTACGTCAGGGAATTAGGCCCATCGAGGACTATGTGAAGAACTTTATTGAGTTTGCCCATTTATCTATCATGGACGAGATGTGCCTGATGATATTTTTTCGTGGTGGCCTATCTGAGCCGCTTGGCTCACTCATGCCTTTGCATGATCCTCACTGGACTCTGCATATGGATCCGAACGCCTCCGACTCCTTGTTACAACATCATTCTGCACAAATATGGATTTTAATAGTTCTATTGAAATATTACCTAATTCTTATTGTTGTTACTATTAATCTTGTTTGTGGTGTTTTAGATGTTATTGTTAATTTTGTTTATTTGAAAAATTCAAACATTTAAATGTTCTATTTATTATTATATATAATATTTTATTTAAATGTTATTCTATTTGCTCGATTTCATTTAAATTATATATAGGCTGTTGTTTGTGCCTCTTAAACTCTGGTGTCAATTAAAAATGTTTCTTTGAAGGTCAGTGAAAACGACTTTATCAGTCTTCTTATTCAGCAAGTTCATCAGTGTGTGTTCGTTGAACTGCACTGCCATTCAGCTTAGTGGTATCATAATTTTCCTTTTAGACATCAAACATGGAACTCAACTCAAGAACTCAAGGTCTTTTATTGTCATTCTGTACTTGTTGCCACATAAGAACAAAAAACTTACTCAGGACCAGCAGCGTAAAAAAGATAATTAACAAACAGCATACATAGAATAATTTAAACATAATTTAATAGACTAAAAAATTTAAAAATAACATAGTAGATATAATATGTATAGTTATAAGGTAGTCATTGCTTTTCTTTAGGCCTTACTTAAAACGGTCAAAGGGGCCTCCAACCGAATTTTGCTTAGGGCCCCCAAAGGTCTAGGGCCGGCTCTGGGCACACAATCCACGTTGCTTGAGGTCCAGTGTAAAGTTTCCACAGTCAGTGATGGTTTGGGGTGCCATGTCATCTGCTGGTTTTGGTCCACTCTGTTTTCTGAGGTCCAAGGTCAACAAAGCCGTATACCAGGAAGTTTTAGATCACTTCATGCTTCCTGCTGCTGACCAACTTTATGGAGATGCAGATTTTATTTTCCAACAGGACTTGGCACCTGCACACAGTGCCAAAGCTACCAGTACCTGGTTTAAGGACCATGGTCTCCCTGTTCTTAATTGGCCAGCAAACTCACCTGACCTTAACCTTGTGAAGAGGAAGATGCGATATGCCAGACCGAAGAATGCAGAAGAGCTGAAGTCCACTATCAGAATCAGAGCAACCTGGGCTCTCATAAACCCTGAGCAGTGCCACAGACTGTTTGACTCCATGCCACAAATTAACTTTCTGAGATACTGAATTTGGGATTTTCCTTAGTTGTCAGTTATAATAATCAAAATTAAAATAAATAAACATTTGAAATATATCAGTCTGTGTGTAATGAATGAATATAATATACTGTACAAGTTTCACTTTTTCAATGGAATTAGTGAAATAGATCGACATTTTGATAATATTCTAATTATATGACCAGCACCTGTATAGCAGAAGTGTGTACGTATTACACTGTTTGACGATTAGAAATGACTGCTTGGTTAAACAGGAACTGAATTTGTTGGCCTAGAATTGAAAAGTATTAAGAGGTAAATATTCCCCATCCTCCCTCTTTCTTGCTCTCATCTTACATTTATCAGTCGGGATCTATATCAGACTTTCTTATTTTCATTCCCTCTTCGACACACGTTCTTACACTGCAGTGAGGGTGTTTGGGGTTCGTCTCTGAATATGAATGACCTGTTTTCTGGTGTAATAGAAAAAAAAACGACTGGTCAAAAGGAAAGAATACACTGTAGACTACAAGAGAAATCAATGTGCTGTACATGTGTTCCTATACATTTACTCACCTTATATCTCCACTCATCTCATGAGTTCAATACTCTATTCTTTTTTTTAATTACATGTATTCTTGAGCACATGCACTGACCTGCAGAGACGGAGAGAAATGGCTTCAGAGATTTCTGACAGACTTTTGAGTGATTTGATATCAGTTTTTATGCTCCGCTTTCTCTGAACCTAAATATAATTGAGACAAACGCATCTGTCACAGATCAGTTCATAGTCCAAGAGACTTAATTTCAGATTTTCTAGAATGTGTGGTTACTTCATCTTTATACGTAGTGAACTAGATAAAGTAGGGGGGGTATTACTTTTCTTTTTTTCCAGTTTCTTTTCAATTCCATCCCAGAATAATAATAAGAAATACTCAATTTTGTTTATTTGTATAATTGTTTGCTTTTTATTATTATTTGTATAAATTATTTACATTAGACAGTAAGCCCATTTTATGGAAAATTAAGTTTCTTTGTATTGCAACATTCTTTTCTGTAATGAGTAGTCCACTGAGGCAAGCGAAGATTAACCCAAGTACAGTTTATTTAGAAATTATTATTATTATTTAGAAAGACTTGACTAGACGAGGTATGAACAGACTTGGCTTGAACAGACGTGACTAAACAGACTTGATTCACCAACAGCAGGTACATACGTTAATACACGACAAGGCACAATGGCAAAAACATGACTACTTATAACAAACAATACAGGTCACATGACAAGAACAAACCAATGGGAAACAAGACACATGACTAAGACAACCGAACAGAACATGACACGATAAACAAGAGGAACCAATAGCATGAAGACAAGAGGGCAAGGGAAGCATGAGACTAAAAGCATGAAACAAACTACAAAATAAGACATGAAAGCTATGAACAAGAAACAAAACCCAAAACAGAGCTCCATTATATTTTCTTTACAGTTGAGTACATTTTCATCCTGAATCACCATAATATGAAAAACGTACTAAATAAGGAGAGTAATTTAAACTATAAAAAATATATTTATTTGTATAATTAATATTGGAATTAATTTGTATATGTATATTTATATTATAGAAAATAAAGCCCAATTTTGAGGCTCGCTCACTCAGACTCACTCAATGGACTATTTCAAAGTGGAATAGTGTTTTATGGTCAGACGAGTCCAAATTTGACATTCTTGTTGGAAATCACGGACGCCGTGTCCTCCGGGCTAAAGAGGAGGGAGACCTTCCAGCATGTTATCAGCGTTCAGTTCAAAAGCCAGCATCTCTGATGGTATGGGGGTGCATAAGTGCATACGGTATGGGCAGCTTGCATGTTTTGGAAGGCTCTGTGAATGCTGAAAGGTATATAAAGGTTTTAGAGCAACATATGCTTCCCTCCAAACAACGTCTATTTCAGGGAAGGCCTTGTTTATTTCAGCAGGACAATGCAAAACCACATACTGCAGCTATAACAACAGCATGGCTTCGTCGTAGAAGAGTCCGGGTGCTAACCTGGCCTGCCTGCAGTCCAGATCTTTCACCTATAGAGAACATTTGGCGCATCATTAAACGAAAAATACGTCAAAGACGACCACGAACTCTTCAGCAGCTGGAAATCTATATAAGGCAAGAATGGGACCAAATTCCAACAGCAAAACTCCAGCAACTCATAGCCTCAATGCCCAGACGTCTTCAAACTGTTTTGAAAAGAAAAGGAGATGCTACAACATGGTAAACATGCCCCGTCCCAACTATTTTGAGACCTGTAGCAGAAATCAAAATTGAAATAAGCTCATTTTGTGCATAAAATTTTTAACTTTCTCAGTTTAAACATTTGCTATGTTATCTATGTTCTATTGTGAATAAAATATTGGCTCATGTGATTTGAAAGTCTTTTAGTTTTCATTTTATTACAATTTAAAAAACGTCCCAACTTTTCCGGAATTCGGGTTGTATATTAAATTACAATATTACATTATATTAATTACAAAAATACATATTTAATTTATTTCTACATGCTTCTGTGAGATTCACCTCATTAAACCCTCTGCTAACTGCATATACTCAGTTATGAAAAAATAAAAATAATAAATAAAACACGAAAGAAAAATGTCCTTCAGACAGAATCCCATCATGGTATGCTGTGAAAGACATCACGCAATCTGTGTGTGTGTGTCTGTCCGCTGGTAAAACGTGTCCTCACTTCCCCTCAGGTGCCTCATCTCTCGTTTCCTTCTGTCTCTCTCGCCCTCAACGGCTGAATCTCATATGCAGGAAAATATCAAATCATTCCGTTTGTCACGGGGTTGAGAGAGGCCTGAACTCCATCAATAAGGCATGGACATCTCTAAACACAAAAACCCACACTCCCTAACAAACGACTGACAGCAGAAGACCAGAGGAAGATGAACTAAAAGAAGAGCAGGTGTTTGTACAGCAGCAGAATGACCAGATTGTTCTTTTCCATGTAGAGAAAACATCCATATGATGCTTTATTTAAGAAACAGGCTGAAGTTTAATCATTAATTGCTGCAAATCTTCCATAACTCATTTGCATATTCAAATATGCCATTGGATCCAGGGTGGATGTAAGTGATGTCTAATTATTGTTCGTTCTAATGGGTCTCTTGACATAATGAAACGTGTTTGAATGTACAAAATTACAAGTTATATTTGAGAGCTGTTGCACGGGTGGAAATGTTCAGAAAATAATAGGTTAAATGTTGGTCTGTTTCTAACACAAAACTATTATTTGACTTCAGAAGATTTGGAATAATTAGCAGGGGTCATATGGACAGATGTTATAATGATTTTATGTTATGTAAAATCTTGACTGCAGCTTTTGGTCACTGTCTGCTTTCTTTGTTTTATTGTATTATTTTGTTTCATCAGTGTTTCAATGTTTTTTTGTGTCATTGCATTGTTTCTTTGTGTCATCTTTCCATCAGTGTTCCGTTGTTTCATTGTTACTTTTAGTTGTTTCATTGTATTATTGTTTCTTTGTAGCAGTTTATTGCATCATTGTTTTGTTGCGTCATTGTTCTGTTTATTGTTTGGTTGTCTCATTGTTATGTTGTTACATTTTAACATTTTGTTTAATTGTAGCACTGTAGCCTTCCATTGTTTTGTTGTATCATTATTTTGTTGTTCTTTGTTTCAGTGTTCTGTTGTGTCACTGTATCTTTTTGTTGTCATTGTTTCGCCGTATTATTATTTAGTTTTATCATATCGTTTCATTGTTTTGATTTGTTGTGTTATTGTTCCATTGTTTCATTGTATCATTTTGTTTCATTGTTTCGTTGTCTCATTGTTTCATTATAGCAAAACAATGATACAAAAATCAGTAGGGCTGGGCGATATCATATCAAGATTGTAATACAATAACAATGATAAGCTCTGGACATTTTTATATCGAAATGGATTAATCAAACAGTCTATCACATCAGAAATAAAGGCTACAGCATCCAGTCAGTGCATGCCGCTAATAACTCAGTTCTGAGTGTCTCTGTGTGAATGCATGGTGCCTTATCGTCTGATACACACCAACTGTCTTGGGGGGGTGTCTTGGGGAATTGTGCTGGGATTGTTTTGACAGTTTTGCTTGTTTCATTGTGTCATCATATTGTGGTTTTGTGCAGTCCCACTTTATTTTAAGGTCCAGTTCTTACTATTAACAAACCTTTAATTATTACTTTCGCTTCAATTAACTCCTAATTTGATGCTTATTATTCTAAGTAGTTAGTAAGGTAGTTGTTAAGTTTATGATTAGGGATAGAATATGGTTAGGGGTGCACAATATTTTTTCCGATTATTATAATTTTAATAATAGCGGGGGCCGATTATTAATTCACATAGAGCAGCTGTTACTACACAGAGCCGTTGTTAACTGACAAGCTGCGCAAATCCACACCGATAATAAATGTGAATTTTCGCAGCTTGTCAATTAACAACGGCTCTGTGTAGTAACAGCTGCTTTATGTGAAATCATGCACCTGATGGAATTTACCGCTGATTAGAGAACCGTCTTTATTGAAGAGATGGGCAATAATTATCGGCCGATATTTATCGTGCACCCCTAAATATTTTAATGCAATATATATGCTTTATAAGTACTAATAAACAGCCAATATGTTAATAATAGGCATGCTAATAAGCAACTAGTTATTAGAAAGAATTGATCTATATACAAAGTGTTACCTTTTTTTTTTTTGTGAAGATTGAAAGTGACAGGTTCAGCACAACATAAGGGGAAAATAAAAGATGACAGATGTTTCATTTTAATGAACGGTTTCTTTAAATATGAGGTATTTATGCTGTTAACAGCAGTGATCAAAGCTGTAAATTGACCATATGTGTGTGTGTGTGTGTGTGTGTGTGTGTGTGTGTATATGTGTACTGAGGCCCAGTTGGCATGGCTGCATTCCAGATGAGCAGCAGTTTGGCATCAGACTTCCTCGGTGAACACACACACAGACATATGAAGATCAGAGGTGGTGATGGAGTGTCTGACCTCTGTCAAACCCACCTGTGTGTTTCAGCACACACACACACACACACACACACACACACACACACACACACACCAGCAGCACTAAATGTTAGTTCTGTATGTCTGATGCTTGAAATTGAATTTGCACTGTAATAAATGGCTGAGGAAAGGTTTGTGTTTAATATTTCCTGACGGAGATGAATGTCTTATGACTTCTCGTAATGATCTCCACACACGCGCTATTCCTCCACATCCTCCTCCTTCCTGCTGGAGGAGCCGCATTACCTGCACGAGAGAGGAAGAGACGGCAGAGTGCGAGACAGTGCTTCTCCTCTTCCTCCATTTGTCAGGAAGTGTTTACACTGAGCTGTTGCTCAAAGTCGGTGCTGTGTGTGTGTGAGATGATAAAGTGTTTGCCAGAAGGCTGCTGCATTGTTTCTCCTGTGTGTTTGCCAGAGTAAAGCTCTCCTCTCCTCCATAAGATTCTCTCTCTTCCTTTCATGCCATCTGACTGAATCTGCTCTGTCTTTCTTTCCTGGAAAGGAAAAGTGAAACAAAAGAACATGAATATAAAATATGAGAGATTGCGTGTGTGTTTGAGGGAGACGTAAACACAGATCAGAGATCAGATGAAAGCTTACTCTGTCTTTTCAGGGCTGGACAGCACTAAAGACCCCTGTCTGAAGGTTCACTGCCCTCCTCACAAAGTGTGTGTGAGCCACGACTTCCAGACGGCCATCTGCACCAATCACAAACCAGCACAGCACAGGTAAGACCCGCAGTCACACTCCAGACAGGTAGATGTTTGTCAAGGCAAACGTTGACTAGTTTGAAGGTTATTTAGACTGTGCAGTCTGCAAACAGTTGCATATGCCTTACTGACTGGTTGCTAGGGCAGGGTTTTTCAATCTTTTAGATGTCACATACTACAAAATATGATCAACCTCATGCAGAATGTTATTTTATTTATTTGTTTCCTTTCTTTATGTATAAGGACCTAATTTATACTGTGAAGAAAACAAAAACAGTATATGTATAAATATACACAAAATATTAAATATTAAAATAGTTTTATTATGTTGCATTAGAAATTGTTTCCCTAATCAGTCTATTAAGTGAAATTGCTTTTTATTTATAGAAATTATATAATTATAATTATTATAAAATGTATATAATTAATTCATTAAAAAAATGGAATTATTTTAATTTAATTATTTATTTAGTTATGTTTTATTATATATATATATATATATATATATATATATATATATATATATATATATATATATATATTAATCCTTACATGTGTGGGACCCAATCCTAAAAAAGACCCAATTTATGCAGTAAAAATATTTTAAATAAGTTTAACATCATTTATAATATTTTTTTAATTAGTTTTTAATATTTACATTTTATTTTATTTTATTCTGAAGCAAGGGACTCAAAATGTAAAAAGCAGCCATATATTTACATTCATAAAGACCAAGTGTATGCTTTAAAAAAATAATATTATAAATATGTTATATCATATTTGAAAAATATTTAGTTTCTATAGTATAGTTTATTATTCTATATATAGTACTGTTCTGTTAGGTTTTTTTTATAAAAAATAAAAAAATTTTTTTTTAAATAAAAATTACTTTTTTTTTCATTTGTTTTAGTAAAATATTTATTTATTGTTATTTAGTTAGTCATGTTTGATTGTATTTATTTAGTTTTCTAGCACATATATCAGTGCTACAGTGACTCATGCACATGTCTGAGTGTTTGAAGGCAATTAAAAGATAATATTGGTTGTTATTATTATGTTTAGAGATTTCAATATTGGTTTTGTTCAAAGCAAGAGAAAAGCGATTCTCAAAAATCATGCTTTTTTAAAGTTATTTAAATAATATTTATTTAGTTAGCTAGTTATTTTAATAATTGTAATTTATTTTAATTTAGTTATTAATTTTATTTTATTTATTGACTTTCATCTTTATTTTATTTTATTTTATTTTATTTTATTTTATTTTATTTTATTTTATTTTATTTTAATTATTTTATTTCTCCTTGCCCCCAGCCTGAAAACCCCTGTGTTTGGAGACTGCTGACCAGTTGTTTGGTAGTTGATGCCTCTTTTACCAAAAGAGACTATGTAGCTAAACCCTAAAATCTTGGAAGCTCTGATTGGGTGGTTTTCTGGTGCTTCTAATAAACCTTCACCATTTTTTTTTCATAACCATGATCACAAATAATTTACAAACACTAGATAAATAAGTGTGTGTCCTTGTGTGTTAATCGGGCTCTGTGGTATCTCTACTTCTCCAGGGTCACATTCCGTTGCTGTCTATTGTGAGTCGTACCTGGCTTTGACTCCGCCCCCCTCATGTCCGGACAGACAAATATGTTAAATTACCACCACCCTTTACATATGCAAACACAAAGCACATGCTGGCACAGCAAATATCACGTCTGCCTGAGAATTATCGGCACACTGATCCCATTAGAAAGCCAAGCGCTCTGCTAGTGGGTGATAATGCTGCATTGGTCAAGCTATCATTAACGACCAGCACATGAGGTGTAGCTGCCACGTCTGATCATTAATTTACACCTTAAAACACTGCAGGACATAATGCATGAATGTAGGAAGCGTGCTGCTAGATTAAGCACAACAAAATAACATGTTAATAAATCAGAAGTAGATCCACATGTTATCCACAGACTTTTTTCACTCTTTCTGCACTAATTATTGGGGAAAATCTGCCATATGGTGCGAAAAGGATTAAAGCATGTTCAGTGAACAAACAATACATCTGTTATGCGTAATATATGAAGCTACCATAGTTTTGGACAACACAAGGTATTGTGCAGGAAAAAAATAACAGCATATTGTTGTTGCTTTTTGACACAGCTTGGCATCTGGAACTCTGTAGGTAGTCAGCTCACTAGGTTTTGGAACAGTGAAGTATATATCACTGACATCACACCGATAGACAAGACAGAGCAGGTTACTTTTGTTATGGAACAAAGACTCAGCTTTCAAAATTTTTAAAAGAAACAATAAACACCATTTTGTGTCTCTTTTTAATATGACGTGACAGATCACTGTAGTGCCTCAGTTAAAGCAGCATGTGAACCGATCATCTCTTCTTCTTTACTGGTTATAGCATGAATGAACATCAGAAGGTATAGTATCTTGTTTCAACAGCAGAAAGACATCAGTACACACTGTTTTTCAAGTTCAGTACATTGATGTTAATCTACGCTCCTGCCTGGTTTGTTTGTCGGACAAAATGGCAGATTCTGCCTTATGATTGGTCACCTGTCAGTCAAACTCCCGGTGAAGGATCTGTTGAGTTCAGAAAATTTTAATAATACTCATTTTCAAGTGTTCTAGCCATTAGCTCTGACATTTAAAGGGTTAAATATATTTTAAAAATATTTAAACTGAAGTGTAATTGTGAAGATTTATTTAGCATATTCTATAGTTCCTTATTAAGACTGATTTGAGAACAGATTAATCAGTGTAATTTCCTCAGTGCTTAGCTGATATTACAAGTATACTTTAATATAACGCAATGGAGTGTGAATCACAGACTCATCATATAATGCACCGTAATCTGCTGTAATGTAATCCACTATACTGTATCCCGCTGCATTATCCAACAGTTCAACATATAGTCTGTAAAAGTGGCCACTCACAACGAGCACGTCATAGTGACCAGAGACAGATTCTGCTCATTCTCACTCAGTAATGTTTGTGAATGTGGCAGACGGCTTCAGAAGGGCTGGCAGTGTGTTGAGCTCATTACGCTGCTGAGATTGGTCATCCACAGCATTTGGTCTGCCAATATTTTGTATAATGACGCTAAACTGTAGCAGCTAAATTGACCATTGTCCCCTTCAGATGATTTCCTAAAGAGCTGTGCAAGTTTTCAGTCGTGTCACTCCATGGTCTCTTTCTCCTCACGTAATAAAATAATTTCAACTCAAATCAATAATTCATGCCTGCTTATTTATGTGGAAAGCAGTTGTGTAATAAGTGAGGAAATGTGCAATCAGCTAGTCATTAGCACAACATACATCCTTTCAAGGTTATATGAGACATGCTTGGATTATATATAAATGAGCTCTTTTATATGTATATTGAATTAAATTAGCATTGATCAAAGACAAAGCAATAAACGTTTAATTTATCTGAGCAAAATATAATAACTATCATAAAATGAAACTATACAGTTTAGTAAGATCACGGTGGAGCATTATTTCACCTATATTTTATTATCACAAACGTTATTTGAATCATTAAGGTAGACATTTTACTTGCATTTAATATATGCTTTCTACATATGTATAAAATCATCTTTGTAAATTTAATTTAATGCAAGCACCAAAATGGGAGATATAAGTATTAATAATCATGATCATGTGACACTGAAGACTGGAGTGATGATGCTGAAAATTCAGCTTTGATCACAGGAATAAAATTGTATTTAATAGTATATTCACATATTCACAAAAAGAGTTACTTTAAGTTGTGATAATATTTCACAGTATTGCTGTTTTTGCTGTATATTTGATCAAATAAATGCAGTGATGGTGAGCAGAAGAAACTTCTTTCAAAAAGTGCCACAAATAAGCAGCCGTTTATCAAATCACTTATATTGTCACTGATCTGTTAAGAAGTGCTTCTGTCAACTGTGAGATAGAGACAGAGATCATGTTTGTTTATCACCATCAGATGATCACACTTCACACTTTCTATATAAAGAGATATTGACATTTTGAGTGTGAAGAGAAGTGACATTACAGACGTCTTTTGTGACTTTCTTTATGTCCAGTCTGTGTATGTGTTTGTGATATCTGATCAGCCAGTGTTGTGTAAGATTTCATCTCCTTGTAAAATCCCTTTCGGATTCAAGCATTAGCTGTTTGAAATGTCGCTCGTATCTTGACTGGCCCATTGGTGAAGGCATCAGATAATCAGAACTAGCTTAGGGCACTAATTGATGAGCATGCTAACTTTAGGGAATATATGATGGCACGTTAGTTTTGAAGGGTAATCAAATCAGTTATCATACTGCATGAAATAAATGTTTAATTTGGCCAGTTATCAGATGATGTTATGTTCATAAGTTTACATACCCCTAGCACAGAGATGAGCAAACTCAGTCCTGGAGGGCCGCTGTTATGCAGAGATCTGCTCCAACCCTGATCAAACACACCTGTAGACTTCTAGTAATCCTGAAGACCTTGATTAGCTTCAGGTCTTTTCAATTATGGTTGGAGTGAAACTCTGCAGGACAGTAGCCCTCCAGGACTGAGTTTGCCCCGAATATAGGTACAATCATTTTAACAAAACAAGAGGGATCATAATGTATGCCATTTTTATTTAGTACCATCATAAATAATCAATTTTACATAATAGATATTTACATTTACTGATTTTCTAAAAATGAAAATGTATAATTTATAAAAATGTTCAAAAGTTTACATACACTGGATGACCCACAGTTGTTTTTGTTTTGGGATAGTTTTTTATGAGTTGCTATTCTTCAAAAAAATCCGTTAAGTCCCGCAAATTCTTTGGTTTTCCAGCATCTTCCTCTGCATATTTGGCTCCACCCGACAATAACTAATAATTTTGAGATCTATCTTTTGACTCTGAGGAAAAAAAAAAAAGAACTTATACACAACTGTTATAAAAGGTGAAAACATTGTTCACTGATGCTCCAGAAGGAAACACAATGTATTAAGAGTTGGGGGTGTACATTTTGAACAGGATGATTAGATTGTACTTGTTTTGTTTAAAGATCATATCTGTTCATTTAGTACTGGCCTTTGGAAGCTACATACTTTAATACTGATTTAATAATGAAAAAATGAGTTTTCCCTGATCATCCAATTCAAGTAGTTCACACCCTGTGTCTCTTAATAAACTGTGTTGCTTTCTTGAAAATTAATAAATGTGTTTACCTTTTGAAATAGTTGTGTATGAGTCCCTTAACTGTTCTTAGTGTAAATAAATAGATCTGAAATCATACATTCATTGCTGAAAAGGGTTCAAATATACAAAAGATGCTGGAAAACCTGAGAAAGTGAAGGATCTGGAGGATCATTTAAACTGTTCAGGACAAAGGACTCATGAACCCCTATCCCAAAACAAACATGAAACACTATTTATTTTTATTTAATCAGCTATAATTCTGACTAGCAGACTAAATGTAATTAAATGATATTTATTTTCAGTGAAATATCAATACCCCTATAGTCCTCTGCCATATCCTTTCCATTTATCACGTAGAAATTTTCACCAGTGGTTCAAAGGATTCATATTTTCACAGTCCTTAAGATGAATGGTTGGGTCTGGGAACAGAGGATCCTGTAAAAATATAACAAAACACACTTTCTATAAATGCATTGTACAGTTGTCATTGTTTAAACACAGGTTAGAATAATGAAAGATAACATGATAATACAAATGTAATAAAAAAAAAAAACAGGCGGTTATTTTTTTAGCTGAACTATACAGCAATTCACAAGGTCACATGTGTAAAAAATAGAATAAGCATATTTGGCCTGTTGTTGTCTGGGAATGGAGGTAAGAAAAGCGGCAATATATAGACTTCCTTTGATGCTAATTGGTTGGATTATCTGAAAATGTTTCTCCTAAACTTTGTTAAAATAAGCTTCATTAAAAATTGGAAAAAAAACTAAACAAAGCTCGTCAAAGTGATTTAGTAACTGAATAAAAGATAACTTTAGTAACAGAATGGTATTCAAAAACTGTTTTCAAGTTACCTGATTGATGACTGTTTTTTAAAGACCAGCAGTTTTCCAGAAGAATGGCAACATTTGCTATCTGACCTAAAAACATTAAATATATATATACACATTAAAACATATACATTAAATCACCTAAAAATACAACAAATACAACAAACAGATTACTAAAAATTAAAACTAGAACACTGACATGAACAAAATGTAATTTACGCTGCACTTTTATTATTTGATTAACAAACAGCTTGAAACAACACCGGGCTAGAAATACAGTTCGAGAGAAATAATACAACACAGAACCGATTTTAATGTTATGTTCTGAAAAAAAAAATTAATTTAAATGGTTTTATGAATTAATACTAACCTTCGCCTGATGTAAATCTCTGATGTAAAGCGAAGCACCTGAAGCTTTGAATAAACAGCTCGAAACAACTTCATGCTAGAAATACAGATTAAAAATATTTATATATAAGTATTCACACTTACCGTCGTCTGAGGTAAATCTTTCACTGTCACTGTCAGCCAGTAGCCCCTCGCTGCAGAACTCAAGCTCTCCTGTCAGCGCGCCCACGCAAATTCATACAACAAGCAGCGGTAGGGGTAAGAACAGTGAGTCGATTCCAAAAAGATTTGAATCAAAGGCGTCAAGAATTGCAAGTCTTGTGTAAATCAGCTCTAAATGCGAGGCCTGGAATGTCTTGATATATTACTGTTCATTACCTCTATTACCAAACTACAACAAACCCCGAGATGCTGCACTACCACGAAAAGTGTGGATTTTATTTTATTAATCTCACTCAAATTAAGCGATTCAGGACGATTAATTTTTAACTGATAAACACCACAAAAAAATATGACAGCGCTTGCTCCCTTGATTATGATATTAACCAATAAAAAAAAAAAAAACACATGATTATTGTACTCACCATGGAAACCATAAATTAACCACGGTAGACTAACCATAGTTTTTCATGGTAGCTTATTTGTAGTAAAACTGCCGTTAGCAGTCAAATTGCCAAAAAAAAAAACATGGTATACACTTTTACTATTATTAAATCTTGGTTAAGTTTTTATGAGGGCTGGTGTACTGTAAATCTCTGAACATGTCCAGTGTGTGAAATCAGAAATATCCTGTATCCGGAAATCTCTGTGCGTCTCAAGTGTTTGGTCGTGTACGGGACTCAGCACACTTGCCTGGGAAATCGTACATGGGTCGTACACCTTAAGTTTCACTGAAATTTCCCATGTCAGATTTATGCCGGAAATTCCTCTTTTCATGCAGTGTTTCCACATCACATAAATCATGTTCCCCTTGACCTAGTTTTCCCTTGTGTCTGATTAGCTCATTCTGTTCAAGTGTGTTAGTTAATTATCCACGTTTGGTCTGTGTATTTAAGTTGCTCCCTTTCAGTTCTTCAGGGTTGGTAGTTAGTTTTGCTGTTTGTGTTACCCTATGTTTTGTATAAATCTTCATCTTATTACCTGTAAATGTTATTTGGATTACCTTCGTCTTCATGCACCTTCCTTCACAAATGTCTGACCAGGTGTGAGAGCCAGCAACAACGCACACAATGTTGGATGTAAAAGTGGAGAGTGAGGGCACGGAGGAAAGCCCCGCCCACTGTACCACCAATGAGGGTGAACTGAGGCAGGACTCAGGGGATTTAATTGGCTTTTATTAAGAACTACCCAGTCTTCCATCATCATCTGAAATCACTGTCTTTTCCATAACTAACAAGGAGGCCATTTTTTAGCTGTTTGTCTGCCACAAACTGTCTCTCTGCCCCATCACAACCATGGAGGTTGTCCCCGAACTGTTTGTCTGCACTGAACTGTCTTTCTGCCCTGAACAGTCTGTCTGTCCTGTCATGACCATGGAGGTTGTTCCCCAGTCTCTGGCACTCCCTGTCATGGGTGTCACCATTTGGTATGTGTGGGCAGCACATACCATCCCAGAACCCATTAACTGTCATGAACTCCCACCCAGCCTCCATTTCCCAACTCCTCCTATCATCATCCATTCCTCATCCCAGCCTTCTCTTTTTCCTGTCAGACCCTCAGCCCATCATCTGTAATGTGGGTTTGCCGTGGGTCTGCCAGTCTCTATCGGCATCATGGCTGGAGGTTCCCTTATCTCTGCATCTAGCTTTTGAGTCCCAGACTCCGCCTCGGACCATTGACCCAGCGGCTCCACCATGGCTCCTAACTCCCTCCTCTCCTCCATGTGCCCATCAGTCCACCATCTCCCCCGGGCTCCCTCGTCCCTCCAGCTCCATCTTTTTCAGTCGTTGACCCACCATCGGCTCAGGACTCCACTCCGCCAGCTGCACCTCGCTGATCCGTCCCACCGGCTCCATTGTGCTCCTTCCTCCCGCCAGCTCCACATTGGTCCTCTGTTGCTCCGGTTCTACTCTGGCCTTCCAGATCCCCGCCTACACCTTGTTCTCCTGGGCCATCTGCTCTACCTTTGCCCTCCGGATCCTTCCCATCACACTTGCTCTCCATCTCCGGCCCAGGCTCCTCTCCCACCTCCTCTTCTACTGTCAGTCAGCCCACTGGACTCATCAGCCATTCCTCCACCATGGCTTCTCCCTCCATCAGGGTCCACCGTGGGCCGTCATGTTGGCTGCGGTCTGGATCCCGCCTGGCTTCTCCTGGTCCAAGTCCCTCCTGTTTCTATCCTTGCTCCTCTCTTCATCTAATCACCCCTGACTACTCCTCCCTCCATCTGATCCAGGATTGTTCCTCCTGATTCCTCCATGGCTCCCTTCCATCATCGCCACCATGGTCATCCACATGCCTTCCTGCCTGCCCTTCACCATCTCCTGTTACCATCCCAACTCCGCCCCTTTGTCCTCCTCCTTAGTCCCCTTCGTCCCTCATGTATTGTTTTTGTTACACCGCAAGGTTTTGTCTGGCTGGAGGGCAGGGTACCATCACAGTTATGTTCCGTGAATTGACCTAATTTTCCCTTGTGTCTTGTTAGTTCATTCTATTCAACTGTGTTAGTTAATTATCCTTGTTTGGTCTGTGTACTTAAGTTGCTCCCTTTCAGTCCTTCAGGGCCAGTTATTAGTTGTATATGCTGCTTGTGTTACCCTGTGTTTTCCATAAATCTTCATCATCTTGGATTACTATTAAATGTTATTTGGATTACCTACATTTTCGTGCGCCTTCCTTCTCAAAAGCGTGACACATAGCCCCCCCCCCCCCCCCCCCAAAAAAAAAAACAAAATTATGCCTATATTTCTGACATTGTCCACACATTTTGTCTTTTTTTTTTTTTTTAGCATTAAACCCAGGAAAGGAAATCCTGGAAATCCCCCCCATAAGCATTGGATGAGACCTGTGAAACATGGGAAATGTAGGCCATGTACTGTAGTTCACTCCAGCTGGGTGTGCGGCTCTGACGGACACACATACTCCTCAAAGGTGAGATATTCTTCACCATTTACATTGAGCTGAACAGAAATCAGAAAGATCTCATGACTTACCAATAAGAACTTACTAGGTTAGTTTATTGATTCATAAAGCACATTTAAAAACAACAGATGTTGAAACCAAAGTACTGTACAGGAAATATAAAACAGAATTAAAACAAAATAAAAGACTAGAAAATATACAAAACACAACCAGATGGACAAATGAAAAAGTTACACCCTCAAGAAGAATTAAAACACAAAGAATGAAAATAGGTCTTCAAAGAGGATTTGAGCATAGAAATAGAAGGAGCAGATCTAAAAGCCTAGGAGCAACTACTGAGAAAACCTTTATCTTAATCACCTTTAGCTTTAAAACAATAATGAGAAACTGGGAGTAGTAATTGACTAGATTATCGAAGGGGTCTTAAAGCAGTATATGGGGTGAGAAGGTAACAATACTGTATACTGAGGTGCAAGTCCATGCAAAGCTTTAAAAATAAAGAGCTACATTTAAAGTCAACATGGAACTTAACCAGTAACCACTGAAGAGAGGCGAGCTCAGGTGTGATGTGCTCAAATTTTTTAGTGTCTGTCAGTAATCTGGCTGCCGCATTGTCTGCAAGTGATCTAGAGCTGGCTTAGGCAAACCAAGATAAAGCATCCTTGTAGCCTAACCTTGATGTTATTGAAAGCATAAATAACGGTCCCAAGGTCCTTCTTAGAAAGCATCATTTTGGATCTATCTTAACCGAAAGAAACTGTTTTTCATGACGGCACTAATCTGTTTATCAAAACACTAAGTGGGATCAAAAATAACACTAAGGTTTTTGACACAGTCATTTACATTAGAGGAGAGGGGATTGTCAGTGTCAGAGGTCAGAACTGATTGGCCAAAAATGATTATTTCAGTTTTATCATTGTTTAGCTGTAAAAAAAAAAAAAATCCGTTCAGCATTTATTGTCAAGAAAAAAATTTGTCACAGAGCAGCTGTTATCTTTAACAGGAAAAAAAGCTGAGTGTCGTCAGAATAGAAATTATAGGATAAATTGTGTCTCTGAATAATATGACCTAGAGGAATCATATTGTGACGAGTGGGGCGGGGCCGAGGGACATGGGAGCGAGGCCGGTGGAGTGATTGGAGATGAGCTACACCTGTTCGACCCGCCGGTCTCTAGGCCCACGGAGGAGATGGAAGGATATAAAACTGGAGCGACGACAGTGAAGGACGAGAGAGGACCAGGCCTGGGCTTTTAGTTGTGTTTTGGTTTTTATTTGCGCGCACCAGTCGTCCGTGATGGGCTGGTGCGCTGTTTTGTGTTTATTTTGCTTTATTAAAATGTTGTTTGATTGTCCGCCGGTTCCCGCCTCCTTCTTCCCGATGATTAGCAAGGTTTAATTCATTACAGTGGTGCCGAAACCCGGGAGAAGGAGGGACGCGCTGCTGAAGATCCCTCGCCGCTGTGGTGAATCCGCGGTGCCAACGAGCAGGCGAGGAGTGTGCCGCCATGGACGCTCGAGGCGGTGGGCTGGAGCGAGTTGCCGGGGACGGGCGAGCTCGCTACCGGCCGCCCACGATAGGGAGGGGCGGCTGCCGTCCGTGAGGGAGCGGAGGAGTCTGCGCCGTTCGCCAGGTGGCCGGAGCCTGCTGCCATCCGCCGGAACGGGAAGGAGCAGGGAACGGGGGACTCCTGCCGGCTGCCCAAAACCGGAGGAGCCGTCGCCGTCCACCGGGCGGCGGAGGAGTGTCGTGCCGTCCGCCGAGGGCCGTCCAGTGCCACCGCCAGGCACCGCGGAGGAGATCGCCCAGCTGGTGGAGGGCCGAGCAGCGGTGCGTCTGGGAACCAGATTTTTTTTTTTTTTTTTTTCCTCTCTCCCCTCTCTCGTCTCTGTCGCTCCTCCTTCCATCTCCTTTTCTCTCGCCTCACCTGTCCTACCCCCAGGTTCCCACAGGTCCCTGTGAGCGGTCCCCCCCGGAGGGAGGGGGGGAGGAGTAGAGCGCAGTCTCGGGAGTACCCCCCGGCCTGCGAGGGGCGATGGGGGTATGTGACGAGTGGGGCTGGGCCGAGGGACATGGGAGCGAGGCCGGTGGAGTGATTGGAGATGAGCTACACCTGTTCGACTCGCCGGTCTCGAGGCCCACGGAGGAGATGGAAGGATATAAAACTGGAGCGACGACAGTGAAGGACGAGAGAGGACCAGGCCTGGGCTTTTAGTTGTGTTTTGGTTTTTATTTGCGCGCACCAGTCGTCCGTGAGGGGCTGGTGCGCTGTTTTGTGTTTATTTTGTATTATTAAAATGTGATTTGATTGTCCGCCGGTTCCCGCCTCCTTCTTCCCGACGATTAGGAAGTTTTATTCATTACACATATGTAATGTGAAAAGAAGAGTGCCCAAACTGGAACCCTGCTGAACACCATAAGAGATTTGAGCACAAGATGAGAAATATTCCCTACGTCAACAGAAAAAGCTGTCTCCTTGAGACCACTCAGCACAGACCCCTGAAGCCAAGCTACTTGATTGAGTCTTTGTATAAGAATATCACAATATCCTGTTGTGAAGTGCTGCAATTAAATTAAGCAGGATTAAAATACGGCAGGAACCAGAGTCAAGATTGAGTAAAATGTAATTGGTAACCTTCAACAACGCAGATACAGTACTGTGTTGTTACCTGAAACCTGACTGAAAAGAATCAAAAATACCAATACTGCACAAATAAGATCTGAGAAAAGACACCCTTATCCAAATCTTTGAAATAAAAGATAGTTTACAAATGGGTCTGTAATTAATAACATGCCGATCAAGATGATGCTTTTTCTACAGTGGTTGTATAAAATTGCTGGAACCACATCAATGACTAGAGAGTTATTAATAATTGCAGTCATGATTGGACTCAAAACTGGAAAAGCTTCTTAAAGGCAGAAGATCAGAAGGGCAGGAAGAGGGTTTCCAATTAGAAAGTATACCATACTAACTAATTGCGACTCGTTGACATGTTTGATCAAATGTAAAGTATGTTTGTGTCGAGGTTCAGGTGAGATACGAGTCTAGTTTGATCAAGGGAATTTAACCTGAACACTATCAAGCCCAGGATCATTGTGTCCCAACAAGGTGAGAGTCACCTTTAAATTCCAATTTCAGCACACAGCTCTCTCTCTCTTCTGGTGTAAATGATGCTGGTGCAGTATTTGGTGATGGATGGTTAGGTGGATGAACTGTGTCCGCTGTTGATATTGGATTCTTGAGTCGTGCGCAATCACCCCTCCGGCTCAAGAACAGAGAGAAAACCTGAACCTCCAGTGCAACCTGTGCCTCCCATCTATGACCAGACCGCTTTAACCCCGCCCACTCTATTTCCTTCGCTTCAGCTGGAATGAAATCAGATGTGATCGATGGTGTGAGGGAGAGACTCGGTCTGAACAGATAGAGGAGAGAAATAAAGCAGCTCATGGACACGGTAGATGTGTAAACGGCTGTCCTGAAATTTTCAGCTATACAATCAGTGACACTATATTTAGAATGATTATCATAAACGGAAACATGCATAGTCTAATTATTTTCAGACAAATGATGGTAATTTTCATAAGACAAAACCAAAATGATATCTTTATGCAGCATTAAAACAAACTGAAACTAGACTAAAATGCAAACTCAGCATACAAAATAAAATAATATATAATATCAAAATGAAAGTTTTATATACAAGTATAAAAAAACCTGAAACTAGAAACAAAATATAAAATTAGCAAATAAAATAAAATATTAAAAAGCTATATGAACCAGTAAAATAATAATAATAATAATAATAAAACTGAAATAGAAAACCAAGCAAATCATATAAAATAAAATAAATATTAAAAACAAATAAAAATTATTCTGCACCAGACTTGTATTATGTTGTATTTATTTAGCTATATCTAGATGGATGAATGATACTGTATGTAGAATCAGTGACACTTTACAGTATATAGAAAAAATATTATAAACAAAAATATCTACTGACAGAATACTTAAAAAAAAAAAAACTCACTTTAAGGTTGTAAATGCTGCATCATGTTGTTTACATGTACCTGTATTCAGTGTTGGGAAGGTTACTTTGGAAATGTAATAGGTTACAGATTACAAGTTACCCTGTTTAAAATGTAATAGTAGTGTAACTTTTTCAATTACTTTATTAAAGTAATGTAACTAATTACTTTTGATTACTTTTTGATTACTTTTCTAAATTTGTGAAAATTAAAGAATAATAAATAAAAGTATATACATCAACTTAAATACAGTTATCTAATAAGCATGTGACGTATTCTGTGTACTAAACTCCTGAAACATTGGTGTTTTTTTGAAACTGCTGTCTCTGTATATGATGATAGTTTTCTCAAAATAAGTAAAATGCACATGAAGTGACACAGAGCAGTTCTAGAAATTATGTTTATGTGCTCGTGTACTCCTATATTGAGACGGCAGAGGTTGAAAACACTGCGAGCTTCAGTAGGCCTATGTGTAGTAAATGAAACCATGTCTTTGCCATTAATTTACAGGAGGGGTGGACTGGGAAAAAAATTCAGACTGGGAAATTCAAACTCATACAAACAAATTCATGGACAAAACTATTTTTTGTATGGACCTGACATAAAAAAGGTTTAAATCTTTAATTTGGGGACATGCAAAATAATTATAAGTTCTGTCCTGAACTGCATCTTCACTTCCATTTTTCTCTTCAGTCTCTTTATTTTGCCCTGTTATCCATCTCTCTCGTGACTTTAATACTCAAGATTGAACAAAACTGCACTTTACAATACAATACTCTACAATACTACAATATCTTCATAGAAAAATCCTAATACTGTACACGAGTCATGTTTTTCCCTTACAAAAAATTACCATGCTTTTATTAGCCTATATAAAAGTAAAATAACCTTGTTTTTTTTTTGTTTTTTGCAAATGGATTTGTATTTATTTTTAAATAAATACATTTGTAAAATAATTTTACATTTTTGGTTATCACAGTTTAAACAATAGTAACCATTTTCTTTGGATTTATAGTTAAATATTAAAATGTTAATTTTCGTAAGGGTTGTGTTGTTGTCTGTCGTAGCTCCCCCTAAGCCTATTAAAAAAAATCGGATTTTTTTTTCAGCTAAATTACTACTGTAACATTACAACAGATAATAATGATGTCCTTTATATAGTATTTTGAGTGATGACTGATGAGCAACGTGCTGCTGCTTGACTAAATAAATAAAAAAACAACGACAAAAAAGCATCTTTACAGATGAAACTGACCTGAAACCCTGAACAGTAGTTCTGCTTCTCTGCTCCAGCTGTGCGCTTCCACAGTCCACTCTCTCTCTCGCATTGATTACTCTGAGTCTGATCCAAACCGTTTGGCGGAGGCGCGGAGAGCGCGCGAGTCACGACTAACAATTCATGACTTATTAGAGATTTAATTATCAAATGGCGGATTCGCAAATGATCGCTTTAGTACATTCGACAGGCAATTATACAATAATAATATTAAATAGTGCGGCAAAATCGGCTGCCAGGCCACCGGGAATTGTCCCGGTTCTCCCGGTGTCCAGTCCGCGCCTGATTTCCACAGACACGCAGAATGTGCAAGTCATATATTGCATTTTTGGGGCTTTATATTCACAGACACTAGTCGATGTCATGTTTTGATTCAAGTGTACTGACCTACTTTTGATTTAGTCATCCAAAATGTGGCATATTCCGTCCGCGTTAGGCATTCCGTTTTTATGACTGGATTCTACGAACCAGACTGTATTTCCGCATCCCGGAAATTATTAGGGCGTATGTCTCAGAATAGTCAGTGCAATTTGGGAAAGAAATCAGTTAAATCTGTATGTGGATGTGTGTAAATATTCAAATGTAATCCTCTTTGTAATCGTAAAAAATTTCATAAGTAACTGTAATTTAATTACTCATTTTTTTTTAGTAACTGTAACTAATTACAGTTACAATAATTTTGTAATTAAATTACGTAACGCCGTTACATGTAACTAGTTACTCCCCAACACTGCCTGTATTATATGGAGTTATCAGAAAACATTGGTCTCTAGAGTTTCTTTCAACAAATGCGATTCATTTATTTCCCTGCATCAATTTGTTAATTGATGCTGCTTTGATAAATAATGAAGTATTACACTTGATGAAGCATTATTGTCTGATAGTCTAATCATGACATCATCTTTAATTAAAAGCCAAAGAATGCAGCAGATTTTACACCATTTATGTGTGATCAGAGCTGACAAACACAAATGCCTCACTTCAAAGGAACTCAGATCATGCCATCTTAATTTGATAAATCGTATTTTTCTCCTGGCTGAGGAAACAGACTCATTTCACGAGTGATAAAGCTCAATGCTCGGACTGCGACGGTTAAATGTGATAATGTCTCCAAATGCACTACCCAGAATCCTCTCTGCTCTTCCACAGTGTAAACTTGAGTTCCAGGCCTGCAGCTCGAGTAAGAGCATCTCTGTGAAGTGTGAGGGTCCGTGTCCCTGCCTGCCAGGACAGGAAGTCATCAAACCACACACAGAGAAGAACAGTGAGTCACTTCCTGTTTGTTTGGATGTTGATAGGACTTGAATGCTGTCCGAACGGAGACTGCTGCATTGTCATTTTATATGTGATGAAATCTGATCTGTTTGAGGTCAGTATCAGCTCTGTTTCTGTTTGGTTTCTATATTATACTGTATAACAGGGATTTTCACACCTTTTTTGGCAGCCGAATCCTTTAACCTAAATATTTACTTTTAGTACCCCTGAGTTTTTAAATTATCATTTCTATAATTTAACAAAATATTTGCATGTTCATGTTTTTTTATGTTGATTATTGGTTACCAGACATGCAAGAAAAAAAATATTTCATAAAAATATTCAAAAAGTTTTTTTTATTTTTTTAAATGACTTATTTTATTTTTTATGATTTAATTAAATATACTACATTATTAGTTTTTCCCTCAACTCATGACCCACGTGAATATATTTCAGCACCAAGAAGTAGATATATTTTCCCAGAAAAATAGCTAATTATTCTTAAATCAAAATAGTTGAGTGTTTTTTTTTTGTTACTTTTATGCTTAACAAGAAAAATGTCTGTCAGTAGCATCCATTTGAATTATTGTTTATATTCTGACCTCATTGGGAAATATTTTTCCACATATATTTTCGCTCTCAACTCCAATAAATCAAATTTAAGATATTTGATGATGATTACATATTTGTGCAAAATTGTCTTCTTGTGTCTGTGTATATACACAAATTTATATATATTAAAAAAAACCTGGGGTCAGCAAAATTATAAGAGACTTGCTCTGTTTAATTAAGGGCAGTTGTGTGTTGAATGTGGAAATGCAGTATTTTACCTCTTTTTGTGTCTGACATGTTGGCACAAGACAGAAACTGATTTTTTTCCTCAGTATTTTTGCCGTAGAAAATATATTTGATATTTTTATCTTGATTTAAGAATATATGGATGTTTGTACTGAAAAACAAGAAACAAATATGACGAAAGAACAGCACATTTTGAGAATTTGCAATACTGTATTTTACATATTCATTCGGTGTCTGATATCACTCACTGATTCACTGAACAACAGATGCTTCATAGTTTAATGTGTAGGGAAATAATATATGGACACTTTTCATGAGGTTATATATGGGTCAAGTGATGAGGAAATAACTATTTGATGGGGATGGGGTTTGTGGAAGTTGCATTTGGTGTGTTTTTGCTGTTTAGACCTCAGAAAAATAAACACTTTTGAGTCGGGCATGCCAGAAAACATTTGTGCTGCCTGTCTGAACAAACGGTAAGAGTCAGATAAAAAGCCGATTTGTTCGAAGCAGTTCAAAGGTTCAGTCTCTCTAAACCTCTACTTTCCATGAGCCTACTCTGCTCTGATTGGTCAAATGGCACAGTGTGTTGTGATTGGTCTACCGCGTACAGCGTATGTCAGAAACGATACGCCCATTGCCATAGTTCTGTATTTTGAACGCTCAATACAAAATATAAATCTATTATTAATATTAACATGTAGGTTGTGATTCAGTGGAGCCAGCTGGTCCAAATAAACTGTGTACTGAGCCATCTTTTAAGAGCAAGTGTTGAACTCCCTGAGACCAGAGAAGCAGTCGTCAGTGCTTGGATTTGCATACAGAAGTCTCAGGATGAACTTACATTTCTCATCAAATCTGAGCTGCTCTTTACATTCGTTTTATAACTCTATAGACTTACTGGATTATGACTAGTGACTTTTGGTCTGTTACAGGAGAAACATCTGAGAAAAGTTGTGCATAAGTTCAATGTGCTTAAAAAATAACTCAAAAGAGGAGAATTTTGATTAATATCTGCACTATATTACATATTCATTACATTTTTACTTAATATGTCAGTTAAATGTATATTTAAATTAACGTTTCATGATTCAACAAGAAATTGTAGTAGAAGCATTATTATATGATTAAATACAAAAACTGCTTTATATGCCATTTAAATGTTAAAGATCAGTTTTTAAATGTTAGTTATTATATTTAAACAATTAGAACAATAATTAAAGTAATTTGAAATTAGAAAAAAATAGAATCTAAAGTCTGCTTTAGTTTTTTTCTCTGGACTGTACCTGATAAACATCCAAATGAAGCAATATCAAATCAAATTGAGATTGGAATTAAATCAAGAGCTTGTGAATCAATCAAACTGAATCGTGAAATCTGTGTCAGTACTTTTGATACTTAAAATATAAAATAATATATAACAGAGTTGAAACAGTCATATCATACAAAATCAAAAACCGTTATATCATATAATATAATAACTGCCTTATGCGCAATTTTAAATAGAATTTAACATCAGTTTTTGAGTGTTAATTATCTAAAAAATTGTTTCAGAAAAAGGTTTCAGTTGAGTTTTTCCTTAAGAAAAAACATGTACCTGATATATTTCCAAAATAATTGATATTCAATCGAGATCAGAATCAAATAAAATCAAGAGCTTGTGAATCAGAATCAAATCGAATTGTGAAAGAACTCTTGGCAATTAGCTGTAAAATACCTGAGAGTTGAAACATAAAATCATATATATTTAGATCTCTATTAAAAACACCGCTTGTGAAACTTAAATGTTTGAAAAATACATTTGAAAAAAAATATCTTAATCCTGTTTAGTCGAGAGAGATTTATTTTCCTTAAGAAAAACTGACATGTAACTGATAAATTTGCAAATTAGTTAATATCAAAGATTGTAATCAAACTGAGTGCAGAGCTTGTGAATCAGAATCAAGCTGAATCAAGAATTTGTGAATCGGAATCAAATTTAATCAAGAGCTTGTGAATCAAAATTAAGTTGTGAATATTGTGTCAATATCCAGCCCTTGTTGCCTCACATATCCTGAACGCTGAATAAGCAGTGACGTCTTTCCTCCTGAAGTGTTTTGATGCCAGCACTGTGTTGTTTTAAGGGTTTGTTGTGCTGTAATTCAGATTCATGACCTCTAGCCTGTTTGCACTTATTTCCCAAAGGCTTCGCCACACAGCACAGTCTCTCTCTGCGGGTTCTGCTGCGAGATGTGAGCAGAGATGAAGGTTCGCTCTGATAGCAGCTATATGGTGTCTGTATTTTAATGACTTCAGATCACTGACATGATCTTTAATTGGAAAAGTGCTGCATACATCAGGAAGCAATTACCACCAAAAGAGAGGACGTGTCATTTGAAAGACCATTTTAACTTCATTTCCCCACGTCTTTATTGTCTCATGGCCTCTTCTCTTTCTCTTTATCTGACCTGTTCATCTTGTTTGGTCATTTTATCTCTGACTTTCATCTCAATCTATTTTATGTGTCTCTGTATAAAGATGAAGCGGTTATTCCTCTGTTTGCTTTGAGAAAATCTCTTTCGTCTCAGCGTCTGTCCATTATCTGCTCTTCTGTTTTCTGCCGTCGTAGTTTAGAAGGACGGGAGACACAGGGCAGGACTGGGCCACAAGATTTTTGCAATGAGGAAAACGTGGAGGAAATCGTATAGAATCCTGCTTTTGAAAATGGTTTTTGCTGTATATTGCAGAATTTTGGATGAATAATTCAAAAGTAGGGCTGTACACCTAAACTGGGATTTGGACTAGTGTCTGTGAATAATAAACTCCAAAAAGACTTCTATTGAAATTAACTTGAAATTAGGACAGAAATATATTAGAATACTGTAGAGTAAAATGTGTTTTTCAAAGTAATAATAATAATAATAGTGACTAAAAAAAACAATATATAATATATATTAAATGTTATTTAAATTACATTTAAAGATTAATTTAATTGTTTTATGCCTCCTTTTGAACACCACCATATCTGATAATAAATTTTTGTTCAGACCTAAATTTTAGAAAGAAAAAAAGAAAAGAAGAAAACAACAAAGAACTTCTGATTAAATAAAACATTTTTTTTTTTAGAAATTATTACATTGTAAAAGTTTCACGAATTCAATTAATTAGATGTGCTTTTCGATTAAAAATAAATAAATAAACAATTAAAGCGGAATCGAGAAAAAATCAAATGGAAAGTGCCGAATTTTGGGGAAAAAAATATATATATTTCATAGACCCAAAAATTTATTTTTGTTAAACCTTTAATTAATTATTGTTAAATAGTTTAGTTTTCATGATTTTAATTCATTACTGTCAATGAACAGTTGTTAAATTGTTTAAGTTTTATGATTTATTTAATTAGACATGCCTTTAGATTATTCAAATTTAATTAATCCATAAAAATCGAACGGAAAATATGAATATAAAATTTAGGAAAAAATCAAACTGATTTCGTTGTGTAATTTTCATGAATTAATTGGACATGCTTTCATTAAAGCAAAAAAAAAAAATTTACTTCAATCAAATCCATGATGTCGACCAGCCGAACTGCAGAACCTCTGGAGATGCTGAGAGATAAAGAGGTGGAGATGATTACAGATGGAGCCTGAGGGGGTGGAGATGGGCGATGAGTTTGTTAGGAAGAAAGGATGGCTGGAGAGAAAGAGAGAGATATGATCTGAAGGGAAACACCAGAGACATTTTTCACTCACAGCAGGAGAGAAAAGAGAAAATACTGTGGAGAGATGTGCAGAGTGTGTGTACGGTGAACAACACTCGCTCATTATGTTTTGAAGAATCGTTTTTCACGCTTTACACCGCAATATAATACAACACACACACATACGTTCATCTTTCTTCATTGGGCCATAGAGGAAAAACAGCAATATGAGGCTTTCAGTGGAAAATTACATCCACACAAATCTATGTCAGTGTGTGCGCATGTGTGTATATGTGTGTGTGTGATTTTTCTGGGTCATTCCATTATGTAGAATATCTTCGTCTCAGCATGTGTCTTCATATGCTGGATAAAATAGATGTAAAACATGTCACTTTGTTTCCAGGTGATGCATCCCTGAAATGAAAAATTGCCAATAATCGGTTTCCTGTCCTGTTGTTTGTCTTTTAAAATATTATTGATATTGGATGTTATGGGATTTTGAGCTTCAAGCCTTATATAAACTAATATTTACTAGTTTGTGTTTGATAAACAATGCATTAAATCAGCAATATTGTGAAATTTTAATACAATTTAAAATACGTTTTTTTTTTTCTTTTTTTTAATGTGAATTTATTTTTAAATGTAATTTATTTCTGTGATGTAAAGCTGAATGAATGCATCATTACTCCAGTCTTCAGAGTCAAATGATCCTTCAGAAATCATTCTAATACTGATTTGCCGCTCAAGAAACATTTCTTATTATCAAAGTTGAGAACAGTTGGGCTGCTTCATATTTTTGTTGAAACAGTTCAAAAGAACAACAATTGTTTGAAATAGGAATCTTTTGTGACATAATAAATGTCTTTACTTTCACTTTTGATCAATTTAATGCATCCATACTGAATAAAGGAATAATACTCTTACCAACTGCAACCGTTTAGATGGTATATGAATATTTATTTCTAATGTTCATCTTTTTTGGTGTGCCGATTCCATTTATTCCATTAAGTTGTATCTATAATAAGCAATCATTCATGAACTTAAACATGAAAATGAAGAGCTTCAGAAGCTCATCAAACAGGATGTGAGTGTATTTTGGGCTCAGCACAGCCCTGCAGAACATTTAGGAAATCCTGTAATTCCTCCTGAATCTCATGTAGGTGCACCTGTCGAGCATTAATATGATGGTTTAATACATCAGAATAAATATCACTGGAGTGTTCGTCTCATACTCATAAACACTTCATTTTAAAGGTCAGACATTTCAATAACACTCTCAGGCAGATTTATGTGATCCAAACATTTTTCTTGTCTTTACGTCACATTAGGAGACGATAAATATGCTATTCAGTGCTGTTTGCAGGTTTTCATTAGACGGTGTCTGTATTCATTTATTAATGCCAGCGTGTTGTTGTTGTTGTTGTTGTTTTTTTTTTTGCACCAAAATCTGTAATTTTCCATCTTCTCTCTGACTCTTGCTACTGTAGCTTTAAGACTTATTTGTTGTCATTTGAGTAACAGTAGTGTTAAGCTTTGTGCTGTAAATGTGGGCGGTCATATGTTAATGAGCTCATGGTTGTGACACCAATCATAGTTATTTTTAGATAACACTTTACAATTAGTTCCCTTTTGTTAAAATTAATAAAATAATCTAACAACAAACAATGCATATATTGCTTTATTATTATATTTTTTCAATAATGCATGTATTATTACTTTTAGTTGGTAAAAAAAGTGTTAATGTTAGTACATTGAATTAATGTTAGCATACAACTTTTGATTTTAAAAGTGTATTAATAAATGCTAATGGGTCCTTTTAATTTTACTAGCGTAGTTAACTAAGGTTAACAGATTAAGTTTTAATGTTTTCCTCTTTATTCTGTGTTCCAAAACTACACTGAAAACAACAATAATAATAATGTAGGATTTACAAAAAATAAAATAAAAAAATTCTCGCAGAAATTGCTAGTACATTTCACAATAGTTGCAAAGAAATGACAAGTACCATTGAATTCAAAATGAGATTTAGAAGTAGAAAAATGTAAATAATATTTCTTGTAAAATGCACTGCAATAACCATTGTTTATAACTTTGAAAAATCTACTTTTGCAGTATTGTTATCCTTTAAGAACATTTGAGATCAAAATGGTATGTCTGTATGGTACAGCATGGTTCTGTTTTCCAGCAAGACTACACTGAAATGATGATGATGATGATGATGATGACAATAATAATAATAATAATAATAACTGTAAGATTTACTTATAAATGATTTTCACTCAGAAATTGCAAATACATTACATACAAAATAATGGCAAAGTAAAATGGAATTCAATTTAAGATTTCTGCACACTTCCATTGATTGTTTGCATTTGTGCATTGAAGGTGACTCAGAAGTGTTCTGCCTTCATACGTCCTACTTTATACTCTGATTACCCATAATTCAGTGTGACCAACACACACACACTTGCACAATTCCTGGTGGGAAGCTGTGTGTGTGTGTGTAGATGTAAAAACCTGAATTTGCATTGTTGCCAGGCTTTATGAATCATCGGAAAACCACAGCGTTCTTCTGTTCCTCATGAAATCTCTCTCACACACACAAACACACACACACACACACACACACACTGTTAGCGGCGGCCCAGAGGAATACCGTTGACTTTGATTAAAAGAAGTAAAAGAGGCTCAAAGTTCAACACAGAGAAACTGAAAAGGAACAAAAGGAAAGCGCAACTAATTAATGAATGATCTTCGTTATCAGTGTTTCCCTCTGTTAGGCCGGCTTGTAACGATAGAGGACAGATGATAAGTGAAGTAGGAGCTGGTGTTTTATTCTCTCTTTGACTGCAAGCCAATTAATTAATCAGACTTTTTTTAGATTAAACCTCGAATCATACATGTGGCCTGCGGAGGCTTCCTCAAAGTGGCAAGTCAGTTTATTTGTATAGCGCTTTTTACATTACACACAGCTTTATAGAAAATCATGGTGGTATTGTCTATTATATATTAATATTTTCATGTCTTATAGACGCATGTAACAGATTTACTGGACAGTAATATAATTACATTTTGCTATGATACAAGCAATCAAGCAGTTGAGGTTTGATATATATTATATAGCGCTGTACTTGAGTATACTGTATATATGCGATTAAGATTACTATACTTAAATATCTGACTTTATATACAAAGCTGTGCAATAATAACACTTTTTTACTGTAGGGGTCAAAGACGAAAAAGGGTTTTTAAGCATTAAAACAAAACTTTAATACAGCTTTCTGAGGGAGAAAAATAATGACTTTCATACTTTTTAACATGATTTACAGAAGCCATCGAATAAAATGTCATTCAGTGTAACAAAAGTTAATATAACACAAAATCCCGTCAGGATTATTTAGACCAAGAATCTTTAGATGACATTAAAAGGTGTTAAGGATCACAGTACAGCCTCCAAAAACTAATTAATTGTCATTTGAAATCTTTACCAAACTTTGCCACTGTGCGTCAAACCATTTGTCAGCTAGAAGTTTTTAACCATTTAAAATGTGATTTTTACAAGGATTTAATATGCTTTCTGTGTATATAAAATCTCATTTCTGATCAATGTATGCAGGTAAAGTAGGAAGTATTGTATATCAGACAAATAATCAAATAATCAGGAACAAATAATATTTGTCTTGCAAACATAAGACTGAACTAATTGCACATAACGTATTGGAAGGAGAGCTTGGGACCTTTTGGAGACTGCTTGGACTTTTCAGCTCGTTAAAATCGAATTGTTTTCTGAAGTGCAGAAATTACATTCTGGAGCGGTTTTACCTCAGGAGTAGTCTGAGTTGGTTTGCTGTCTTTTCAGTTTCAATTTGAGCTTCTCAGTCTTCTCCAACCTGCTGATCGTGAAATACCCATAATCCTTCACTCTGGCAGGAGATGAATCACTGAAGATCTGAGTTTTTCTCGAGTTCATCACTCTCTGAACACTGGCCACCCACCAGCCGTGAGTAGCACGAGCGCTTCATCCTCTACATGGATGACATAGATAAAATCATGAGCATTCAGGAACACCAGAAAGAGAAAAAGAAAGGTTTTCTGAATCATCGACTACACCCACTCAACATATGCTCCTACCTAGGACACATACGAACACACTCACACGCTTGACTTGCATTCACCGAAACTGCTCGGGTAAAGAGATTAATTCTTTTAACCAGATTCCCAGTTTCATTTTCACTAAGCAGAGCTCCAGGCACATAAAGGCAAACATGCTAGAATGACGGACCTGCATCAGGAATTAAATCTCTGCAGCTGTATGTCAAGAGCAAATAATCTCTGCCATCTGTCTGTAAGAGAAGCTTGCTGAATGTTTGGGACTGAAGGCCAAGATGAGAGCCCTACTTTAAAATGTATTGTAAAACTCTCATTAGTAATCCGTATGAAAGTAATGTTATCTGATTGCCAAAATGCACACAAGAGAAAAATGAACAGTCTGACCACTATAACAAAAAATAAATGTACAAGTGCTAGCGCCCTTTGAAACCCCCAACCATTTTTTTCTGGATTCCAAAAAACCATTTATAATTAATTTCAATCAACCAAGATTAGTTTAACAATAATTTATTATATAAGAAATTTAGTAAAGTAAAAAAATTTGTAGGAAAATAAAGTGCTGCACAACAGTGGTCTACTGAAGAAAAAGAAGAAGAAAAACATTGAAAAAATGAGATGATGTGAGATTAAAATTAGATTAAACCTGTATTATTATTAATAATAATAATTAGAAAATTATTATTTTCAAAAATCCTCTTAATAAACCTCAAAACTATAAAATTAAAGGTACAATTTGTAACATATTTGCTGTAAAATATCCAAAAACCACTAGGCTAGTGTTATATATTTTGTCCAGCTGATTACTAACAATGTCTCTTATGTTTTCAACTACTTGTAAATTGAGAAAAATTGAGAAAATTCCCATTTTAAACAGTGACACGGGGCAGTGCAGTCCCCTGTCAATGACGTTAGTTACCCTTTGTTTACTGAGGTAGAAACCACATGACAACAGTGTCGTGGACAAATGCGGAAGTAGGTTCGCGACAAACTTCAACTAGAAAGAGATGCCGATCTCGCTCGTGTTTTACTCGACAGGTGAGTTGTTTTGATTCGTATCTTTACAGAAAACGTATGCTATCATAACGATCAACAAGATTAGTATTATGGGGCATACACGCCAAACGTGGGCCATTGCGTCTCTAGACCCGCGTGAGGACGCGTCTGATCCATAGTCTGATCGCGTCTTCGCATTGACTTTGTATGTCATCTACTCGCACAAATCGTTGAACTCGCTTTAAATCCATGAATTATCTTTCCGTCTGATTGATGGCCGTCAGTGGTTGGGTAGAAGACAAAAAATTTCATCATTACACGCTCCTTCTTAGCGTCATCAAACCATGCGATTGTTATTGTTTTGATAGTGCGCCCTCTAGTGGCAGGTCCAACAACCCCTACCTTTAAGTTACACTCTAAATTTGTATGTTCATGCATAAAACATGGCCCCCTTTGGAAGTGAGTAAGAAAGAAAGACCTTGACTGTAATTACAGTAGGATATGCAGGTCCCCAGAGAAAATACCCAAATTATCTAGCCAATGAACAAAGTCTATCAATGACTCTTAATTTGTGTGTGTGTGTTCATATTCATAACACCATAAGGGTCATTATTGAATTCAAATGCATAGCAGCAGGACTTTAACTTTAGATGCCCTTTGACCTTTAAGATCACCTATGCTATGCTGCCACACCTGTGTTTTGCACCTGTTACCCTGACAACAGTTCAGTCACAAAAGATGTGACCATGGAAATTGTAGGTTCTGCTGTCTGGCAGATTTATTTTAGCAATTTGACCATCAGCCAACAAGAGCCCAGAGACCCACTTATTGTGTTCTTCCAGTGAAAGTGAACAGTGACCAGAGACGGTCAAAAAGGACAAAAACAACATAAAAGAATCATAAAAATAGTCCATGTGACTCATGCACAGTATTCCAAGTCTTCTGAAGCCATATGATGAGACAAATTTAAGTTGTTATCATAACTAAAAATAAAACAATTAAAATACCATTACTTAGTAATTCATTCATTCAACCTTCAGGTAGTTGCCAACGTACAATTTCTAATTTTTTTTTTTTCTCTTAGATCTCAGTTTTTAATTCATACCATACAAAATTGGTCATGGTCAAATTAATGTCAATTTATGCCACTGACATCAAACATATTAACTGAAAACGGACATATGCAGATCAGAAGCACATCAGTCATATGCAGAACAGTGTGAACATGGTGTGAAACATCTAATTTGGTGTTGCATAAAGATACTCAAGCAGGTTTGAGTAAATGCCTTTTTTAGTTTTGATAAAAAAAAAATTTTTGATTGCTTTATTTCCATTTTGTATTGATTTTCTGTGACGGTGGGGTGAAGGAAAGGCCGCAAACAAACGCGAGTTAACAGTTTTAATGAAAATGAATAAACAAATAAACACAAGGGAACAATGAGGCTGAGAAGACGGCACTCCGAGTTGGTAGTAAGGAGGTGAGGAATCCGGATGATGACGGTGAGAAGGCAGCAGGAGAGGATGGCACAGGAACTGCGGGGAATAGAGCCGAAGGTAAGTGTTTGTAGCTGAGTGGAAGTGTGTAGAGTGGATGAGGTTCTTGGAAAACACAGACATCCAAACGCAGACAACACTGAAGCCGACAAACAGGGTACACGACATTAAACAACGATCTCACAAACACAAGACGTGAGACAAGCCAATATATAGGAGATGAGTAATGAGTGACAGCTGTTGCTGATGACAATTAACGGAGACGCCCACAAACTAATCAGTGCAGACGCGAAACACACAGACTTCACCACAAAGTGCAAACACCCAGAGATCATGGTTTACCAACCGTGACAGTACCCCCCCCCCCCCCCTCTAAGAACTCCTCTTGGAGTTCTCAGAAGGGCTTACCTGTTGATTGTAGTCATCAATAAGGGAGTGATCCAATATGTCCCTAGCAGGTACCCAACTCCTCTCCTCCGGACCGTAACCTTCCCAGTCCACCAGGTACTGGAATCCTCGTCCCCTCCGCCTTGAGTCCAGAATACGATTAACCGATAAGTCGGTTCCCCATCTACGAAGCGCGGTGGCGGGGGAACCGGAGTAGGCGGATTAATACGTGCATAAAACACGGGTTTAATTTTGGACACATGAAAGGCGGGGTGTATCCTCTTGTACGCAGGAGGTAGTTTGAGGCGGACTGTCAGCGGACTAATGATCTTGGTGATAGTAAACGGGCCGATAAATTTGGGAGCTAATTTATTAGAAACGGAACACAGAGGAATGTTACTAGTAGAAATCCACACCTTTTGACCCACGACGTAAATGGGAGGCTTTGACCGGTGGCAATCGGCCTTGGCCTTAGTGCGCTCCCTCACCCGGAGCAGAGTCTCGCGGGCTCTGGTCCAGGTGCGGTGGCACCTCTGGACAAACGCGTGAGCGGAGGGGACCGCGACTTCAGATTCCAGACTGGGAAAGACTGGTGGCTGGTACCCTACACTACACTGAAATGGAGAAAGGCCCGTAGCTGACACTGGCAACGAATTGTGGGCGTACTCCACCATAGAGAGTTGTTGACTCCAGGAAGAAGGATTCTTGGAGACCAGACATCGCAACGTCCTCTCTAAATCTTGGTTGGCTCGCTCAGATTGTCCGTTACTTTGGGGATGATAACCCGAAGACAAGCTAACTGACGCTCCTAACAATTTGCAAAACTCTTTCCAAAATTTGGATATGAACTGAGATCCCCTGTCAGAAACCACGTCTAACGGGAGGCCATAAAGCCGAAAGACGTGATCTAGGACAGTGACCGCTGTCTCCTTGGATGTAGGTAATTTGGGCAAGGGAATGAAATGTGCCGCCTTCGAGAACCGGTCCACTATGGTCAAAACGACCGTCATGCCATTAGAGGGCGGGAGGGCGGTAACAAAATCTAGAGCGATGTGGGACCAGGGTCTCGAAGGGACAGACAGTGGTTGAAGAAGCCCATCAGGAGGTCGGTTAGATGACTTACCAATGGCGCAAACTGAGCAAGCCAAAACGTGGCCACCAGAATGACATTCATGAGATTGATTCCTCCACCGCAGTTTCACCGGAAGGAGGGTCGATGATGTAGTTGAGGACTTCCCAGCGGAGATCCCACCCGATAGTAGCCTCAAGTTTACTACCGGGCTGGCTCTTTTAACCGGGCATGAGTCGATGTTATGAGCTGAGCCTCCACAGTATGAGCACAGTCCTTGAGACCTCCGCCGTTCCCTCTCCCTCCGGGACAACCGAGCTCTACCCACCTGCATGGGCTCGTGGTCGTCGACGGGACCGACCGCGTTCTCTCGACTCGAGCGCCCCTTGGCAGGAGAGGTGGTATGGCGTGTGGGACTAGGCTGGCGACCCAGGCGGTAAATCTGTGCATCCACTCGTAAAACCAAGTCTATAAGTCCGTTAAGTGTGGGGGACAACTCAAGGAGGTAGACTTCCCTCTGAACACGGTCGGATAACCCATGCAGGAATCGATCCCACTGCGCGGCTTCGTTCCACTGGCACGTGGCCGCCAGGGTGCGGAACTCGATGGAATAGTCAGTAACTGACGATGAGCCTTGACGGAGTTCAGAGAGTTGATAAGCGGCTTCCCTGCCGGCCGCGGCACGGTCGAATACCCTTCTCAATTCCTCTGAGAGGGTGAGGAACGAGGCACAACACGGATCTTGATTCTCCCACACCGCCGTCCCCCACTTTCCTGGAACATGAAAGACAGAAATGATGTTGAATGAACATGAACTCTTCAGTGTTGAGTGGCAGAGATCGCTGATTATAAGTTTTAAAGTGTCTCCTCCTGACTTTGTCTCTGGGTTTAGTCTGTGTTTAGTCTGTGAACTGTTGGCCTGTTTTTCCTAATTAAACAAAACTAAATCATGCGCATTTAACCTCTTTAGAGAGCAGAAGTCTCTGCGTGCATTTAAAACTCTTTTAATACTGCAGAATGTAATACTGAACTTTATCACACACCTCCACATTTATCATTTGAAAGCTGTTATTAAACGTGATTCACAGCCACAGTCGAGCAAACTCTGTTCAGCTGCTGGGATCGCATTTAAGTAAATAATGATATTAAATGATCAAATTCGATTACAGTGAGTGTGTGGATTAAAATAATTATGTTTTAAAAACAACTGAGCAAGATTTGTTCAGAAAAACATAATCATGTTGTTCCAAAACCGTATGACTTCTCTTTCATTTTTAAACATATAATTAAATAAATAGAGAGGGATGCTGTTGAGCTCCAAAAACAACAAATTGCTCCACAGAAGTATCATGTGCTGAAAATAAAAAAGTAGGAACAGCATTTATCAGAAATTAATACATTTTGCAGAGAATTACAATGAAATTAAAATGAAACACAATTGAATTAAATATGAAATTTTAAAGCAGAAAAACTTACATTTATTTTCTTGGAAAATTTACATGTATTCACTTAGCTGACGCTTTTATTCAAAGCGACTTACAATAGCCACATATGTCAGAGGTCGCACACCTCTGGAACAACTAGGGGTTAAGTGCTTTGCTCAGGGACACATTGGTGTCTCACAGTGGATTTGAACCTGGGTCTCTCACACCAAAGACATGTGTCTTATCCACTGCGCTAGCACCACCCCTACAATGAAAATGCAGGTTAATTTTAGTATTGATAATTTTTAAATATAGATATTAGATATTTATAAATATTTTGAATATATATATATATATATATATTATTATTATTATTATTATATATTATTATTATTATGTTTTAGTTAGCTGTAATAATGTACTCCAATAATCCTTTTGTTTTATTTACAACTTCAAACTATTATTTTTACCATGTGTAACTGTCATAAAAGTATGTGTTATATTTTGTGTGAGAGACAGATGTGAATATGTAAAAATATTTTTTAAATTGCGAATAAAAATATTGGAGTACATTTTACAAGAAAATACTCTATCGGTCTTTCTATTTCAAAATTTCATGTTGAATTCAATGTTGCTTGACATTTCATTGTAATTATATATTACATTTACAAGCAAAAAAGAAACAAAAAGTAAGTGAATCCTACTGTTTTTTATTTCTCGTTGTAGTTCTTATAATTTGGATCTGTTCCTCACATAAAGTCTTATGAACTGTTGTTATCATACTGCTGTGATGCTTTTTGGCCTTAACAGACTTGGTTACCATCCACTTTCATTGGAGCAATGCATAAGGGTGAGTGAACGGTGATCTATTCCTTTAATTAAATGTTATCATCTATCTCTCACGCTCTATATGAGGCATCAAACAGTCGATCTGATATCATTACCGCTGAAAAGCGTTTCTGTGTGTAATATCACCCGTCCTGCTGTTAATGGCTCTGAGAGATGGTTTTCTGTGAGGAATTACTAATATCTATGTATCTGAATTAAATGCGTTCATCATGTCGTCCGGAGCGGAGCGAGTGAATGCTGACTGCTGCTGTTAGCGTTTATCTTTAAAGACAAGGACGATTGTCCTGTGTGAGAGTCAGCAGTTATCCTTCACACCACACGGGAACAGTCAGAGGTTAACTACGGTGGCCTTTAATTACTGCGTCCAAAACTCACCTGTCGATCAAACACAGAGGACTAGAAACATCTCCAGGTTTTCAATTTAACCCTGTGAAGACTGACAAATGAAATATGAATATGAATGTAAACATGGTTGGATTTCTCCAACAGTAGTCTCTGGTAAATTAACCGTTTGATTTATGGAGTTCTTTGAAATATGTTGTGGAACTAAATTGGACAACAAGTTAATGCAGTGATTTAATTAGACTCTCCGCTGTAGTTTCTGTTATCTCGAGCGAAACCCAGTGTTACAGTCTAGAGAACATGCTGTTTAACAGCAGTAGCTTAAAGAGAACCTCACTGCGTTAATATTCATGAGCTTAGCTTCAAATATTAATATCATCTTAACCAGCACGTGTGAATCAAATTCACTTTTGTCTAGATCCCAGAGACGGGTAGGTTTAAGGGTGGGGTTAGGTAATTTGTACAAATTGATACAAATCATAGGGCTGAAATGATTCCTCGAGTAACTCGATTACAAAAAATGATCGAGGCAGAGGAATTTGAAAGCCTCTTTTAATTTATTTTAAATCTCACGTCAGGTTCTTTCGCAATGATTTTTTTAATGTGACAACGCGTTAACGTCACTCACAAAGCAGAAGGAGACACAAGCACTGCGTCCGAAGTCGCATACTGCAAGGAGTCAGCAGTGTTTTGATTTGAGAGAGCAGGAAAACGTCAAGAGAACGTTGTGGCGTGTGTCGATTGCAAGATAGAGCTGGCATACCACAACTAAGGGCCCTGTGATTTCCGCGATGCAGAAAACGCGGACGGAATCGCGGAATCCAGTCATAAAAACGGAATTTACAGTTTAACGCGGAATGGCACGGAATTTGCCAAATTTTGAATGAATTAATCAAAAATAGGTCATTGCACTTACATCAAATCACTATATGGACTAATATCTGTAAATATTAAGCTGGAACAATCTGTTTAAATATGAATCCTGCATGTTCTGTGTGTCCGTGTTAATGAATGGAGCAGAAGCGCAAGTTCCTTTATCACACACACTGAAGCGCGCGTGACGCTCCGGTGATTTCAGCGTCTGCTGTCTCACTAAATAAGGACGTGAACACATGAACAACATCTCCAGAACTGCTCTGACACTCATTTCATGAGCATTTGACTGTTTGATTTGAGTAAAACTAGCGTCACATCACATACACAGAACTGTAAAGGTACGTCAACCCATCAAAATAAAAGTCCGGTTAAAGACTATTGTTCAGCAGAATGTACATAGCCTACCACTAAAAAAAGGTTTAATGCTTAATCACACAACAATTCTTCAAATTTTTATTTTTAATAGTAAATCCCCTTTGTTTACCAAAAAGTTGTTCATTTTCAATAATTAAAAGAGAAAATTAAATTAATGTTTTATGTGTTTAATGTTTAATGTGCATCTCAGAAAATGCTTTATTTAAAACCCCAACTGAATGGCACTTAAATGCACTTAATTCATCTGTCAACTTTCTTGTCATTGTTCACAGTACAAGTACAGACAGAGAAACAATGGGTAATAATTAAATGTTTATTTTTGATGTATGCATAGCATTTTATGCATTTAAAAAATAAAAAATAAAAAAAATTCTAAAAAAGGAAACTTAGTTGTTCATTTTAAGAGACCAAGGAGTCTTATTTTCTCTTGCATAATTAATTTTGCACTTGAATTACGCAAAAACACATTTTATCCGATTACTCAATTAATCTATGGGATTTTTGGTAGAATACTCGATTACTAAAATATTCGATAGCTACAGCCCTAATAGAAAATTTACCCATTTAAACAATTCAGTTTTGGGTAAAAAAAAAAAACAGCATGTTATTAAAGTATGACTGAAACTACATGATCTGAGCTGTTTCATGGTTGTGTTTGCTGTTTACCACTTACATGCGAATCCCCATGTTAATACATTTTCAAGACTTTAAAACTTTCTTAAAATAAATTTATTGTTGTCTTTGTAAAGGAATATGTAGCTTTGGAGCCGCTGCTGTGACGCCGCACAAACGCTTCCACTGTGAATAATCTGCAGCTGCAGTGACGCCAGGCTAAAGCTTGCGGTGTGATGTTAATGTTTTACTCCTGAGCTCCTTATTTGTAAACTCAGCAGAAAGACAGCGAACCAGGCCAGAAACATGATTTACACAAGTACAAAGACGTGAATGCTTGGCCAATATATTACAAGTATGTGTAAACCTGCATTGAGGTAGACAGACTTCAGAGTCAGAGTCAGATATCTGATATTAAACTAGATGTTATTGTGTTGTTAACTCACTTTAATTTTAAATGTAGTTTACTTAAACCATTGTTTCGTCATGATAGTATTTAATCAGAAAGACCACAGAAAAAGAAGGAATGCATGTTCGCATAAATGTGTAGAGTATGTTTCTAACCACACAGACACAGCACATTTCTATTTCTAGGTTTGTCTTTTTTTCTTCTCTGCTCTCAGATCTGCATGTTTATCTGAGGAACAAGGACAGCGATGAACATGTATGTGTGTGTCATCCGTTTCTATCAGTCTAGGTGGCTTATTTCCCTCCTGACACTCACCAATTTCCAGTTTGCAGCTTTGCGCTGATGTTGGTAGAAATGGAAATGACATGTTTCCGTCACAAAATTATAACACCACAATTCAGCTGAATTACTGCACTTTAAACACTTCAGTTAGACTCCTGCAGACTTCCAATTTTGTATTAAAGTTAAACATGTGCTTGTTCTGTTTAAGTATAATAATATTTGAAGGTGCTTTCACTGAGGTCCTCTCTCCGTAACCGCAGCAGTGTGATTGCTGGTCTGTTTTTTGTGGCTTTGTTTTAGGGCATTAATAGGAGAAAAGTTGGATCTGCAGAGCTGTGTGTTTGTCATGGTGCCTCTCTCTGGTTAAGCTGCAGCGTGTGTCGTTTCATTTGGGTTTAACTCAGTGTAGGTTAATTAAATTACAGGCTCGTAAGAGTGTGTACATAACACACATCAGTCGCCCCGGTAACAAGACTGGTTTTACAACACTTCATGGTGCTTTACTGCACCATCAAAACCTTTACTGCACTTCCTCCTCCTTCATGAAAGTCTTTGTCACATGAATGCAGTCAAACACACTCGTCTGTGTTGCAGAGGTGAAGTGTGTTGTCTGCACAGCTGCCACAACTAGACGGAACAGTAAAAATAAAGACAAATCAGTGTCACACACCTCAGGAACCTGATTTATTGTCTTCTTTTTGGTGGGCTGCGGGATTTTCACATTTGGGAGCTCTTGTTTTACCTTACCAGCTAACACTTATTCTGTGGTTTTGGTTACTTATTTTGGTTATTAACTCTACTGAAAAACGTAGTTTTATTTTATTTTATTTTATTTTATTTTATTTTATTTTATTTTATTTTATTTTATTTTATTTTATTTTATTTTACATGCTATGTGGGGAAGCAGGAGCCTATTTTTATTTTATTTTTGTTTTATCCATTTTCCAAACCACTTATTGTGGTACATAGGGATGTTGGTGCTTTTATTTATTTATTTATTTAAATTTTTGTGTGACCTTTTTATTTTAAACATACATACAAAGTTTAGCAAATGCACTTAATATACTTTGTTTGAAGATCATTGGAAAAGTGGTAAAATATCAGATTATTTGAGGATAATTTAAAGATTATCCAACTAGTTAGTAGTGGCTTACATTTACAGTACATCACGCTCTTCTCAGCCAATTCTTAGAATTACTGCAGTCACAGTTTTGAATAGTCTCAGTCAGCTGGTAAGTCTTCAGCTATTTCTGAAAATAAAATCAACACTTTATTAATGTTTTTCCAGTCAAGCGTATTTACTGGCCACACAAACAGAGACACATACAAGGTAATCTCCATAATCCTCCCCACTGGCACTGTGTTTCTACTGCTTCATGAATAGTGTGACCAGAGTTATGATTGCAATACAGACACACACACACACACAGATATGATGCGATGCGATGTATCATAGCACAGATATATCAGTAGAATAGAGGAATTACACTTTGTTATCTGGTTCCTGCTCAGAGGTGTGATTCACACAACTACCAAAATAATCCAACACTTTCAAATATAGAGACTCACAGGATTATATAAAGGAAAATATAAGTGTGTGTGTGTGTGTCTGTGTCTGTGTGTGTGTGTGTGTCTGTGTCTGTGTATGTGTGTGTGTGTGTGTGTGTGTGTGTGTGTGTGTGTGTGTGTGTGTGTGTGTGTGTGTGTGTGTGTGTTACAGTGCTGTAATATACCAGCAAAACAAGACTTTGCATTCAAAATTAAATAGCTTTCTTTGCTCAGTAGAGCTGTTCCTTCAGCTTCAGGTTCAGCTGAGAGAAGCTTTGTTTTACATCATTTAAATGCTATTTTAGTGAATATTTTGTAAGTAGCAAGATTTATTTTATAATATAACTTAATTGTGTGTGTGTGTGTGTGTGTGTGTGTGTGTGTGTGTGTGTGTGTGTGTGTGTGTGTGTGTGTGTGTGTGTGTGTGTGTGTGTGTGTGTGAAAGTGTGAAAATGAAAGAAGTCGTCTAGTATCTCCCAGCTGATTTGTCTGTGAGGTACTTCCTGTGTAGACAGGATGTTAGTGTTATTCTTCCAGTTTCTCTTTAGTTCAGTTCTGAACTGTTCTTTTCATTGTGAAACATTTAAATGTCAATTAATTCACAGGGAGTCACATGACCTTATTCCAGCGTGGCAAATCACATTGAGAAAACAACATCATTTTATTCATGTAGTTCATTAGGAGCGAATCTCTGAGACAAACTCCCATTACTGCAAAAACTCATATTCTCATTACAGTGAAAGTGTCAAACAGCAGCCCTGCGGCACTCTTCAGTTTCTCCTTGTGAATTCACACATGTCGATTCAGATGAGAATTAATTTAACACACAACCTCAGTGTTTGTCAGAAACACTAGCTTCTTATTTGGTCTGGAATATTCTCCTGGGCTTTCGGGAGAAAATCATTTCCGATTCAGAAGGCTATAAAATCACAGACTAGCAGCTGTAAGTGCTGAAATTACCTTAAGCCCTCCCAAAAAAAACAAAAAACAATCACAATCTGAATAAAAATGAGGTTTTATTTTACTGAGGTTTTTCTGCTATTTCAGTCACTTGCACACTTCATAATAACAGAAGAATCACAAATTAGATATCTCAAGTATTACTTCTGGATATCAATATGATCTCAATATGAACTCTTCTTATTAAATGATTTCATCTGCTCTACATTGAATTCATATCTCTAAACTCTAATTAGATGACAGCTATAGTAGATACTCTTTTAGGTCTGGACATTTAGGTGAAGCTTTTCTGTTTTCTTGACTATATTGACATTACATTTCCATGAGCTGAGAAAGAGAAACATTTGAGCAATAAAACGCTTTTCCGATCTCTGATCTGTGTCTGAGCTGAATGTAATGAGAGTTCCTCAATGTGTGTGTCTGTGTTCTGCACAACAACTGTGACGTCAGACAGAAAATATATCATCAGCACACAGGCGTGCTCATTTCAGTGTGTGTTTGTGTGTTTCTGTAGGCTGCAGCGATGCTGATTTGAGAAGTTTAGCATCTAGACTCAAAGACTGGTTTGGGGTTTTGCACACGGATGCAAACAGAGACCTGAAGAGCACCTCGAGTGACTCTGCACAGGGACGTAAGTGTGCTTACATATTTAAAAAAATGTGTTCAGTTCAAGCTCTGAGCCAATTTACTAATGCTTTTCTGTCTATATGTATTATTTATTGTAATGTTGCTCATTTTAGTTGTTAGAACCAATAAACCACTTACTGCACTACTAGTGTCTGTGGAGATATGAGATTTATATGTATTGGAAAAGTATTGTATTGTATTATATTTAGTGTTTTATTTATTGGTTTTAAGGGGTAAAATAAATAAGTAAAGAAAATTTGAAATGTTGCCAACTAACTGAAGTGTTTAAGTTGAAGAACTAAACTTACTAAAGTAAAGCTGAAATAACAAACTGTATAGAAATATAAATAAGTAATAAAATGGCAAAAGAGCATAATATTACTGTAATGAATGAATTAATCATATTATTATATTTCTATATTTATATTTATTGTGTTATATTTATTGGTTTTAACTGGTAAAATAAATAGCCTAAGTAAAATAATAAAAATGTCCAATATCCTGTGCCAAATACTTAAGTAGATTTTAGAGCACACGTTGAAAACATTATATAGGATTCTCATTACAGTAATTTTATGTTCTTTTTCCACTCTTATTTTACTTTATTTTTTATTTAGATTTTAAACCATAAACCATCTTAACACGAAAAAGGTTGAATTAAAAGATGATTGATCATTATTATTATTTATTTGGTTTGACTAATTTGTTTGTCCACCTGTCTCTTTCTCTGTCCTGTAGGTTTTGACACCAGTATTTTGCCCATCTGTAAAGATTCTCTCGGGTGGATGTTCAACAAGCTGGACATGAACTATGACCTTCTGCTCGACCAGTCAGAGCTCAGCGCCATTTACCTCGACAAATACGAGCTGTGTATGCGGCCGCTGTTCAACTCCTGTGACTCCTTCAAAGATGGAAAGCTGTCTAACAACGAGTGGTGCTACTGTTTCCAGAAACCTGGCGGTGAGTTTGCAAAAATGATGTAATACACATTATATTGGGGAGCAGTTCACAATGGGGAGCTATTATTTGAATTAGTAGGTCCTACTAGTCTGGTACTAGAAACTGTTTTAAATGTGTCTCTTCAGGCATGCCATGTCAGAACGAGCTCAACAGGATTCATTCTCAGAGCCGAATTAAGACTTTGATAGGTGGGTGGATTTGATGAACAGCTGTTAGCTCCTCCCCCTGAATCCCTTTGGACCAATCAGCATCAGTAATCCTGCATAACATGACTTGTCATTCTGTGTGTGTCTGTAGGGGCGTACGTGCCGCGCTGTACTGAGGACGGGTATTTTAAGAGCACTCAGTGTCATGGCAGCAGCGGTCAGTGCTGGTGTGTGGACAAATATGGCAATGAGATCGCAGGGTCGCGCAGACAGGGAAACCCTAACTGTGGTACAGGCACTAAAACACACATCTCAGTCTGTGCTTCACACACCAATCTTGTTTAAGTATTATTTATGTACTATTATAGTATTTATTCATATTTAAAATGAGCTTTTTTGTCATCAATATATAAATATCTATTTTAATTAATTTGAATAATTTTGTTATGTGATTTTGTCGTTTTTATTATTATTTTTTTTATCTGTATAGCTTTTTTATTTTTATTTCAGTCTTAGTTATTATAGTACTTCAATTTATACTTCAGTCAGCAACATTTTATGTTTGTTTTGTATTTGTATTTAATTTCATTTTAGTTTCATTTTACTATACATTTTTTATCTAATATTTGTTTCTAAAAAATTTAATGGTTTAAGAGATTTAGTCATTTTATGTGATTTTGTCATTTTTATTAGTTTTCGTTTGTGCTATTTCTACATAGCTTTCAATTATTTTGAATTGAGTTTTTTTTATCAAATGTTTATAGATAGTTTATACAGTCTCTGTCAAAATGTATATATTTTATATATAATAAATGAAATTCCTCAGAACACAAATGCACACCCCACTATCTGTCTGCCTGACACCTTCTCTTTCATCTGCCTGTGTGTGTGTGTGTGTGTATAGAGGAGGATCGGGAGACGTCTGGAGATTTCAGCAGTGGCGGCGGTGCCGTGATTCTATTGGACGATCAAGAGGAGGAGTCTCCACAGCGTGGGCGGGGCCGACAGAAAGAGAGGCGGGCTCGACTCCACCCCCACAGGGCGATTGATGACGACGAAGACGCTGAGGACGACGAGATGGGCTACGTCTGGTAGCTCCGCCCACCCATCTTACGCTAATTAACCAGGGACCCATGTTAAAATGCACAGTTCTGATGCCATTCCAGCTCCGCCCCCTCAGACACGCCCCCTTCTTCTCATTCTGGATCTAAACTTGTCCTCCTCTTTCTGTCTTTCTGTCTTTCTCTCTTTCTCCAGCCGCCTCATGTTCGGCCTCTGTTTTCCCTCGTTTAAACACTCCTGGATCATTCCTGCATATTCTAGACCGGCTCTAGACAGTAGACGTGCATGACGAAATTTGTTCAGCATTTCGGGGGCTTCTTACCAGTTCTACATCTTTTAAAAGGGTTCGTTCTCAGTGGTGATATGCATGACCGCCACTGCTGAATACAGGAGACGATGTCTTGAGACCTTCGAGGGCGAGGATCAGGTGGGCTTAAGCCAAACACGCACTATACAAGACCGAAGCTCATCGCGCTTTCATGATTTATATCTGCCACAAGAAGCTGCGGATCGTGGCGAATTCGCACAATTGATGTTTACTCTGTGTGAGAAATGTCACAACTAGTCACAGATGCTATAGTAATAGTTAAGATCTAAAATCTGTGCAGAGAGCAACAGCGACGAGGTAATGAAATTGCAAGAGAGCGCAAAAGATAATGGTGAATTTCTCCCAAAGCACAGGCTAATTCATATTTTCTTTTTCTTTTTCATGCATGCAAAATCCATGCAAAAATGATCTGAAGCCCTCCCTTTAGTGTGAGAACGAGAGAGGTTGTGCAGGATGATCTTGTAATTGATGCATGTAGACTGTGATTAGTTGAATATAATGTGCAGAAAAACAACGCAACACAAGAAAAGATGTAAATGTGCACAGAGCGATGAGCTTTAGTCAGGTTATGTTGGCTTGACTTCATACTGCTTTCACGTCAGTTCACAATTACTGTAATTATAAGTGGCAAAACACATCCATGTGATTGTGAACTTGTAGTTGAACTTCACTGCAAAAAAATGCTGTTCTTCCTCTGTGTTTTTCTCTTGTTTTATAGTACAAACTTTATTTCAGTTAGTTGCCAAGACAATTGAGTGTTTATATTTTAATTTATTTTAGCCAAGTTTTATGTCATATGTGACCCTGGACCACAAAACCAGTCTTAAGTGTCAATTTTTCGAAATTGAGATGTTTAGTATGAATAAACAAGCTTTCCATTGATGTATGGTTATTAGGATATGACAATATTTGGCCGTGATACAACTATTTGAAAAGCTGAGGGTGCAGAAAGATCTAAATACTGAGAAAATCACCTTTAAAGTTGTCCAAATGAATTCTTAGCAATGCATATTAATAATCAAAAATTAAGTTTTGATATATTTACATTAGGGAATTTACAAAATATCTTCATGGAACATGATCTTTATTTAATATCCTAAAGATTTTTTTGCATTAAAAGGAAAATCAATAATTTTGACACATACAATGTTTTTTTTTTTGGCTATTGCTAAAAATATACCCCAGCGACTTAAAATCATAATTTTTTATTTAATCATTAATATTATATATTATTTTTATTTCTATATAGCTTTTTATTTTAGTTTTGGAAATTTTAGTTCTTCAGCCTTTTTATTTATTTCTGTTTTCATTTACTTAACATGCAGAATGACATAAGACAGTTCGTGGGGTCAGAAGAATAATCTTTATTTGAATGAGCTTGACTTCAAGATTATTTTTCTGACCCTAGTTGTACTTCATTTTGATAAATTTTTCTAAAAAACAACACTTGAAGTGAGTTTATGCTTAAACCAAGAACGAATATCTGCAAATGGGGTCAGAAAAATACATTTACAAGATTATTTTTCTGACCCCATTAGCAGATATGTGTTCTAGTTTTAAGCATGAACTTCTAAAGCTTTTCAAATTTAAGAACAGATATCTCAGAAAACAAGACTTGATATCTTATGTCTTTTTGGATCTGGAGTAAATGTATCTTGAGTTAAAAATGTTTAGACGTTTGTACTGGAAAACAAGACAAAAATAGTGAGGAAGAACATCAAACAAATAAAATGCTGACCAAACCAATAAAATGATGACAGTTTTTTTGACTTCTTGTTTGGTATGATTTTATTTTAATGTAGGTAATTTCGCCTGGAGCCTTTTCTTAGTTTTTCAGTATTTTGCAAAATAATCTGAACATAAATCCTTATATTTACTATCATGATGCCATAATGAGAAATAACTTCTGTGTCCAAGCATGTGAACTGAATCTGGTAATTGAGACGTGAGTGCAGCCTGATATTATTGTTTGATTGATTTTTTCGGCTTATGAGTCCTTCATTCTGTTTTGTTCTGTTTTTCTTTCACCGACTCGGAGTGTGTAAGTGGTTCTTGACCTTTGCTTCGGCTCTCTATGTGAGTTTCGTCTTGACATAATTCAGAAGCGATCAAATGGCTCATCAGCCTGACCTTTTCAAACCATTACTGAACGCTTCCTCATGCCGAAAAACTGAAGGCGAATAAAACAGCGTGACGGCTGTCAGCAGATGAATTTGCCATCGTTAGCGAGACTCTGGGCCCTGGGGTCAAGTTTGCTTAGATTCTTCATCTCATTTTGCATTTGATCAAAATAGTTTGATCCGAGTGAAATAATTCACTCATCCTGTTGTTGTTCCAAATCCATGTGAACAGGTTTTTGAATAAAGTTTTCACTGCTTTTAAACATTACAGTGAATGCTGACAAAAAAAAGACCTAAAAGCATCATAGAGTCTTGAAATTAAAGGTTCTTTATTGGCATCAATGGTTCCACGAAGAACCTTGAACATCTATTCCACAAAAGGTTCTTTATAGTGGAAAAAGGTTCTTTACACAAAGATAAAATGGTTCTCTTAAGAACTTGTCATTAAAAGGAATTGCATTTCTATGGAATTTAAGAAATACATTTCTAAAATCTAATTTGGTATTTTATTAAATATGTTGAAAATGTGAATATGATAACAGACACCATTGGTTTTCATATAATTGGAGAGATCTGAGAACTGCTAAAAAACAAAATCATGGTGCTTTGGAACAACGCAAGGTTTTTTCTTTGGATACCCTGAAATAGGGCTGCATGATTTCAAGAGGAACACTTATTATTATCATTATTTTATTAATAATTAGGAAATATTAAATACAAAAATGTACATTATTAAATTAATTATTTAAATTAATACAATTATTAAAAGCTTTAACTTTGGCAGAAAACCACAGAAATACACACAGCGTATTTATATCTTTAATTAAATCACAGCCTTTTTTATTTCAACAAAGCCATATTGTGATTTAGGTTTTAGTTTGATTAATCTTGCAGCCCTATCCTGAAATATGAACATCAAGCTACAAGAAGTCCATCTTTCTTTCATTTTGACTCTCTTTCTCTCTCTCTGTCTATCGATCACATTCTCAGATGAAATCAGTTGTCATCTTGATAAGCTGAGATCACACACACACACACACACACACCCCTACCCCTTATCTGATCTCTGCAGAACTGCATCATGGACTTCTGATGATAACAATAACCTAAACTTTTTGAGGTGACCTCTCCCCCCTTTAGCGCTGCTGTGTGTCTGATGCCTGGCCTGCAACTGTAAACTTCCCCCAGCCTCTCATGCCCACTTCCTGTCCCGCCTCTGCCTGCTTCGCTCCTGTACAAAGGTGCAATAAAAGATTCATCACAATGTTTTCACATATTTTACCACACACACACACACACACACACAGGCAATCTGACCGCTCACACCTGCAGCTACAGATGAAACAGTCGATGGCCATATTTGCAAGAGTTTCCTTTGTTAATTCTCTATATTTTTTACTCTGTAAAGACAATAATTAATGTGTAAAAAAACATGCTGAATGTTCAACTGGAGATGTAATTAACGACGTCATGTGGCTTTGTCCATTTGCCTTGCCTGAGTCTTGGTGTGTAAAAACCCTCCTGTGGTCCTGAGTTCAGTGTACAGCCCCTCCTCTCGCGATCTGTCTGTCTTGCTCTCTTTCCACTGTCACAGTGCTGCTGTTCGCACCAGATTCAGTGTTCAATCTGGCCCAATATAGGTTTTTAACAGCCAAAACTGAAAACTTGGTGGCTTATCAAACTTAATGGTGGAAAATGAGGTGAATACAACATGATTGAAATGAAATAAAACATCTAAACTCTTAAAAATAACATTTCTTTATTGGCATCAATGGCTCCTTGAAGAACCTTTGAAACGATGAAATTAAAGTTTCCATGGGTGATAAAGGTTTTTCAAAAGAATAAAAATAGGGTATTTTAAGAACTGTTTCCTGGAAGGTTCTTTGAGGATCCAAAAATGGTTCTGCAAAAACACTATTAAAACCCCTTTGAAATCTTTATTTTTAAGAGTGTATTTAACTCATTCTGTGTTAATAAATCACTAAACCACAAAACAGGGCAGTTTTGAATTCACCGCCCAAGTAGACATTGTTATTGGTCCATGATCTCAAATATCAACTGATTAATCACCAGTTCTGGGTCAGATCTGAAAAGTGAAGCTGCTGGTTTTGATTCAGTAACATCAGACATGTTTCAGATTCTCCAGCCGAACGCAGGCACCGCTTCGGTGGATTCTCTCTGTTCTTGTGTTTCCGGCATTTTCCCTCCTGATCGAGAGTCCCAGTGGAATGTTCTTGTTCTGGGCTGATTTACTTGCTCTCTTTGGTTTGTTTGGTTTCTCTCTCTTTTTCTCTATCTCTCTCTCTCTTCCCTTTTTTATTTTTATTTTTAGATGTAAAATGGTTCCTTGAGAAACTGTTTGTCTGAATAAAACTGGAGTTTGTCCTCGTCCAGTTCTTCTCCATCTGTGAAGCTCTTTTTCTGCTTGTGTGTCTCTGTAGGAAACTGCTCACTGTAAGTCTACACAAGGTTTGAGAAGTAGTTCTTATTATAAATATAATAAAATTGAACAGTTTTCATTTTCATTTTTGAATGTCTGAAACATGTCTTAAATCCATCAACACAAATATTTTACTTCGATTTGTGTATTTAAAGTCACATTGAATCTGAAGTAGGATAAATTATACATAGTAAGATCTATAACATGCGGTTAGAGTTAGGGTTATTCTAAAATTAGTTAGGGTTAGGGTTAACGTTAGTTAAAGTTAGGGTTAAAATTTGAGTTTTTATTTCATGCTGACTTTCATCACTGTCACAGCTCAGATCAGTATTTGGCTCTCATCTAGAAAAAAACAATCTGTACACCTTAATATCATCAGTGATCCCCATGTATTGATTGTTGTCTGAGATACTATTTCCCATAGATACGCCCTCAGAACAGCACACATCTGTCAAAGCTAATGATCTCCAGTGGACACGGCAGACGCTGTTCCTTTGTCTTCATTTTATAAGCTTTATTCACCCATTTATTTCATAAGATCCGATTTATACGCTTTAATTCATTAGGCCAGCAGAAAAATCCATTATTTTGTCAGTCACACTTCCTGAGCGTATGTGTCGCCCACTTTTTTCTCTCTTTCTCATCTCTCTCTGGTCTCTCTCCATTTAGGAAGTGCTAACTGATATGGTTTCAGTGGGATTCTGGAACATTCCTCTTGTTCCATAAATCTTTATTGAAGTGGGATCTCCTCACTCTCAGCTCCTCACCTCCGATAAAAGCAATTTCGAGCTGACAGCAGCCGTGGAGTTTATTTACAAAGGGTAACATGGGAATTTGCACCATCTGGACTGCTTAAAATACCTGCATTCAACATGTCAATTTTTCCCCTTTCAGAGTCCGTCAGAAAACAAGAGAGATGTTTCAGAAGTCTCCAGAGGGGTTGTGGGTAACTGCAACATATGCCAGATCGTGTGTTGCCTCTATGAGTGAGACAGCAATTAGCATTAATCTGTCATTTCTTAGTATTTGCCAAAATGTTGAGGATTCAGATTCTAATAATAGAATTAAAAGGTAAAACTTGATTTTTGTGTTTCTTCCAGTTTTGTGTCCCATTTAGTAAATCATAATTTTGACTTAAATCATAACTATGGCAAAAATGACAAAGAAATTCACTGCTTATGTCAGAATTACAACATTTTATCCCATTATTTTAATTTTCTATTTATCTTTTAAAACTAATAAAACTACTTATCTCATAATTTTGAATTAACTCATAATTTCAACAGTATTTCATATTTTCAGTTTATCTCCTAAGTTAGAACTTTGTCATAAATTACTTTTCATCTCAAAATCTTGATCTCAATTTCAACTTACAGTATTATTTCACAATGTCAAACTATCTCATAATTTTACTCTTTGTCTCATAATTTCCAATTTCATCACTTTCATTTTATCTCCATAATTTCCACTTTATATCTAATAATTTTGACTTGCCTCACAACTTTGTTGTAATTATGACTATTCCATAATTTTTGGGAAATAATTTATTATAATTGCAACTTTTATTTCATAATTTACATTAATCTCATGCTTTTGACACTTGTTATCATAATTTTGACCTTTTTAATTTCAAATTTATAGACGAAAATTTAGATATTTATCTTATAATTTTGACTAAGTATGTCCTAATTTTTATCTCCATGCATTACATAACATCCAATCTATGTTATGAGACTGCTCCAGCACTGGCTTCATGGGCGAGTCCTGATTTGGGCATGGGAGCTTGGCACTCACAGGGTCCAAGTTACACCGGCCTGTTGACAAACCCTCACCCCGTGGTCAGATCTTATGGCACTTACTGGCACACAGCTGGCCACTGGGCCTACGCAAGTACCTGTCCTGTGGTCTACATAATCAACTCATACACATTCATTGACTGCAAGCTGCATTGCACGTGGGGCTGTAATGTTGGCTATTATTAAAAGTATATGAATAGCGGCAATACCGGCATATTTAAGAAGAATAGTGCAAGCAAGCACTACACCTCCAATTGAAAACAGCAGCGCAGCTGGTGTTTATTATAGCAAAGACAACATATCATTAATTCTGATGATGGCTTGTCTTGGAAAACGAAGACAGCTGTTCGTCGTAAGAGAAGTAACACTGCAGTACTGTGTGCCAAATCTTCTGACACTGCCAGAATTTTGGCGTAGGTGAAATTAGATCACAACAGCCATTAATCGGCTGTCGGTGAATATGTCAAAAAAACAAACACTACATATTTTAGCCTTGGATTACAGGAATCTTTTAGGATTTTTAAAAGTTGTCTCAGACAACCAAATCGTTGCCAAAATCACACAGTGTGAGCTGGGCTTTATATATATACATATATATATAAATATATATATATATATATATATATATATATATATATATATATATATATATATATATAAAGTTCCGCAAATCCAACTTTTTACCTCATAAATTTGTCATAATTATGACATTTTATCACAAAAATTCAAATTAGCTCATAATTTTGACTTTTGTATAATAATTTCAACTTTTGTCATAGTTATGATTTTTATCTTATGATGAATATCATAAAAATGGTTTATATTAAATATGAAAATATGTTTTTCTTATGTGGTGGATATGTGCTTACCTGAGTGTGAGAAGAGTCCTGATCATCTAGTTTCTAGATATTGCAGGACAATGCACACACTGAACTTTCATTAAATATTTAATTTGGAGTTTTCAAAAAATCCCTAGTCATAACCACGTGCTAATCTTTGCCTTGGTAAATATCACTAACTAGCACAAGCTCATTCATATTGAAAGGTGAATTGTGAGGAGAGAAATTCAGAGGTTTTTCTGCACTAATGATGAAGAGGGCAGTTGTTTCTTGCTCAGATCAGATACACTAGCCACTAGAGGACATGCTTCTCTTCCTGCACTGCCATATTAAAGTAGAATAACAGCCTCTTTCGGCCTGTCAGTCAAGCCAAAACGGCCCTGAACTCCTGCTTTCCCTCGTGTTTGACCTTCACTGCTTGATTTACATGCTCACACACACACATACGCGTGGTTGGATTAGCTGTGCGCTTCACCTGCACCAGTCGCGGGAAATACAGCCTGCATGTACTGTCCTAGATCTCAACTGTCTGTAAAACTCCTATTTATATTTATGAAACTGAAGCTCTTAAATTCTTCATTAATCCACTTAATATTTCAGAGCTGAAGCATAAAGCAGCTTCTGTCAGATGTGACAGGAATGGTCTCATAGAGATTAAAAGGGAAACCCCCCCACCCCCCACACACACACACACACACACACACATACAAGATCAATGACAAATAAGGATGTTTTACAATAATGTGCAGTATTTGAAAAATAATATGTTTTTTGAACATTAAAGCATGTCAACATATTCTTTCACACAAGATAATGATCTTTAAAAAAGTATCATATGACCCTTTAAAGGCTTTTTACATCTCATGATGAGCGCCTTTACATTTTTGATTTTAAATTTCTGAGCACCAATGGCCATGTATTTCCCCTTCAGGAATCTGTGGCATCAGAAACGCTTTGGGAATTCCTCTGCGTAACCGCATCCAGAAGCACCTGTGAAATCAGTCCAATAGAGTGGCGAGACAAAACAGGTGGGGTGACGCAGCAACCAGGAAGCTATAAAGCACACTTGGTGTAAACGGCATTAGCTTCTGCTCTTCAGCAAGCTCTGTGTTATGTCTTTGAAATGCGTGTGAACTGTGTATGTTGTGCCAGTGCACAAAATAATCAGTCAATATGCAAGGTAGCAAACAGAGTGACAGGCAGTCTTTCAGGTTGTGTGTTCCTCCCTGCCGTTGCTACATCATAGGTGGGGATACATATGCTCTGTGTAGATTGTGAAAGCATGCAGGTCCCCCATGCAAGTTGCTAGTAGAGGGGTTAGAGACAGGTATGGTCCTTTCTTTGTCCTCACCCACCAGATCCAGTGCCCTCTCTTAGGGTTCGGAAGCCAGTTCTACGTTTTTTCCCCCCAGAGTGAGGGCATAAGGCTTTACCTTTCTTCCTTTGAGGTGGTTAATGCGGTGAACCTTGACCAGGATGAAGCTGGGTAATTTCACCCCAATCTATCCAATATGACGAGCTATTGGAGGTGGTAACTAGGGTTGTATGAAAATTAAAGATCGAATGACCTGATGAGAAGCAGGAAGACCATCCAAAACTGTATGAGCAATTCCTGCGCTCTAAGTCACCTTCTCCATACCTTAGCCTTCCTTTCTTTCCTGATCTCCATGCTGAGGTTGAGAGATCATGGTGAAGCCCATCTCTGCCCGCATATTCAGCCCCAATGTGTCCAATTATTACAACATCCTGGGGCTGAAGTAGCATCCTGGGGCTGAATAACTCACCATGCCGCTTAGAACTAATTCAGCTTGGGTAGGTAAAGCCTTCACGGCTGCGGGTCAGGCTTGCACATGCCTGCATACTACGGCGGTGTTGCAGGCATACCAGGCTGACCTTCTCAAAGACCTGAACGAAGGTGAAGAATTTTTCTCCAATGACATCAGGGAGCTCTGGAGGGCCGGAGATTTGGCCAGGGAGAAACATTTCTTGTTGAACTCGTCCAACATGAGGGATAAGGACTGGTTCTTCCTTTTTGTGCCCCCTGCTTGTCCCTTCAGGCCTCTTCAGCGGTGCAGTGAGCTCGGTCATCGAGAGGTTCCAGGAGGCTAGGAAGCAGGCGGCAGCATTCCATCGGTATCCCTCCCACCAGATCTAGGTCTCAGGGGCTGCAGGGTGGGAGCTGTCTACCAGCTCATACAATGTACAGCTGAAGAAGTGTGTCGCTTCCTGGGCTCTCAGCTGAAGTCAACTAGGGAGAAGGTGGATCTGTGAAATGTCATTCTCTCTAGGAAGGTTTCGCTGCCTCTCTCCTCAGTGTCCTCAGGGGGCTGGTCTGTCAACCTTGCCACCTCTGGTGCTTCAGGGCACAGTGGTCTCCAGCGAGCAGACCTCTCAGTCATTGCCCAGACACTTAGTGAGGATTCCAGAACAGCTGGATTGGTCTGTCTCTCCTGTCAACTGCTTCAGGGCATCAAGTCAGTTGTTCTGACAACACCAGTAACCAGTCTCTTTGGTAAGACTTTTTGTAGGCCTGGATAAATCTGCCAAACATATTTCAGTGTGTTCTGCAGACAGTGGAAAGGGGCAACCATCCGATTTACAATCGATACTTTATTTTTCCCAAGAAGGATGGGGGGTTTTACCCTATCATAGATATGCACCAACTCACCTGCTCAGTTAAGATGTTCAGATTCAAGATGTTGAAACAGATTGTGATGCAAATCAGGTATGAGGACTGGTTTGTCACCATAAATTTGAAGGATGTATACATCCATGTCTTTATCCTTCCCAAACACTTCATGAGGTTTGTTTTCGGGGGTGAATCATACCAGTACCGTGTTATTCCGTTCAGTTTAATGCTGTCACCCCGCACTTTCACCAGGTGTGTGGATGCTGCCTTAGCTCCTCTCAGACTCCAGGGCATCCGAATACTAAATTACATCGATGCCTGCCCATCTTAGCCCAGTCGTACAAGATGGCAGTTCAGCATTGAGATGTTGTTCTCACCCATATGAAAGAGCTGGAGTTGAGGCTGAACGCAAAGAAGAGTGTGCTTTCTCTGGTTCGGAGGACCATCTAGCTTGGCATTGTGTGGGATTCAATGACGATGCAGGCATATCCGTCTCCTGCACATATCAATTTGGTCCTCGCAGCCATGAACAGTGTCAAGCTAGGCCAGTCACTCGTGCAAAGCAGTTTCAGAGACTTTTGGGTCTAATGGCAGTATCCAATGTGATGTCTTTTGGCCTACTGTACATGAGACTTCTGTACTCAGCACCAAGGGGTTTTCCCTGAGGGGCAACCCATTTCGCATTATCTAGTTCACACTATGTTGCATTCATGCCTTAGTCATGTGGAAGAAGTCTTCCTGTCTCAGGGACCTGTGTTGGGTGCTCTGTTTCACTATGTCATCATTTTTAATATGTGTTTAAATAAATGAACAGATATGAAAAAAAGCCTCTTAACACAATCCACATTCTTATGATGTCACTGGTTTCAGGTCTGATTGCAAATAACTTTCAATGGTTCAGACTCAATCCTCTCTACAGTTAAAGCACCTCAAACATGTTACATAAGAGACATGTTCAGCAGTCAATCCTGTGAAGGCTTAACATTTCATGCTGCTCTGTCACACAACTCAAAGCCGGTGTGTTTGAGTTGTTGTAGAGTTTTCATTGAGTTTCCTGGAAGGCGTGATTCATTGAGTGTAAGAAGCACATTGGAGTGTCCCGGAGGGATTATATCAGTCTGAAGGCATCGTGAACTCAAGCCTGAAAGCCGAGCAGATGTCGTCTCTCACTCCTGAAATAACCCACATCCACAAACACATCCACATCCACTTGATGGACAAATAACATCCTATGAAAGGTGGAAGAGAGCACATCAACCCCTATGTGTGAGTGAAACATTCAGTATATCTCTGTCACTCACAATTAATCATGATTATTTAAGAAAAGCAGAAAAAAATAAAAAATAAACATGCAAGCTTAGAAGAAATGTTTTGCTGTTGCATATGCTTTCCATAAAAACACTAAGCAGTGTATGCATTTAGTCCTAAATAGAAAATTTATGTTTTTTTAATTGCATGTAAAACAACCATGCAATTAGATTACACAGTTTTTACATAAACTAATCAACTTAATGTGATGCATATTTGTCAGTGATACATCAGTGGAGCAGGTCAGTTTCCTGCAAAACTATAAAAACTAGAAATAACCCGATTTATTTTTAGCATCAATAAATCCAGTGTCTCATACAATCTCATACATTTTACATAATTGAATATCAATTGTTCTACAGCTAGGCAATTATTATTCTTTATTTATTTATATTTATTTAGTTTTTTAGTTTTTAACTAAACCTTTTAACTAAATGGCTGCAGATGGACACTAGAGCAGTCTGGAACAGTGACAGGTGTGTGTGTGTGTGTGTGTGTGTGTGTGTGTGTGTGTGTGTGTGTGTGTGTGTGTGTGTGTGTGATTCAGGTGAGTCAATCATGAGCTTTGCTTCTCTGTTCTGTGAAACAGATTTTACTGCTAACTTCTGTTGGGTCTTTTCACACACATATGCAACCAAAACGAATGTTAACCTTAAATCACAGTACTCAATCTGACCTTTAACCTTGACCTCTGACATATGACCAAGGTCAACAGAATTCAAATAATTGATTCTGTTTACATTCTTAAATCATGTTCCTGGTCTTATTGTAAGAAACTCATGAGTGCATATTATAATATGCATTTGTGTAATTAATTAATAAATATGAATATTTATATTTTCTGAAACTTCTTCAGAACTTTTACAGTACAAAACAATGACTTGATTGAGATGAGATGAATAATGACTCCAGCAGAGCAGCTTTACAGCTAAAAATGAATCTTTAAAACATTCTGTATTGAATAAGGTGCTACAGAAATAAATGTGACCTTTGACCTTAACCCTGAAGCATAACCATGACAGCGCTGAAGACACGAGTTTTTCCTAAAGGAATGATGGGAAATCACGTCTGATCAATTAGTGCCAGTGAAGAGACACACTGTTGTTGACAAATAATCGCATCAGTTCCTCTGCAGACGGCAGCTATTAGTCTCCATTTGATCTTGTCATGTTGACGGCTGGTGTGTGACATTCAGACTGATATCTGAGATGTCTGAGGAACCGTTTGCATAAGCGAAAAAAAAAACTGCCATGTCACCGAAAATGCTGTATCATGGGATTTTTTGTGCAAATTGACATGACTAAAGGAGGTCATCTGTGTTTGAAACACATTTGCATACCTGAAGCACAAATCCTGCCCATTACCCAGCATCCTCTCTGCAAGGAGATCCTGGCAGGGCCTGAAAGTGCTTACTTCTCCAGCGCAACGATCTGTCATTCCTCTCTGAGTCATCTGGTACCAAGCTTTTCCATTTGGAACAAATCTATTGGCCAGAGTTTCTGACTTGGACAAGTGCAAGCCCAAAAGGCCTCTAAAATTACCCCATAAAATCCAATGAAATAATGCAGGAAGTGCAAACCAGATTAGACCTGCTCCGGCTTGAATCATTTGGGGAGAGATCTGAAAATTGCATTTATAATTATGTTTGTCTCAAAGACGCTTTATGGTGAGTTTATCCAGCTAACGGCCGTCTTAATTCTGCTGTTTAGTTTGGGATTTGTCCCGTGAACACTGCGTCTAGATTCAACGCTGGTGAAAATGATGCGATAGAGAAACAGTGTGTTGATATTTGACTGAAGTCAAACATCATTAATATTTCTAGTATTTTAAGTGATCTGATACTTGTAACTGTGTAACTAGTTAACTGCTTGTAACTGTGAAAACAAAAATTCCTATATACAAAATTCCGGCGATTGTTTCACGATTGTTTTTAGGTTTTATTAAAGATTATTATTTATAAACGTATAATAATTTAATTAAAACTTGGGAATTACAAGCGTGTTCATAGCAGAGATGTATTCACATCATTATCTGTTTGAACATGTACTTGAACATGTATTTTATCATTATCTGTTTTTAAGTACTTTTTAAAAGATTACCAGATCTGGACTAAACACATCTAAGACTCACACATGGTTATTATAGTTGACTAAATCTAAAATCTTTTATTACTCGAAAAAAACTTTAACTTTATACTTTAACTGTATAAGTAAAATATTGAATTAATTAATAATAAAATAAAAATAATAAATCAGCTACAACCCGAATTCCGGAAAAGTTGGGACGTTTTTTAAATGTTAATAAAATGAAAACTAAAAGACTTTCAAATCACATGAGCCAATATTTTATTCACAATAGAACATAGATAACGTAGCAAATGTTTAAACTGAGAAAGTTTACAATTTTATGCACAAAATGAGCTCATTTCAATTTTGATTTCTGCTACAGGTCTCAAAATAGTTGGGACGGGGCATGTTTACCATGGTGTAGCATCTCCTTTTCTTTTCAAAACAGTTTGAAGACGTCTGGGCATTGAGGCTATGAGTTGCTGGAGTTTTGCTGTTGGAATTTGGTCCCATTCTTGTCTTATATAGATTTCCAGCTGCTGAAGAGTTCGTGGTCGTCTTTGACGTATTTTTCGTTTAATGATGCGCCAAATGTTCTCTATAGGTGAAAGATCTGGACTGCAGGCAGGCCAGGTTAGCACCCGGACTCTTCTACGACGAAGCCATGCTGTTGTTATAGCTGCAGTATGTGGTTTTGCATTGTCCTGCTGAAATAAACAAGGCCTTCCCCGAAATAGACATTGTTTGGAGGGAAGCATATGTTGCTCTAAAACCTTTATATACCTTTCAGCATTCACAGAGCCTTCCAAAACATGCAAGCTGCCCATACCGTATGCACTTATGCACCCCCATACCATCAGAGATGCTGGCTTTTGAACTGAACGCTGATAACATGCTGGAAGGTCTCCCTCCTCTTTAGCCCGGAGGACACGGCGTCCGTGATTTCCAACAAGAATGTCAAATTTGGACTCGTCTGACCATAAAACACTATTCCACTTTGAAATAGTCCGTTTTAAATGAGCCTTGGCCCACAGGACACGACGGCGCTTCTGGACCATGTTCACATATGGCTTCCTTTTTGCATGATAGAGCTTTAGTTGGCATCTGCTGATGGCACGGCGGATTGTGTTTACGACAGTGGTTTCTGAAAGTATTCCTGGGCCCATTTAGTAATGTCATTGACACAATCATGCCGATGAGTGATGCAGTGTCGTCTGAGAGCCCGAAGACCACGGGCATCCAATAAAGGTCTCCGGCCTTGTCCCTTACGCACAGAGATTTCTCAAGTTTCTCTGAATCTTTTGATGATGTTATGCACTGTAGATGATGAGATTTGCAAAGCCTTTGCAATTTGACGTTGAGGAACATTGTTTTTAAAGTTTTCCACAATTTTTTTACACAGTCTTTCACAGATTGGAGAGCCTCTGCCCATCTTTACTTCTGAGAGACTCTGCTTCTCTAAGACAAAGCTTTTATAGCTAATCATGTTACCTGATATCAATTAACTTAATTAATCACTAGATGTTCTCCCAGCTGAATCTTTTCAAAACTGCTTGCTTTTTTAGCCATTTGTTGCCCCCGTGCCAACTTTGAGACCTGTAGCAGGCATTACATTTTAAATGAGCTAATTAAGTGAATAAAAGTGTAAAATTTCTCAGTTTAAACATTTGCTATGTTATCTATGTTCTATTGTGAATAAAATATTGGCTCATGTGATTTGAAATTCCTTTAGTTTTCATTTTATTAAAATTTAAAAAACGTCCCAACTTTTCCGGAATTCGGGTTGTATTTGCCAAGGCAACATTTTTCATTGTCATTTAGTTTAACTTGATGTACTAAAATAACTAAAACTAATATATATATATATATATATATATATACAATTTTCGACATGATGCTAGATTGTTGGTTGTGCTTCTGATTCCAGATCTGTTCTGTCTGGAATGAAAATGATGCAGAAATATATTTCTACCAGAACCTGAACAGAACCATATCAGAAAAACACACCTGCAGAAAGAAAGATGGTGCACTTCCTGTTAGTGATGTAGCGAGGCAGCCATCTTTTGGCCGCAACTCTGAAGATGATTATTATAGATCTGCTCAGAAATAGATTTACTGTAGTTTTTCTGAACTTTTTCTGAACCCAATATGTACAGTTACGATGGTAACCAACAAGTATCATCAAACAGCTGTGTTCATTTAGAAGAACTCTCACTGCTTTTTCTGAATTCTGTACTACAATCTAAATGTCAGTTTGGGGCAAGTTGTCACATATGTTGTAAATGTTACAATTCTAATTTATAATCTTCATACAGTACCAAGCAGCATAACAATATATTTTGTACAGTGTAAATAACTGGAAGCGAGTGAGACTGGAAGCCTTGCATATTGAAATTAGAAATGTAGTGTAATAATTGGTGTGTTGATGCACCAGGCTCTCCGGTGTTCTGAGCGCGAGGACCTGCGGTGTAATGACCATCTGCCTCCTCTGATAACTGCTGCAGTCTCTGCGCTCGTAAACGCTGACCTGACTCTCACCGGGAGCAAACGTCCTCACACCCTCCACCAAACACATCCAGCCTTCCCAAAATAACCTGAACATCAGCGCCTGAGAGTATGCGCTTCAGTCTCAGGGTGTTCAAAGGTGTTTGAGCCGAGAATGACTGGGATTATTGTCCTTAAATCGCTGTTATCACAGCTGAGATTTCCATCGCCTGCATAAGGGAAGCAGCCTTGAGTGTGTGTTAGCATGCACAGACACTTAATATAAACATGCAAAATGTCTATAAAGTAATTTCAGTTGTTCCAGTTGGAGTGTGAATTGTGTGAACACATACCCAGCTAACAATTTATGTTCTCCCAGAATGTTCCCATAAAACACATTTAAGCATTCAATGTTGGTTAGCCAGGAAAGCCTAGCAAAAATATATTTTCTAATACATTTTTTAAATGTATTTCATAATGTAAAAAAAAAAGCAAAACAAATAAATTAAAAAAATACTAAAATTAAAGTATTTTCTACCAATATAAACATATTTGGGAGGTTTTTTAAATAATGTTTTTAAATATATATTTTAAAAATGCTGATATATTTTTAAAAGCATATTTTTAAAGGTTATTTTGCCCTCCATAGGTTTTAACCCAAGAAAGTACATTTATACATGTCACATAATTTATTGTCATCTTGTAACACATTTGTAACACACATCTTGTAACACAGCCTTAATGTATGCTAGTGTAAGATTGGAAATGTATTGTCTTGTCCCTGGAATACATTTTTAAATATGTTTTGGTATATGAAGGTCAAAATAAATTATTCATTTAAAAAACATATTTCATTGAGCTTAACTGTTTGCAACATATATTTAGCATGCATTTAAAATAGATTTTAGCCAGAATTAATTAATTCATTCATTCATTCAATATGGGATTTTCTTTATGTAAAAAGAACTCCAATCATTCTCTGTATGTCAGTTAATAAGTAGGCTATGCCTTGTTTTATCTATTGTTTAATTAATAAAAATAGTATGAACTCGTCAAACATCATATGGACAAATAAATGTGTCTATTAATATGTAAGACTTTCTAAAAATGTTATGTTTTATTCAGTGATTAAACTGACCACAGGCACAATGTGCTCCGATGAACTGCACTGGATTGTAAAGGAAACACTAACACTCTAACCCACTATAATCCCTAGAGACAAAGTCTTGTAAAACAAATAAATCAAGTCTTCATTTTTTTCCAAATCTATCAAACATGTCTCATATTTGTCTCAGTGTGGGATCACAGTGTTGTGACTTGTGAGAGACAATGTCTCCCTCTGCTGGTGACAACGAGACCATCATACGGCAAACGGAGAAATCATGTCCTCATTTCAACATCGAATACAACCATACAACTGGCAAAATTGAAACCAAGTTATTACATTATCCCTTTATGGTACGGAGTTGTCAAACAAATGTCCTTGTTATTCTGAAAATAAATCAATAAATAAACAAATAAATAATAATGATCTTGCAAAGTGGGAAATAAAAGGGCAGGCCTTAGACAATGATGTGCTGTTTTTAAGTCACATGACTTAATTTTTTCCGACTGTTCGCCTTCACACAGAAGACACCTGTTGAACAGGCTCCAGAAATTGCTCTGTTAATCTCATTTCTAAACATCTCTTAATTAGATTAGAATTGTTTTTTTTTTGTAAAAAAAAAACACAAAATATTTATTTTTATTATTATTAGCTATTTCATGAAATAAAAACGTATTTGCAATATATATGTATATATTAGGACATAAATAGGCTCCAGTCATTTTTGATATTGAACCTCAAAAAAATACATTTCCCATGCACCCTTTCAGTGTTACATTATACTTATTTCCGCTTTCCGGCGCAACTCTTAGACAATCAAAACGACGTATTGACCCTGTTTTTCTACCTTAGATGTTGTACATATGTATATCTACAGATATGCAGTTAATACATGTTTACACACATCTGTGGTTTCTACTGTAGGAACAGAATAAGCGGCTAGAATGGAAAGCAAATATAAAGTGGGCGGGGCTTAGTGCGGCCCGGATGTTGTCCGCTGTATTTTTGCCAATTCTATAAAAGTTTATTTGTGTCATTATTCAGGTGTACTGTCTTTATTCAGTCCTGCTGCTGACGGATTGCCAGTATATATTTGATATCTGATGTTCCCATTAAGTGAATCCTGAGATTTAAATGCGCTTCAGTCGAGCGCCCGCTGGACTCACGTGACGCCCGACGGTTTCTAGGCAGGTAACTAGGAAGTGAATCGCTGGAGCTCCTCCTCCCGCGTGTATCCGCAGGAACCGGCGGCAGCGTGACGCGGGTGGAACAGACCGACCGATCGGAGAGAGACACTCAGGTATTTATATTCAACTAATGTGTTACGCACTGGTTTATATCAGGCTCTGGAGGGTACTGTTAGTGTACTTCGACGTACCATACTGTTTGGATGGTACCTCGAAGAATACAATAACACCTCCGGGCTACGTGTCAGAAATCAGGGTAATACCGTGCTACTTTGGTACTTTTTGTTAGTGCGGCCTTGGGGAGCGAAGAGGGGCCTCAAGTCACCGATTACCGGGCGCTAGTGTGGACGCGCTCGGGCCGGACACGCACGCGCACACGGGGCTGGTCGAGCCCGGTTTTAACGGCCGTTTCTTTCCGCTGTTGTAGGACTAAAGATGGCAGATGATCCTAACGCGGCGGACAGAAACGTGGAGATCTGGAAGATCAAGAAACTCATCAAGAGTCTGGAGGCGGCGAGAGGGTGAGAGAGTATCTGTGTGTGTGTGTAACAAAATAATAATAAAATCTAAAACTGATATAAAAATAAAGTAAACAAAGTTTTTTTTTTTTTTTTTTTTTGCCATTGTAAAAATGCAGAACGTTTTCTATGAGTGGTAGAGGTGGGTTTAGGTTAAAAGTGAATAACTATCTGTATATAAAAAAAAACAATAGAAGTCTGTGTAATGTCCACGTTTAGATAGCTACGTAAACACGCGCATCTGTGAAAGAAACACGTAATGAATGTTTCTTTGCGTGCATTCACGTGTTTTAATGCTGTGTTAGTTTAGTGGTTGACAAATGGATTGGGAACTGAAAAGCTGAAGTGTCAAACCCCACAAAGATTCATTTATTACACGTCAACACCTGTATTTATAAAAAACTACATTTTGTATATCATGTAATACATATGTTGAGCTAAGGGGTGATATGTGTGCGAGCACACACACACACAGACACACACAGAGTTAAATTTTAAGTGGTTTTCTTCCTAATCCCTAACGTTTAAGTATGAGCAATAGTAGTGGTGTTTCCTGCCTTAGTAAACAGCACTTAGCATTATTTACTCCAGCCTCAGGGCCAGGTGTAAGATACTTCACTTCAGACCTTCTGTGTGTGTGTTTGAGTTTTGAATCACGGTGAGTTTCAAACCGGTGTGTAAAGTGCCTCTTAATGACTATAATCACTCACTAAACGGTACATTTATTGTTGGTTCAGATAAGGGTCTTGGTCGGGGACAGAGTTGTGATTGTTCTTGATCAGCTTTTGCTGTATTTGAGGCTTCAACCTACCTTTTGTCCGTCAATTTGTTGAGGGTTTTGAAACCGAGATGCTTTGCTGGATTGAGATTGTGGATCCGTGAGCGCTTTATCGAGGGTAAAGCTTGTGTACATGGGTCTGTTTGAAGAAAAACCACCGTGTGTTAGAGAGCTTTCATTCTGACAGGTAGTTATGTTGAGCGTCACAACAATAGAGACCTTCATTCAAGGGTAACTTCAGTGTGTGTGCACTGATCTATAATAGAGAATATATAGATCAGTGGTGTGCACACTGCACATGATAAGAGTAATTAATGCTCACATACACATAAAGTCCCACATCAGAAACTGAAACTCTTTGTTTTCATGCTCGCGTGCCGCTGACCTTCATGCCACGTGTGTGTGTGTGTAAATAAACCAGAGTGTGTTGGTCTGTCTCTTTGTTTTGGCACCAACGTGACCCTGTTAACTCCTAGCAGCTCCATGTGGACGGTGTAAACCCAGTGTTTGAAGTCAGTCTCTGTTTTAGCAGTGGTTTGTGTGCGAGAACTCTAGAAATGCCACTTTCATACACTGGCAATAATGAGGCCTTTGACCTCTGTGTGACTCTCTGACTCTGTTCTAATAAATAGTGAGCTACCCGTCTAGGCACCATTATAAGGGATTGTATGTGTATTTGTTGATCCCTGACTTATAGAGAAGGCAATCCCAGAATGCACTGTGATGGGAAAAATCTATCCAAGATGGCAAACAAACAGATTTTTCAAAATGGTAAATAAAACCAAGATTATTGGAGTGTATTATCAAAGAAAATACCATTTCAGTCTTTTGACTTAACAGGTTCACCCTTTAATTCATTGTGTTACTTTGTTATTGGGTGAAGGACCAAAAGCACCAAAGTTTAATGCAGCTTTCTTTGTACTTTAGAATGTGTCCTGTTTATTTTTTCTGAACAAAAAATGACTATCATACTTTTTTTTTTTTTACCATGATTCACAGAAGGCACCCACTAAAATGTAATTCAGTGTATCAATAGATCATGTAACAAAAAAAATCTTGTAAGGGATATTTAGGACAATTAGATGACATTAAAAATCTCTATTTAAAGATTTAAATGCGGTCTCAAAATACTTATCAGTTGTCATTTAAAATCTTTACCAATCTTCGCCAATATATTTGAAATCGCTTGGTTTCACCTACCGGCTGAATGATGGGGAACATTATTTCACTTGCATTTTAGCATATTATATCACAAAAGTTATTTTAATCATTAAAGGCGACACTTTACTAGCATTTATTATGCTTTCTATGTATGCAAAATCACCATTGTAAATTTAATTAGATGCAGACACCAAAATTGGACGTCTTGTCTTTGACCCAATTATTTATGCAATTTCTAATTTAAAATAATTTCTTCTATTTAGTTCCCTGGTTTGTTAAAACAGAAAAGTAGTAATTAAAAAAACCCTCAAATAATGAAAGATTTTAAAGGATCCTGTCAGTTCATGTCCTGTTATCTAATTGGATATTGTTTCACCTTGGGAAATGTTACATTACAGAAGAAAAAGTTGTTTGCAAATGCCAATTTAATGTTGACTTTTCATTTTTACTTAAATATTGTATGTTTATGATCCTTGTCAATTCTTTATTATTTGTGAAATGTACTAGCAGTAAAAATTGTCTACACTATCGAAGTTATAAAGCACTTAATGAAGAAAAGTATTGATTAAAAAGCAATACTGGTATTTCTGTGAGATATGTGTTATGCATATTGAAACTATTGCTGACTATGTAGCGTTCCAGGTCAGTCATCTTTTGAGTTCGGATGCTGCCTTAAAAGGATTCTTCATTCTGTCATTTGTTTGATTGACAATAATTTGTCAGTTTAATATTTCCAGCTTGACAAGTTCCTCTCTTTTAACCAGTAGATAATGGCACTAGCAATGTTCATGGGTTTGATTCCCAGGGAACGATGTACTTTGAATGCAATGTAAGTCGCTTTGGATAAAAGCGTCTGCCAAATGCATAGATGTATATGAATAACATTGGCGTTTGTTTCTCTCTGTGTCAGTAATGGGACCAGCATGATCTCGCTCATCATTCCTCCTAAAGATCAGATCTCCAGAGTGGCCAAGATGTTGGCGGATGAGTTCGGTACAGCGTCAAACATCAAGAGTCGAGTGAACCGGCTCTCCGTGCTGGGAGCCATTACTTCAGTCCAGCAGAGACTCAAACTCTATAATAAAGGTTTGCTGCTTCATCTCCACAACCAAACATACCTGCATTCTGGGTTGCTGATATGGCAAAAATATCATATCACATTAAAAAAAAAAATATATATATATATATAAAACAATGGCAGACACTTAGGTCAAAGTGGGTGAAGAAAAAAAATCACTCTCATTGTTCTATCGTTGTTATTAAAAATAAGAACAAAGATGCACATTACAAACACACATAATATACAAATAAAACTAACAGTGCTTTATTTTTCAGGGACAGTAATAAATAAAACACTATATACACTCCAATGATACATTGATTTTTATTAAAACAACTGTAATAAAGTTCTTCAGTCAAGAGCATTGAGTGATTTTTCTCTTTTGTTTTGTTGTTTCATTAGCATTGTTCAGCCAAAAAAGAAAATTCTGTGATTTATTTAATTTATTTATTTACAAAAATGTCCTCCCATCCTGTAATTTTCCCACCTTCGTATGAATGTATGTTACACTGTACAGTACATCGAGACGGAGGCGCCAGGACTGCAGCTGATAGGATGTGTGCTAGTGCATGATACTACAATATTTCTGTAAAAGCAGAGACATTTTAATCATCCACAATCAAAAATCATGATCTCGCACACCCCTAAACTTCATTTTTTAAGATGACCATTTGAGACAAAAGCCTGTTTTTCTGACCACTCACAGTCAATTTATTTGATCATATGAGAACAGATTTATGAAGGCAAAAGGCCCTAGCATTGTGTTTCTAAGAAGGCAAATTGAGTTTTTGCTAGCTGGAACAACATTAATGTTAAAAGGTTCATTTTGATCGTAGGCCATACAATCGTCATGCCCCTAAAAAAATACATTTTTGTACTTTATAAATATCCTGATCTTATTGTGCACAGTCCATTTGTGCTCCAGTTTGTGTATTTAAATTGTAGCTTATTTTTCCTTATTGGCTGACATCTATGGCACATAGACGGAAAATTCACAGTAACCAATGGACAGTTATCTATTCTGTTGTAGGTCATGTATGAAATCTCACCAATTAATGGTGCCATGATATTTTGGTAATCCAAAGGTATTCGTCCACAACATGAAATTTATGTTTTGGCTAAAGTGAGGCGATAAAACGATAACGATAATTATCGCGATGTTTTTTCCTGAATAAAACGAGATGAAGGGTTCCATAAATGGTCGATATAACGTTTATAATAATGTTTCTGTCAAAAGCAGAAGGAATTAGCACTACTCAGACTAATGGTGAATTTTAATAAAAACGAAATAAAAGATAAAAATTAGGTTGTTACAATTTTTACAGATGTTGCTGATTTTTATAATAAATATAAATTTATTCTGCATCCTACTCAAGCTACTACTGTCAACGCAAACTACTGTCAAATGTGCATTTCTGAAAGACAAAAAAATCTAATATTAATATTGCAGCCTGCATTGCAAACTGTCATCAAAGTCAGGAACACAAACCTGTTTCATGATTTGAAACAATATCACTCATTAGAACATGCAGAAATTAAGAAATATATTTTTCTCTTATAGTTAATTGTCAAACTGTAGCAAACATACCGTTGGATTTTTCTCCCGTATTGATTTTGTTTTGTTTGGTGTGTATTTGCAGTGCCCCATAACGGTCTGGTGGTTTACTGTGGCACCATAGTGACAGACGAAGGCAAAGAGAAGAAAGTCAACATCGACTTTGAGCCGTTCAAACCCATCAACACCTCTCTGTACCTCTGTGATAACAAGTTCCACACAGAGGTAAAATCACCGTCCAGATCAAACATGCTTACTGTTTCACAAAGCTCATTATACTTGAGGTGCTGTATAATCATCTGTCTTTCTCTAGGCTCTGACGGCGTTGTTGTCAGACGACAGTAAGTTTGGATTCATAGTCATTGATGGTAATGGAGCTCTGTTCGGGACTCTACAGGGAAACACCAGAGAAGTGCTGCACAAATTCACTGTGGACCTGCCCAAAAAACACGGTAATCACTAGGGCTGCCCTCGAGGAAAGACTGGTAGTTGTTCATTTTTAGCAATTAATCGACTAATATTAATAAGCCTTTTATTGCCTATAGCCTATCAGTGCTCAAGCACACGCATAAATCTTGCCACAGCACACCGGCAGAAGTAATGATTATGAATGCATCAGGGAAAAACAGCAAGAAGACAAGAGTATTTTAAATTAAATGCAAATGTTCGCACCGGTGACTCCCAAGTTAACGGTCATGCATATTCAGCCTATGCACAAATACGTTAATAGCACACACTTTTCTAGGTTAACGTTGGAGTGAAATGGCATGTAATGTTGCTTCTACTTGCATGTTTCAGATGATAAGCCACATTTGAGGTCGAAACGAACGTTTGGATGTCTGATGTACTGTAATTACCACACAGACCAGCTGTTAATAATCTGTCCGTCACGAACTGTGTGACCTCGCTACTTCCTATGGATTGTTTTTTCCCTGTGACTAATAAAAGCCTCTTCTCATCGACTAATGGTTAATCTGCAGCCCTGGTAATCACAGCCAAACACTTGACTTTGATGTGATGTCATAGGCATGTGTAGGGCTCATAGAAAACTAAGATGCTTTCAGTGCACTTAGTATTTAGATTCATAATTCAGCCTTCTCTTGAGACTTGTGAGTATGAGTTCATAGACATTTTAATAGCGTCTGTCATTTAGTGAAGAGCAGCATATCAGTGTTAGATTTGGTAAGTATGCTTCATTTGCATTACTGCATTCATTTGAATTATATAAAAATGATCTGTAGTTAAACGGTGCTGATTGTTATGTAACATGGGTGTATACAAATTAAAATGATGGATTATTCTTTGTCATTTAATGAAATATTGTTTTTAATTTTAAAGGTAAACATAATTATTAGCCTTTTAATTTTACAATAAATTCATAAATATAGACATTTTATGATCATTTCTAGCCGTGTTTTCTTGTACAGTAACAGTGTTGTTTTACTCCAGTATATTTTACTTGTTGAATAAACATTTTTAGCTTGTTTTATTTCTTCAAATAGTTACTTTTAATTTTTGAATGAACGCATAAATATGGATATTTTATTTTAACTATATTGTCCGGAAACAGTTTAATCTTTACTCAAAGTTAAAGATCTCTGGTTTTCTATTCTAGGATGTTATTTTACAGAATTAAATGCATTTTTTATGTTAAATTGGTATTTTCAAATTGGTTTTTATCCTTTTTTTATGATTATTTAGTGAAAAATATGCCTTGGCTATTTTAAACTAGATGAGACTATATTTTACTTCTTGCATAAACATTTTAAATCTTGCTATCTTTCTAATTATTACCCTTTTAATTTTCGAATAAATGCATAATTATTGAAATTTAAGGCTAAATAAAATTCAGTGTCATCTTCACTTTTCTTTTCTGTTCTTTTCTTTTTGAATGTTATTTTAAAGAATTAAATGACTAAACAAATCATGATTTTCTCTGTCAGGAAGAGGAGGTCAGTCCGCGCTGCGTTTCGCTCGGTTACGGATGGAGAAGAGACATAATTACGTGAGGAAGGTGGCAGAGACGGCTGTGCAGTTTTACGTATCTAATGATAAGGTCAACGTGGCCGGACTGGTGCTGGCCGGATCTGCAGATTTCAAAACAGAGCTCAGCCAATCAGACATGTTTGACCCGGTAAGAAAACAAGCGGATTGGTTGGTAGTTGTTGGCCTCTGATGAGTTCAATTCACTTTCTATAGTCATCGTTAAGAGAAATTTGTAGAAATATTCAGATAATTATTTTGATCTCTACATGGTTTGTCATTGGAAGTGACCAAATTGCGGTTTCTTTGTGATTGGCTCAAGTCTGACTTTCTAACATCAGTTTGTTGTCTTTGGTTGCAGAGGTTACAGGCGAAAGTGTTGAAGCTGGTCGACATCTCTTACGGAGGAGAAAACGGCTTCAATCAGGCCATCGAACTGTCCGCTGAGGTCCTGTCCAACGTCAAATTCATACAGGAGAAAAAATTAATAGGTAAATGTTAATTCTCACAAAGATGCAATTCTGTATCATATGCATCTCTAACAAGAGCAGAGTCTAATTTTGCATTCAGAAATCATTCTGTAACCTAAAGTTCTGCTTGTGTAAACCCCCGAAAGAGTCCTTAAAAAGTTCTTGAAGTACCTTAAAGGGATAGTTCACCCCAAAATGAAAATTATTTTTATAAAAGTTTCTTTCTACTGTTGAGCACTAAAGAAGATATTTTATTGAATGTGGGTCCCCAAACCGTTTATGGTTTCCATTGAATTCCATAGTATTTTTTATTTTTTTTTTCCATACAATGTAACCCTCTACGGACACCTTGGCAATTGAATCGCCATTGGCTAGTAAATATTTTAGTTTACTTGCCAGACTCTATATATACACACACACACATATACACACACACACACTGTTTGTAAAATGGTGCAGTTTTTTTAAATATCTGAAAGTACACCATTAACATCAGTCAGTCAAGCTTTATAATAATCAAGTATTGTTTAAGAATAGAACTTTAGTAATTAGAAGTAAACTTGAATGATAACCATGTTTGAATGCATATTAGTCATTTTAACTGAACATTTTAATTGGACTGGTGGTGATGCTTTTTGGTGATTGTGTTTCTGTAAAAAAAAAATTGGGAAAAAAATACTGATAATAAAAGATAATAATGATACGAATTCTACTAATAAGAACTATTAAACACACTAAGGATTACTAAGGATTAATGAGCTGCTGGATTCATGAATATAAATCCCGTTTTGTGCGTTCACTCGAACTGGAACTGATTTGCTGAAATCAGAGATGATAATAGCCAGCCAATGAGATTGCTGTTTGCACATTAACTCCACCCACAACCGGAAAACCCAGCTGTTCTTAAAAGCTGAAGTCTTCCATAGAATCGATGTTATTTTGACGGGAAAATGCAACAAATAATATTGTTTAAATGTAGTGTGTCAGTTCTCTCTTTTTCTCTCCCTGTCTCTGCATGTGTGTGTGAGAGAGAAAGCGACAGCGATTTGTGCATCTTCACACTAGAGTTTACAGTACATCAAATACAGATGCGCTGCGCATCCATTGAAACGAACTGGGAAAAAAAGCATAGATCGCCTGACGGAGAGTGAAACTCTGAAGCACTCAGTCAGAGAGTGTTCGCGAGTGAAAATATATCCATGCTAAACTTATACTTAGCCTCCAACTCACACACTGGCAAGTAAAATCAGATAATTTATTATCCATTGGCTAATATTAGACATAATTTAGTCGCCAGAGTGAAGATTTAGTCGCATATGCAAGTGATTTACTCGCGATGTAGAGGGTTGCAGTGGAAGCCAATTGTTTGGTTACCAACATTCTATTTTTGGGTGAACTGCGCCTTTAAATACTATAAGTAAAGTCTTAATTATCATTTTTAAGGAGAAAATCCAATAACGATTGATCCCTAATTTGTATGTATTGATGCACAATTCAGTACATACTGCATGTATGCTACTAATCAAAAGAAGAGGCTTCGGCTCACCAAGGATACATTTATTTGATTAAAAATACAGCCTATTAGAATGATTTCTGAAGGATTATGTGACGCTGCAGGCTGGAGTAAAGATGCTGAAAATTCAGCTCTAATAAATTACATTTTAAAATCTATTTGCATAGAGGGCACTAATTAAATTGTAATTTCACATTTCTTATTGTATTTTTGTCATTGAATGTGTAAAAGTAATGAATAAATAAATTCTGAGGTACATCATTTATTTTGATATTGTATTCATCTTAAAAAGCCCTAAAATCGACGTGACCGATTCTCCAGATTCTTTGTTTTCTTTAGAAATTCTAAAAAGCCAATTTAGGTTGCAAACATGTTTGACTAGTTGCTAACATTAATGGCGGGGTTCTGTGTCTCAGGGCGATACTTCGATGAGATCAGTCAGGACACAGGGAAGTATTGTTTCGGTGTGGATGACACCCTGAAGGCACTGGAAATGGGAGCCGCAGAAATTCTCATTGTCTATGAAAACTTGGAGACTATGAGATACGTCCTGAAATTGCACGGCGCGGAGGTCAACGGCTCGGAGAACGGTAAAGAGACACACACAGGACTGTCTACTTTCAGTGCATTTCAAATAATTAAATCACATAAGATATGATTATTCCTGGATTATAATAGAAACTATTTCTATTTCAAGATTCACATTTGAATTTCAAGTAATTCAATTTAATTAAACCATGCCAGAAAATCTGATATGAACACTTTTGAAGGGCTGCACGATTAATCGAATGTGATTTATCATGCG